>NW_026651539.1:0-702960 GCF_028751815.1 Salvia miltiorrhiza
TAAATAGTCCCAAACTTGTTACGCACATATACTAAATCTTTCACGAAACATCCTTTAAAATAAACTTTGATACATAGAAAATAATTCAACAACTTGAGCTCTTAAGGGGTTGTTTTACAACAGACACCAAATCTACCTCGGATCTCCAAATGAGGCTCCAAAAGACATTCTGGAAACTAGACATTTCAAGGATCATTCTCCAATTTGAATCGAATGAAAAACAATTCAAACGAGCAAGATATGCCCTCTCAAAGATGGGTATTTAACAAGCAAAAATCTGTAAATTTCATATTTCCAGATTACAACCAAGTCAGTGGGCTTTCTTTAAAAATTCATATCTCCCTTTACAAAACTCCACTGGGAACCCCAAAGGTCAATCTGGAAACTAGGGAGAGATCATAACACTCTCCAGTTGGATTTACTCTAAGAACCTTCATGGTTTAGAAGATATGACTATCTAAAGTTCAGTGCACAAAAAGAGTTCAAGTTTGGCAGATTCAGAACATAAATCGGAAAAACCACTTTAAGCTTCACCAAAAATTCTAAAACTGAACAAGTAAGTTCCCAACATGTCAGTGAATATTCAGTAGAAAGATAGGCTTGAGAATCAAATATTTAAGTCGGCCTTTTCCACCTCAAAGTCGTAGGTTTGTAAAATCTACTGGATGGTACATGGAATAAGAACTAGATTTCAAGAATTTATACCGGTTGTTTCCCTTACTCAAAAATGGTGAGGCCGATGTCAAAAGAAAGATACGGGAGTCTAGAGTGACATATTCAAGTTTCAAAGGTTTTCACCGAGTGAAACTTTACTTATGATCTCCCAAAGATTGTTTACCAAAAATGTATTCCAGATGGGCAGTGATGTTTACAAATTCATAAATAAATCATGCGAGCTCTAAATATTCTGAAATTTTACCAAAATATAGAAAATGTATGAAAGATGATACACAATTAATTTGGGAATTTTTGGGAACCGTTTGGATGGCTGGAATCGCCTTGCAAAACACTGCCGGAGCAGTGTGCTTATGGCAGATTCGCTGCCTTACCTCATGCACGGTTTTTCACCCAATAAACTCTAGCTTCGAGTGTTGGGGTACTACTGGACTGGAGCAGCTTGAAATCTTGGCAAAGTAGTTAAGCCAAGTCTTCCTTCTCTTGTGATTGCTGTTGCGAAATGGAAGGAATGGGTGAAGTGTTGGAGTTGATGGGGAGCAAAGGTAGTGGAGATGGTGGGGAGCATAGGGTAGTGGAGTTGATGGAGTGGGGAACAAAATTAATGGAAAGAAAAGAGAAGAAAAAGAAAGGAAAAAAAAATGTAGAGGAGAATTATTGATGTATTTTCTCTGTCTCGGTGATTCTGTAACTGTAAGATGGATCGTGTGCTCGTATATGCTTGATACTGTTTATTTAAATAAATCTCGTATTTCGACATGTGATTTCTCACTAAAACCGATAAATTATAAAATGAATCTAAATTAAATCCGTAGATTTAATTCGTTCGTTGTTCTGATATCTAAATTAAATCCGCAGATTTAATTAACTTCCTGAGTCGGAAATAATTCACGATCTGAGTAAAAATAAAATCAAATTTCATCTCGCTTAAATAAATAACGTGACTTTGCTAAGTCAGTTATAACTCTGAAATAATATCATTAACTGCTTTAACAATATAATTCAGGATCATAAGCTGAATTCATATTAGGATAAAAACCGTTTTCATTCACTGATGAACAAAAATAAACACTCATTACTGGATTTAAAAATATATAAAGAGCGGGTCACTACATACTACCCCTCTTAACAAAAATTTCGTCCCGAAATTTGCATATTTCTTCTAAAACAGTTCGGGGTATTTCTCCTTCATTTTGTCTTCAAGCTCCCACGTGGCTTCCTCTTGTCCGTGGTGTCTCCATAAGACTTTCACTGATGTGATTGCCTTATTCCTGAGTTGTTGTACTTTTCGATCTAGAATGACCTCTGGTCTCTCTTCATAGCTCAAGTCTGGGCAAATGATGATCTCTTCTTGGTGGATTATGTGCTTTGGATCGAAAACGTATTTTCTGAGTTGTGATACGTGGAAAACATTGTGAACGTTTCCAAAGCTTGGCGGTAACGCCAACCTATAGGCTACTGGGCCTATTCTCTCCAAAATCTCATAAGGTCCTACAAATCGGGGCCTAAGTTTTCCCTTGACACCAAACCTAGTTATCCCCTTGGTAGGAGATACCTTTAGGAAGACCTTGTCTCCTATTTCAAAATGTAACTCAGTTCGACGTGCATCAGCGTAAGATTTCTGTCTATCTTGTGCCTCCTTATTCGCCCTCTGATCTGGCGGACTATCTCAACCATCTCATTGACTATGTCTGGTCCTAAAACTTTTCTCTCACCCACTTCATCCCAATAAAGCGGTGATCTACATTTTCTTCCATATAATGCCTCATATGGTGCCATATCGATAGTCGCCTGGTAACTGTTATTATAGGCAAATTCAATCAATGGCAGCACTGTTTCCCAACTTCCACCCCTGTCTAACACCACTGTTCTCAACATATCTTCGAGGGTCTGAATTGTCCTTTCAGACTGCCCATCTGTCTGCGGGTGGAAGGCGGTGCTGAAATTTAGCCTCGTGCCTAACTCCTTTTGTAAGCTCATCCAAAATCTAGAAGTAAATTTTGAGTCTCGGTCTGAAGTGATTGACACGGGTACACCGTATAAGCGTACAATCTCTCGAACATACAACTGAGCTAGCTTGTCTGACCCGTGTGTGATCGGTATTGGTATAAAATGAGCACATTTTGTGAGTCGATCCACTATTACCCAAATAGCAGTGTTTTCTCTCTTTGTTTTGGGCAAACTGGTCACAAAATCCATTGCAATGTGCTCCCACTTCCATTCTGGAATTTCCAACGGTTGTAGTTTTCCAAATGGCCTTTGGTGTAAGGCCTTCACCTGTTGGCATGTCAGGCATTTCTCCACAAATGACGCTATGTCTCTCTTCATGCCTTCCCACCAAAAGTGTTTCTTTAGGTCCTGATACATCTTAGTGCTCCCTGGGTGGGCAGTATAAGGGGTATCGTGAGCCTCACTCATGATTTTATCCTTAAGCTCATCATCGTGGGGAATGCATATTCTTCCCTCAAAGATGATAGCATTATCTGCTGCTTCTTGATAATTCTTGACTTCTCCTTTCCTTACTGTTTCCCGTAGTTTCTCCATTTTCTCGTCTTTTCTTTGTGCTTCTACAATCATCTTGCTCAAGCTAGGTATTGTTGCAACAACGCTTGCTATCGTCCCTGGTGGTTTAACCACTTCTATGCTCATTTTTCCAAACTCTTTGATGAGCTCATTCTTTTGGGTGACGAGACATCCCAACCTAGATTGAGTTTTACGGCTCAATGCATCAGCTACTACATTGGCCTTACCCGGGTGGCAGTTAATACCGCAGTCATAATCCTTCACTAGTTCGAGCCACCTTCTTTGTCTCATGTTAAGGTCCTTTTGCTCGAAAAAGTACTTCAGGCTTTTGTGGTCTGTGAAAATCTCACACCTAACTCCATATAGGTGGTGTCTCCAAATCTTCAACGCATGCACCACTGCAGCTAACTCCAGATCATGAGTCGGGTAATTCAGTTCATGTGGCCTAAGCTGTCGTGACGCGTATGCTATCACTTTTCCTTCTTGCATTAGTACACAACCGAGTCCATTTTTGGACGCGTCCGTGTAGATCACATATTCCTTGTCAGCTGTTGGGACGGCTAACACTGGTGCCGTAGTAAACTTTTTCTTGAGTTCTTGGAAGCTCTTCTCGCACTCCTCTGTCCAAGAAAATTTTATTCCCTTCCTGAGTAGTTGCGTCATTGGCCTTGCAATTTTGGAAAATCCTTCCATAAACCTCCGATAGTAACCTGCCAATCCTAAGAAACTTCTTATCTCATTAGGGTAGTAGGCGATTTCCATTCGCGCACTGCTTGCACTTTTTCAGGGTCCACTTTAATCCCTTCTGATGACACAATATGTCCTAAAAACGTGACTTCGCTGAGCCAAAACTCGCACTTGCTGAATTTGGCATAAAGGCGCTCCGTCCTCAACGTTTCTAGAACAATTCTCAGATGTTCCTCATGGTCTTTCTCGTTCTTCGAGTAGATCAGGATGTCATCTATAAACACCAAGACAAATTTATCTAAGTACGGATGAAACACTCGATTCATGAGGTCCATGAATACGGATGGCGCATTAGTTAGCCCGAATGGCACAACTACAAATTCATAGTGGCCATACCTAGTTCGAAATGCCGTCTTAGGTACGTCTTCTGGTCGAATCTTCAGCTGGTGATAACCAGACCGCAAATCAATCTTCGAGAACACGCTTACTCCCTTGAGCTGGTCGAAAAGGTCATCTATCCTTGGTAAAGGATATTTGTTCTTCAGTGTCACTTTGTTCAGTTCCCTATAGTCTATGCACATTCGCAATGTGCCATCCTTTTTCTTCACGAAAAGTACGGGTGCACCCCAAGGTGATACACTTGGCCTAATGAATCCAAGTTCCAAAAGTTCTTGCAGTTGTATCTTGAGTTCTTCCAACTCTTTAGGAGCCATTCGGTATGGTGCCTTCGAAATGGGAGCTGCCTCGGGCTCCAAATCAATGGTAAACTCAATTGGTCTGTCCGGTGGTGGCCCTGGTAGAATCTCTGGAAATACATCTGAAAAATCCCGTACAATTGCTACATCTTCTATGCTCCTTTCAGTTCCCGGTTCTCCGTGCAAGTATACGAGGTAAGCTGGGTATCCCTTCTTCATCATTCTCGTTGCTTGTAGAGCGGAGGTGATCATCTTTCTTCTTCCCATGCTAATTCCGTGGAAATGTGACGGCTCCCTTCCTGGGGTCGAAATGATATCCGTCTTTCATTACATAGGATGGTGGCGTAATTTTCAGCCAGCCAGTCCATTCCTAGAATTATGTCCACGTCTCTCATCGGTATAACATATGAGTTGTGCACCACCATCTTGAGTGATCCTATGTTCAATTCTAAGTTCAAGCACACATGTTTGACTATCGTCATCCCTCCTATAGGTGATGATATACTCAACTCCTGGTCAGCTCTTTCCATTTTAAGTTTTAAGGTGTCGACACATGTACTTGAAATGAAAGTATGCGATGCGCCCGTATCAAACAGAAGTACGACATGGGTATTAAGTAGCATGCCCATACCTGCCAGGTTTCCCTGGTTGTTCTCGGGCTGCTTCTGCCTCATAGCATAGGCTTTAGCACGACGAGGCTTTTCATGTTGTTTCTGTTGTCGCTGCTGTTGTTGGCGGGCCTGTTGCTGATACGGTTGTTGAGGTTGTGGTTGGTACGGTAGCTGTTGGTGCTGCTGTGGCTGCTGATACTGTGGTTGCTGCCTTGGGCATGGTTGGGGCAGAGCTTGAATTGCTCGCAGAGGTGGAGCCTGGATAGGTGGGTTTGGTCTTGAACCCGTTCCATGTTGCTTATTCAGGCACCGGTTTGCATAGTGCCCCTTCTGGTTACAGATATAGCAACTATCACTGCCGGCCTTACAGATTCCCACATGATTTTCGTTACATTTGGGGCAATGTGGGGCTCTCTGTTGGTTATTTCCCATCTGTTTCGGTGCACTCTGGCCTCCATAGCCCTGTGACTGGAAGACCCGTCCCTGCCATGGCCTCTTCTCGCCTTGGTTCGGTTTACTGTTGTCCCATCTCCTTTTCCCTTTAAAATTCTGATTATGATTTTGATCCTATGGAGGTGCTGGCGCAGGTACAATTGCAAGTCTTTCTCCAGGCATGGCTGCCTCAATGTCTAACGCTCGGCTGAGCGACTCAGTGTAAGACAATCCTCCGTGGCTTGCCAAAGCCATCCTAATTTCGTGCCTCAGACCGGCACAAAACTTTTCAGCCATCTTTTTATATGTGTCAACTTGTTCCGGCGCATATCTAGACATATCGCAGAACATTCTGTCGTATTGAGTTACCGACATCTTCCCTTGTTTCAGATTGTAAAATTCAGCCTCCTTTTTCTTGCGGTAGCTCTTGGGTATATACTTGTCATATATACCGGCTTTGAATTGTTCCCAAGTCAGGTTTTCTAACTGCTCTGCTGTCATCGTTTTCATCCTTGCTTCCCACCAGAAATCAGCTGACCCAGTCAACTGAAAGGACATACAAGTCAGACGTTCTTGGTCGGTGCAACGCAGGAAGTTGAAAATGCGTTCAATAGCGCGAACCCAAGTTTCAGCTTCTGCCGGGTCTCCTGTCCCGTTGAAGGTAGGTGGGTTCTGTCGCAAGAATAATTCTTCAATCTATCGTTTTGGCTGAACAGGTGGTTGAACTATTTCGGTTTCTGGTTCTGGCCCTGTTTCTGGGTCTCTTCTTTCATTTCGGGGAATCCTGCCCCCTCCTCTTGTTCGTCCTCGTTTTGGTGGCATTCTATTAGGTCAAAACACAAGTTGTTAATGCAACAACACAAGGCATACTATTGTTCTTATCGTTCTATCCAACTTCTCTCGGACGCCTTTACTTTGTTGGCATTCCGATGAGTCGACATATAGTCACCAATGTAATACACAGATGCATATCATCGATTCTGTAAATTGTTTTCTTGATTCTCAAATCTCGCTCATACTCTTCCTCATGAAAGTATATAAATAACATAGCGGAAGTGACTTGCCGCAAAAGACTGATAGGGTCGCTACATAGACATGGGAAATTAGTATCAATGAGGACTATTTCATCAACAATTGAATATAGATCTGGTGATCTATCCAAGCATTATACACGATGAACTAGCTATCTAGCAAGGTCATCATGAAAGAGCTCAGTTCCGAAATGCCCTATGAACCATCATTTTCGTACTAATACTTATCAAAATAACTAAGCCAACATAGGGGCATACAAAAGCATCGAAATGATCATCGTTTTTGAAATACACAAATAACGTCCTACTAAATGCACAAGAGAATGTCTGTATGCATTACGTGCTTGACCCTTGGATTGAAGCATACGTGTTTGACTGATTTAATCTGATGAGTATCTGCTTGTCCTTGGGTCACAGAAAATCTACCAATAGCTAGTATATCGCAATGATTCAAATCACAAATGGCAATTAGGCAAAGTGTTTCAATAATTTGCCAAATAATTGAAAATGAATAACCATAGGGTAGAAATGAATTGACTGAAAGGTCGAAACGAAATGACCTAATAGTCTGAACCCGTTTGGCTTTTTAGATGAAGGTTTAAAATATATAGGTTTAAAG
The DNA here is from genome assembly GCF_028751815.1 of Salvia miltiorrhiza. NCBI lineage: Eukaryota > Viridiplantae > Streptophyta > Magnoliopsida > Lamiales > Lamiaceae > Salvia > Salvia miltiorrhiza. The sequence goes on from NW_026651539.1 coordinate 7,274, forward strand.
ACCCATATATGACGACTACTGAGATTTTGGCCATGTGGACTGGCCAGGTCCGACATAACTACTTCTCTCTCACTCGGAAATACTTTTCCGAACTTGGAAACTCTTATTCCTTGGCTGCAAAAGGTATATTTGGTCTAAAATCACTACTTTCTTCTTAATATCTTGAACATGTCCTTGAGAATATTCTAGAGCTTCTCAAACTTGGAGTCTGCCTCCTAGTTTAATGCAATCCTTAACATCTTCTATAGGTGAAATAAGGTAGGCTCGACCTTACTCAACAATGTTCCTCTATATGATCTTACTGTAGTACTTCTAGTACTTAGTGTTCCTTCACATAGCTCTTGAAATGCAACCATATAATTTGAAGCACTCTTCCGTGTTATTGCAAAAGACCTTCTGAATCATCACGCATTCAATAAGGAAATAGCTTTTGCTCATCTGAGTACCTTTATAGGATATGTGTCCCCATGTGTAATTCTAAGTCATGGAATGACCTTAGTCAATGCTTGCATTCTGGCTACTAAAGTGAATGTTTAGTCTAAAATGTTCTAACTGGGGAATGTCTCTGATCGACTAAGGTATGCATACTTAACCTGCTTAGTCTCTCATCATAATCTCAATCTCTTAACTTTAACATCGAACCATTGTCGATATTTCTAGCTCTTGTTAAACTCCAAACCATCTTCAGGAACTCCTCCCGTCTTACGCACTTGTATAGATTTTTCTAGTCAATCATAATGGTTGGTAACTTCTAGTTACCCATGGCACCTATCCTCCTTTCGATTTGTAGCAGGTGATCGTAATCAATAGGGATTCTAAATCATGCTCACGTGTAATATAATAGGTAATTGTAATCATAAAGGTTCTGAATATCTGAAACTGTAAGCTGGCAGTTCTAATCGCGATGCTATAACATCATACACAAAGTGTTATAACTGCATATGAATCCGACTCTGAAGTTCAAACATAAATCATGAAGGTTCTCTTCATGCCATAACTGGTGATAATCGAGAGTTAGTAATGAGTCTTAGCTCATTATGCGATAGCTAGCTGATTAGATAAGTCACACTCGTCGCTACGAGCAATGACTCACGTGATCTATCATCAAATAAGGCAATAGTCGATTCGGTGTTCTGTCACGCGTGAACAACCTGAATAAAGAACTATGCCTGCTTCAGTGATTCGTGCGTGGCACTCTGCTTGCACTGCTTTCATTGGATTCTCTTCCTCTTTCTTAGCTCTTCACCATGGCTATAGTGAAATATAACTGAGTTTCTAGCTTCTATTGTTCTGCTCGTAACAGTGATCATGCATTCTTAACGCATCTAAGTTCATTGAGATATCTAATCAATCAATAAAGTATAAAACTTGAATGTAAGCATCAGTACATTCATATAAAACGTGAACTTCTCAATATTTTAAAATCATTACCACATTCTATCTTGCTGAGCATGACGATGTGATGAAGTGATGAGCTTTGGTTGACTGACTCATATATACTAGTGATCATACTAGAAAAATGGGCTAACTCTAGGGTTCAGAGCAAATGAACTGCTCTGATACCACTCTGTCACGACCGGTCCTAATTAAGGATAATTAAGCCGGGAAATCGTGGCTAATGGAGGGAGATTAGAAGCGGGGTAGAAAGGGGAATAATCAAACAAGAAAGGATCGTATTTCATCATTGTTAACAACATAGATATCTATAATATAACAGAGTTTTTTTTGTCGTATAGACTCAAATAACTAACAAGTTCGGATAACTCCGACTTATCCAAAATAACATAAAACTTCTGAGTACGCAGCGGAATAAGGTTCTGATTACATGTATGAAGACATGTAACCCTAGAGTTCATTAATACATAATAAGACAAAAGAGTCCCGCTCGTCACTTCATCACCATCGGCAGCTGCTCAACCTGCACATTTAAAAATACATGCAGGGCTGAGTACAAAAGTACTCAGTGGGCACATATGCCTACTATGAAATATAACATGCTTCGTAAAATTGTAAATTGTCATGCCATCATAAACAGTACAGCAAGGGAGTTTTTCGCTAAAGGCCCAAGCTTACTAAATTCATTTGTGATTCTTAAAGTTCGTCTGCAGACTAAGTTCTCTTGTAATCTATCATATCTGGAACTTTGTGCCGGAGAGGTGGCCACCTCTCACGGTCACTTGACCGGCCAACCCGCTAGATGACTCACGGTCACTGGTGTACACTAGCCCTGGCAGGATAGCTATCAACTGCTCAGGACCCGAATTCGATTACATAACTGGCAAAGCCACATCAGATAGATATCATACCAAACATTGAAACATTTATGGCAAGACAACAGTTGAAATAATTTTCAGTTCAATGATTTTGCAATGAAATAACTGTTCAAACATAACATTAAACTCATTTGATATATATATGAAAGTAACCCACCTGATAGCAAAGCTTTGCTACATATTAGTGACTCCTTGACGAGCTCTTATTCTTGCGCTCGACCTTTAATCCGAGAAAATAACGTAAGACTTTAAATCGAGGGAAAATTCTCAATTAAATGAGAATGCGTAATTAAACTATGCATGAATCTCGTATGCATGAACTATTATTCTGAGATAATAATCAGGGAATTTCTATTGTTAATCCAGGCTATCGGATTTAAACAAAAGCTAAGTCTCGTCTCATGAAGCCGGATAATTAACAAAAATTAATCCGTTCTCTTCGGGGTGTTCTAATCCGTCAATTAAATAAACCCCGCTCCTCGTAGTCAATAGAAAATAAATACTTCAACTTATTCGCTTTATAATCTCATAATTAATCGGGCTTAATAAATAAGAACAAGTAATGTTATAAAATTAAAAAAAAATAAAATAAAATAAAAAGGCTCAACATAAGGCACATAAGAATCACAATCAAACATCATCAAAACATGCTCTGCTTTTACACTGACTCAACTTCAAAATTTAATCTGTTCTGACTCCGACATCTCCTGGACTCGAGACTCATACCGAAAGAAAGATCTTCGAGTCTAGTTTCATATAAAAAAAATAGAGTCGAAAACTCCAAGTGGTTTGAGAGATATGACGTTTTTACCACGATCTACCATGTTCGGCAGTTTTGAACAATCGAAAACTTGTATTTTTGAAAAATAGTAAACGTTGTCAAACTGGGCTCAACTTTGGTGGATATCTAAATAACACAATAAGGTTAATACCATAAAAATTTGGAAAGCTAGATCACCCAGGAAGCTACTGAAATAAATGACTCTTTTCTCTGTTCTCTGAAATTCTCAGTAGTAATGTGCAGTTTAGGTTTTACATTTTAAAGAAGTATCATACGAAGTTGGAATGGCTTGAAATTTTACCAGGGTACTCAAGACTCATGTAGGGACTTGCTATAAAATTTTCAAAGCTGTTAGACATCGACAAACCATCGATCACAGTAGGTCAGTAGGCCTACGAAATTCATATTTATAAGTCCTTAAAAATAATTTATATAAATCAAGAAATAATAGTTTAATCCCAAAAACATTCATTAAAAGTCCATCCTAATTTAAATAAAGAACGGATCTCATTTAAAATAAATAGTCCCAAACTTGTTACGCACATATACTAAATCTTTCACGAAACATCCTTTAAAATAAACTTTGATACATAGAAAATAATTCAACAACTTGAGCTCTTAAGGGGTTGTTTTACAACAGACACCAAATCTACCTCGGATCTCCAAATGAGGCTCCAAAAGACATTCTGGAAACTAGACATTTCAAGGATCATTCTCCAATTTGAATCGAATGAAAAACAATTCAAACGAGCAAGATATGCCCTCTCAAAGATGGGTATTTAACAAGCAAAAATCTGTAAATTTCATATTTCCAGATTACAACCAAGTCAGTGGGCTTTCTTTAAAAATTCATATCTCCCTTTACAAAACTCCACTGGGAACCCCAAAGGTCAATCTGGAAACTAGGGAGAGATCATAACACTCTCCAGTTGGATTTACTCTAAGAACCTTCATGGTTTAGAAGATATGACTATCTAAAGTTCAGTGCACAAAAAGAGTTCAAGTTTGGCAGATTCAGAACATAAATCGGAAAAACCACTTTAAGCTTCACCAAAAATTCTAAAACTGAACAAGTAAGTTCCCAACATGTCAGTGAATATTCAGTAGAAAGATAGGCTTGAGAATCAAATATTTAAGTCGGCCTTTTCCACCTCAAAGTCGTAGGTTTGTAAAATCTACTGGATGGTACATGGAATAAGAACTAGATTTCAAGAATTTATACCGGTTGTTTCCCTTACTCAAAAATGGTGAGGCCGATGTCAAAAGAAAGATACGGGAGTCTAGAGTGACATATTCAAGTTTCAAAGGTTTTCACCGAGTGAAACTTTACTTATGATCTCCCAAAGATTGTTTACCAAAAATGTATTCCAGATGGGCAGTGATGTTTACAAATTCATAAATAAATCATGCGAGCTCTAAATATTCTGAAATTTTACCAAAATATAGAAAATGTATGAAAGATGATACACAATTAATTTGGGAATTTTTGGGAACCGTTTGGATGGCTGGAATCGCCTTGCAAAACACTGCCGGAGCAGTGTGCTTATGGCAGATTCGCTGCCTTACCTCATGCACGGTTTTTCACCCAATAAACTCTAGCTTCGAGTGTTGGGGTACTACTGGACTGGAGCAGCTTGAAATCTTGGCAAAGTAGTTAAGCCAAGTCTTCCTTCTCTTTGTGATTGCTGTTGCGAAATGGAAGGAATGGGTGAAGTGTTGGAGTTGATGGGGAGCAAAGGTAGTGGAGATGGTGGGGAGCATAGGGTAGTGGAGTTGATGGAGTGGGGAACAAAATTAATGGAAAGAAAAAGAGAAGAAAAAGAAAGGAAAAAAAAATGTAGAGGAGAATTATTGATGTATTTTCTCTGTCTCGGTGATTCTGTAACTGTAAGATGGATCGTGTGCTCGTATATGCTTGATACTGTTTATTTAAATAAATCTCGTATTTCGACATGTGATTTCTCACTAAAACCGATAAATTATAAAATGAATCTAAATTAAATCCGTAGATTTAATTCGTTCGTTGTTCTGATATCTAAATTAAATCCGCAGATTTAATTAACTTCCTGAGTCGGAAATAATTCACGATCTGAGTAAAAATAAAATCAAATTTCATCTCGCTTAAATAAATAACGTGACTTTGCTAAGTCAGTTATAACTCTGAAATAATATCATTAACTGCTTTAACAATATAAATTCAGGATCATAAGCTGAATTCATATTAGGATAAAAACCGTTTTCATTCACTGATGAACAAAAATAAACACTCATTACTGGATTTAAAATATATAAAAGAGCGGGTCACTACATTATTACCCAAAAAGGAAACGTGTCAAGATTCGTGGGACGGTCCAAAAAGGAAAACGTGTCAAGATTCGTGGGACGGAGGGAGTATCTAACTAATTTCATAAATAATAAACACAAATCAAATTACAAAATACCAATAAAATTCAATATTCATATTACAATAATCTAGAATATTGTTTTGTAACTAACAAGCAAGTTTCACAATGATGTTGTGCAAATTAATTCGTCAGCTTCACCACCCTTCAATATTTTGATTATAACTTATTCAATTCAACTTTAAATAATGAACTGCTGCTTGCATTGGAAAGACAGTTCAGACACCTTTCCATCAATGTATTGTGGAGCTTCAGATTTCAAGTATCCGAAAAGTTGTGGACGTTAATTCCAATCAGCACAAAAACTGAAGAGTCTTTTTTTCTTAATGTTGGTGATTTTTAGATCCTTTTTATTTATTTCTTGCACTAAGTTTTCTTACTATTAGAGCCTATAAATCACCTATTTTATGGAGTAAAATGTAAACTTGAGTATTTGATAATTTGATTATATGGAGTTTGAGAATTAAGTTCAAGAATAGAAGTATTTTCGAAAATAGATTATTATATATTTATGATTAATTGATATTTGGAATTAAAGTGCATGATAACTTTAAGTGATAATCAAAATGTCCACATTACTTAACAAAAGATTAATGATAACAAAACAAAATTAAAAATATATTAATTCACAAATAACATAATCCCGCAGCCACCCACCCACCGCCTGACCGCCCCCTCTCTGCACCCCCGGCCCCATCCCCTTCTTGCAAGTTATATATTAAGGGTGTGTTTGCTTTTTATCCCTCTAAATGGAGGGATAATATAATGAGGTATAAATTTATCATTCAAAGTAGGGACTACATTTGTTATATCTTATTTGGTTTGAAGGATAATATATTTATTCATTCCTTATAAGGTGGTATAAAATTATACCACCATCTCTTAGGTATAAAATTATCCATTTCTCAAGAGATAAGGGGCTGCCCGAAAAATTATACAACCTGCCCGAATTTTTTTATACATCAAAGTAAACAAAGCATAAGGTGATATCCCTTCCTTATACCTCAAAGCAAATACACCCTGACTCTATAGTTTTATGTATTGACTTTGTAGTATATATATATATATATATATATATATATATATATATATATATTGAGATGGATGTAGGTATTTAGCAATTGTTTTTTGTCGGGATTTGATTGATCAACTCCTTTTAATTTCTTAATTTATTTAATTCTCATACATGTATATATTTCATATTTTCTATTAGACACGATTTTGACTAAATATTCTCATACAGGGAGAGGTTCAAATAAGAACCACTAAATAAAATTAGAACAGAGAACCATTTTAAACCATTCGATCATCAAGATCTACGGTGGATGGATCATCTTGGTGGATGAATGCAGATCCTGGGTTCGAATCCTGAAGGGAGCAAAAAATTTATTATTTTTGGATGCATTAAATTTAATAGCGAATGCATTAATTTATATAGTAGATGCATTGATTTTAATGGTTCTTATGTTCTCACGATAAGTGTGGTTCTCACTATAACCGCACCCTTCTCATACATGTATATGTATATATTTCTCATACATGTATATATTTCTTTATTTAATACTCATATATGTATATATTTCTTTATTTAATCACTAATTATAGAAAATTGAGGATCATGCCACACAAATGCCATGAAAATTACGGAGTGTTGTGGAAGGCAAACGCATAAGTTGATCAATGTCAAATAAAAAGAAAGAATTTCTTTAATCAATAAATGTCAAGCATTTAAGTAGATCAGAGCTAGCTTCAGGAAAACGATTATTCATCTCTTATATGATTAAATCAACAACCTAGCATTGCAACCATAACAATTTATAGTTATGAAATGAAAAATTAATACAAATAAAATGCAAGTGGCGCAGAGGATTATGAATTCGAGTTTGTCCAATGTAATTTTACATTTTTTTACGCAGATGGGATCCTCTGTCCCACAATATTGTGTGTACCACGTGTACCACTCTTCATTTTTTTATTTTATAAATTGTTTTTTATAAAAATAAAAATTATTATATTATTATAAACTCTAATTAGTATTTATCATTGAAAAATTAAAATTTAAAAAATTATATACCCTAACTTTGAATTAATGAACCCAAATAATCTATTATTAATTCAAATAAATATAAAAAAATTATTATAAACCCTAAATGGATGAGTGAACCCTTGTTAATTATCTTTATAATATATAAAAGCATAATAAATTAAAATGAAATAAAAAATAATTTATAAATATAAAGAAATGAAGAGTGGTACACGTGGTACACACTATATTTTGGGACAGAGGATCTCATTTGTTTTTTACGTGCTATAGAGTCATAGACTACTCAATATATATCTCTTTATCATTAATAAAGCATGGCATTAATATGAACAATTTATTGTAGCGTTAATGTCATGCATTGTTGTACTCTAGCTAGAGATATCAAATTAAATGATAAAAGCATGTGGACCGAGGACCACTATTTATGTGATAGTAAATACATTATACGTACCCTGTCATATTTGGTGTGTTATCTTTAAATCAATCCACGAAAGAATGCCAGGACCACCAAAAATAAAGATAGTTGTAAGAGAGATATAGAGTATAGAAAGAAGACAAAAGCACATTTTGCACCTTGTATTTATAATTTAATAGATACCTCTAATTGAGATAGATACATAAATACACATATAAATATACATATACTGTGTCATATATATATATATATATATATATATATATATATATATATATATATATATATATATATATACCTGAAAATGCAGCTTTACCGATATTTAATTACCATTTTTTTTGTCTTTATTTGAGTGGTCGTTCAAAATATTAACGACCGAAAATTCGATCATTATAAATATTAATTTTGGTCGGATTTTTTTACTATATTTTATTTTTAACGACCAAAGTTTTATTTATAACGATAGAATTTTTTGTCGCTACAAAAAAATTTATATATATATATAACAATCTAGCTTTTTGCCCCACGAGTATTTCGGCATTTAAATGTATTTTGGACTCAATCGCATATGTTTTAACGAATTTCCCAGTGGACCATCCATTTCAGTATAGTGCTCTAAATCAAGCGCGATTAACTTTGAAGTTTCTACCGCGAGAAGTCACTAGTATAGAACATGTGTATTATTGATATAAATAGCATTTATTAATTCATTTAAACTCTATTTCAATATACAATATCATTCGTGCATAACCTTAGAATATGTCGAGAGGATATCTAAGACTTGTGTTGCTGGCGAAAGAGTGATGATAAATATAATTAACGATCGATTTTAAAATAATAAAAAAATTAATATTATCGTTAATTTTCTTAAACAGAAAATATTATAGTTAAAAAATAATGATTGATTTTAAGAAATTCTCAACGATTTTAAAATATTACAGTTAAAATAAGAATATTATATTTTAATTTTTACTTATAATATATCAATTGTCTTATACCTTTAGATATATATATTTTTATTCTCAACAATATATACAAAATTATATCCCATATATATATATATATGGGATATATATATATATGTATATATATCCAAAAATTTAATATTGGAAATATTACATAGTTTTAAATATTTATATTTGAGAATAAAAAATGTGCACCAAAATATGAGTAATTCTCCTGGAGAAGTGATAAATTCAAAAAAATAAAAATTTCATCCTTAATAGGTTATGAACCTAGGACCATAAATTTATTTAACAAAGTGACGAGGTTGTTGTAGGTCTTCATGATTTAATTATTAAGAGCTCAAATTAGTTCATAGTTTATACTCCATCCGTCCATGAAAGAACTTCCAACTTTTCATTTTGGGGACATTCAACAAAACATTTCCTAGCTACTTTTGGATTATACCCTACCACTTATAAATACCACATTTACCCTTAATTTTCACCTTCTAACCACTCTCAATATTAATCACAACACATTTTCTCCACTCCTAATACACTCAACAACCTTTTTTCATAAAACTTTGAGTCAGAAGATTTTTTAGGACAGTAACTTATGTTGATTTGAAAATTAGGACAAAAACTTTCGAACTTGTAAAAATAGGACACTAATTAATAAGTGTCGTAAAAATAGGACATTTACTCGGCCGATAATTGGCCGAGAAATGTCCTGCGGGTGCAACACTTATTAATTAGTGTCCTATTTTACTTTAAAAAATATTAGTGTCCTATTTTTACAAGTCTGAAAGTTTTTGTCCTAATTTCCAAATCAACATAAGTTACTGTCCTAAAAAACCCTCGAACTCTAAAACTTGTGTCACTCTCTCCTAGAAATTTCTTTCATTGACGGAGGAGTATTTTAAAATGAGTTTTGGATAAAATAAAATTTTATTTTAATATATAAAGTAGTGTAAAATCAAAGGTTGTAACCTACTCTACCAACAAAGTTAATGTTATTTTTTTCTACATTTACCATTTTTTATTCTCAGTATATATATAGTGCACGTATATTTTTATTCTTAATTAATGTATGCAAAGTTTTATAGCTTTATATATATTTTTATTCTCAACATATATATACAAAATATTGCATAAATTTATTGGCAATAAAATATATAATTGAAAATTAATTGAGATACTAGTATGACCATTCGTGCGATGCACGACAAACATCAAAATCAACCACATGTTTTAATAAAAATATATAAATATTAAATAAATTATAATTGAATACAAAATATATTTTAAAAATAAATTAAAGATAAACCTCATCAATTACAAATTTTAACTTTGTATAATGTGTAATGATAATCATAGTTATTAAATAATTTCATATTTTTTTATAATAAAAATTAATATTACACATTATTATTATAGAGTATTACACGGCATATTAAATGAATAAATATTCTCATGGCCTAACATCAATAAAAACAAATTATAAAATTTTAGCGAAGAGAGAGAAAATAAAATATCTTAAATTTTTCATAATTTATTCGTTTTAAATTCATTTTTGATTATTTTTTTTACCATATTAAAAAACTTGTCACAAAATTAAATTTAAGATGCATATTGAATATTTTTTTTATAAATAAAATTTTGTGATGTTTAGAAAATAATTAAAATTATATATAAAAAAGAGAAAATATTGAAAAATTTGGTGGAAGAAGAGAGAGAAAAAATAGAGGGGAAAAATGGAGGACAAAACTCTTCTTTTATATATTATATAGATATTGAAGATAAATTGAGCTAGAATTGGGGTTTGAGCATGCTTTGATTGGAACATAGTAATATTATTGAATATCCCGTATTCATTAATTACATCATGTGTCTTAATTTTCAACCACGCGTATCTCTTAATTAAGGGGGTGTTTATTTTGGTGGATAAGCTTTGATTGATAAAAATAGTAAGTTAATCTTTTGTTTACTTTGATGGATTGCAACTTTAAGATATTCCAAGGTCCTTGATTAATGTTTTCATCGCCCCCTTATAGAATTGATGATTCATACATGACTCTCAACATTTTATTTCCCCCTCCGTAGACGGCTATGGTTCCACCGTACCCCTCAACACCTACCGCTAATCTATGTTTAGTGTTAAATTTTTAACGGAATCTCAATAACTATTTAACGGCAGTTTCACATTATTTATCACATTTTACTCATATTATCTATCAATATATGAAAACACAGTTTTTTGCAGTTTTTTTCCGTAAAATCTGCGGTTATTTTACTATTCCTACTTTTCTGCCACATACCCCATGTTCTCAATTTTATCATCCACTAAAGTTTATTATATTTTCTCCCTCTTCCATTAAAACTAAGTCACGTTCTCTCTACATTCTGGAGCAACCTAAATGCCAAAAAATAGAGATCTCCAGACTCTGATGGAGACGCAACCATCGCCTTTGCCGCGCTGCCTCTCGAACAAACGTCGCCCAAAACTCGGACTGGCCTGTGGCCTCACACCGCCTCCAAACGCTAGAGCTAACCCTGCAAGTTTCCTTCTCCCTCTATTCCTATTTTTTTTTTCTTATTAAGCGGACTTGATTTTTTTTTCTATTTTTTTTCCCTATTTTATTGATTACCAGGCTGGAGCAATTCTCTGATCTTTTTTCCGAAAAAGGTCTTGAGTCATCTGACATAATCATCGGTCATATAATTGAAATGGAGGTAATTTGCATCTCGATGTTTACCTTTTTCTTTTACACACCTTGTGATATTTTTATGCATTATTTCTCGAATTCAATCGACGAAGCATAAGCTAAAAACCTTGTGATATTTTTATTTTGATGAATAAAAATACTACTACTTAAATTTTCTCTCGCTTAGGATTTAGTACATAATATGCTTTATTCTTCCTCAAATGATTGTGTGACGGTGAAACTATTTGTATTGCTACTTTTGATTACATGTGTGGTTTTGATTTATATCAAGTGTGTAGTAGCCCCACCGTATTTATACTATTGTTAATTATATAATTAAATTCATATATTAGATTTTGCTATAGATATTCATTAAATAGAGGATTTTAGCAAGTCAATCCCTACATAAGATTGATTAATTGATTAAGTAAGAAATATCGATATAATTACTAATAATTTTAGGAAACCAGTAACCTTTTAGCTGGACTAGCAAATTTGTTAAAGAAAGAAGCCCAAGTCAATGCTATTTTTGTTGGGCCAATAATTTTATTTGAGATCAAAGCCCAATTCCTCATAGTTATGTCATTAGCGACCCAAGCTTTATTTATCAGTTAAACTCCATTAGAACAAATTAGCTCCTTGAATGAACACGTAGAGCATGATACTACACGTATCTTCCAACTTTACACTCACCTCTCAATTTTACACTCAGCCAAATCCCTCAAACCGACTCAAACGAGTATAAATACGATGAGTTACCATAAATCTTATTTTTCCCCATTCTGCAAACTCCAAACAGTAAAGTAAATATCCATCCAAAAGCATAAATCATCCCCAGCAGTCATCACAGCAAACAAGCAGGTAGTATTCTTCCTACAACTCAATGATTCACTCGTAGATAATAATCAAGAACCGCAGAGATAACATCAATTTTCTTTAACGTCTACAGAATACGTTTAGTTACAACAGTTAATTCAAAAAAATAAAAGGGGCAGTCTTGGGCTGTAGATGAACTGCCACGATGAAATGAAACCGTCTCAAACTATCTCGAGTCACCCATTCCTGAAACAGAAAATAATTTGAGATTTATTAGTTTTTGATATTGAAACTGAAATAGAAATTGGATGGGAAGTTTGCTGGAATAAGTTTTTGAATTGGGAAATAGAGAAGGAGAAGGGGGGGATTAGCAGTAGCAGCAGCAGCCGTGAGCCACCACAGCAGAGGCACGGCTGGCGGTGGTGACCGCCGGCGTTGCCGCGCTACGGCGGCCGCGGTGGCTACTGAAAGTAGAGGAAGAGGGAGGTTGAGCGAGAGGTAGGGATGGAGATTGAGTGAGAGATAGTGAGATAGTGTGAGATAGAGACAGACAGCAGGAAGAAGGGAGAAAGGCAGAACGAGCTAGAGGGAGAGAGGAGCGGGGCAGGCGGCGGCGAGCACCGGCGCTGCAAGCACCGTCGTGGCTTGCGGCGGCCGCCGCGCCCTGGACAGAGAGAGAGAGCGAGAGACCGAGAGAGGGCAGAGAGAGAGGGAGTTCGAGGGAGAGAACAGAGACAGAAGTAGAGAGAGAGAGACAGGGACTTACCTGAGTCAGAAGAGGCGGCGGCGTGACAGAGACGACGGCGGGGCGGCAGGCTTCGCCGGAGAGACAAATTCCAGAGGGGATGAAGAGAGGTAGAAACCCTAGGATTTTGATTTTTTGAATTGGGGATTTAGATATAGGGAAAAGAGGGAGGAAGGAGGAGGAAGGACAGGCGCCGGCCTCGCCACGCCGGAGGCGGCGAGGGCCGGCGACGCTCGCCAGAAAACAGGAGAGAGACGACAGTGAGGAGAGAAAGAGAGAACATAGTGAAGAAGGGGGGAGCATGCGTGTGAAAAGAGAGAGAGAAAAGGGTCATCTGTATTCTTATTAACTGGAAATTTTAGATTATTAGATTATCAAATCAAAATATAGCAAATAATTACTGGGCCACCTAATTTAATCAATTGGGTTTAAATCAGTTCTTGGGCCTATTTATTTTCTTCTGATGGGCTTAGTTTAAATCAAATTATTAGTACCTTGATTATAAATTAGATATAGATTAATTTATATAGTTGGACCTCTAATTGATAAGGACTGTAATTCCCATCAGCGCTGTGCTTAGCAATCTAAGCCTATTTTACCTTATTATTATTATTATTATTATTATTATTACAGAAACTAACAGCGCAGGTACGATCGGATATCTTGGATAAAAGAGTAAGAAATTCACCTAAGTAGATGGAGTGAAGAATGATTGCACACAGAAACCTTCCCACGCAGCCAAGGTGCCTTCCTGCGCAGCCAAGTAGCTTTCCCGAGCAGCCAGACCAGAGCAGTGCAGCAAAGACCAGAGCAGCGCAGCAGCGCTGCGCAGCCAGAGCAACGTAGCCAGAGCAGCGTAGAACAGCAGCGCAGCTGCCTCCTTCCTTCACCAACGCAGCGCCGCCTTGCTAGAGCCAGAGTTATCCGCTTCACCAACAAAGGACAACGCAGATGGGTCAAATCAAGACTAAAGTATGTTAAGGCTTTAAAGGGCCTAAATTCAATTGTCAAAGTTCATGGGCCTAAGGCCTTTAGGGTTCATTCTCACAACTATAAATAGGAGCTTTAGCATTAGCATGGGGGGATCAATTCATTCTAGCACACTTCACTTGTAACATGTAAAATACTCTTGAGATAGTGAAACCAACGAAGAACCTCCCGTGGACGTAGGTCTTGATGGCCGAACCACGTAAATCCGTGTGTCATTTATCGCTTTCTAATTTCTAGTTTAGGTGTTGGTGATTCCGTGCTTCACCAACTGGCGCCGTCTGTGGGAAATCGAGCTAAGGCGTGAGATTCATGGTTTTCCGGTTACTGTTCATCGAGTAAAGGGGAGAAGTACTGTTCATGGAAGCAAAATTACTGTTCATCGAAATTTTTTGGGAAATGGGGGATTTAAGTCAGGTTACTGTTCATCGTTTCAACTTCAAAGAAGAAAGGGGGGAAGAAGGATAAATCGAAGAAAAACAGAATAAAAAAGAAAAAAGGGGGGGCTGTTCCAACGCCGGTGGGAGTCGACTCGTGGCCGCCTGCACCGCCGCGCAGGAGCTGCGCGTACCGCCGTATCGCCGGCCGGGGAATTTATGGCTCTGGCTTCAAATTTCTTTCGTCTCCGGCTTCGGCGAACACGGCGGAACCACCAGAACCCTGCACCGAAGCTCTCATCGCCGGGAAGAAACCAGACCAAGTCCAGCGCAGGGTTCGATCGAGACCGCAGAACAAAAACCGCATCCCACCACCTCGCAGGGATCACTACCACGCGAGAACCGCGCGCCGCCGCGCACCACCGCTGGGTCCCGCCTCCACTCTTGCTTCAGCCGCCGATTAATAGCACAGACCACCGATTTCACCGATGCTGCCAGCCGATCTCTTAATCCAAGGAGCAATGATAGCTCGCAGATCATGGGCAAATGGGAAAACCCCCAATTTCTCTTAAATTCACCTATATTTTCCAATAATTTCGAATAAATTGTGACAAATCCTGATGGTTGTTTGTATTTCCCCATGCTTATCGTTATATTATTCAATTTCAGATGTCTGATTGTTGTGTGGTTTTTAATCAACCTTCAGTGGAAGGCAGTTCTGAATATGTGGCATTGATATAGTGTTTATCGAGGGTGGCAGAGGGAGTATTTGTAGTTTTCAACTGTCATTTATCTTCTAGCTGGATTTTCCCCTTGCTTATTGTTATGCTCTTCAATTTCCAGATATCTGATCTTTGGGTGGTTCTTGATTGGTTTTCAAGGGAAGGCGTTCTGGAGATACAAAATAAGTTTTGATTCTATCAAATTAGGAGCTTAAGTTATATCTACCGCGGATTAATCGGAGTCCGATGAGGCAGCAAGGGCCTGCCATTGTCAGCATTGTCTTGGCTCCAACTGAACAGAACAGTTGCCTTTCTCTCTATCATAAGTTAAGTCTTATACTTGCCATCATAAAAACTGCTCAACCTTTCTATGTTTTGATGGGGGTCTGGATTTGACAGCAGAAATTTAATCTCTTTTTTGAATCAGTTAGGGATATATGAAAATCAAAGATGTATATGCGATTATTCTCTTATTGCAGTTGCTCTTTCTTTGGAAAATGCTTATATGTGGGTATATGAAATGCGATTATTGATGTTTTTCTCATGAATTAAACTATTCCTTGTCTCATAAGAAAATTTCTTTTTGTGAATGCCTATTGGTGTGGAGTAAGGGCTCTGTTGAAATGCGAAAAGAATTTCAATGTGTATTCTGATGTTGGTCTAAAGATTGAGGATATTTTGATATTTGGATATTCTTTGGTATTTTAATATCATTAGCTTAGATTTATTGCTGTTTTGAATTATGGAATTGAACATTACAATTGTTGGGATAGGACCGTGGAGATATATGTCTTTATGTGCATAAACGAGTTATTATGGGGCATTTAAATTAACTCCTTATAATTTGGTTTTGATGTTCGTTGGCCTTATTTGAATTTTGGTGATTGAATTTGAGTTTATTGGTTGGTTATGATGATTTACATCTTGCGATAGTACTATGATTTTGCTTTGGTTTTGGGATTGATTTTGTGGGATTAGGACCATCAGGACTAATCAATTACTCTAATGTTTTAGAGCACATGAAGTACATGCGTTACAACACAGGAAGTACATGAATTATAATAAATTATTCCAACACCTGAGTCTTAGGAAGCTCGCCTGCTATTACGGAGTAATTTCTTATTTTCAGGGCATGAAGTTCTTGGGGTATCAAGCTCGCTGCAGCGCTGATGCAACGTAAGGAGGGAGAGAGTACTTTATCTGCGCTAAGACAGTGCGCTGATGCAGAGCAAGGAGGGACAAGGGGCTGCGCAGGGCATTTTTCGTGGAGGGAGCGCAACGTTTTTCAGGGAATCTATTGGAAATGCTGTCTTCTTTAACACTCATGAGTATGTGCGCTATTACATGCATAAACCACTCAGCCTTCAATTGGGTAAGGGTCGGGGTTTCGAGCAGCGCAGGTTGGAAGATACACCGAAGGGCAGCGCAACTGCCTTGAGTAAATGGCAGCATGGATTAAACCAATTGCCGTGTTTAGAGTCACCCTATCAATCTATCATAATGATGAATAATTTTTTACTGATTTTGGGGTTGATTTTTTCGTTCAAATATATTGATATTATTCGTTGAATATGCCATTTGAATTTCAATAACTGAATCTGGGATTGTGCCAATATCTCTTACCTTATCTAGGTACTTAGTAAGTTGATGAAATCGTGAATTTTTAACTTGGGATTCAATTGAATTTGCAGCGCATTTTCTTGTGAAAATGGATCATGGTTGGGGTAAATGAATTGTAACTGTTGTTATTGCTGATATCTTGTTGTGGTGGAATTCAACTCTTAAATCAGGACAGGACCAAACGAATGATGATTTAAAATTTATTTCTTATTCATATGAGAATATGTTATAAAGTTGAAAACTAATTGTGATTGTTCGTTGATGAATGCGAGGATCATGCGAAGAAAGATACAACAGCAAAGGAAAAGGAGGAATCAGTGGAATAGCAAGATGAAGTAAAATTATTAAGCTGCGCAGGAATGAAAGCAAGAAGAGTTACTAAAGTTGCGCTGCATAATTTTCTAAGCGGTGCTGTGGGATATCTAAGCTGGTCTTCAACACAGGAACTCTACATCCCAGCACAGAATGTCTAAGCCGTAATGTAACAAAGGTAACCCACTAACTAGTGGTGATCCAGGTACTTCGCAGAACTGAAATTTCTCACTACATGATCTTAAGGTGTCTTATCGAAGCATGTAAGTATGAATGAAACGTGATGTTAAGTTACTCCACCAAAGCATGTAAGTATGAAACATGATCTTAAGTTATTTCATCGAAGCATGAAAACACGATTAGGATTTGGAAAATGTTATACTTTACCACTTGAGAAAAATCACGATTTATATTATCTCTTGAAGGGATTTGTGAATTTGATATTATGTCTTTGAAGCTGCACAACTTCTGCATATGTGCCTAGGGTTGAAATATGAATTGACAAAGTATACGAAGCTGCACACCTTCTGCATATGTGCTAAGGGCTTGGAACATAATTTGGATAACATACTTTGAGATCATAGTAGGAACACTAACCACAAGCATACACATAACATATTTTGTTGAATCATGCACATGTTACCAAGAGGGAGAGAGTAGGGTATATGTTGCCTTCTGTATTTTTCTTGAAAATTTACAGCACAGCAACAATGGTTGACAACGCTGGAAAACCTGCTTCGGCAGAAAATGAGCTTTAGTGGTAATTCAGCCACGCTACGGAGGGGAAAGCCGTAAGTGGAATTTGGGTCTTCTCAGCGCAGTCAGGATATTTATCTCAGCTACCTCTGCGCAGTTATCTCAGCGCAGCTACCTCAGCGCAGCTATCTCAGCGCAGCTACCTCAGCGCAGCTATCTCAGCGCAGCTATCTCAGCACAGTCAGGGCAGCTACCTCAGCGCAGTTATCTCAGCGCAGTCAGGACATTTATCTCAGCTACCTCTGCACAGTTATTTCAGCTACCTCAGGGAAGCTACCTCAGCGCAGTAAGGACATTTATCTCAGCCACTTCAGCGCAGCCATCTCAAGGCAGCTATCTCAGCTATCTCAGCGCAGCTATCTCAGTTATCTCAGTAGTTTTCAGCGCAGAATGTCCGAGCCGTTGTCAGTTCAGATTGTCTATGCTCCGCGCAGGAATATCGTAAGCCGCGAAAGTTAGACAGGGGTGTACCATCTTAAGGGCCGCGTTGCGGAAGTGTACCATCTTAAGGGCCGCGTTGCGGAAGTGTAATCTTAAGGGCCGCGTTGCGGAAGTGTAATCTTAAGGGCCGCGTTGCGGAAGTGTACCATCTTAAGGGCCGCGTTGCGGAAGTGTACCATCTTAAGGGCCGCGTTGCGGAAGTGTAATCTTAAGGGCCGCGTTGCGGAAGTATACCATCTTAAGGGCCGCGTTGCGGAAGTGTACCATCTTAAGGGCCGCGTTGCGGAAGTGTAATCTTAAGGGCCGCGTTGCGGAAGTGTATCATCTTTGTCAGTGCAGGTAGTGCAGCGCAGTCAGCGCGGGGTTGTCAGCGCAGTCGGTGCAGCGCAGTCAGCGCGAGGTTGTCAACACAGATCACTTGAGTCTTCCCAGCACAGGTTATCTAAGCCCTTATTATCTTTAATGATGTTCGACGAATCAAAAGGAATAATTGCATTCTCTTTTATCTCAGCTTATTTCCAGCATTAAAATACTTTGTCTTTATCATTTTTGCAAAGATTGACACTTCTTGTCTAAAAAGTCCCAGGGAATCGTGTATGCTTAATTGACACGGGAGAGCAACACAGCGCTGACTTCACACCACACACCACTAGTTGAACAAAGAGAACGTTGTTCAACTAGACTGGGGGGAGTAGCTGATGAGGACTGTAATTCCCATAAGCGCTGTGCTTAGCAATCTAAGCATACCTATATTATATATTATTATTATTATATATTAATATTATATTATTATATTAATGAAGGATTATTAGGATATTATTAGGAGTAGGATATATTATTATTATGATATTAGGATATTATTAGTATGATTATTATTAGGATATTATTATTAGGATTATTATTATGATTATTAGTATTATTTATATATATATATATTATTATTATTAGTATATTATATTATTATTATTATTATTATTATTATTAGTATTTATAGATTATATTATTATTATTATTATTATTATATATTATTATTATTATTATTATTTATAATTATTATTATTATTATTATTATATTACAGAAACTAACAGCGCAGGTACGATCGGATATCTTGGATAAAAGAGTAAGAAATCCACCTAAGTAGATGGAGTGAAGAATGATTGCACACAGAAACCTTCCCACGCAGCCAAGGTGCCTTCCTGCGCAGCCAAGTAGTTTTCCCGCGCAGCCAGACCAGAGCAGTGCAGCAAAGACCAGAGCAGCGCAGCAGCGCTGCGCAGCCAGAGCAACGTAGCCAGAGCAGCGTAGAACAGCAGCGCAGCTGCCTCCTTCCTTCACCAACGCAGCGCCGCCTTGCTAGAGCCAGAGTTATCCGCTTCACCAACAAAGGACAACGCAGATGGGTCAAATCAAGACTAAAGTATGTTAAGGCTTTAAAGGGCCTAAATTCAATTGTCAAAGTTCATGGGCCTAAGGCCTTTAGGGTTCATTCTCACAACTATAAATAGGAGCTTTAGCATTAGCATGGGGGATCAATTCATTCTAGCACACTTCACTTGTAACATGTAAAATACTCTTGAGATAGTGAAACCAACGAAGAACCTCCCGTGGACGTAGGTCTTGATGGCCGAACCACGTAAATCCGTGTGTCATTTATCGCTTTCTAATTTCTAGTTTAGGTGTTGGTGATTCCGTGCTTCACCACTAATCTATTTAATTAAGCTGTAACTATTTGAAATCTAGTAATTATCTATAATTGATTATTAACTGTTCACTAATAATTAGAACTAGTTCACTAAATTATTTAAATATACAGAATTATTATACTTGATTAATAATAAATTAGATACCAGATTATGAGAGAATCAAGTTCTAAAAAAAAAGGAAAAAGAGGACTTATATTATTTCTAAGAAAGTATTTATTTATTAGTTCGATTAGAGTAATGATTACTGCATTTGAATCTGTGTTGGCATTTGTTGATAAGCTTGCCAAAGAGCAGTTAGTCTTCAGTCCATAAATTCCAAATAGAAATGTCACCTTAAGACCCACATACGTACTCTTTAAGTTAAATTCATATTATTTTCTCATTATTTACTTAGTTAGTTAATCTATATTGAAGGTCATATACAAAAGAAGGTGAATCCATAGTTCCGAATCACCTGAATCATCATACCACGATCAGGTGGGCTTTCTTATATAAAAATCAAAGTTTAGATTATGTTGCAGTTGAATAAAATCTTGCGAACTATTATCATTGCCTATCAATTTTAAGATTTATGTATGATACCTATCTGGCACCAGCAGTTAATCGAATTCGGGTCCTGTTCTATCCAGATGTTAGACAGGATTAGTGTACACAAGGGACCGTGAGTCGGTTAGCATATCGGCCGGTCTAGGACCGCGAGCCGGTTTAGCGTATCGGCCGGTCTAGGACCGTGAGCCGGTTTAGCGTACCGGCCGGTCAGTGACCGTAGAAGGTGGCCACCTTCTCGGCACACAGTTATCATTGCAGATATGGTAGAGTACAAAAGAACATAGTCTGCGCAGACGAACTTTAGTACAAGTAAATGACTAGTGGGTACAGACTTTTTACTAAAACCTCTGTACGCCATGAGAAAAGGCATGATAATTTACAGCTTTAGTATGCATGTACGTATCTTTGGCTTGTGTCCACTGAGTATTTTATACTCAGCCCTGTATGTATTTATAAACGTGCAGGTTGAGCAGAGACGATGATGAGATGGTGTCGAGCGGTCTTTTGTTTTGTTTGAATGTATATATAACGAGACGCATGTCTTCAACATGCCTCTCCAGTCAGTCTTCCGCTACGAACACCTATTTTGTGTAAAGATCACAATAGGTCTTCTCTATTGTGATTCTCGTATGTAAACAACATCTTTGGCTTGTGAAATCCTTTCAAGTTTATAAAGAGTGACTTCTTTATACATTAGAATTTTCTTCTGGTTCAGTGTAAACTTTCGATCCGCTTCTACAAAATAATCCCTTTCTTATTCCCGCTTCTTAATTCCCTCCCTTGGTCATGATTCCCCGGATTAACTATCCTTAGTTAAGCCCGGTCGTGACAGAGTGGTATCAGAGCAGTTTTTGCACTGACCCTCAAATTCTTTCAAGTCAAGTCTAGTTTGATTCGCTAGACTAGTTTTAACTAATTAGTAAACTCTCGACACCTTCTCGCATCTTGCTCAAAGAAAATAGAAAGGTAAGAAACTAGTTGATTGAGATAGTACATGATGTTGGAGATGTATTGATTTCACAGAACATAGAAGTGAAAATAGACAGAGTTGAGTTAGGTGATTATATTCGGGGCTAGCTACTAAGAAGAATAGACACCAGAGGAACGAAGATCTAGTAGCGTGTAACTTCGATATGTTTGTAATGACGAGTTACTAATGGAAGTGAAAGGCGAATGTCACTCCTGAGTGAGAGACATAGGCATGGTCTTTCTTTTCAGGGTCTTATGCGACGAATCCCTGAAATGACTATCGCCATTTTAGAATGATAATACGATTAACTAAAGTTCGTAAGGGATATCATAACTACTTTGAAAGAATAAGTCTAAGAATATTGGATTAATTGTGACCATGAGATTTTAGTTGTGATTGTGTTTAAGATAAGAATATGACCTCAGTTATCTGATATAGTTCTGTTTTATTCTTTTTAGATGGCGAAAACAATCTTCACAACTAGACGTCCACTGTCGTCACGCGCAACCCCAGAAGAAATAATCAATTCATATCTTACCTATCGACATTGTCTTGGAGATGATTTGGGAGAGTTTTTAGCCCATTACAGACGTCACTGGGCGGCAGCACACGCTTATGGAATTTCGGACTATGACGGCGTGAAGCGGTTAATAGGGTTGCTGCCCAGTGAGTGGAAGGATTGGGCCACTGAAATGTCAGCTGGATACATATGGCGAGATACGCCATTGCATGACATTAAGGCCAATCTACCAAGGTTTGTGGACGTCATCTCTCACTACTTCATAGTGTTTGGCCATCCACCCTCGACATCTCATGCAACGTCAGGCTATCAGGTACAGGCAGGGATGGTACCAACACCAGCACTCGGCCCTAGAGGCCGAAATGACTTTGAAGCTGGAACTTCCCGACCCCCACCAAGAGCCAGCCCTAGAGTGGATACAAGTTTTGTCAAAGGTTTGAAACGCCTAGATACCATCATAAAAGACGCGCGTAAGATTTTAGACAAGGGAAAAGCGCCTATGCAGGAAGGTGAAGAAAAATCTCAAAAGGGTGTCGGACCTAGTCGGTTCCGACCACAACCTACCCTTGTCATCGGTCAACAGCGCCCTCTAAAGAAACGGACCATCTCAGTAGAGCCATCAGCTAGCCGTGACACTCCTTCAATGGTACGGAGGTATGTGGGGAAAATAAACATCATCGACCCAGCCAGTTCAGAAGAAGACCCAGAAGAAGATGATCCCGAAGTTGAAAAAACATATAGTTCAGTTAACAGCGCAGTGCCTGAGAAGTACAAGACCTAAGCCCTTACTTAGAATAGTTAGTGTGTGTATGCTAAAAACAGATGTTTGGTTGTAAATAGTGTGAGTTTGTAATTTTGCTAACTAGCCGGAGACGTGATAGTATAAACGCTCCGAAGCCCTTTTGACCACAGAGGCATTCATTTTATTAGAATGTCTTGTGATGTAGTACGTAGTGTGTTAGTTTGTTTGACTGTTAGAAAGTCACACTATGTACTAGTAATGTACAGAAAGACCTTTCGAGGCAATTTTGGTAATGAGAAGCATAATTATATGTATATGTTAACTAGATGGGTATTATTTCTATATTAAGCCAGTTATGATAATGCCAATCTTACTATACAATAACAAAACAATATTTACTAGATTTGTTTTGTAATTATCAGAATGCCACGAGGTAGACCTAGAAGGGTGATGGAAGAACCAGCAGGACAGGATATACCACCACCACCACCACCATTGCCACAACATAGGATTGAAGAATTGTTTTTACGCCAAAATCCACCAACGTTTAACGGATTAGGAGATCCGGCTGAAGCTGAAACTTGGATAAGAGCAATGGAACGTATTTTCAATTTTCTTCGTTGTACTGAGCAAGAACGTCTGTCTTGCATATCTTTTCAGCTGGTTGGATCAGCTGATTTCTGGTGGGAAACTAAACGGAGAGCTCTTACTCCAGTTCAAATGGAAAATTTTACTTGGGAACAATTCAAGGTGGGATTGTATGATAAGTATATTCCGAAAAGCTATCGAAAAAAGAAGGATGCTGAATTTTACAATCTCCGGCAGGGTAAGATGACAGTCACCGAGTATGATAGAATATTTTGTGACTTATCTCGTTACGCACCGACCCAAGTAGATACTGATCAGAAAATGTCAGAGAAATTTTGCAGTGGATTACGACCTGAGATTAGGATGACCTTAGCCGGTCATGAAGGATTGACTTATGCAGATGCGCTCAGTAGAGCATTGGATATAGAAGCCGCTATGCCAGCGGAAAGGGTGATACCCATACCAATGTTTACACCTGCACCAGCACCCCCACCGATGCAGTCTCAGAATTTCAAAGGGAAAAGAAAGTGGAATGACACGGGGAATAACCAACCCAATAAAAAGATATGGCAGGGACAGGGACAACCTCAACAACAAGGGTTGGGAAAACTATTTAATTTTGGACCCAGAGGGAATACTCAAGGACAACAAAAGATTCCCACTTGTCCAAAATGTAATCGAGTACACCCAGGTGTGTGTAAAGATCACAATAGGTCTTCTCTATTGTGATTCTCGTATGTAAACAACATCTTTGGCTTGTGAAATCCTTTCAAGTTTATAAAGAGTGACTTCTTTATACATTAGAATTTTCTTCTGGTTCAGTGTAAACTTTCGATCCGCTTCTACAAATTAATCCCTTTCTTATTCCCGCTTCTTAATTCCCTCCCTTGGTCATGATTCCCCGGATTAACTATCCTTAGTTAAGCCCGGTCGTGACAAAGTGTCAACTGTCTTTCTATTGATGATATAATCTTTCTATTGACGATATAAATATTTCGTTTAATACTATTTTGGCTGGAAAGTGTTAGTTGTAGAACTCAAACAATTGTTGAAGTATGTGCTTCGTGTTTTGGAGATGTGAATATTGTGGATGTGAAATGGGCTATTTATACAGTCAGTGTTGCACAAGTTAGAACCAAGTAATGTTGACAGTTTTACCATAAACGATCTGACCTAGCAGTTAATCTTGTGATAGAAATGATTTCAAGTTTAAGGTGGTTGCTCATATTAATAGTGGCGTCTCAATACTTCTTATGTTTTCTATTTTGATACTGAATTTTGCTTTCATGTCTTTTTGTTTTTATTTATAGTTGGATAATAAGCATGAAACTGCTAAATACTAATGTGTATTCTTATGCTCCCATTGTTATGAAAAGTTAAATATAAAAGGTATGTATGTTTCAAATATTTCTAAGTTCTTGACTATATATAAAATCTATAGAGGCACTGGAAGTTTGTGTAGGAGCTCATTGTTAAAATATTTTCCCTTAATGTTATTCTCTTTATATTGGCTTCATTTTCCCTCTAATATTATTCTTTTTTCTTATATATATATATATTGATCACTAATTTCTTAGCAACAAATACCGCAACTAAGACGGTGCAATTGTAGCAAATAATCAGTAACCGAGTATCGTATCCACAGGGACTGACACAACAAAATAACTTTAGCTATCCCCTAAACAGACTATAACAGTAGACAGGCAAACGATAATAAATAATGTTTAATTAAAACTAAACTCAAAAAGCAACAAATAAAATCACGTAGAAAAATCAAATAATAAAGACAGCTGATCCTAGGGTAGTAACTTCATTAACTAAATCCACATAATAAATCTATTAATCCTATTAACCAATTTTAATCCAGTTATGATGAGAGATCACTTAATTAATCAATCACTCTCGCTAGAGCAACAACGATCGTAGATTAGTAAATTCTCTATCTCCGCTAGGTCTCAAGAAAATCTACTAACTCCCAATAGCTCATAAGAATAGCTCCCTATAATCCACCTATCTCCGCTAGGTCTCAAGGTTAAGATCATATCATACATTCCTGAATCCGCTAAGCAGTTATCTCCGCTAGGTCTCAAACCGAATAGCTACACATGAAAACTATTGATCAGATAATTCACAAGAAATTAAGCACCAGGAATTATGAATCATAAACTAGAAGGTAAATAGGTACTAACAAATAAATCACATGAACCTAATTAACTATTTACAAACCCTAGAATCAGAAAAAGAAACTAGCCAGACATAGCAAAAGAAAGCATAAATATAATAAAAACTGAATTAAATAAAACTCGAAATCAATGTTGAATGACAGCTGAAATCTTGCAGGAAAAATAAAGCTAATCTATGAAAACATTAAAATCCTAAGTCTAAAACTGAAAAATATGAGAAGATGAGAAAAAGAGGTGAAGAGAGGTAAAAAGATGTGTCTATTAGGTCAGGGAAAGGACCTATATATAGGCACAAGAGATAAATACAGTGTAGAACTCGAAAATACTGAGAAAATCCGAAAATTCCGAAAATTCCCGAAAATTCGGAAATTCCCGTCGGGCACTATTCACTGCTGCGCGCGACTTTCTTGTTTCGGCCATATCTTCCTTGTCCGAACTCCGATTTATGATCCGTTTGCGCTCACGAACTCGTATCGAGACGATCTACAACTTCTATTTCAGAATATTTATCGAAATTCGAACTCCATATTTCTGTAAAATTCATCAAAATACGAGCAAGTAACATAATTCACAAGATAAAACAATTTAAGCACAAAACAATCATCCAACACTCAATTTCCTATAAAATTAACATCATATGAACATTAAAAGCCATGGAAACATGAGTGTTATCAACTCCCCCAAACTTAAGCCATTGTTCGTCCTCGAATAATGGGAAGAATAAAATCAATAACACGAATGGGTAAGAAATCTAGCTCATCGATGCCTCCGAAAGATAAAGAATGATAGAATTCTCAAATCCTCAATAATTAAGCACAAAATTCACCAATAAACACAACATATAGCAAAATCAACCTTGACATTCCAAACAATTGAATCTCGCACGGTATGTGTATCACTCAACTCTCAATTTGCTGGAATAGGACGTGTATGCTCTCATCGAATTCAATGCAATGTAGATCTCTTACCATAGGCTTGCCAATCGTCTACAATCTCCATCGCTAAAAGTGTGCCAGGACTAAGATCAAAAAGGTCTTTTTCATCGGGTTATAATGTAGGGACATTGGTTAAGGTAGGGAAATATAGGCTAAGTGACTCAAATAAATCAAGAACACCAACCTTATGACTTCACTAATCAAGCATGTAATAAATTCCATCTTCCACCCAACTATATCACCATAATCAACTCCAACCAAGGGATTTAATCATCACAAAACAGAACTAAACACTCTTTTATGCTCTCCATTTATTTCCAACACACAAAGTCGATTTTCAAACAAATATCTCAATATACACTCGACTTTATACTTTTTTTTTTCTCTTTCTTTTTATTTTCTCTCTCTTTTTTTTTCTTTTTTTTCCACAACTTTTCTAGAGCTTATAAGAGTAAATAGTAGCTCAATATCATCCCTTCTTTTTCACAACCCACTATGAATATTCACCACACGAAAATCCCCATATACTTCATCACCCCCTATCATCCAGCTAAAGAATAAAAGCTAAGTAGGCTCAAAGTGGATAACAAAGGATAATTTTTCGTTAAGGACAGTGTTTGGGATAATAATGTGGCTAACAAAAGATGGCCTAAAATCATCTCCTAATCCTGGGCACAACAGCAACCTCAACACAGAAACCATGGCAAGTTCTAGAAGATCACCACATGCAATGACAAAACTCACAACAAAGAATAAACTGTGTAAGATAAACAGTTATGGCTCAAAATCTCACAGGTTTATTCAACGTCCAAAAGTCAAGGTCAAAATCACTCTAAAATTATGCAAATTAGTTCCAATTATGCTCAAATCATCAAAGAAAATCAAATTCAAATTTTTTTATCCACAGAAATCATCATTGGCATCTCATCAGAAATCTAATGGAGCTAACAATCACACACCACCAACCAAGTAAGATAAAACAATAAAGCCAACAAAAAGATAAAAGTGATACACATATCTACTCTCACCCCCCTCCCCCAAACTTATTACAGAACATAAGTTCGAAAATAAGTTTGGAGGGATGATGATATGTGTGTCACTACTCACAGAAATACATGCTCCATGGTGGTGGTATGAACAAGACGCGAGTTCCCGCATCTACCAAGCTCAACACTGCACTAAAACCCCAAAACGAAGAAAACAAAGAAACAAAAAGAAACTAAAAGAAAGAAAACAAAACAACGAAAACGGTTGGGTTACCTCCCAACAAGTGCTTAATTTAACGTCTAGAGCTCGACGATACCTCATGACTCATCCTATCCCCACACGCTGGAAAACAAAGAGGGGTATCAAAAGAAGGCAAACCTCTAAATCCCAAAACACCTCTGAAAAGGTAAGCCAAGCAATCACACAAGCAACGATAAAGCAATCGGGGTCATTATGCTTCAAAGATATCTCCAAGAACTTGACTATCTTTTCATCTGAATTTGGCTTGGCCAAGCAGTGAGGGATTGGAGTAGCAAGCTTGCACTCGGGCATGGGAGGAGCAGGAATAGAAACATGCTCTATAGCAGCAGAAATATGAGGGATGTTAAAATCCTCCTTAGGAGTAGGGGGCTCATCAGCTGCTATTTTCTCAATCTCCTCATCTTTCTCCTCGGCATCCTGCAGCTTTGAATAAGACTGATGTTGTGCACGCCTGTCCGATTCTTCGAGCAGTCTTTCCAGATCTTCCACTATACGCCTACACTCTGAGGGACACATCAGTCAAACATCAGGAGCCATCGTATGCAGTGCCTGAAAAAAGAAAAAAAAAAACGAGAATTAGAAAAGAAAAAAAATAAAAATAAAAATAAAAGCCTGAAGTACTACTAAGTCCTATCGGAGATATTAAAGAAACTTCTAATCAGTCCCCGGCAACGGCGCCAAAAAGTTGATCACTAATTTCTTAGCAACAAATACCGCAACTAAGACGGTGCAATTGTAGCAAATAATCAGTAACCGAGTATCGTATCCACAGGGACTGACACAACAAAATAACTTTAGCTATCCCCTAA
This sequence comes from Salvia miltiorrhiza, assembly GCF_028751815.1. Taxonomy (NCBI): domain Eukaryota; kingdom Viridiplantae; phylum Streptophyta; class Magnoliopsida; order Lamiales; family Lamiaceae; genus Salvia; species Salvia miltiorrhiza. The sequence continues at coordinate 35,862 of NW_026651539.1, forward strand.
ACAGACTATAACAGTAGACAGGCAAACGATAATAAATAATGTTTAATTAAAACTAAACTCAAAAAGCAACAAATAAAATCACGTAGAAAAATCAAATAATAAAGACAGCTGATCCTAGGGTAGTAACTTCATTAACTAAATCCACATAATAAATCTATTAATCCTATTAACCAATTTTAATCCAGTTATGATGAGAGATCACTTAATTAATCAATCACTCTCGCTAGAGCAATAATAAAAACTGAATTAAATAAAACTCGAAATCAATGTTGAATGACAGCTGAAATCTTGCAGGAAAAATAAAGCTAATCTATGAAAACATTAAAATCCTAAGTCTAAAACTGAAAAATATGAGAAGATGAGAAAAAGAGGTGAAGAGAGGTAAAAAGATGTGTCTATTAGGTCAGGGAAAGGACCTATATATAGGCACAAGAGATAAATACAGTGTAGAACTCGAAAATACTGAGAAAATCCGAAAATTCCGAAAATTCCCGAAAATTCGGAAATTCCCGTCGGGCACTATTCACTGCTGCGCGCGACTTTCTTGTTTCGGCCATATCTTCCTTGTCCGAATTCCGATTTATGATCCGTTTGCGCTCACGAACTCGTATCGAGATGATCTACAACTTCTATTTCAGAATATTTTTCCAAATTCGAACTCCATATTTCTGTAAAATTCATCAAAATACGAGCAAGTAACATAATTCACAAGATAAAACAATTTAAGCACAAAACAATCATCCAACACTCAATTTCCTATAAAATTAACATCATATGAACATTAAAAGCCATGGAAGCATGAGTGTTATCATATATATATATATATATATATATATATATTGACTCATAGTTGAATCAGTTTGTGACCTTATGACTTTGTTTATGCTCTTTCTTTTCTTCTTTCCTTTTCTACTAATGTTGTCTGACAAAACTTTTATGTAGGTATGATCTATACAAAAAGATGGATATAAATTATTACAGTTATAGGGATGATGAGGAGGAAAAGAAATGAAGCAGGTAAAGAAGAGACGAAGTCATGATTTACTACAAATTGAGTAACTTGAGATGATGAGCTACATAAGGATATTAATTTTTGTTCAGCTTGATCTTCTATTGTAATAGCCTCACTTTATATAGAGGATTTGGGCTCAGCTTAACTTTTAACTAATATATTGCCTTTATGTATATTTTTAAATAATTCAATTGAATATGTAACATTATAAAGGAATTTGTATTCTATTATATTTGCAAGCACTAAATAGATAAAAGTCATCTAACTTTTAATCCATTTCTTTATATGTAGTTAATATTATTTTGTATATTTTTTAAAGAATAAACATTTTTATATGATCTAACTATATAAATAAGATATAAGTATTATTGAGATATTGCATTTTTTTTTTTTTTACAATTACATATTTATATAAGATAGATGATAGACTTCACATGATCATATTGTTTCACAGGTAAAAAAAATATATATATTATGATTATGATTCATAAACAAATTTTCCTTTTAATAGTGTTGTATTAAATTAGACGGATATAGTTTTTTCATAGTGATTGAATGAGCTATTGATAAATAACTACATGTCTAACAATATATATTATTATTATTCATAAACAAATTTCCCTTTTAAATAATGATGTAGAATAATAGTATTAAATTAGACGGACAATAATTTTCTCATAGTGGAATGAGCTATTGATAAATAATTACATATATAAAAATAACTAGAAGTTGAAGATTATAATTAATGTTAGTTTTTCAATTATTATATGCATTAGTTTAAAAATATTATTACTCTCAAATTTACATATACTAATAATAGATTTGGAACGAATAAGTTATAATTATTTAAATTGTCGTTTAATTTTGATGTTCGTCGTGCATCGCACGGGCGAGCGTACTAGTATAAAAGATGAACCACTTAATTATAACCTCTCTGAAATGAGATACTTATTTTCTAATAACTCAATCAAAATTTAGTCCAAAACAATTATCCCAAAACTATGATTAATAGAAATATATTAAAATATTCGTTAAACAAATCAATAACGTAAAGACTCAAAAGATAAAACCTAACTAGTCCATGCCAAAAAAGAAAAAAGAAAAAAAAAAAGCCAACATATATAGTGAAACTTGATCTAATTGGAAGGACAACGTTTTAATTTCCAAAATATCATGAATGTGGACATGAAATCTGGGGTCTCCTAACACCACAGAATCAAGAGAGGACAAAAAGAAGATATATATATATATATATATATATATATATATATATATATATATATATAATTTAATCCACATTTTGCACATTTTTGCATGTATTTTACCTATAAATACCCCATTTAGGTTATACTAGAAACCACACTAACCATTCCCATATCACACATTTAAGGATCAGTTTGCTGCGATCAAAGATGAGCATTTGTCAAGGTAATTATAATACATCGATATGTATAGATATATGCAATAAAATAAGTGTATGTTGCTTCTCATATTAATTCAACAAATTTGAGGGTATGTATAGGAAAAAGTTCGTGGCCGGAGCTGGTGGGGGTTTCAGGCGTAGAGGCAGTGAAGGTGATCGAGGAAGAGAACTCGTTGGTGAAAGCCATCATCATGTATCCAGGCCAACCATGGTTTGGCAATTTCAATTGCGGCCGCGTGCGGGTTGTCGTCAACTTTAAGGGCATCGTCGTTAATGTTCCCGTCGTTGGTTAAGGATTTCATCAATTGGGATACATGCATATGTGTGTGTGTGTGTTGTGTCTTTTTACTATTTCCTTTCAATGTGTATGAATAAATGTCACAACAGTGATTTCGTTGAATAAATGTTTCAATTTCCTTTTATGTTTTGCAATTTTTGAAGATACAGATATATTATGTTTTCAAGAATCATTTTCTGAAGGATAGTTTTATAATTCGACTAGTAATAACACAACCAAAAAAGATAAATAAACATATTATGTTTACACAGATCGACATGGATAACAATCTTGAGTCGACCAAGATTAGTGTAAAGGATAACTAAATAATGCACAAAATAAAGAAATATATATATCAAAGTAAAATCTATTTCAAACTATCACTTTTTTTTTTCAAATGCACGTACCCTAAACTATCGACTTTGACCGATTATTGCCAAAATCTATTAATTGCCAATGAGGCCTAGCTTAAATAGTCAAACTGAGACACCAAAAAACTCTTTTTTGTGATAGGCCTTAGGTTCAATTCCGTCTGCGTGTGGTATAATTTTCCTATTTTTGTATGAGTAGTGGTCTTGCTTGCGTCGGATGGCTTATTTGATTATATAATAGAAACCTCTCTTAATTCTAAAAAAAAAGTGCCAAAATCTATGAACGTCTATGCAAATTTATCCTTGAATAATTTTTTTTGGCACTTGAAAGTCGAGTAGGATCGTCAAGAATTTTCGCCACCATCGCAAAAATTCAAATTCGAGAATTTTTGTGCAACTTCTTTAAATCATTAATTCGCAATGATTCTACTTGTTTGTCAAGTACCCCAAAAATTTATTTACGGACAGATTTACGTAGTCTCCCATAATTTGATTATTAATTGGTCAAAGTCGATTAATTCGGGATAGATTTGAAAAAAGTAGAGATATAGTTTGAGATAAGTTTAACAATTTAGTCAGTTCGTATAACTTCTTGATAATTAATTTGAATATATTACTCGGTCTCCCTAATTGACATGCACGTGGTCAGGGACGGAGCCGGGGGGCTAGAGCCCCCTCCCAAATTTTGAGATTTTTTTTTAAATTTAAAATATATATAGATATATGTATATACCTATTATAAAATAATTTTGTTTTATAAAAGAGTATTTGGTTATTATATTATCTCATATATACTTAATTTAAGGATAATTCTGTTATTTAAAACTATATAATCTATGAAATATTGTTGTTATTATTACTATTATACTTGTCTTTTAATAAAAAATGCCTAATATGTATGAAATGCTAAAAAAAAATTATAATGTATTGAAACTAATTTGTAATATATATAAAATATATAATCTATGAACATGTTGTTTATTATTATTATTATTATTATTATGCTTGTCTTTTAATAAAAAATGTCTTCAATATACGGAATGTCCAAAAAAAGTTTTGTCATATATTGAAACTATATAATCTATGAAAATATTGTTCGTAATTATTAGTATTATGCTCGGATTTTAATAAAAAAATACCTTAAATATAAAGAAGAGGCTTGATGATGATGATAACAGTTTTTTGACAGCCTCTTTCACCGAGGAAGAAATAAGGGCTGCTGTTTGGGTTTTTGAAGGATCGAAAAGCCCCGGTCCGGATGGATTTAATTTCAAGTTTATTCAAAAAATTTGGGAAGTGCTGAAAGAATATTTTATATCTTTTGTGAAGGAATTTCATCGGAATGGGGGACTAGTAAAGGGGTCGAATCCATCCTTCATTGTAGTGATTCCGAAAAGGCTTAATCCAACAAAGATCGAGAATTTTACACCTATATCTCTCATTGGCTGCATGTACAAAATATTGGCTAAGTTGTTAGCTAATAGAATCAGCAAAGTTTTGAGCAAAGTAGTATCTATCAATCAATCTGCTGTTATTAAAGGGAGACAAATATTGGATTGTGCACTAATAGCCGATGAGACTGTGTATGAGGCGAGGAAAAAGAATAAAAAATGTGTGCTGCTGAAACTTGATCTTGAGAAAGCCTATGGGGATATTTGTTGCATATGATGAAGCTGATGGGATTCAACTATGAATGGTGTTGTTGGATTAAAGAGTGCATATCAACAGCGTCAGCTTCGGTTAGTTAACGGAAGCCCGTCTGGAGAATTCAAGCTACAAAAGGGCTTGTGCCAAGGTAATCCGCTCTCCCCGTTCCTGTTCCTAATTGTAGCAGAAGGATTAAGCTTATTAGTGGATAAGGCAAAAGAAGATAGATCATTCTCAGGGATTAAAGTGGGAAGAGATCACATCTCCAATTTGCAGACGATACCCTAATGTTTGGAGAAGCCACAAAAGCAAACATGCAAAGGGTCAAAGGTATTATTCGGAGCTTCGAACTGATTTCTGGATTGAAAGTGAACTTTCGAAAAAGCATCTTGGCAGGAATTAATATTTCAGAGAAAGAATTGGAGGAATTATCTGTGGAGCTCAACTGTAAAGTAGGCTCTTGGCCCTTCAAATATCTTGGAGTCCTGATTGGAGCCAATCCAAGAAAAGAAGCAATGTGACAGCCCGTGTTTGACACCATACGAATAAGGTTGAATAGATGGGAAAACAAACATCTTTCTTTTGGTGGAAGAATTGTTATGATAAAGTCGATGTTGTCTAACATACCTATTTATTATCTCTCGTTTTTCCGTGCTCTGTCTAAGGTGATCAGAAAAATTATCACACTTCAAAGAGATTTTCTTTTGGGTAAGGAGATGGGGGCCAGAATAAGAAGATAGCGTGAGTTGCATGGGAAAATATTTATAAAAGAAAAGAGCTTGGGGGTTAGGAATTAAACATGTCGAATGGTTTAATAAGAGTTTGCTGGGAAAATGGGGTTGGAGATTGAGAGTGGAAAGTGATTCTCTGTGGTGTAAGGTCTTATTTTCAAAATATAGGGTGAGAGGAGGGATTGGGAGAAATGTAGAGGATATGAGACCTTGGGAGTTGGGAAGAGGATCAGTTTGGTGGAGAGATTTGTGCAAACATATTCTCTCTGCTATTTGGTTTGAGAAAAATTTCAAAAAGAGAATTGGGGATGGAGGTAATACAAGCTTTTGGCATGACGTTTGGGTAGGTGATACCAACCTCCTTAGTGATTTTAATAGGCTGTTCAGAGTAGCAGTAGATAAGGAAATTTGCCTCAAAGATAAAGAAAAATGGATTGATAATCTGTAGGAGTGGAAGTGGAAATGAAGGAGGGATTTATTTGAGTGGGAGAAAGAATTATTTGCTCATTTAATTTCTCTTATTGACAAGTTCTAGCCAACTAAAAACAAAGATGATGGTTGGATGTGGGCTGCAGAAAGTAATGGAATTTACTCCTCGAAGTCGGCTTATTTGAAGATTGAAAATAGAGCAAGTCAAGGAAGACGGGCAGATGAAAATCTGAAAAATATCTGGTGCAAGTTCGCTCCAAGCAAGGCAAGCTCATTTTGTTGGAAACTTCTTCAAAGTAGAATTCCAACACGGCAAAATCTATTGAAAAGAGGTGTGATATGCTAGCTTGATGATGACATGTGCCCTTTCTGCTCGACACAAGGTGAATCTGTTGAACACTTATTTTTCTCCTGCTCATTTGCATATAGAGTTTGGGTCAAGTGTTATAGTTGGTTTGGTATTTATTATGTCGGGCATGATACAGTACTGTCTTGTCACTTTTTGCAACATTTAGGAATTGCAAGAAAGAAAAGTTCGGTGGAATGGTGGAAAGCTCTTTGGATTTGTGTTATATGGAACTTATGGATTCATCGAAATGCGATAGTTTTCAATAGCTTGTCGAGCTGCTACAAGGACCTTATCGAGAGGATTAAAGTGAAGTTTTGGTTTTGGGTATCAAATCTATCTCCTAGTGTTGCTTGTTATAGTTTGAGTGATTGGATTGTAATCCATCTTATTGCCTTAAGTTGTTGTAGTTTGACTTTTTTACCCGTCTGTAACTCTCAATTTCGTTTTTGGGTTGCACTCCTCGTGCGTGAATAAAATTTTCATTTACCAAAAAAAAAAATTATATCTTATTCAACTTCCGGAATCAAAAAATTGATTAGATTTGGTCAAAGATATAATTAGTAAAAATGTATATGTACTTGTATTAAAACTATATCTAGTACTTAATTTCAATAATCTTTGGATTTGAAAACAAATAATTTAAAATCACATAGGAAAGGTAAACTATATATATATATAGGGGAGCGCTCCAATGAGATACTTTATTTTTAGTGAGACCTAAACATGATCTCGTGCATTTATTTCATCAATCATATGACTGATATTGTATCTAGAGGGAGAATTTTTTGTCTTAGGGTTCGAATCCTGGAGGAAGTGAAATATTTTAAATTTCGTTATTCATCATTATATACTGCATTTTTCGTTGGTATATATTGTCTTGTTCATCAGTTTATATGTCTTATTCATTACCAATTTTTTAAATTTCGTTATTCATCAGTATATACTGTCTTGTGGCCCTTGTTCATTAGTATATATGTCTTATTTATTGTACTCAGGGTCTCACGAAAAATAGGGGGTCTCACTGGAGCGTGCCCCTATATATATATATATATATATATATATATATATATATATATATATATATAGGGTGTGGTTCTGGAGAGAACTACATTATTTGTGAGAACGGGAGAACCATCAAATTTAATGCATTCACTGTAAAAATTAATGCATTCGCTGTTAAAATTAATGCACTCAAAAAAATAAAAAAAATTGCTCCCTTCAGGATTCGAACCCAGGATCTGCATTCATCCAACAAGATGATACATCCACCGTAGATCTTGGTGATCGAATGGCTAAAAATGGTTCTCCGTTCTTTTTTTATTTATGGTTCTTTCCTGAACCTCTCCCTATATATATATATATATATATATATATATATATATATAAAATTTTTGCTACCTTTGGGATTCGAACCCAGGACCACGAATTCATCCAACAAGGTTACGAATCAACCGTAAATGTTGATGATCTAAGGGCTAAAAATTGTTTATATTTTATATTTTAAGAAGTGTTTTTATTTTAGCCCTCCCCTATATATATATAAGTGTGACATACTCAAATGTACAGAGCTTTCATTCATTAATTAACTTAGCCCACAAAAACCACACAAAAAGTAAGCCATATTTAAAAATATTATTAGATGTGACAAGTCTCAGATATATATATATGATAGAATTCTAATTAATGTGAGATATTTGACTTCAAAATTACTCCGCTTCACCCCTAAGTCGTCCCCAAGAGGACAATTTGTTCATGCTTTAACTATCATATTCACTCATTTAGCTGTTAAACCAAACCCAAAGTCTAGGTTGAATATTTTTGGCATGTTTTTTGTTTAATCAAGTGTCAAAGTTCCAAAATCCCTATTGATTAAATTTTGGTCAAAGGTATATTTGGTAAAAACTTATATATACTCTCTCCCTTCGTTTCACGAATCTTGATGCATTTGTTTTCGGCACATGAATTAAGGAGTTGTAGATTAGTATTTTAAGTGTGTATGTAATAAAGTAGAAAAACGATAAAGTAGAAGTGTGTAGGTAATAAAGTAAAAAATGATAAAGTAGAAAAGTGTGTAGATAATAAAGTGACAAAGTAGGTAATTAAGAACCCGTATTTTTTGCTAATTGTTACTATATTTATAAATGCATCAAGATTCGTGGGACGATCCAAAAAGAAATATGCATCAAAATTCGTGGGACGGGGGGAGTATATATCAGTAATATTATAAAGTTGGACTGAATACAAACCCAACATAAATTTTGATTCGTGAAATATTACGATATTGGTGAAGTAGGTGAGCTAGTAGATGAAGATCAAGAATTTGAGTTTGTCCATGCAATTAACTTTTTTTTCACGTGTTATGGACTAATCGATATTTTATTTATTTTTATTTTTTTGTGAGAGGAAATATTCGATATTTTTATCGTTAAGGCATGGCAGCCATTGTTAGTCTGAACAAATTATTGTAACGTTTTACAATCAAGTCCTCATGTAAATAATCTGCAATTGCCATACAAAATGTCGTCATGCATGCATTATTGTCTATATGATCACTAAAAACATGTGGGCAGAGGACCACTGTTTTTGTGAACGTAAATATTTTGCAATTGTCTAGCTACTTTGATACGCGTTATCTTTAAATCATGATTATTTGTAAGAGAGTATAGAAAGAAGACAAATGCACATTTTGCACATTGTATTTGTAATGTAATAAATACCTTATCGGGATAGATATCTACGTACATATTTATATATATATTATGTCCTAGTAATATATATTATGCTCCAGACTCCAACCATGCATTCTCTTCAACAACAACGTCAATTTTTCCATATATCGATCGAAAAGATGATTTGGATGCGAACGTGGATTGTAAATTACCTACAATTTTACAATTTCGACTTTAAAAGATTTTGAAATGATATACTGTTAATTCAAAGAGTTCGAATTAATAAATAACGAAATATTATGAATGAATAATACTTGACGTGTCTCCATAATCATTACTATAATGCGAAACTTTGGAGGATTAACCCTGATGGATAAAAATAATCATTTCTATACTTTGATGGATTGAAACTTTGAGATATCTCATGACCCTTGATTAATTTTATTATTTATGCTAGTTTTGCTTTATTCTTATCCCATTAAAAAGGTGGGATTGGAGAAATCCTACTCAATAAAAGTAGTCAATTAATCATTCATCTTATCAATCATGCAAAGTAAACGCCCCCTATAGGCAGGGACGGAGCCGGGGGGGCTAGAGCCCCCCCCCAAATTTTGATTTTTTAATTTTTAATTTTTTATATATATATATATAAAGAAACGAAAATTAGAATAAATCCCCCAAACCCTTTCGCCGCTCCCGCTCGAAGCTCTGCCTGTGCTGAAATAGGTGCCGCGGTGCCAGCCTTGCGCCACCACTGTCGGCCGTCGTACCACCGGGTTCATCACCGTCAGCCGTCGCGCCACATCCCCTGAATTTGTATCAGAGACACCGAGAGAGGTAGATACTAGATAGAAATATAAAAATTGAAATGTATCTGATTTGTGAATTGTGATAGTGGACGGTGGGTTATTTGATTTTTTTGGTGCGCTGAATCTGACGGAGTGACGCCGTGACGGTGAGGTGAGGTAGAAGAGGGGGAAGGGCAAGGGATTAATTAAAAAAAATTCATTTGCGATTAATGAATTTTCAAATGTATTAGAACTATATTATCTATGAAAATGTTGTTTATTATTATTATTATAAAAATGTCTAAAATGTACTGAATGACCCCATCGAAGTTCAGCCCCCCCCCCCCCCAATAAAATTCCTGGCTCCGTCCCTGCCTATAGGAACTGTTCTTACAAATTAAAGTGACTTATTTCTGGCTTTGAAGTGTAACAAATAAACCATGATAGGATTTGAAATTACAATCTAAACAAAATCATAGTAATATATATTTTTAAGTATCCTTTAAATAAAATATTATTACTTACTACATTATTGCTATTATTTATAAATGAATTAAAATTAAAAATAAAAGAAATAGAAAACAATAACATCTTCCGCCCTCTATATTCTATTGTACTAGATTATTAATAAAACTGAGTATAAAATTAAATATTATATGTGGGTGTACTATATATAAATGAAACTTGATCATTTTATTTTTTTTAATGAAGGAGCTAGGCCTTGTCTGTTTGTACTACAAAGTTGGACCAGATGCATGCACAAGCTGGCTGGGGTGTCCTAGCACCACAGAATCAAGAGAAGACAAAAATAATTAATCCACATTTTGCATATTGTTTCATGTATTTTAGCTATAAATACCCCCTTCTGAATTCTGATCACACTAGAAAGCACACAAACCATTCGTATATCACAAATTTAAGGATCAGATATTAATTAGATTGCTGCGATCAAGGATGAGTATTTGTCAAGGTAAATATAATACGAATAGAAATGAAGTGCATGCAGCTTCTCATATTCAACTAATAAATTTGATGGTATAGGAAAAGAATCGTGGCCGGAGCTGGTGGGGGTTTCAGGCGAAGAGGCGGTGAAGGTGATCGAGGAAGAGAACTCGTTTGTTACAGCCATCATTGTGTCTATATATCAACCCGTCGTCGGCCCTTTCATTTGCAGCCGTGTGCGGGTTCCCGTCAACTTGAAGGGCATCGTGGTTTTTACTCCCAAGGTCGGTTAAGATTTCATCAAATGGGATACACACATATATACATGTGTACGTGTGTCTGTGTCTGCGTCTGCGTGTCATGTGTCCTGGTTATGTGACTTGTATCTTTCGTTTGCTTCTTCACTCCTTTTCTATTTCAATAATGTGATCAAACTTATGTGTCTGTATGATGAATAAATGACATCAGTCATTTTGTGTAATACGGTAATACCCACTTCTTTTTTAAAAAAGTATTTAAGGCTACTAACTTAAGTCGATTTGTAAAAATAGGCTAATATTTTTCGAACTTGTAAAAAATAGGCCAATTATTTTAAATTTTGGCATCCGAAGGCTAAATTTGAATTCAATCAGGCTATTTTGGGCCACATTAATTTTAACCCCAAAATGTGGCCTATAAACGTTAAATTGGGCTCAAATGTGGCCCAAAAACACCAAAAACTAAAATAAAATTGGCCTATTTTTACAAGTTCGAAAAATATTGGCTTATTTTTGCAAATCGGCCTAAGAGAGTGGACATAAATAATTTTAAACTCGAACTTAGGAGCTTAAGATGGTTCACGCCAGAAAATGCAAATAAAGTTTATTTTAGTCCAACAAAATGATTTCTAAAAGGTTTTGTAAATTTTAATTAATCATTTAAATTCTTATGCATTACATCTTCAATTAAGTTTAAGCATTTAGTTTACAAAGGAATACAACAAAATTTATTTATAGTAAAACTCTGAAGAATTATTACTAATCCGATAGTTCAAAGCAGAAGGATTTTAATTATCATCATTGAAAGTTTCGCCTATCCAAACACATATATCTCGCAAACCCAGAAAGTTATAACATGCATAGAGACTGAGGCAGCAACATGCAGAAGTTATAACTCACAGAGAGACTCAAACAGAAACTCGTGTAGAAATATGAAGAACACAAGAACACCAAAGTTGGTAACTCAGTTCAGTGATAAAACACCTACATCTGGAGGGCCACGCCCATGGTAAGTTATCCACTAGTGATGATAAAATATATAAAGGACTTACACGCGAAGACTCGTTCTCCCTAGCCTCTATATCTTCCCAAACATCCACCAAGATGAATAATTGAGAGCAAATTAGCAATTCACTCCCTAAACTTGAATGCTACACATTCAACGCTTAAACCCAACAAATAAACTTACTCCAACAGGCTGGAGCAAGGAATCAAAGTACTAAACCAACCCACAACGCTTACAAAATGAAACAAGCAACAAACTAGAACACACTTACATGTATTGTATGCTCTGAATAAAGGCTACGAAATTACTCTCAAGAATGCAGAAAAGTAACACAAAAATCAGCAACGGCAACAGGTCCTCTGCGTCTTCCATATATAGCCAAACCCTAGAAGATGTTGGGTTGATGAGGTCCGGCCCATATTAGGGTCCACTTGTGGCGGCACAAATTAGGGTTCACAGAAACCTTAGGAAGGAAGACTCCCTTGCAAACGCAGCAGCAGTAGATATATATCCGTAAGAAGGCTCAAGTATATCTCTAAAAATATCTCCAAAATCCCGCAAGGAAAAGACTTTCAGAAACATGAAACTACAGAAGCAACTCAAGTAGGAACAACAAGAAGAACTCGAGAAGCAACTCCCGAAGCAACAGTTCAATCCAGATCTTTAAAAACTCTACACACTTATTGTCTACACAATGACAATTAAATAGAGTATGAAAATACTCTAACAATCATGTTTATACCTTACTTTTTGCAACACTTACAATTAATTAAAATCAAATTTGACTACTCTACTTGCTAGCCTTTCTCATCACTGAATATCACAATTGAGTTCTCTCTTTTACCAAATGAGTTATACTCCAGTCAAGTCCTCCATTCTTCATTCAATACAAATCTTTCAACAATTTACCACTTTTCTCTCAGCAAAGAGTTCAAGTTCATGTTGGAATATAAAAAATAAACTTGATTTTTTAAGTGAAGATATTTGTATTAGAAATATCTAGAATGAAGATATTTGTATTAGAAATATCTAGAATCAAGATATTTTAAGAAAAAAAAGGAAAGTTAGAATGAAGTGAATTGAAGAAAGATTGTGTTAGCAAACTCCAATCCTCCCACTCAAATTCTTAAGCACACACACGTCCACAACCAATTTCTCCAAATTTCCTCCTACCAATTAAATAAATTCTCCATTATATATACTTATATTCCAACAGTTCAACAGTTACATAACAAATTCAAGCAATCAATCCAGCAGGAAAACTTTTTAAAAGGTTTTTCTTTTAACTCATTTGGATTATACCAATTTCTTAAGTTTTAATTGAATCAAAACTCGTGTCATTTTGAAGTGAGTACTCATTTAGGCGACAAAGGAAGTAATATTTTTATACACTAAAGCAATTATTGTTGATTTACTTTCGTGAAAATAAAATACTCCCTTCGTCCCACTTATCTTGGAACATTTGCTTTGGGTACGGAAATTAAGAATAGAGTGTTAAAAATATAAAGTGGGTAGCCCACTTATTTTATGTGTGTAGAGAATGAAGGGACTAGGGACCATATACTATTTTGAAAAGTGTCATTATAAATGAGACAAACTAAAAGGAAAAGTGTGCCAAGATAAAGTCACTTAAATTAGACATCTTGACAAGTTGAGAAACAGTTAACTGACCGCAAGATCACATAGTATCTCTTTATTTTTATTTTTGAAATATTACTAAATTATTATAAAGTGATAAATGTATATATTAAAATATAAAATTTTCATTGACTACTCAAATTATATTATACAATAATTATTGAGGTAATATATGGAACTAGCCTATTTTCTATTGCAAATTTAAAAAATAGGATATGGGATAAAAAATTTAAAATTAACCACTTACTGTGTAAAAATACAAAATTACCCTTAACAGTCAAACTAAAAAATTGACCACAACATCATCTCCCTCACAACATCATTTCTCTCTCTCTCCCTCCTCCCTCCTGCTTCGCATTATGTGAAAGGTAAAACTAAACAGATTTTGTTTCGCCATATGGTTTCACTCCAAATTTGGCGAATTTTGTTTCGCCATTTTGCAAGTAAATCAGATATAGCGTTTGTTTCTCAAGTGGCGAGCTTAATTTAGTAGCCAAAAATAAATAGTACTGTATCTTTTTTTCTTTTTCTTTTTTTAATTCTAAAAAGTTGTCGTTTGGGAATATGCGATTGATTCCTCTTAAATTTAACTAGATTTTTGTGTTTCTGGACTTTTGTATCCGTGCGGGCACTGAATACGGGATTCGTGTCTAGCATCATCGCCGGAATCTCGAACTCGATGGAAATAATGAATCAAAGGTCATGTATAGATGAGTAGGTAAATTAAATTGCTTTTTGTGAGTTATTAGATTAAGGCTAGTTTAATTCACAATCATATCTATAAATTCATAACTTAATGGTATTGAATTCACAATCAGATATATGAATTCACAACTTAATATTCTTAAATTCACGATCAAATTTATGAATTCACAATTAAAACTATAATTCATAATCAGCTTGATGAATTCACAACTGAATCATGTTGATTGTAAATTCAAGTTTAAAAACTCAAATTCACAACTAGTGGTTTTGGTTGTGAATTCGAATTTAAAACTAAAATTCATAATCAGTTTGATGAATTTACAACTGAATTGCTAGTGTTAGTTGTGAATTCGAGTTTTAAAGCCCGAATTCACAACTAACTCTATTGCTAGTTGTGAATTCAAATTTTAAAGTTTGAATTCACCGCTAGAATTAGTGGTAGTCGTGAATTTGAGTTTTAAAGCTTGAATTCACAACCAACACTTAGTTATTCAGTTGTCAATTCGACTTGGTTGTAAATTTGACTGGTTGTGAATTCACAGATAATTTTTAAAATTTTAATGTAAGGGGTAAAATGGTAAGTGTGGCAAATTTTTCAATTTTTTTATCTTAATGGATAATTTTTAAATTTACTATTTTAAAGTGGCTATTTTCAAAAGAAACAATAGGACCGGATGGCCCTATTGGTGATTGAAACTTAAATTTTGTCCACAAAATTTAAAATATCAATATTTGGCCATCTTTTATGTGCTCTACCTAATTTACCCTTTAACCCAATAGATCCAACAACTTCATTTGACCCGGATCCAGATTTAGGGATTAACCCATGCCTTGTCTACCCCCGACCCCACCCACCCACCCCCCACCACCCACCCCCAAGCCAAATTTTTTTTTTTTTTGTTTTTTACTTCCCCTGCCTTGTCTACCCCCCAGACCCCCGACCCCACCCACCCCCCCACCTACCCACCCACCCCCCCACCCCCCACCCCCAAGCCAAATTTTTTTTTTTTTTATTTTGGATTTTTGTTGGCACTTATGGCACTATTAGTGCCATAAGTGCCATAAAATAAAATAATAAAGTAAAATTTTTTGGCTTGGGGGTGGGTGGGGTCGGGGGTCTGGGGGTAGACAGGGCAGGGGGGGTAAAAAAAAATTTCGTTGGCACTTATGGCACTATTAGTGCCATAAGTGCCATAAAATAAAATAATAAAGTAAAATTTTTTGGCTTGGGGGTGTGTGGGGTGGGTGGGGTCGGGGGTCTGGGGGGTAGACAGGGCAGGGGGAGTAAAAAAAAATTTCGTTGGCACTTATGGCACTAATAGTGCCATAAGTGCCTAACCCGACCCGCGTGACTGATCCTACCCGGCACGCGACCCGCGCTCCTGACCCTACCCAGTCTGCCCAATTAAGGGCAAAAACGTCCCAAAGCTATAAAAATGGCCAAAAATTGTGTTTTTTCAATGTGTGGCCATAAATTGTGTTTTATGCTTCATTTTGGCTACTTCAAAATTTTACTCTTTTCAAAATCCACTCTTAATTATTCAATTACAATAATTAATTTTTATATAATTCTGCTAGTTATATTAAAATATTGTACTACATTATATCAAATATTTTTATTTATCTTTTTTTTCAACAGAGTTTGTCGGGAATTCAATAGGACAAATAATACTTCTTCCGCGTTTTAAAAATAGTTATAGGAGGAAGTGATACAAATTTTAATAAAAATAGTTAAATATAGTATTATAAGGGTTTGTTTACTTGATGAAAAAGATGAGAAAAAGTATATTTTCACTCATCATTTTCCACCATTTTCATATGTTTATTATAATGGGAAAAAAAATTCAGGCAGGGTGGCATATTTTCTCGAGCAATTCTTTTTTACTCATTTTCTCTTCAATATTGGATAATATTATCATATGGTAGGGGTGTGAAAATATTATCCAATATTTTCTCATCTTTTTATCTCTAAGAAACATATGATAAAATAAGAAGAAAAAAAATAATATTTTCTCACCATTTTTTATCCATCATTTTCCAATAAAAATTTTACAGCCAATATAAACGTACCATAAGTGGATGAAGGATTCCACCTTAAAAGTAGTATCAATAATAATAATTAACTGTATAGTGAGTGGTGAAAAGGTTCAATGGTATGATAGAATAAGTAAATAAGTTAATATCTAAAGAATAATTTATTGTAAGTAGTATTTATAAATAGAACTATTTAGTTAAATCATAGACGACAATATGGATGTGAAACCAAAGCCACATGACATACTGACAGCTTTATGTTTATGCATTTTTAATTTCTCAAATTTTCCTTTTTATTAAAGATTTACATTTTCCAAGACTTTCGAAAAGTCAAGACACTTTTTTCATACTCTACATTTGCTCCATTTTTCAGTAGTTCAAAGAAATCATATAAGAGCTGGAAACAATGGCGGCTTATGCATCTATCCTTTCTCTTAAGCTTATGTATATCATAGTCATACATAACCTTGAGCTTCTTCCTCGTCCTCCTATTTCTCTCAACATTAAACAAGTTGAGTCTCTAGCACACTCAAAAGCTTACTTTCCCTGTAAGAATTTCTCGAAATTTATATGCGGAGACTCGCATTGCAGATGCTGAGATGCAGCTTCTGATTTAGTACTGATGCAAGCTTGAAGTCTCTAAAAAGCCTAAATTTAGTTAACTCACGATTCCTTGCTTTATCATCATATTTATGGCTTATATTGGAACCTGCAAACATTAATCATTTCAAATTCTTGATGCTTCGTAAATCTAGCTATGAGATGGAGAACCTGAGAGAGATCCCTTTAGAATATATTTGCACAAGTGTCCACACTTAGTGCGCGTTCAAGTAGAGTAATAAAAAGGGAATAGAATCAAATAAAGGAGTAACAAACAACAACTCGAGAGATTGGCGATCGAGTGTTAACTTTCATGTTACAGACTGGCACAACTAAGGTACGAAAATAAAATTGTTGATTGATCCTATTATTTTAAGTACATCCTTTTCAATTCTTAATTCGTTTCAAATTTTGTGGTGTATTGTGATTGATAAGTAACAGCAAACTTCATAAGGGAGTGATCTGCAAATCGAGGCTTGAAAAGGATTTAAATGTGAAGCTATTCAGCTGAAGGAAAAAAAAGCTCAGTGGCAGTTATAACTAACTGAATTAGGTGGCAACTTTCCAATCTTGATGCTTCATTTCTGGATCTTCATCAACGGCCTAGATTACTTCTTCTATGTTGTATATAATCTGTATTTTTCAGTTTACATATACATTATCATGTATCTCTGTGAGTGAGAAGAAATTGACAGCAAAAAGGAGAGAAAAAGAGTGAGTGCAGTGACTTGTGAAGTAGGTTTAAAGTCTGCCATTTTTCTTGTTCTTGAGCAGCTGTTGTAAAGTGGTGTTCCTTGGAGTTTAATAGTGAAGTTGAGATCTCTTCCGTGGACGTAGATCAATTGATCGAACCACGTAGAGTGTGTCTTCTTAGTTTTGATCTTTAGTTATAATCTTGTTTAAATTTCTGTTCTTAGCTAGATAGGATTAGAGAGAATTGTTTTCATTGATCTTTGAGCTGAGATTCACAACAAATTGATCAGGGCACACACAATATGGACAAGTATGGAGGAATTTAGATGTGAAAATGGAGAAGCACGCTTATCAAGGAATTTGAATAAGGAAGTTTAAGAAGAGAGAATCAACTCAGCCGAAGTGGGTCCCACCAGAGCCAAGTGTCGAATGAAAGTCGGCAATGCATGCACAGGATTGGCGTGTGCATTGCATGAAAACGCTCAAGTTGTAAAAGAGCAAAGTATTGCTTATTGGTGTATACATTGGTACATATACTCTCCCCGGCATTAACAATTGGTATCAGAGCTTTGGCTCAATAGAACTTTGCATATATGGATACCAACACAACACTGGTGTCAGAGTAGGGATTCTAAGGACCACTCCTGACTTTTAGGTATTTCAAAATTGATCTAAGAAAATATTTCAAAACAATAGTTTAAAATTTTTCATCATAAAACTATTTTTGCACTCTCTAAGTCGTGGCTAGATGTATTATTATTTTTATTATTATTATCCCATCGTAAAATGTCATGCTTTTGTTGGACGCCAAAAATGACAAAATTGCATAATTTTGGTGGACGAGGGCGTACTATATTATGTGAAATTTATTACAACCATTCAATTCTATTATTTATTAATGTGAAGTTCATGGATTAAAAATTAAAATTTAAAATATATATATATATATATATATATATATATATATATATATATATAGGGTTGAGTTCAACAGAGAATTATCTTTTTCGAGAGAACGAACAAATCTATATATTTTACGAACAGATCAACATAAGTAATGAACAGACGTATTTAATAAAAATATAGAAAAACTCGCCACCAGCAGGATTCGAACCCGGGGCAAATTGTTGTTCATGCGGTACATTGATCTATTCATTAAAACTATAGATCTGTTCGTTTTTATTTTGCGAATTCTCTATTCTCCACAATATTTAGCTTCTCTGTTGAACCCTTCTATATATATATATATATATATATATATATATATATATATATATATATAGGGTGTGGTTCTAGAGAGAACTACATTATTTGTGAGAACGGGAGAACCATCAAATCTAATGCATTCACTGTAAAAATTAATGCATTCGCTGTTAAAATTAATGCACTCAAAAAAATAAAAAAAATTGCTCCCTTCAGGATTCGAACCCAGGATCTGCATTCATCCAACAAGATGATGTATCCACCGTAGATCTTGATGATCGAATGGCTGAAAATGGTTCTCCGTTCTTTTTTTATTTATGGTTCTTTCCTGAACCTCTCCCTATATATATATATATATATATATATATATATATATATATATATATATTCTAACTTTGAATTAATTAACCCAAATAATTCAAAATTAATTCAAAAAAAATTATAAACCCTAATGGGATGAATTAATGAATCCTTAACTAATTATCTTAGAATTATATTAAAACGTAATAAATTAAAATTAAAGAAAAATAATTAAAAATACAAGAAATTAAAAGTGGGACACGGTGATACACAGTAAATTGGAGTTCAAAATTTTTGTAGGCTACTAACTTAATTAAGGCGCTTTACAAAATTAGGCCACATTTTTCCGGGCTTGCAAATTTGGGCCATTTATTATTAATTTCAGCATAAGTGAGCCACATTTGGGCCCAATCGGGCTATTTTGCATGTGAGACGTGCGTGACTTCACAGCTGGAGCCCGAACGTTGATGTAGAATTTCATTTGACATATTTATACACATGTAAAAATAAATCATAAAATAATATACATAATTAAAAAAACACAAATAAAAAATGAATTAAAAAATACACAAATAATTGTCTTTACTCGACTTACGCCGAAATTAATAATGAATGGCCCAAATTTGCAAGTCCGAAAAAATATAGCCTAATTTTGCGAAGCGCCCTATAATTTAGTAACCTACAAAAATTTCGAACTCTAATAAATTGTGAGACTGATGATCTCATCTGCACTCTACTTCTATAAAAAGTGTCTTGTAGTGGTCTAAAAAGATCCACGACACCTATAACGTTGGAGCATGAAATCTTTGGAGTTTTAATCCAAAAATATGACATTAGCGGCTTGTCTTCGTGTAATATAAATAAGAATTACTCCCTCCGTCCCACAAAGCATGACACAGTTTCTTTTTTGGGCTGTCCCACGAAGCATGACACGTTTCTAAAAATGGCAAAAAATTTACCCTTTATTCACATTTTCACTTTTTCACCTACCACACTTAACACACAAAATACTAATTTCTTAATTCCCGTGCCGAAAAGAAGTGTGTCATGCTTCATGGGACGGAGGGAGTATATGCCGGAGCTGATCCTAATTAGTCCAACGGTTGTATCTTTGCTGATTATGAAGTGATCAGGGTTTGGTTTGTTATGGCGGTGACGGTGTAATCGATCTGGGTCAACTGGAATATTATTGCGTTTTAGTTTGGTTTGTTTGTATGAAACAAAGCACAGACCAAACCTTATATTTTTTTCGTCCATAAAAATATATATATATATATATTTTTTTTGTCATTTTGAAATGTTCAACAAAATTAGTCCATTTTCATTTATGAAAACTGTCTATCACATGGTGGACTATATTATTCAATCACAATATAATTAATTATCATTATAAACACTATTTTTTTAAATGGGATCATTTCTCCACTCATAATACAAGAACCATCTTTATTAAAACCCGTGTCATCCTTTACTAGGACTATTTTTGTGGACGGATCGGAGGTAGTATATTGAATACTTTAAAGTTACGCGAGCTTATTTAGGTTTAATTGAGTTGAAATGAAATTTCTAAATTTTTAGATTAATTATATTTGAAATAATTACACTTTTCTTTAAAAATATAATTAATTCACAACCTAGTATAGTCATTGTTTTCTTATAACAAATAAAGTACGAGTCAGGATGATGAGGAATAAAAGCTGTATAACTTAGGGAATAATCAAATCAAATGTATAAAATAAGGAATACATATCTTCTTCGGCATATTATTTTATTACACGAGGTAATTAAGCATAGCGTTATTAAATAAGGAATATATAATAGGAATGATGGAAACCGAATGATATGTTGACCACGTAAGAGCAAGGGGCCTCTAACCAACGGTAGGAACGCTATTGACTATGCCATTGGCGTCTACAAACACCAAAACTCTATCACAAAAGATAGCCGGAATCCATACTGTTTCCGGTGTGATTATAACTGCATTCACCGACGGGTTCTCCTTTTCGATAGTAGCCACCGCCACATCTCCGGCTACCCCCACAAGCTCCGGCCACGAGCTCTTACCAACATCTGCGTATCAATTAATTTATGTTCCACAACAACGAAATTTTTCAATAGTGACATGAGTTCTGAAGAATTGACATGTATCCTAAAAAGTGTTGCTTAATAGAATTGTAACATAGCTATGCGTGTCACAAAAATAAAAGCATGTAGTCAAAATATTGTGTATTGATTTTTGTAAGTAATAAAACTTACTTACACTTTTATATTAGTAAATGCATGTCTAGATGTGAATTTCTGCCAAACTATGTAGCAAACCTTGAGACACGTCACTTAATGTCACAAAAATTATGTCATTAATAGACTATTTTGTTACAGTGCTCTACTCTACCAACTAACTCATCATCATATTTTTAACGATAGCTCAAAACACGAATTTCATGACATTACAACATGCTTGAGACTGTTGTTACGTACCTGGGCAATAATCTTCAGACGACATCTCTCTCTCTCTCTCTCTTGTAATTAATGTATATATAAAATATGTGATGGAGTTGCATGATTGTGCAGCAGCAGCAGGTATTTATAGGCGAAAAGATGATGATGTTTCTTATCGTGTACGATTTATGAAGATGTATCAAAAGTCTTGTGTTTATTAAAGAAAATAGAAAAGTAAAAGGGACGAAAATCATTTAATCATAAATCAAAATGTATTGCTACTTTAATTGCCATTGAAAAACTTAATTCACGCAACGCAAGAAATGTAAATGATATTTAGGCAATGAAGAGAAATCTCCATTTTGCGCATGTGTTTCGTTGACAACCAAACTATCCAGCTAGATATATGACCGTCAAGATATGGATGATGTCTTTGTCTGTAGAGGTTTACCATTTCAAAAAAATACAAAAACAAAATGACCAAGACTTTGGCAATTAAATCAGTGTATTTAATTGTAAAATCCTAACTTCGTGTCAAATATAGATTTTTGGCAATTAAAATTTGTGTATTTTCATGTAATTTTCCTTTTTTTTAATGAATGTATAATGTATTAATTCACAATTTAGTAAGTAACCTAATACATTATTTAAAATAAAAATAAAAATAAAGGTTGCAATTCAACAGAGGCTTTCATGTAGAATAAATCTTGCCTATATACTTCATGTATTTTTTTTTCTTTTATTAAATCTCGACTACTTCATCACTTTAAAGAAAGGAAAATAAATATATAACGTTCAATCATAATAATTGATAAAAATGACTAGCAAAGTAGGTGTTCGATCGAAAAAGTAGTCATTGGGTGGCTACCGATCCAACGGCTACTTATATTTTTTGGGTTGGGAAATAAATTTTCATTTTGCAAAAAAAAAAATCAAATTATATATTTTTTTATTGTATTACTTTGACAGTTAAGTAATGGGCCCAATACATTATTTAAATATTATAATTAACATTAAAATTAAAACTAAGCTCACAATTCAACACATGTATTGACCGAGCATACATAATTGTGTTGTGATTAATTACATGTTTTTCTTACACTCCTCTTACACAAGTATAATTATATAAAAATATATTGTAAGATTTTTTACAAAATTCAAGTGTTCATCAACATCCAATGGTATATTAGTCCATTTACTAATTAAAGTGAATGCCTTTAAATATTTTTTACGAAATTCAAGTGTTCATCAACATCCAATGGTATTGGAGATGGCAAAGGTTTGGAAGGCCCCAACACCAAATAAAGCCAAGGTGACGGCATGGAGATGTCTTAGAAACAGATTGGCAACATGTGATAATCTGAGTAGAAGAAATGTCCAGATCAGCGTGGAGGAGAGATGGTGCAATGCCTGTGTTTCTAGTGAGGAAACGACGGAACACCTGTTCCTCTATTGTCCGAAAGCAGCGGCGGTGTGGGACCAGATCTTTCAATGGCTTGACATCAAAACGGCAAATCCGAGAGGTATTTTTCAACACTTCATTTCTTTCATTGCGGCTGGAAAAAAGAAGAGAGAAAGAAGACTGCTTAAAGCTTTGTGGGTGGGAACAGTGTGGTTGCTCTGGGAAAGCAGGAATGGTAGTCGTTTCCGGGACAAGGCTTGGGATATTGATAGACTAGTTTTACAGATTAAGGGGAGACTTTGGAGTTGGAACGAGGCCTACAAAATCGTGGAGTTAGGAATTACTTTTACTTCTTGGTGTTCCAAAGACTTCAAACTTGTTATGTTGTTTTGATTGGCATTCCTGATGCCTTGATCCCTTTTCTTTTAATAAAATTTTTACTTTACTGATCAAAAAAAAAAAAAACATCCAATGGTATATTAGTCCATTTACTATTTAAAGTGAATGCCTTTAAATTTTATTTACTAAATACGACTATGTCAAGCTTAAGAGCTTGTGAAGCTTGTGAGAGAGAGATTGTTGGTTGTTACAACCGGGCTTAACTAATAATAGCTAATTCGGAGAATCATGACCAAGGAAGGGGAATAAAGAAAGGGAATAAAGAAAGAAAGGTGGATCGAATGTTTACTCTGAACCGAAAGAAAACTCGAACACATAAAAAAGTCACTCACTACAAGAAAAAACTCAAATTGCGACGGAATTAACGACATAAACAAATTCCGTCATAAAATTACTACGGGCTAACGACAAACTAGCAACAGCTTACATTTTCGGTAATTAACGACAGAATTTACGTCGGATCTGCTACGGAAATATTTTAATGACGGAATTAGCAACAGAATATTCCGTCATAAGGTTTTACTACGGAATTATTCTGTAGTTAAAACTAAGGAATGTGAATTATTTAAATAATCAAAAAATTAATGATGGAATTATTCCGTAGTTAAAAATAAAAATTATAAACTATTTAAATAATAAAAAATTAACGACGCACTTAGTCTGTAGTTAAAAATAAAAATTATAAATTATTTAAATAATAAAAAATTAACGACGGAATTATTCCGTAGTTAAAAATAAAATTACTTTTAACTACGAACAGATTTTCCATCGTTGAATATTACACAAAATTAACCTCCCACCCCTCTTCCCCGGCCGCTCATTCTCGCGGTTGCATCCTTTCATCGCCGCCTACCGCGCCACCAGCTGATCGGAGCTGCCTTTGAGCGCAGCCGCCTGTTACTGGAGCCATCGTCGATCAGAGCCACCGGCGTCGGAGTAATCGGCATTGTGGTGGTTATCGTGCTCCTCTCCGATTAATCTATCCGATTGATTGTTGCTAGCTGCTTATCTTGTAATTCACGTACAATGATTTATGATTTGTTGTTTTGTTTGGTTGAGATGCTAAGGAATAAATTTCGATGACTTATAAATTCATAGCATTGTATTTTTGGATGTTCAATTTTGGCTTTTGTTATTGGTATTCAACAAAAATGATTACCAGGATCGATATTGAGATTTTAGAAACTTGATCTTGTAATGATTACCCGAAGAAGAACTTAAAATGACGGTTGATATTTAATTTCTGTAGATAGAAAAATGATAATGCAGGGGTGTGCATTAATCAATGTGTATGTGTTTTGTTTTGATGATAAATGATAATGCAGGGGTGTGATGGATCCGTACCGATCGACTCGACGAAGAGCAGCACGGCGGAGAAGGACTCGCCGGCGAATCTAAGCTTGAGGGGCTATGAGATTCCTAAAGAGAGAAGAGATGGGAGGAGATCAAAGATAGAAGACACCATTAATCTGCCCCCACCAACCTTTAACATCCGTTGTCACTGTTTCTTTAATTGTAAATCACTTTATCTTTTCATGTTCCTGTTTGTACATGGTTAATTAATACTATAAATTGTTATTATGTTGGAGATTCAACATTTTTTGTTAGATTTCTATGATTTATTGTGATATGAGATTTTTTGTAGTGACTCTTTATAAACTTTTAAAGAATCATAACGAACCATAAGGTGTGAATTGCATATGAAGATCACAATGGAGAATACCTATTGTGATTTCTATCCTAAACAAGTGGAATTTGTAGCGGAAGGATTAGGGATGGCAACGGGCCGGATCTGGACCGGGTCTGGCCAATACCAGATCCAGATCCTATTTCATATACCAGATCCAGATCCATATCTGTGGGTCTGAAAATTTTGGATCCAGATCCAGATCCAGATCCGTCAGATCCGCGGGTCCACGGGTCCAGATCCATGGATCTACTATTTTTAAATTAAATTAAAAAAATTTCACAAAATCAACATCTAATTTCCATCATGAAAAATATAACACAAAATACTTTATCTAATTACTTTTAGTTTTTATTCTTTTGAATATAATTTATTTATTATTTTTAATTTAGTTAATATTATTAGTAAACTAAATATAAAATATAAAAATATATATATAAAATAAAACGGATCCACGGGTCGGATCTGGGTCGGATCCAGATCTAAAATTTCAAGATCCAGATCCAGATCCATTTTCAAAACTGAGATCCAGATCCAGATCCAGATCCGTCGAGTCCAAAAAATTGAGATCCAGATCCATAAAAACGGATCTGGATCCACGGATCTGGACCGGGTCCAAGATCCACTGCCATCCCTAGGAAGGATTAACTTGAAAGGCATGTTTAAGACATGCATCTTGTCACAGCCAAAACCATTTATTTTCCTTATATTTTTTTTATTTGAAATTACTAAATTCTTTAGTTATAAAGTATTTGAAAAATATTTTATTTATTAAATTTATATTAGTCTAGTCGTGCCCCTAGTTATAAAAACATAACTTTGAGATTAAAATCAAGCTTTAAAAATAGGAGTTACATGCACAAATTTGCATAGTTTTATAATAAATTTTATATATATTTATTTATTATAGTAGGAAATTTATATGCGAATATATATATATATATATATATATATATATATATGGTAATTAAACATAAGCTAAGCTAGTAAATAATTAAAGTATTACCTTTATGCATATAATTTACATATATATGCATGCAATATACGTAATATATAAGTATACATATGCATGACCAAAACTTAGGCAACAAGTTATAGTAATAAAATATACATATATATTATATAAACTTGTAAAGTTTTAAGAAGTGCAGCAATAAACATGTTTGTGACTCACTATGCCTAAACCTATAAGTTAGATGACACATCAAATTTTCAAATTAGTATAAATAGTCTTCTACCCTTACATTGTTGTAACTCACCTACACACACAAATATTATTTCACGCACACACTCACGTATACATAGTACCTATATATATATATATATATATATATATATATATATATATATATATATATATATATAATATTATTATATATATATATATATATATAATATTATTTTATTATATATATATATATTAATTATATTTAAGTTTTTTTTATATAAATTATTGCTTTATTTAATGGAGCTAGGTGCGGCGCGATTAGGACGTAACTTTTCATTGAACTATTCAAGTTAGTTATCACGTTCAAATTTCAGGTGTGAGATTTATTTCAGTACATGTTGTGGTTAATCTTTGTCCATTTTAATATTATGTGTTTGCCATGTGTTGTAAATTCAGTTATATTGCTAGGGGCTCGCCCAATGGGTCCAGGACTTCATCGTCCTTGGTATGCCACAATGCGATTTCATGTTACAGTTAAGGTTGCAACCTATTCGCCAGGGGCCCGCTCAATGGGTCCAGGACATTAAAGTCCTTGGTATGCCACCGTGCGAATTTCAGTTATCAGTACAGTGTAGTGCGTATGTGTTGACCATTTTATTAATGTGGACAATGATTGCATGTTTCCCACACTGAGTGTACCTGTATGCTCATCTCATATTTAACATTTTCAGGTTTTAAAGATTGGAGGCGCGTGGAAGGTCGAATGTCGAGTCAAATATTTTGAATTTAACATTACTTAAAAATGTTATTTTGAGTAAAGTATTTTAAATAAAATATTTATTTCTTTATTTTCACATTAAATATTTATTTATGGTCATGATTTTCCGTGTGCGTTTTCATTGAAAATTAAAATGGATTTGGGTGTCACAAGGTGGTATCAGAGCAGGTCTACCTTCCTGTAGACTCTGCAAAATAAAATATTTTATGGATTTTAAAAGTCATGTGACAAAGTCATTCGACCACTACGCGCTCCGACTTCGAGGTAAAAATGTGTATTTTAAAAGTTTTTCAAGTGGATGAGTATAAATTATTTACGTTGAAAGTATATTGAAATTTGCTGCAATAATTGAAGTTATTATGAGAATGTTCAAGTTCAATATTCAAGTTATTACGTTGAAGATTATTGCAGCTATGAATAGTTAAATTTCGAGGACGAAATTTTTTTAAGTGGGTAGGTTTGTCACAACCCAAAACCATTTATTTTCCTTATATTTTTTTTATTTGAAATTATTAAATTCTTTAGTTATAAAGTATTTGAAAAATATTTTATTTATTGAATTTATATTAGTCTAGTCGTGCCCCTAGTTATAAAAACATAACTTTGAGATTAAAATCAAGCTTTAAAAATAGGAGTTACATGCACAAATTTGCATAGTTTTATAATAAATTTTATATATATTTATTTATTATAGTAGGAAATTTATATACGAATATATATATATATATATATATATATATATATATATATATATATATATATATATGGTAATTAAACATAAGCTAAGCTAGTAAATAATTAAAGTATTACCTTTATGCATGTAATTTACATATATATGCATGCAATATACGTAATATATAAGTATAGATATGCATGACCAAAACTTAGGCAACAAGTTATAGTAATAAAATATACATATATTATATAAACGTGTAAAGTTTTAAGAAGTGCAGTAATAAACATGTTTGTGACTCACTATGCCTAAACCTATAAGTTAAATGACACATCAAATTTTCAAATTAGTATAAATAGTCTTCTACCCTTACATTGTTGTAACTCACCTACACACACAAATATTATTTCACGCACACACTCACGTATACATAGTATCTATATATATATATATATATATATATATATATATATATATATATTAATTATATTTAAGTTTTTTTTATATAAATTATTGCTTTATTTAATGGAGCTAGGTGCGGCGCGACTAGGACGTAACTTTTCATTGAACTATTCAAGTTAGTTATCACGTTCAAATTTCAGGTGTGGGATTTATTTCAGTACATGATGTGGTTAATCTTTGTCCATTTTAATATTATGTGTTTGCCATATGTGTTGTAAATTCAGTTATATCGCTAGGGGCCCGCTCAATGGGTCCAGGACTTCACCGTCTTTGGTATGCCACAATGCGATTTCATGTTATAGTTAAGGTTGCAACCTATTCGCCAGGGACCCGCTCAATGGGTCCAGGACATTAAAGTCCTTGGTATGCCACCGTGCGAATTTCAGTTATCAGTACAGTGCAGTGCGTATGTGTTGACCATTTTATTAATGTGGACAATGATTGCATGTTTCCCGCACTGAGTGTACCCTGTATGCTCATCCCATATTTAACATTTTCAGGTTTTAAAGGTTGGAGGCGCGTGGAAGGTCGAATGTCGAGTCAAATATTTTGAATTTAGCATTACTTAAAAATATTATTTTGAGTAAAGTATTTTAAATAAAATATTTATTTCTTTATTTTCACATTAAATATTTATTTATGGTCATGATTTTCCGCGTGCGTTTTCATTGAAAATTAAAATGGATTTGGGTGTCACACATCTTGGTATTTACATTCAAACAAAATGAAATGACAGCTCGACACCATCTCGTCACCGTTGTTCGCTAATTTCTTTAACATGCCGCAAGTGTACTGGTGCAATTGTGTACAGTAGCAAGTAAGGTTGTATTCCACAGAGACTAATTGATATCAATTCATATCCTAGATCCTAAACCTCTATCTGGATAACCGAAATTGAAAGTTTTTGTTTAAAAGAACAATTTAAATAAACAGCAGGAAATAAATAAATCAAGCTGAGAAAAATGGAGAAACAGATATGAGAAGAATTTCTCAAGGTAAAGGTTTCAACAGATTCTCATAACTAACAAGTTCAATTCAATCATTAAGATAATTTCCTAAGACAATCTCAAAGCTAGTCTATACCCACTCTCGTGGCATATAAACCGTTGATTACATGCAAGACTACCGTCTCCGGATCACACTTCTAACATGCAACTCCTAAAAGCTCCTAGGATTAACGTCCTCACAAATATCAATTCCCTTTAGAATTAAAAATAAATGTGTTATATGTTCTTAGTTCATGTAAAAATTATTATCTCCCGATCTCAAATTAAAACCTATGATTATGTTAAATTGGTGGCCAATCAATAAAGCAAACAATATAAACAAGAACATACAAAGGAATAATAATCTTGATTAATTGAATCAAACAGTTAGAAATTCAAATCATGTTTACTCCCTAAATCCTGAGAAAAAGGGATTCTAGCCACACATGGACATATGAACTAGAATCAATATATCAAGAAAACAGAAAGACATTCAACAATAAAAACCGTAGTGAAATCAAGATTCTTCAGTTCTTACTCAGGCTCCGTTCTTCGTCTCTCACAGCTCTCAGGAAAAGTAGAATATAATAAAAGTTCCTTTTAATATGTTTTTAGGGAGTATTTATATGTTCTAGGTCTCAAAATATAGGTCAAAACTGTATAGGAACGAAAAAAAGCTGAAATAATAAAAAAAAATCGCACAAAAACTGAGTTGTCATGCGACCCAAGTGTTCGCTAATATTTTCACCACGCCGCAAGTATACGGGTAGTTGTAATATATGGAAGCAAGGTCGTATCCCACAAGGATTGGTGAATTTAAACTTCTTTACACTATTAATAAGTTGTTTTTAATCTATTTAGACAACCAAAGTTCAAGAGGTGTTGATAACTAAAACAAAACTAAATAAAGCAAGAAAAGTAAATAACAATAACATAAACTTAGTGAATAAATTGGGGAATGACTTGAATGAAAGTTATCCTAGGGACTAGATTTCGATAGATCGTAATGAACTTCAATCTAAATCAATTTAAATCTTGATATGGCCTACTTATCTAGGGCGATCTCCCCACTAGTTTTAGCCCCCTCCCGGACGACTAAAACAGTAGATTACGGGTCATAATTGCCGTCCCCGGTCAATTTCTAACCTATAACTCCCAAGAGCACAAAAGATCAACAAGCCCTCACCCAACTCTCAACCTCCCGGTTTATTGAGATGATATGTATCAAACTCCTAATCTATTGTAATTATCTTCTCCCGATTCAAATCACAAATTAGAAATGCACAAAAGGTGGCCAACCAATCATACAAGAGATAAATCTAGGACTTGAAAAGACAACAATAAGCACAATCAAGATATATATTGAACAAAGAAATCAATCCATTACAAATCCATCTAATCTAATCCCTAAGATAAGAGATTTTAGCCAAGCATATTCATAATAAAAGCAAATCTCAAGTCATAAGAAAACATAAATAAAGATATAGAGAGATAGAGATTCATAGACAAATCCTATAATCTTGATCTTCAATTATGTAGTCTTGATGAGCTCCTTTCCAAGTCTTCCCCTTCTTTATTTGATTTTGGTGTTGTTTTTGTGTGTGGAAGAGAGAAAAAATGGTAGAGAATGGAGGCTAGGGTTTGGGATTGGAGAGATGGGGAAGATGAAGTGGGTGTGTGTGGTGAATGATGTTAGAAAAGAAGGGAAAAATGGAGTTTTGGGGCTAAAATCGCGTCTGGGGCCCACTTGGGGGAAGCCCCGCCCTTTTCCCGCGGTCACGGCCCGCGTCCGCGACCTTCAAACGTGGGGGATGCTCAGGGGACCCGCGGTCCCGCCCCGCGGCCGCGGGTGGTGACCGCGGGTGACTCCTGGAGTCGGGAACAGCTGACCCGCGGTCCCACCCCGCGGCCGCGGGTGGTGACCGCGGGGTACTGGGCGTTTTGCACAGTCCGCTCGTTTTGCTCCGTTCTCCCTCGTCCGGACTCGGATTTGGTCTCCGTTTGCGCTCACGGATTCCTCTCGAGACGTACTTCAATCTCATATCTTCAAAATCCTCCAATTAATCCTTGATTTTTCCTGAAATTACTCCAAAACTACACCAAGACATCAAATCTTCATAAAACTCAACATTATGGTACAAACACGCATTGGCAAACAAAACATGAAGGAAAATGACAACAAATCATGTGGAATTGAGGTACGAAAACCATGTTTGTCACCAAGGCGCGGCCGCGTGCCCAGCAGCCCGCATGACGAAACAGAACTCCTGACAGCTTTGCGCATCGATTTTGTTTTGGCTTGTTCTCCCTCGTCTGAACTCCGATTTACGATCCGTTTGCACTCACGAACTCCTCTCGAAACGAAATACAACTTGTATTTTAGTCAATTCTTCCAAATTCTGCTTCATTATTTCTGAAAATTCGTTCAAACAGCAAGAAATTGACAAGTTCTTGACCATAAACCAATATAAGCTCAAATAAACCATCAAACACACAAAATCCTTATAACTAAACATCAAATATGACACACAAAGAGGTAAAAATGCATGTTTATCAACAGTTTTCGCTCAACTTGCACGTTTATAAATATATACAGGCTGAGTATAAAATTTTCAGTGGGCACAAGCCAAAGCTACATACATGCATACTAAAGCTGTAAATCATCATGCCTTTTCTCATAGAGCATAGAGGTTTTAGTAAAAGTTTGTACCCACTAGTCATTTTACTTGTACTAAAATTTTTCTGATCAGACTATATTTCTTTGTACTCTATCAAATCTGCAATGATAACTGTGTGTCGAAAAAATGGCTACCGTCTAGGTCACAGACTGGCCGATACGCTAAACCAGCTCACGATCCCTTGTGTACATTAATCATGTCTAACATCTGGATGGAACAAGATATGAATTCGATTAACATAACTCTGGGTGCCAGATAAATATCATACATAAATTTTAAAATTGATAGGTAATGATAATAGTTCACAAATTTTGTTTAACTACAACGTAATTGAAACTTTGATTTTTTATATAAGAAAGCCCACCTGATCACGGTCTGACGATATAGGTAACTCTGAACTATTGCTTCACTCTTTTTCTTGTATCCGACCTTCAGTACAAATAATTAACTAAACAAATAATGAGAAAATAATGTGGACTTGATTTAAAGAATATTTATGTGGGTCTTAAGGTGATAGTTCTATTGAAATTTACAGTATTTAGACTGGCAAACTTACCAACAAAAACCAACATATCACCTAAACAAAGACTTAAATTGCGATAATCATAACTCCAGCGTTAATCATAACTCTACTCACACTAATTTAATAAATAACTATTAACTTAAAAAATAATATAAGTTCCTTTTTTTCTCTAAAGAACCTATAAGATGGTGTCGAGCGATCCTTTTTGTTATGTTAAATGTATATACTGAAACACATGTCTTGAACATGCTTCTCAAGTCAGTCATTCCGCTATGAGCATTTGTCTGTTTAGAAATCACAATAGGTCTCCCTATTGTGATCTTCATATGTAAATTACACCTTCTAGTTCGTTGTGCCTTTTCAAGTTATCAAGAATGACTCTTTTATATGTTTGAGTTTTCTTGTAGTTCAGAGCAAACTTTCGATCCACTATAATGGATTAATCATTTTCTTTCTTTCTGCTTCTTAATTTCCTCCCTTGCTCATGATTCTCGGATTAGCCATCCTTAGTTAAGCATGATCCTGACATTGGTGCATGCCTAGAGTTTTATTTACCGAATACTATTATGTCGAGCTTAAGACCTTATGTTTAAACTAATAATATACTCCTTCTGTCCTTAATTATAAAAAGTAGTATTCATTTATAAATGACATGGATTTTAATAATGTAGTTGAATATATTGTGAGTTTTTTTTTAAAATTTCAAGACGTATTGTTAGGTCCCGGGGGTCTCGAATAGGTGTATGGGGGGGGATACACCTATGGGCTATTTTTCTTTTTCTCAAAGTGAGGGATCTCAAGATAGAGATCTAAACGAAACTTTACACGCAAACAGTGACGCCTGTTGACTGAAAACAGTTTTGACCAAACATGGTTGACGACTGATACTGAAAGCTCTTCAGTAAGGAGTTGTCAGTTAAGTTGCTGAAACTTAACTGATGCACTTATGGGCTTCAGTCGAGTTTGCTAAAACAGAGATGATAACACTCTTCCTGACTATCAAAAGATAGATCAGTCAGATTGATATCATACGCAGTGGAAATTAAACTTAGTTTCGCAATAGCCTCGGTTGAGCACGGTGTTGGTCTTAGGTTTCTCTTTGCAGTTATTCAGTATTCAGTTTATCAATTGAAACAACACAAGTAGGAAAGTAAAACTGAAAGTTGTAAACAACACAGAGACTTTTACGTGGTTTGGAAAAACCCTTTCCTACATCCACGGTCGGTTGATCAGACCAACAATTCACTCCGCAAGTGCTTAACAGGTGCACTGCAAACCAAACCGTGTGCTTGCCGGGTGCACACAACCGTACCACTGAAGAAAACCATTCTTCAGTACCCACACTTCACTCGTGTCGGATTTCTCTTGCTTAGCACAACCTGCGCTAAGACTCTCAGAGTCAGGGTACCTTTCTGAACTCCGAATCACTCAAACACTCAAATCTTTCTGTCTGAAAGGAGGTTTGAACGAGTGCCAACTATACTGCAAAGAACAAGTTCTTTGTAGCAAGTTTGACCTTGGCTTTTGGGTAACAGAGGTTTGCCTAAGGTCTAAGAGAATGTGTGTAATCAGCAGTGACTGATTTTGGCTTTGGAATTATCTTCTTTGATTCAAGTTTTGGGGAGGTTAAGCTTTAGGCTGAGTAGCGATTTTGGCAGAGCTTCAGCTTATGTCGTTGAATCGGTGAAGATTGAAGTGATCCTCGAGCGCTATTTGTAGGAGAACTCTTGAATAGATCTGTTGGCGTAGAACGTCCTCAAGATTTCTTCCATTGGAGAGCAATTCGAATTTGGGTTGAGGCTTCAATCTTCGAGGTTCCTTGTCTGGTGGAAACGATCTCTTGAGGGACAGGAGATGTGACGTCTCTGATAAAGTAGCCACCAAATAGGAATTACCTCTGCAGAGATAAGATCCTGAGATCTCTGCATTTAATGCGGCTGTACTTTTGTGAGTACGTGGCTTCCTTTGAACGTTGGAAGATCAGTCCGAGGAAGAATGAACAACTGATACTTGACTTTAGTATCAGTCCGTTGAGTCCACGTGGCACGCATTAAGTAATTAGTTCTGAACTGATTCTTCAACTGATACTTCAATTGGTATCTTCAGTCTTCAGTCTTCAGTCCTTCGTCCTTCAGTCTTCAGTCTTCAGAACCGCAAGCTACACTAGAAACGAACTCTAACACTTGAGTTCAAAACAGTTCTAGTCTATTACAATTATAACCTATGGATTTTGGTATCATCAAAACAAGGATTATGATATTCCACAAGGTTCCCAACAGGTATCTAATATATAATCAAATAAGTAATCCGCACACAGGCAAGACCTCTACACCACACAAAAGTGAGAAAACAACCGAACGCAGACGGAACCGTTACCCACACAAGATGGGAACACTACTCACACAAAAGTGGAAAAACTACCGGCATGCAGGAGGGATTGAACCAATACCTCTTACAAAGAAGAATATTGTTTTGGTGCCTCTACTTTGCCACTAGAGCAATGTCTCATTGGCGTTGAATATATTGCGAGTGAGTAAGGGTCTCACTTTATTGTGAGTGGAAATTTTACCAAAAATAGATGGAATACATTTTATGAGAACGGACAAAAATGGAAAATTGAATACTACAATTTATAAGGATGGAGGGAGTATTTTCTTTTAAAATATATTGTATTCGTGTTAACATGATATATTTTCTTATAACATTTAATTAATTAAACTTTAGATGAAATCCGTTAGCACCAAGAATTCCTAAAATTATGAACATACGTACAAATATAAAAGCTGCAACTAAATGAAGTAAAACGAAACATAAGAAGAAAAGACGCATAATCAAATGTATAAAATATGCAAACATATCTTCTTCGGCATGTTATTTTATTACACGATACAAGGTAAGAATAGCCTTATTTTATAAGGAATATATTAGGAAAGATGGAAGTACGCATTGTACATAGAAACCTCGAATGATATGTTGACTACGTAAGAGCAAGGGGCCTCTAACCAACGGTAGGAACCTGATCGACTATGCCATTGGCGTCTACAAACACCAAAACTCTATCACAAAAGATAGCCGGAAGATATACTGTTTCTGGTGTGATTAGAACTGCATTCACCGATGGGTTCTCCTTTTCGATAGTAGCCACCGCCACATCTCCGGCTACCCCCACAAGCTCCGGCCACGAGCTCTTTCCAACATCTGCATCAAAATATCAATTATTTTATGTTCTACAATAGCGAAATTTTCCAATAGTGACATGAGTTCTGAAGAATTGTACGTCACTCTAAAAAGTGTCGCTAAATAGAATTGTAACATCTTGTGATGAGTAACTATCATGCGTATCACAAATTATAGCGACATTTGACGGTGTGTATCAATATTTGTAAGTAAGTAAGTAACAAAATTTTGCTTGTGTTTTTATTTGTGAATATATGTGTATATGTAAATTAAATTTTGTTGAACAGAATGTAACTAAAATTATGATGCTACTAGCTGTTTTGTGCAGTGTTGTACCCTACCAACAAAGAGGTGTTTGGCTAAGCTTACTTTAAAGAACTTATAAGCTCTTGAAGTTTATAAGATGTAATTTTTAAGAATTTATAAATTGTCAAAAATTTTGGATAATTGAGCTTATAAGCGAGGAAGACAATTTTTAGTTAGAAAGAGAAATTTTTTGTAAGAGAGAGAATAAAAAAGAGATCATGAAATAAGAATGATATATGATGAAAATAAAAAATCATAGTTGAGCTATTTTTGTAAAGTGAGTGTTGTTTATAAGATAATGAGAAAATAATTTGGGGTAGAGGAACTTATTTTTTAGAGAGGTTATAAGCTCTTAGAGCTAATTTTTAGAGCTTATAAGTTGTTTAGGAACTTATTTTGTCAAATACATTGAAGAAACTTTATAAGCTCCTAAATAACTTATAAAGTTGTTTTAAAGAGCTTATAATCCCTCTTAAAATAAAAAAGAGCTTATAATCTCAGCCAAACATACTGTAAGTCATCACCACATTGTTTACAATAGCTCAAAACACGAATTTCATGAAATCACAACATGAGACTTTTGTTACGTACCTGGGCAAAATTCAGACATCTCTATCTCTCTTGTTTGTAATGTATAGTATATGTGATGGAGTTGCATGGTTTGTGCAGATCGAAGGTATTTATAGAAGAAAAGATGATGATGTTTCTTGTCGTGTGATTTTTGAAGATGTATCAAAGTCTTGTGTTTATTAAAGAAGGTAGAAAAGTAAAAGGGATGAAACGCAGCTGACAAGGACTTATCCGGATCGGAATGAGATTCAATGTACCATATTTTATGTCCCACTTTCAATTTTGTTTAATTTTTTATATATATTTTCTTCAATTTCAATTTTATATGCTTTAGTTTAATTTTGTGATTATTAACTAGGGTTTATTCCATCAATCTAGAGTATATAATTATTTTTTATCATTTAATTTCACTTTTATTAGCTAATAATAGGTTGATAAATTCAAAGTGATGGTATATAATTTTTAAAAAATTTAATTTTTTAAAATAAAATATTAAATATAATTCATATATAATAAATTTTATTTTTATAAAAAATATTTTTAAAATAATATATAAGCATGGGACACAGTGGCACACATAAGATTGTGGGACATTGGATCTCATCCATCCGGATCATGGGACCAAAAACTATCTATGGAAATTAATTTTAAATTAATAAATTAAAATAAGAGTTTGTTGAATGTTTTGAAAATGTCAATGATATTTAGGCAATAAAGCGGAATTCTCCGTTTTACGTATGTACGTTTTTCGTTGACAACCAAAATCTCATATTTCTAGCTAGATATGATATGGATAATGTGTTTGTACGTAGAAATTAATTTAACATTTCAAGAAAATGCAAAAACAAAATGATGAAGACTTGGCCGCACTATAGATTATTGCTACAAAATTAAATTAGGGTCGTTAAATCAATCAAAGCTCGTTTAATATTTAGTGAAGGTTGTTAGAATGGACCAAGTTTGAGTTTGACACTTTCGATTCGTTAGCTCGTGAACAAACTCATCAAGTGATTTAGCTTTGAGGGGGTACTGATTGGTTTGGTCGATAAGATAAATAAGATTGGAGAATGATTAAATAATCCATCAACTTTCAAGTGATAAATAATCACTCAATTAAATTATTAGAATGTGAGCCGAGTTATTTATTACGAGCCTAATCATGAAAATCAAACATAAATTGGATATTTATTTTATTAATTATGTCTTATCACTCCAAACACCTAGTATAAATACATATAGGTTATGTTTATGTATTATAGTTTTTTTTAAGTCTATCATAACCTTTAATTACAAAATATTAATTTAAACCTGGTATTTTAAAATATTTTCAAATATATCTCAAGTAAACAATTTGGGCGCTAGATTGAAATGGCATGCCGGAAGCTAATGTGTAAATTTTCTTTTAAAAAAAAAAATACAAGTGCTAGTATTACTCTGGTGTGTTATATATATCACCAATCTAGGATCCAAAGTTTAATCAGTGATAGATTTGAAAATATTTTAAAAGATCAAGTATAATTGATATTTTATAAAAATTGGGATAGATTTTGAAAAAAAAAAAAAAACATTAAAGGTGAGGATAGAACCAATAATTTTATATAGTTTTTTTGCTAGTCATACTAGTCATGTATGTGAATGTACAATGATAAATTTGCGTAATTATTTGACAGGAAACTCTCGATGGGGTTAATAAGAAGTGGTATGAAATAGTTGAGCTGCTTTAAATAGACCTCTTAAAAGGCTGCTAGAATTTGATTTGATTGGAAAATATTGACTACTTACATAATGGCTTTTGAAATATAATTGATGGCAATTTGGTTGGGATTATGGAGTTCTCTACGGCACAGTTTTTCCGTATAGATCTTTAAAATAATCTTAATTTCTCTTTGTCTTGTGAAAAGTTTTATTCAGAAGGTTTTAATGAGCAAATGGGATCCTCTGTACCAAAATATAGTGTGTACCACCGTGTACCACTTTTATTATATTATAATTTTTAATTATTTTTTATTCAATTTTAATTTATTATGTTTTTATATAATATAAAGATAATTAACAAGGGTTCATTCATCCATTTAGGGTTTATATATCTATTAAAAAATTGGTTGCGATTTCGGCCATGTATTATTGGTAAAGAAAATAAAATTAACAATGGGATTTTTCCAACAAGCAATTGTTATTTTTATTTCTTTTTTTCTGAATTCCATATCATTAACAAAAAAAAAATTAAGAGAGACAGTAAAGTTTGAATTCTAAATCTCTTTCATTACATGTAAGAGGTTCACTAATTGTATTAATGTTCCCATGAGACTTGTTTAACAACGATATTGATTTTGAATGATCGCAAATTAATTACTACTTGAAGTTACGTACACGTGTCTTTAGTGCAATATAAAATTATGATAAGTCGAGTATTAGAGCATATATAAGAAATAAAATTATGATAAGTAGCAATTTTGTCTCTATGATACATATACCTATAACCTCTGTTATTTTATACTGAAGATTCGATCAATCAGGTGTCTCATATTTTAATTTGGGTGCAATTAAGATCCTTCGTATGATGGTCAATTGACATTATTTGTAATTTTTTTTTAATTACTGCATTGTACCTCCTCTCTCTCTCTCTCTCTATAGTAATTTGTACCCCACCATTTAAAGTTTTCCCCACATTTTCAAAATCCTCCATAATCAAAATCGGGCCTCAAAAATCTCAGGAGCACAAGGCGATGCTGACTTCAAAACAATAGATGTGAATTATAGACAATCATATCTCGAATTACATTCTTCACCGCAAAAAGTTTCCCTTGCCTTTTACCGACCTACCTTGACGGCAACGCTCTCCGCCACTACAACATTTCAGCCCGCAATTTTCGGAAGGGGTTTCGTAAGGAGGATCTCTTAATCCCCCCCA
The DNA here is from genome assembly GCF_028751815.1 of Salvia miltiorrhiza. NCBI lineage: Eukaryota > Viridiplantae > Streptophyta > Magnoliopsida > Lamiales > Lamiaceae > Salvia > Salvia miltiorrhiza. Next base: position 75,095 of record NW_026651539.1, read on the forward strand.
AAATTTTGCATCAAATCGAGCAGCCCTAATTTCTTCTAAGGTCTTCGATTTCTCGTGATTTTGGGTTGTCTGCTGAGAATCCTTCACATTTAATTAAAAAGAAAAATGAAAAGCTTGATCTCACAAATTTGCTAGAAACTTGCGTGAAGATATAGTACGAAATAATAGGAAAATGAATTAGAAAAAAATGAATGGAGTGTGCGGAGGGAGAGTGGAGGGAAGTGAGGAAGAAGGGGAGAGGGCCGTCACGTTTCGAGAGTTTCCCGGTGAAACAAAATTTCAAACCAAACATTAGGAACCCTAAACCCCCACAAAGGAGAGTTGCGCCCGAAATAAGACCAGCAAGAAAATGGAAACAATGTGACGAAGCCGGAATCGTGAAATCTTACGGTCAACAAAAAAGAGAGACCACTTTCTTTTTCAACAATATTCCGGAGGATTGTAGTGTGGACTTTCTCAAACGGAAGTTCGGATCAGTGAAAAGGCTGACGGATATCTTTTGCCCAAGGAAACGCGATGCCCACGGAAAACCTTTCGGTTTCGTTAGGTTTGAAAACGTGGATAAGGAGGAAGAGCTTCTAGCAGATCTTAACAATCTCTGGATTGGCAGTTTCAAAGTGAGGGTTTATAAACCAAGATTTGAGAGAGCAAGGGAAGAGTGTGATAGAAGGGACCAAGAGAAACAAGTTATAAAACATAGGGCGGTCGAGGCCAGTAATTTGGTTCCTGAAAGCAGAAGGAAAGCTGGGGTTTCGTTCGCAGAGGCGCTGTCAAGAAAGAAAAGTGAGGTACCTTTGAGTGACGAAATCTTTCAGTTTCAATCCACGAATTCGGAAAAGGAGTGGCTCTTGAAAGCGTATACTGGTTACATCAAGAACGAATTCTTATGGGAGGACATTAAGGAGGAGATAAACAGTGAATGCTCGGGGATGCTTAAGGTGACTTCCATGGGAGGGAGCTTGGTTCTTATTCAAAGTACATGTGACAAACAGGTTCAAGAGACTTTGGATGAGCTTGGAGAGTGGACTACTTTTTGGTTCCAATGGAGCAGACCTTGGAGTTACGTTGACGTGAATCACCAACGGATCGTCTGGACGAGGTGGATCGGGGTGCCTCTCCAAGCATGGACTCCAAGATTCTTCGATCTTGCGTGTGCAAAAATGGGGCTTGTGCTTAAGATTGACGAAGGAACAAGGAGAAGAGAAAGGCTGGATGAAGCTTGACAAACATGGTTTTCGTACCTCAATATCGCATGAATTGTTGTCATTTTCCCCCATGAATTGATTGCTAATATGTGTTTGTATCCCAATTTTGAGTTTTGTTGAGTTTTAATTCCTTGGTGTAGTTTTGGAGTGATTTCAGGGAAAATCAAGAATTAATTGGAGGATTTTGAAGACATGAGATCGAAGTACGTCTCGAGAGGAATCCGTGAGCGCAAACGGCGACCAAATCCGAGTCCGGACGAGGGAGAACGGAGCAAAACGAGCGGACTGTGCAAAACGCCCAGTACCCCGCGGTCACCACCCGCGGCCGCGGGGTAAGACCGCGGGTCAGCTGTTCCCGACTCAGGAGACACCCGCGGTCACCACCCGCGGCCGCGGGGCGGGACCGCGGGTCCCCTGAGCATCCCCCACGTTTGAAGGCCGCGGACGCGGGCCGTGACCGCGGGAAAAGGGCGGGGCTCCCCCAAATGGACCCCAAACGCGATTTTAGCCTCAAAACTCCATTTTTCTCTTCTTTTCCCCAATCATTCACAACACACACCCACTTCATCTTCCCCAACTCTCCAATCCCAAACCCTAGCCTCCATTCTCTACCATTTTTTCTCTCTTCCACACACAAAAACAACACCAAAATCAAATAAAGAAGGGGAAGACTTGGAAAGGAGCTCATCAAGACTACATGATTGAAGATCAAGATTATAGGATTTGTCTATGAATCTCTATCTCTCTATATCTTTATTTATGTTTTCTTATGACTTGATATTTGCTTTTATTATGAATATGCTTGGCTAAAATCTCTTATCTTAGGGATTAGATTAGATGGATTTGTAATGGATTGATTTCTTTGTTCAATATATATCTTGATTGTGCTTATTGTTATCTTTTCAAGTCCTAGATTTATCTCTTGTATGATTGGTTGGCCACCTTTTGTGCATTTCTAATTTGTGATTTGAATCGGGAGAGGATAATTACAATAGATTAGGAGTTTGATACATATCATCTCAATAAACCGGGAGGTTGAGAGGTGGGTGAGGGCTTGTTGATCTTTTGTGCTCTTGGGAGTTATAGGTTAGAAATTGACCGGGGACGGCAATTATGACCCGTAATCTACTGTTTTAGTCGTCCGGGAGGGGGCTAAAACTAGTGGGGAGATCGCCCTAGATAAGTAGGCCATATCAAGATTTATATTGATTTAGATTGAAGTTCATTACGATCCATCGAAATCTAGTCCCTAGGATAACTTTCCTTCGAGTCATTCCCCAATTTATTAACTAAGTTTATGTTATTGTTATTTACTTTGCTTGCTTTAATTTAGCTTTGTTTTAGTTTTCAATACCTCTTGAACTTTGGTTGTCTAAATAGATTGAAAACAACTTATTAATAATATTTAGAAGTTTAAATTCACCAATCCTTGAGGAATACGACCTTGCTTCCCTTATATTGCAACTACACCGTATACTTGCGGCGTGGTGAAAATATTAGCGAACAAGTTTTTGGCGCCGTTGCCGGGGATTGGTTGAGTTTTTACTTTTGATATTGTGAAAAGTTGTTTTTATCTAATTTAGATATTGTTTTTATGTTTGTTTATTTATATGTTTATTTATTTTTGTTAGAGAAAATTGCTCCACAACCGTAAAAGCGGCACCAAAAATGGATGATGGAAGGAATGAGTTGGTTGAGCAACTCCAACTACAATTGGCGTTGATGCAACTTAAGTTGCGAGTTTTGGAAGCCAAAAGAAATTGTAGGCAACCAATGATCCAAAAAGCCTTCCAACCAACACCTTCCTATGGTGAGTATTATGACATGGGGTGCAATGCCATGGAGTGGCAATCACCATTGGAGTATGAGGACCATTTCAATAGTTGGAATTATGAAAATTCTTATTTCACTCAAGAAGGCTTCCAAGGGAGAAATTGGTACTATCAAGAGGAGAAACCAAATTCTAAAGACGATCTCCTACATTGCTTCTTAGCCACACAAGCTTGGATAGAAAAAAGTATAGCAAACTCGGATGTTATGCTAGAGGAGCAAAGAAGGTCTTTGGCTACCACTATGGAAAATCAAAAGCGAATTGATGATTTGTGCATGGCCATTAGCCTACAAAATGGAACCTTGTATGAGGAACCAATGCCAATGCTAAGTGAAGAGCCTCAAGAAGTTGAAGAAGAGTATGAAGAAGATGAGGATCAATTCTCCAAACCCCTTGAAGTCGAGAGCCCAACTTTTCCAACACAACCTCTACAATTCCAAAAGGATGAAGATTTCACAAGTTTTAAAGAATGCAAAGTCAAAAATTTTGTCGATCCTTACCTCAACACGGGCGATTCTATGAAGGCTTGCTTCTTTCACTTTTATTTATCTTCATCTTTTGATTTTCACTTTGATTTGTCTAATAAGGAATTGTTTGAGTGTGGTGGTACTCTAGATGGTGAACGAGATTATCATGACGCCCGGGATGTCTCAAGAATTGCAAAGCCACCATATGTTTGGGTCGCGGTGGATGGAGCATGCAAATTTGATGAGAAATGGCCACCGCCTAAGCCTCCACCTCGTTTGTGAGTACGAGACAAGTAACCATTTTCTCCTTCATCCAAACTTATTTCTCCTTTGTGTGAAATAAGTTTGGGGGGAGGGTGAAGATGGGTTACTTATCTCATTTATCCGTTGTTTATTTATTTAGTTAGTTTAGTTATGTTACAATAATTAGTTTTGTCTATGTTTTTTAGCTTTTCCTTGTCTTTTGTTTTTGAGCTTGATTGTTGAAACACATGAGTTGGATGAAATGTGTGTTGGGCTTATGATATGAATGTTGCTTTTGAAAAGAAATTGTGTGTATCACTTGTGGATTATGCATGAAAAGTTTGAACTTGTGACAAGTGAGTTAAATGTTTTGCCTCCAAGAACTTGATAATGAGCTTGTAAGATTTGAGCCATTGATTGTCATATTATCACAATCTCATTTTGTTCTTGAGTGTAAATCGATTGAGCATGTATGTTGGTCTCTAGAACTTGCCATGAGTCCTCTCTTGAAAATAAAAGTAGATGTGTTGTTAATATTGAAGTGATTTAAGGCCATCTTTGTTAGCCACTTGACCCCAATTGTGCCAAATTCTCATATGATCCTAGTTTACCCCTTTTGTGCCTTGTAGCCTTTCTTTGAATGAACCAATGATAAAGGGGTAGAACTTAGAGTGTTAGTGGTTGCTTTGATGAAGAAAAAAGTTTGGGAAATGATTGAAATTGCTTATCAAGCTTTGATTGTGTGAAAATCACTAATCCCCTATGAGCTCAAAAAGAAAAAGAAATGAAAATGAATGTGAATAAAAGAGCATAAAGGGGAGTGATTTGCCTTTTGAATCATAGCCATGATAGATATCACTAAGGATGAAAAGATGAAATGTAGGGATTTTGGTTTTTGATTGATAAGAGAAATGGTGAAGTTGATTTGTTCATTGTGATTGATGGATTGTGGGATGAGTCACTTTGCCTAAAAAAACTACTCACCTTACCAAAGAGCCCTCATTACAACCCAATGAAAGCCCTTTTTGATCTCTATTTATAACACATTGAAGCATAGAGAGTTAGGACAAATGGCAAGCCTATGGTAGATTGCATGCATTGTTTCGAATTGAGTGTAAACACGTCCATTCTAAACACTTGAGAGTCGAGTGCATCATTGAAACATTCACCTTGTGAGGATTCAAGCTTGGAGGCTATAATGTTGAACTTACTATCACTTGTGACTTCTTGAAATGCATATCTACTTGTGATACACTAGTGAAATATTTTGAAAAAATTGAAGCCCTTGAAATGACACCAATTCATTCTCACATGTTTGTTATCTTTTATTTCTCTTCTCTTTGTTGTTTGGGGACAAACAACGCTTTAAGTTTGGGGGGGTTGACAAACATGGTTTTCGTACCTCAATATCGCATGAATTGTTGTCATTTTCCCCCATGAATTGATTGCTAATATGTGTTTGTATCCCAATTTTGAGTTTTGTTGAGTTTTAATTCCTTGGTGTAGTTTTGGAGTGATTTCAGGGAAAATCAAGAATTAATTGGAGGATTTTGAAGACATGAGATCGAAGTACGTCTCGAGAGGAATCCGTGAGCGCAAACGGCGACCAAATCCGAGTCCGGACGAGGGAGAACGGAGCAAAACAAGCGGACTGTGCAAAACGCCCAGTACCCCGCGGTCACCACCCGCGGCCGCGGGGTAAGACCGCGGGTCAGCTGTTCCCAACTCAGGAGACACCCGCGGTCACCACCCGCGGCCGCGGGGCGGGACCGCGGGTCCCCTGAGCATCCCCCACGTTTGAAGGCCGCGGACGCGGGCCGTGACCGCGGGAAAAGGGCGGGGCTCCCCCAAATGGACCCCAAACGCGATTTTAGCCTCAAAACTCCATTTTTCTCTTCTTTTCCCCAATCATTCACAACACACACCCACTTCATCTTCCCCAACTCTCCAATCCCAAACCCTAGCCTCCATTCTCTACCATTTTTTCTCTCTTCCACACACAAAAACAACACCAAAATCAAATAAAGAAGGGGAAGACTTGGAAAGGAGCTCATCAAGACTACATGATTGAAGATCAAGATTATAGGATTTGTCTATGAATCTCTATCTCTCTATATCTTTATTTATGTTTTCTTATGACTTGATATTTTCTTTTATTATGAATATGCTTGGCTAAAATCTCTTATCTTAGGGATTAGATTAGATGGATTTGTAATGGATTGATTTCTTTGTTCAATATATATCTTGATTGTGCTTATTGTTATCTTTTCAAGTCCTAGATTTATCTCTTGTATGATTGGTTGGCCACCTTTTGTGCATTTCTAATTTGTGATTTGAATCGGGAGAGGATAATTACAATAGATTAGGAGTTTGATACATATCATCTCAATAAACCGGGAGGTTGAGAGGTGGGTGAGGGCTTGTTGATCTTTTGTGCTCTTGGGAGTTATAGGTTAGAAATTGACCGGGGACGGCAATTATGACCCGTAATCTACTGTTTTAGTCGTCCGGGAGGGGGCTAAAACTAGTGGGGAGATCGCCCTAGATAAGTAGGCCATATCAAGATTTATATTGATTTAGATTGAAGTTCATTACGATCCATCGAAATCTAGTCCCTAGGATAACTTTCCTTCGAGTCATTCCCCAATTTATTAACTAAGTTTATGTTATTGTTATTTACTTTGCTTGCTTTAATTTAGCTTTGTTTTAGTTTTCAATACCTCTTGAACTTTGGTTGTCTAAATAGATTGAAAACAACTTATTAATAATATTTAGAAGTTTAAATTCACCAATCCTTGAGGAATACGACCTTGCTTCCCTTATATTGCAACTACACCGTATACTTGCGGCGTGGTGAAAATATTAGCGAACAAAGCTTTCATTCAAATATCCACGGGGTTCAGATCGATTGACAGATCTTTTTACTATAAAATTGATGGTGCTTCATTTCACATCAAAGTTGAAGAGATACAGAATCACAACACACCACCTCCGATATTTGATGAGGGAGAAGATGATGAGGACTCAGATTCAGATTGGTCTTGGGAGGATATCTCCATGTCGCCGGCGGCAGCCACCATTGGAGAACCATCGACGGTTGAAAATCACGAGGAATCTGAATCAGTTACCTAGAAGAGAGACGGTTCGATACCCGACGAAAAAAACCGTTAGCAACCCCATTCCCAAGACAACTAATGATGGAGTGGCGGCTGCGGCGCTCCCTATAAATTTCATTCAAAATGAGCATGCAGGAAACGTGGGCTGGACGCGGGGTTTTCCTGAGTTAGCACCATTGGGCCAGCTTTATGAAGACAGGGCAGTATGTCTCGAAGGCCCATCAGACACCAGTAAAAGGCCCAGTCAAAACCAGGAAGAATCGGGCCAAGATACTGAAGATTTTTTTAAAAATGGGGAGGCCCAAACTTCGACGGATAAACTAACTCAGGGGATGGAACCTTCAGAATCCCTAAATTCATTAAAAATTCAGACGACTCAAGAAGAGATCCACTCCACCCCAGACGATAGAAGAGACAAAGTGGAGGAATTTCGGCCGAGAGGAGGAGAGATGGACAGGGAGCCGACTGTGATAAGGGAGAGTGGCTCTGAATATGGAGATGTGAGTTTCCATAATGTGATTGAGGAAGGGGAAGGAGAACAACAACATGGCCGTAGATTTCTCAGAGAAAAAAGAGGCATCTGCAAGAAGACCAAGAAGCATTCAGGAGTTTCCAGCAAAGAAAGAGAGGTTAACCACACCCAGAAAAATAAAAGACTCGGGAAGGCACAAGAAAAAAAATGAAGAAAAGAAAAAGTGGGTAAACTTCATCGCGCAGATTGATTCGGAGGGAGAACAGCAAGGAGGCGAGAAAAGACTCATGAAAGAGAAAAGAAAAAAAGAGAATCTGGAAAAGGGCTTGAAGATCTGGAACTTCGGCAAAGAGTTGGGGCTGTCGAGCAAATTACAAGACAAACATATGGCGGAAATTATTGGTTCACAAACAGGGGAAACAATGAGGATTGCGATGTCGGGGGAGGAGAAAAAAGGTAAACCATGATTCTTGTCTCTTATAATATTCGTGGCTTAGGGAGTGCTGCAAAGCAGAAAGATGTGTGCGAGCTCATTAGAAACCTTAAAATTGATTTTTGTTGCTTACAAGAAACAAAGATGGATTATTTTCCGGCAGTCGTGTGTAAGTCTTGGTGGGGGAAGAGTCATGTGGATCTGGCGGTGAGGAATTCCGATGGAAGATCGGGAGGTATTCTGTGCGCTTGGAACACGCAAAATTTTGTGGCATCTAGCAGTTGGGATATCCCAGGAGCAGTGGTAGTTAACGGAAGGTGGAAACAAGGGAATATCTCTTGCTGCCTCATCAATGTTTACGCACCAAATGACAACAATGAGAAAGCTAGCTTATGGGATAAATTGAGGCTTATTACATAACAATTTAAAGACAGCTATATCTGCATCATGGGGGAATTTAACGCAGTGAGAGAACTGGGAGAACGGGTTGGAAGAGGAGAAAATTATGGGAGTGCAGAATCAAGATTGTTTGACTCATTCATTAGAGGGAGTGAATTGACAGAGATTAGAACCCAAGGTCGGAAGTTCACTTGGTATCAACCAAACGGAGCTTGTAAGAGTAAGTTAGACAGATTCCTTGTCAACGAGAGCTGGCTCAAGACTTGGCCTGCTACTTTCGGCTGGGGATTACAAAGAAGCTTATCGGACCACTGCCCGATTCTCCTAAACACAAAGGTAGTCGACTGGGGTCCAAAGCCTTTCAAGTTCATCAATGCTTGGACTACCCACCCACAGTATAAAAATCTGGTACAGAAAGTGTGGGAAGAGGCAACAGTGCAGGGATAGGGCTGTTTCATTTTCAATGAGAAACTTAAAGCACTAAAAATAGCGTTGAGGGAGTGGAATAAGATGTCGTTTGGAGTCATCGATCACGAGATCAGTGCTTTGAAACAAGAACTACAAGAGTGGGACTCCATTGATGATGTTTTTGGCCTTGAGGAAATGAAATCCGAGCTCAGATCATTCTCCAGACGAAGAACAAAGCCAGCTTATTGAAACAAAAAGCCAAGACATGCTGGCTCAAGGAGGTTGATTTAAACACCAGCTTCTATCATAGAGTTATTGTTGGAAGGCAAAAGAAAAATGAGTTGGCAGGATTGGTGATCGATAATGAATGGATGGAGGATCCGGAAGCCATCAAAGGAAGAGTGAAGTGCTTTTTTGAAAACTTCTACAGGAAAAGAAACAGAGTTTTACCGATCATCCCCCAGAATTTTGCAGCAAGAAAGCTCTCAGATGAGGATAAGAGAGGGATGGTTAGACCTTTCTCAGAAGCGAAAATAAAAGAAGCTATTTGGAGCTGCGAAGGGAACAAAAGTCCTGGGCCAGACAGGTTCAATTTGAACTTCTGGAAGAATTCTTGGGAGGTTATCAAGAAAGACTTTCTCTTGGTAATGAAGGAATTTCACACTTATGGCAGAATACCCAGAGGATGCAATTCATCCTTCATCGTCCTTATACCGAAAAAAGAAGAGGCAAATGCAATTGAGGATTACCGACCCATCTCCCTTATTAGTAGTCTTTACAAGATCATTGCTAAGATCCTCGCCGGCAGAATGAGGAAAGTTATGGACTCAATTATCTCGGACAATCAGAGTGCTTTTATTGGCGACCGATATATTCTTGATAGTGTGGTGATTCTGAACGAGGTTGTGGCTGAAGCAAAGAGATGTTGTAAGGGAAGAATCATCTTCAAAATCGACTTTGCAAAAGCTTATGACTCGGTGGAGTGGGATTTCTTGGATATCATGCTTGAGCGACTCAATTTCGACTGTACTTGGAGAAAATGGATCAAGGGTTGCCTTTCTTCAGCCTCGGCAAACGTCTTGATTAACGGCTCACCTTCGGGGGAGTTTCAACTGGAAAGAGGGTTGCGACAAGGGGATCCTCTATCCCCCTTTCTTTTCCTGATCGTGGCCGAAGGACTTCATTCCCTGATTCAGAGAGCAGTAGCGAAACATCTCCTGACGCCAGCTGAGATTGGTAAAGACAAAATCAAACTCTCTCATTTGCAGTACGCAGATGATACTATTTTCATCTTGGAGGACTGTGATACCAATGCAGCGGCATTGAAAAACATTATGTTGCTCTTCTATTTTTTATCCGGACTTGGGGTTAATTTCAATAAATGCAGTTTGATCGGAATCAAAGTTGACAACTCGAAGATTGAAAGGATGGCTGAGGAGCTCAATTGTAAAGTCGGCAATCTCCCTTTCAACTATCTCGGACAGAAAATAGGTGGAAATGGAAGTCGGGTGACAGAATGGAACTTCTTGGTTGAAAAGGTCAAAAAAAGAATTGAAGGATGGAAGAAGAATAAGCTTGCGTTGGCGGGGCGTATCACCTTGGTCAAAGCGGTTCTACAGGCTATTCCTTTATATCAACTCTCCTTCTCTATAATTCCTAAAACAACGGTGAGATATCTTAAATCTTTGTTTTGTAATTTTCTTTGGGGAAGGGATGAGGGTCATGGAGGGATTGCTTGGGTGAAGTGGCAAGACTTATGCGCGGATACTCGGGAAGGAGGGTTGGGTTTTAGGAACCTTGATTGGTTCAATAAAGCTCTTGTTCTAAAATGGTTGTGGAGATATCTTACTGGGAAAATAAAGTTGTGGGCAGACACGGTGAGATCCTTATATGGGGATATCGTGTGGGACGAGGAGGGGCTGAAACTTGTGGGAACAAACAGGATTAGGGGCGGTTGGTGGCCAAAAGTAGTCTCTTTAGCCGGTGGGCAGTCTGGGAAATGGTTTGTGGATAACATTGGTCGCAAGATTGGGAACGGGAGAGATATAAAATTCTGGAAGCATAGATGGGTGGGTTCTAAACCTTTAAAGTTTTTGTTCCCTAGACTTTACTACCTTAGTGACAATAAAGATGCGACCATTAGTGAATTCGGGAACTGGGAGGAAGGTGTTTGGGTGTGGGAATTGAAATGGAGAAGGGCGCTTCTCGACCGGGAAGTAACAACTTCAAACGAACTGTTATCTTTCATCTCTGGTACTTCTCCAATTATAGGTTGTGCAGATGTATGGATCTGGCGAGCGTCAAAGGAGGGCATGTATACAACAAAGTCTGCATTTGAAGTCATTAAAGGGTTAGGAAACGAGGCTTTAGTGGAGAATTGCAACAGGGAAAGGCTGGTGAAAATCTGGAACATACATGCTCCACAGAAGACGAAAATAACGGCGTGGAGAATACTCAGGAACCGGCTGCCAACGTGTGAAAATTTGAGAAAGAGAAATATCCCACTTGGTGAGGAGGAGATTATGTGTAATGCATGCTGTCAACATTTAGAAACGATAAATCATCTGCTCCTGTCATGCCCGAAAACTGTTAAGGTTTGGATTGGAATTCATTGGTGGTTGGGAATAACAGCAGCATGGCCCCAATCGGTTGAGGCTCACTTCGATTTGTTCACAAATCTTGACAAAGGTAAGGAAGGTCGACTTTTTCTTGCGACAGTTTGGGTTTGTACTAGTTGGCTGTTGTGGAAATGACGTAACGAGAGCAGATTTGAGGGCAAGAATTGGGAGATCAATGACGTGATTGAAGAAGTAAAAGTGAGGATGTGGAGTTGGAACAAGATTTTTGGATTACTTGCTAAGGAAATTAGTTCCCAAGCTTGGTTCTCTTGTGAAACTCCACTTGTTCTTGTGTAATTTTGTGGTATCTCTGGTACCATTTTCTCTTCTAATAAATTACTTTTTCTGATCAATAAAAAAATGAAAAGAACTAAATGCATTTAACGGCGTATAGGGGGGGGGTTTAATTGCACCGAAATTGAGATATCGGGGGCTTGATTGATCCAATATCGAGTATAAGGGGGCTAAACGTCATAAGGATGTCCATGTTAGGGGCTTAATTACTAATTTTACCTTTTGTAAATATAGTGTATGAATTGGGTAAAAGTATAATATCCTAAAATGAAAATATCACACTTATTATGGACAGAAAAGACCACATTTATCGTGGACAGATGAAGTATATACATAGCACGAGCGAGAAGATAAGAAAACATACACAATTTTTTAAAGATGGATTTTGCCAGTTTTTTATACTAGTAGAGAAAACGATTCGTTTTATCTGTTAATTACAACAAAATTCTCTTTTACAAGGGTGAAGAAATGGCTGAGGAAAATGATATGGCCCTTTACATGTCTTATGTTGAAAAATGAGTCGGTGTATACAAATTTTCATTAAAGCACCCACATCAGCTTACTATTCGCTATTATTTTAGCTACGCCGCAAGTGTACGGTGTAGTTGCAATATAAGGGAAGCACGGTCGTATTCCACAAGGATTGGTGAATTCAAACTTCTAAATACTAGTAATAAGTTGTTCTCAACTATTTAGACAACCAAAGATCAAGAGGTGTTGATAATTAAAACAAAGCTAAATAAAGCAAGTAAATAAAATAACAACAAAATAAACTTAGTTAATAAATTGGGGAATGACTCGAAGGAAAGTTATCCTAGGGACTAGATTTCGATGGATCGTAATGAACTTCAATCTAAATCAATATAAATCTTGATATGACCTACTTATCTAGGGCGATCTCCCCACCAGTTTTAGCCCCCTCCCGGACGACTAAAACAGTAGATTACGGGTCATAATTGCCGTCCCCGGTCAATTTCTAACCTATAACTCCCAAGAGCACAAAAGATCAACAAGCCCTCACCCAACTCTCAACCTCCCGGTTTATTGAGATGATATGTATCAAACTCCTAATCTATTGTAATTATCCTCTCCCGATTCAAATCACAAATTAGAAATGCACAAAAGGTGGCCAACCAATCATACAAGAAATAAATCTAGGGCTTGAAAAGATAACAATAAGCACAATCAAGATATATATTAAACAAAGAAATTAATTCATTACAAATCCATCTAATCTAATCCCTAAGATAAGAGATTTTAGCCAAGCATATTCATAATAAAAGCAAATCTCAAGTCATAAGAAAACATAAATAAAGATATAGAGAGATAGAGATTCATAGACAAATCCTATAATCTTGATCTTCAATCATGTAGTCTTGATGAGCTCCTTTCCAAGTCTTCCCATTCTTCCTTTGATTTTGGTGTTGTTCTAATGTGTGGAAGAGAGAAAATGGTAGAAATGGAGGCTAGGGTTTGAAATTGGAGTGTTGGGGAAGATGAAAATGTGTGGGAAAAGATTAAAGATATCAAGAATGGGGAAAAAATGAGTTTTTGAGCTCAAATTCGCGTCTGGGGTCCACTTGGGGGAGCCCCACCTTTTTCCCGCGGTCACAGCCCGTGACCGCGGCTAGGAAACGTGGGAAAATGGCAGGGAACCCGCGGTCCCACCACGCGGCCGCAGGTGGTGACCGCGGGGGTCCTCTGGCGTCGAGGGAGAGTTTGCCGCGGTCCTGGCCCGCGGCCGCGGGTGGTGACCGCGGGCTACTGGGCTCTTTGCGCAGTCTGCTCGTTTTGCTCCGTTCTCCCTCGTCCGAACTCGGATTTGGTCGCCGTTTGCGCTCACGGATTCCTCTCGAGACGTACTTTAATCTCATATCTTCAAAATCCTCCAATTAATCCTTTAATTTTCTTGAAATCACTCCAAAACTACACCAAGAAATCAAATCTTCACAAAACATAACATTAAGGTACAAACAAGCACTCACAAGCAAAACATGAAGGGAAATGACAACAATTCATATGAAAATGAGGTACGAAAATCATGTTTGTCACTTACTCGAAGGGACTTACTCGAGTAAGCTCGGCGATGAGTAAGCCGATGTGGGAGGGGCCTTACTCGAGGTTTACTCGAACAGATGAGTAAGGCTCAACGGGTGTTGACACGCGCCTATTAAAAAATCTAATTCTGAAATTGAATTATTCGACCGTTTCCATTTTTTTTTCTTCTTTTATTTCCTTCTTGACGGTTGTTCGGCCATTTTTTATTATTACCCCCTCCGTCCCATTGGGCTTGTCCCATTTAGTTTCGGCACGGTTATTAAGGAGAGTATTAGTAGTGTTAAGTGTGTAGATAAAGTAGGAGAGAGAATGAGAGAGAAGGTGATAAAGTAGGAGAGAGAAAGTGATAAAGTGATAAAGTAGGAGGGTTATTTATAGAAATGAGACAAGATGGTGGGACAAACAAAAAAGGAATACGGGACAAGATCAATGGGACGGAAGGAGTATTTTTTTTAAATTCCAACGGCTATCTCTTTAGTTTTTTTTTAATAATAAACTTTCATCTATTTTTTTTTAATGCAAATTTTCATCTATTTAAACCTCCTTCCTCCTCCAAAATCATACACCCACAACTCAATTAATCCTCTAAATCGCAAACTCTTTCAATTTCAATTACCAAAATGGATCCAAATAATCTCGACTACTACTCCCCAAATTGGACCCCTAATCATACTAGCAATTACCATCCCAATTTATCGGGATTCAATTTAGGGGAGGAGCCCCCAACGGCCGAGGAGGCGGATTTAGGTTGAGGAGACAAACGACACCATCTGTGGTGTCGATCAAAAGGGCGACGCCTATTGGCAACACGTCCTCGACCGAGTGAACGCCATCATTGGTGTCAACCTCAACCAATGCCAAATAAAATCTCATTGGGCCCGTGTGAGTTCGGAGGTCAAGATTTGGGAGGCGATTTGGGTCGAGATCAACGCAAAGTGGCCTTCCGAGCATTCCGACGACATGATTCGGGAGAAGGCCCAAACTCTCTACGCCTTGCGGAGCAAAGGCAGTGCCTTCAAATGGTGGAACGCGTGAAAAATACTCCAGACGAACCGGGAGTTCAAGAGCTTGTACCTCGACGGAGACGTGCATTCCTCCAATAGGACAAAGACGAGTGAGAGCGGCGGCTTCACCACCTCGGCTTCGGGTGAGGAAATCTCGTCATCCCGCCCAATTGGAAAAAAAAACAGCAAACGCGGCGGCAAAGGGGAAGGGAAAGGCGAAAGGCTCGGAGGCTCCACCCAAATACAAAGAGTACATGGCGAATACCGACGCCAAGCTCTATAGAATGATCGATGAGTACGCCACGAAGAATGCCCTCAAGAGGGAGATTCATGACAATCGGATCTTGTTCTTAAATAACGCCCACATGACGCCGGAGCACCGAGAAATCCATGCTCAACGGGTGGCAAAGATTCTAGAACGACAAAGGCGTGGCAATTAGCTAGTTTTAAATTTATGTAATTTTTAATTATGTCTTTAATTTTTTTATGTAATTTTTAGGTTTTTTAAATTAATGCAATTTTAATTTCAAGTAATTGTGTTATTTAAGTTGGTGCAATTTAAATTAACTGAAAAATATAAAAATTAAAAGTAATGGATATGAATAAGTGGATAAGTCTCCCCAATGCAGGTTGCTTACTCATAAGTAGTCCCCTACTCCTTTGAGTAAGCTCCTTACTCAACGGATGTAGATGTTCGCGAAGCAAATTCCACTTTTCGATATTTGTATTAGCCCATGATATTTGTAAAAAATCATGCAAACTTAAAATGTGTGTAACAATGTATTTTATATTATTACACATTATAAAGGTATTTTGATAAAATATATATATATATATATATATATATATATATATATATATATATATATAGGGCGTGGTTCTAGAGAGAATTATATTATTTGTGAGAACGGGAGAACCATCAAATCTAATGCATTCACTGTAAAAATTAATGCAGTCGCTGTTAAAATTAATGCACTAAAATTTTTTTAAAAAAATGCTCCTTTCAGGATTCGAACTCAGGTTCTATATTCATCCAACAAGATGATGTATCCACCGTAGATCTTGATGATCGAATGGCTGAAATATATATATATATATATATATATATATATATATATATATATATATATATATTACTATTTTCATAATTTTATCTGTATGACTAGAATATGGGATAAGAAATGTGGGACCACTACAATATTTTAAAATTTTTCTAATTTTTTTCTTATCCACTTTTATCTTATAAATTTACAATCAAATAAACTTGTTCACTCACTTTTAAAATTTCAAAGGAGTTTACATTTCAAAACTAAATAAATAAATCAAAGGAGTTGTTACTGCCATTATCAGGATCAGTTGAGAAACAAAAGACTTTCGTAGGCAACCACATTCTACACCCCAAAAATGTCAAGAAAAGATCTTCACACGACAGCAAACATTGTGATCTTGTCCTATAAATAAACTACTGCACAACTATCACATACTACGAGCAAAAGAGAGAGAGAAACAAGGATGCCGTCGTCGTATTGCTCAAGTAACAAAATCTCATGAAATAAGTGTTTTTAGTTAATTAAAGCCATACAATAGTGATTCAATTGGTAAACTAGAACGTGATTTTTATAAGTGTTAATTTTGCAGGCATTGGAAAGAAGTCGTGGCCTGA
The DNA here is from genome assembly GCF_028751815.1 of Salvia miltiorrhiza. Taxonomy (NCBI): domain Eukaryota; kingdom Viridiplantae; phylum Streptophyta; class Magnoliopsida; order Lamiales; family Lamiaceae; genus Salvia; species Salvia miltiorrhiza. The sequence continues at coordinate 91,306 of NW_026651539.1, forward strand.
GCTCATCGGGGTGGACGGAGATATCGCTGCAGCTACTATCGAGAAGGAGAACCCGGCGGTTCATGCAGTCATTGTGAAACCACATGTGCATTACCTTCCCGTTGTCCGATGTGATCGTGTTTTGGTTTTTGTCGACGCCAATGGAAAAGTCGACATAGTTCCTACTATTGGTTAATGAAGCTTGAATAAACCAGTGATCATATCGAATTCTAGGTGACATAGTTCATGCAGGAAGAAGAAATGCTTCGAATAAACATTTAATTATCAGTTTTCCTTTTTCATACAAGCTATTATTCTTGTCTCATTTTGAAATTCAGTAAACTGCAAAAGAAGTATATAATCATAATTCAGTATTTGAATGGCTCAAACAATAGGCATAAGATACAAATTCGAAGTCCGCGTCGCAACACAAAACATGCATACAGCTGAATGTATTATCCAAGTTATAAAAAAAAATGGAAGAATGCTATTGAAGCACTGTCAACATCTAAATAAGATTGGAAATCTACCTCTAATCACAAAGCTTAATAGCTTATAGCATAGGAAAAAACAAGAAAACTTGGAAGTTCGATTCTACTCTGCATAAATGCGGTTATGTGCTTTTGATAAGGTATCCCATAACAATACCTAGCAAGCCAATAATGATAACCAGAGTGATGGATACTCCTCCACTTTTCTTGCCATCGCGCTTCAACATATCCTATGCAGAAAAACTTTATCGGATAAGCATGTGCCAGACATTAGAGATGAAGGGCCCAGAGGCAAATAGGTGTGCATATATTGAGAGAGAGAGAGAGCAATGAACAGCAAGTTAAGCAGTTATAAGCTTTAATTGACTCAAACCTAAGACAAGTACGGTTATATTCGCAGTTTGCAAATCTGAAGGGAAGAAATAGTCATCATGTCTATAAAGTAAACAAACTTTTTTCATCACCAGCTACCTTCAACAATTTCAGGAGGAAAATATTTGGAGGTTCAATAATACATTCCATCACTTAAACAAGGCAAAAATTATTAAAACAAACGAAGTAATAGGTACAATTATATGAGAGGGCAATGAGGTTAACCAAACAAGCGTACCTTATACTATGTTTGTGTCAAACAATATTGCAAGTGTTTTAAATAACTCACCAATTCCTGACGAAGTTTGTTCCCCTGTTGAACTGCAGCAGCTTTTTCCTCGGTCAATTTTGCAACAAGAGATTTTGCCTGAGAATCAAAATAATTAAAAAGATCCGAAGTCATAAATTCAGAGTGTGTATCTTATATCTCTTTAGTATATCTAGCTACGCCAATCTCAATAAACGGAGAGAACTACGTGCTCCAAAACACAAAAGGATGACAAGATGTTCCAGACAGACAAAAGATGAAGTGCCATAAGTGGAATAAGATGAAATGAAACTATCAAAAACAAAAACGTCAGCTATATTGATACGAACTTCACTGCTGTTATCCATTGTGTTGTTGCAAGGTGAAAAGCCCTCATCTGCTTCCTCCGCAACTGGAGATGGCGGTTGTTTAGGTGCGATATACACAACCTTCAACTTGCACTCTTCAACCTTTCCTTGATCCTTATTGAACTACAAAACGAAGACATCACTTTAATTACACATAATCTTCAGAGCAAAATCTACCACAATCCGGAGTAGTCAAAACAAGATAGTCTAACTGGTTTACTCTATGTGAAGTTCATCATCAACAAATTTCAGCCTCGTCATTCCCCAAATAATATCTATCATAATTTGACCAAAATCTTTCAAGTCTCCTGCCATTTTCCTCTCATATTGTTACCGAAAATTTAGTTAATAAATAATGTTACTTACTCCTAATTCTTGCTATAATTAATTAGCTTGCGCCGGGCACAAAAGTGATTCTTTTACAATATCTTTTAGCTCATAACAAAACATTCACTTCTATCCTTGCAGGCATAAGCCATGATGCTCATCTTGCCTGTTATCAACCACTAAGTGCATACAAATAATATGATCAGAACCGATACATTTTTTATACCTGCAACACCTGCCAGCATTTTGTGTTATAAGTAGCCCCTTCATTCTTTTTCAGCTAGAGAACTATCACACAGTCAGCACAAATCCTTAAAAATACAAGTTTGAGTAACTTTACTTTGTTCACTTCAAAAGGCTTTTTTGGCCCATGTATTTCTAATCAAAATATGAATCACTCATCAATAATTCAGCAGGAACACTAAATTGGACATTTTGCCAACCCTTTGTAAGCTTCAGCTATTTGAAAAATATATTAGATGAGCATTTAATTAGAGAAAAACCATTTCAGCAGTAATGTCTTTTGGACTTGCACCAGCGGGTGCAATTACACTCTGAAGCAAAAATTTGTCCTTGCATTGCATTTCTGTAGGAGGTTCCTTTTGTGCTTGCATTGTAACTACAATAAGAGACACAGATATCAGAATTCAAAAACGTAACCTGTTAATTAATACATTAGCATATGTTATCACATGATATTTAGAATACAAAAATTCAACATAGATGTTTTTCAATTTCATCAGAGTATTAGAAATACTGAAGAAAAAGATAAAGAATGCTCCACTTTCTTTTGTATACAAAATGCAAGCTTGGTTTTCTGAAGTGAGTTTCTAGCTAACATGCTATCAAATTTCCAATTCAGTCTTCATGATTTTCATTATAATACCCTTGCTCTTCATGCTCAAACAATATGTTTAGTAATCAGATTCAAAATTTTATCCAGATTAAATTCATTTGGTGAATCCAGACTTAATGAACCAAACTAGAGCGATTCTGCCGAGTTTATCATCTCAGATAACCAGTTGAGGACATTCTATTATACCTTAAAATTTGAAAATGAACTCGCCCAAAACTCAATAAGCGAAATTCAAAATGCATTAGAACAAAGAGACAAATATCATTCTCTGATCAACCACCATTCATGCCTAATTTGTGATGACTTTTGAAGAAGCATTCGAACATAATAATTTCAAGCACAATAGCAAGAAATTAGACTAGACAAAAATATTCATCGTAAACACGAGAAATTGAGCAATGCAATTTACCAACAATGTCGCAGGTGGAACGGGGCAAAACGATCCCAGTGTTTGGCCGAACACAATATTTCTTCGGATTCGTGGTCTTAATCTGAATGCGCAAAGCAATCGAAAATGATACGAGAACATACAAAAAAAATCGAGCAATCGGAACAAAAAATTTACCAGAAATTCAGATCAAGTGATAAATTTACCTTGAAAGCAACATGATTTTCAGTCTTATTCGACACTTGCAGAGAACAAGATATCTGCTTCTTCAACTCAACTAATCAACACAACGAAAATGAAAAATCATAAATAAAAAAATAAAAAAACAATAAAATTAACACAATAAAAAGATTGCAGATTGAGACAGCAAACTCACATGGGAATTTCATCTCCACCGGATCAACGTTGAGAAGTTCCCCGGTACTCATTTTGTCTGTTTCAAAAAGTGAAGTGACAAAAAATAAAATTGAATTGACATGAAATGAACAGAAGGTAACTGTTAGCTGAGATTGCTGCTAAAAAATATAAAAAATTCTAATTTGGGGTGCAGAATTACAAAAAATTTGAAGGTGATCCGAAATTCACTGAGAGTGTGGTTGAGGAGGGAAATGAGATAGTGGTGCTCTTTGATTTGAATCATTAATATTTAACTAAATAAATAAATTCTCAAAAAAAAAATGAGAAGAAAAAACTAAACAAATAATTTAGTTTTTTTTTTGTTAGATCCTAATTGCCGCACAACTAGAACCATATGGTTCTCAATTTTTAGCGCGTGCTCGTTCTTTTCTCTCAAATTTTGAAAATAGTTTAATTATAACTTTATTTATTGAATAAAATTGTAGATTACAACCAATTAATTATTGATTATAACTTATAAGAATAATAAAAGCCACAAACTAAAAAATGTTAGGCATATCTCTAAAATATTTAAATTAACTAGGACCCCTATGATAGGAAACTAGTAGAATATTCAAATTCTGAGCAATGATGTACAGTTAATAAATTGTACAATTTGGAGGGTATGCAAGCATTGAGACTCTTTCGTATAACGAACTAGCATTTGCCCACCGTGCGATGCACGGCCATTATATTATATTAAAAAATAATACAAAAAATTAAAATGTACAAATACATAAATGTAAAATTATGAATGGTAAAAAATAATGCAATTTTAAAAATTTATATTAAAACGTCTAAATACACATAGTGGTTTTAAGAAAGCATAATTTTATAACATTTATTATTATTTTCATTATTTAATTAAATAGGGGCTAAAGAAAAATGAATTATGTATCAAATTATACTCCTACAAAAACAAAATCATAGAAGTAGGTAGTCTTGTTCAAAAGATAAAATAGATAGGAATTTACGTAGCCCGCACTCGTCATATCTAACCATTCCTTGCAATTGTAGTAAATTAATCAATTTATCTCCCCTATTTAAATGGATGGCAGAATTAAACTGTAATAATATTAAAAAAAGTAGTCAAGTTAAAATATGAAATAATTAACTTATTTAAATCTTTTAATCATAATTCAAAGTTGAAAAACTAATATTTAAGTATTCATTTTAATTAAGTGAGAAAATATCATCTATATTTTGTAACTTGATGATCGCTACTTTATTTTAATATCATGTTGAGAGCACTTCTTAAAATAAGAAATAAGAACTAAGGAAAATGTATGAATTTTATGTAGAACACGTATGAATTCGCTGTATAAAGGTATGAATTGCGAAAAATAAATTTTTGTTACCTTTGAGATTCAAACTCAAGACCATTAATTCATCCAACATGATGAATCAACCGTAGATCTTGATGATCTAAAGGCTGAAAATGATTCTTATTTTATATCTTAAAAAATGTATTTTATGTTTGGCTATTTTTTTTCTTTTCACAATTGTGAAAAAAAAAAAATCAATAATGAATTTATAATTTAGATGTTAATATTTGTGGGCTTATATAACTTATTTTCAACTTTATGAATTATTATATATATTCCTTACCTAAAAAGAAATAAATTTAAATTTTCAACATTGTTAATTTGAGAGGATTGAGTCGCATTTCTTTATCTTTGAAAATATAGCATAACGTTGAGCAAAATAATTGTTCAGAAGAGAAAAAATAGCAAAACATAAAACAATACTATATTTTCGCTTTTTTTAAATGGAACACAAAGCTTATGATGAATATAAATTTAAAATTATATATTCACAATTTTTAAGATTTGTTGTGAGATGATAAAAAAGTAGTGGGACACAAACGGCAGTTTTTTTTTTTATGTTCACATTATTGCTAAAATTCTTGCTCTTAAATTAACTTTTAATTACAAAATCGTCATTGAAATTGATTACAAATCAATTTGAAATCAATTTCTAATTGAAAACTGCTGTTTTAATATAGTATAGATGAGGTCATGTATTTAATTTTCCATCTTCATTTTCTTTATTTTAATAATTAATAGCATAATTAATACTCCATGTAATATTTTGTTTTCAAGTTAGATATGTCATATGCGCGTTTCGACAAGGTACATCATCTTTTAAACGTCGAAAATTATTTTTGGACCTAATTGTGATTTTTTTGAAGCATTGGATACATTTTTTACAATTATCCTTACCTTGGGACATATTTATAATTTTGCTTAAACATTGGGATAAAAATTAATAATCTTAACTGTATTTAGAGCATTCATTAGCCGACCAGATGGGGTGACTCGAGTCAGCCGTATGGATGAGTCAGATCGATGCATGCCCCCTTGAATTGAGTTGTGACTCGATGGGATGAGTTTGACTCATTCGGCTTTATTTTGGGGCGTATGTTTACACGCGCCAACATTAAGAAAATGTTTAAATTTGAATTTCAACGGTTATTTCAGCTTTTTTTTTTAATCTTTTCTCAACAGTTATTTTAGCCAAATTCACTTTTTTATTTTTTCTTTCTATAGATACTTATCTATTCCTACAATATTTTCGCACTAAAAATCATCTTCCCTCATATTTAACTACTTCATTCTTTCTCTATTTCTCCCTTAACTTTCTGTCATTCTCTCAATTTTTTATCCAATGGATTCCAACTCTCCCGATTATTTTTCTTCAAATTGAATCGATGATATTTTCGGTCCATACAACCGGACCTCTCGGCGGTGAATTTGGGGGAGGATCCTCAAGGCCGGAGGGCATGGCTCAGTGGAGCCACAACCACCAAAATCAAGGAAGGAGAAGGCGTCGGCCAGTGGAGGTGACGAGAGGGGTCGCCACACTTACACACTCGAGGTGACCAATCTCATCGCTCGTGTTTGGATCTAGGAGACCAACGATGCCATCTGTGATGTGACCAAAACGGCGATACCTATTGGTCCTGTGTTTTAGATCGAGTTAACGCCAAGGTGGTCGAGCCGTGTACCATCCTCCATGTCAAATCGCATTAGGATCGTGTCATTGCCGAGGTCAAGCTTTGGGATGCTACACCAAGTGGTCATTCTGTCACACCCCAATTCTTGAAGGAATAAACTATAACTGGGGTACGACTAAAATCATATAAATGAACAAGGGAAGAACCTTGTGAAATTCAGATAATAGAATAAAATGTTGGGCAATGCCCTTTGAATGAAGAAGATAGAAATCAAGTGATACTAATCAATCAACAACATTCAAAGCCTTAGGATCACAAGTTCGGTTTCATGCTTCCGATAACCAACGTTAAATAACATAGAGCTAGAAGTTGAGAGTTTAAGCTCGATAAAAACATAATTCAGAATTTAACATAAAAGTCTTAAGTTGGAGAAACAAAAGACAAATAAATGCTAGTGCAATAGCGGAAGACAAAATACGGAGTTGAACCCTAGCCTCAGCTCTGCCCCGTCATCACCAGCCATTAACCTGAAAACATTTGAAAGAAATTTTGGGCTAAGTACTAATGTACTTAGTGGGCTGCAACTTTTAAAGCATTTCATAATCTGAAGAACAGTTTATCCAATCTTACTGACATGACATAGAAGGTTTTAAAGAGAAATAACTTCTATGCATGTTAAAACATTTTCATATATATATACTTAATTATTTTGCGCGCGTTTGCACACTCCATTCTGTTACTCGCTGTGATCCCGGACCTCTAGCCACCGACGGATCTCTGTCTCCCGCTGACTTGAACTGAGGGCGTAACCCAGTCAAGTAAAATAAACCTCGGAAATTAATCCAGACAGGCCTATCATAACTATGCTCCGGAACACATCCAGTCGAGCACCCTTATAACGCCTCTGGTTAGTGCCCGATGGAGATCAACCCACCGAGTCAGCTAACAAGTGTACACAATTCTCAAACAACGTGTTAGGTCATAAGAGAACCTCAATTGATTAACTGTACGAGCCTTAAACATGGTAGAGTGCACAAAAATATTTTATTGGATAAACAGTTTATATTACACGAATATTTAAGCTCAATAGCTAAATCATACATTTGAAAAATAAGCCCACCTGTCTAGGCAAAGCCTGTCGTTTAACCTTATCTCTGAATCGGAATAGCAGTGCTAGTCCTCCTGATGCTCAAAGCCTACAAGAAATCTATTCTTAATAGGTCTCCTTGAATTCTAATCTTAAGTCATGGTGAAGTGCTTAATATTCTATGATTCACTTAGCCGGGTTTTCAAAATTTAATGAATAAATAATTGAAAACATTTCTCTTTGAGTTAAGAACACCAACAATATTCTTACTCATCTTTCTTTAATAATTGGAATTATAATAAAACCAATTAAATCATAAATATTCTTATTGCAAAATATAATGCAAATCATGTCATGCTTAACATATAATAAGTAATTACTTAAAATATGCACATAATAATAATAATATAATATTATTATGAAAATTATCCTTTAAATAAATTAATCAAACTAATAATAGTTCAATTAATTAAAAATAAGAAAGCCCAATTTAATTAATTGAAGGCAATTCAAAATCCTTAAATAAAATAAGGCCCAACAAATTTATTAGTTAATAACCCAACTGAAACAAAAATAAATAAAATCTCGGCCCAAATACTCATAAAAATCGGCCCATGACTCGAGCCCACTCTAATTAAAATCGGCCCACAACTCGAGTCCACTCTAATTAAAATCGGCCCACTATTAATTAAAAAAAATCCAGCCCAACACTAATTAAACCCCGGCCCAACTGTCAAGCCCACTCCCCAACCAAGCCCAACCCCAAAGCCCAACCCTCACCCTAGCCCAACATCCCATTTCTCCACCTTCCTAAACTTCACGCTGCGCCCCCATCCCAATTCACTCTCTCCCTCTCTATTCTCTCTCTCTCTCTCGGACGATCTTGTCCGCCGCGGACGCTCGCCGGAGGAGCAGCGGCGAGAAGCCGCGCCATCCTCGGCTTTCTCACACACACACACCCATGAAATTCGCTCGTCCATCATCTAAATCCGCCGCTGCCGGAACTCATCGGAGCAAGCGGCCACAGTAACTAACTCTTCGGTTCTCCCTTCTCTCGCCCTCGTCTCTTGCTCTTTTCCGGCGGCGGTAGCAGCGCCGCCTCCACCACCCGACCGCCGTCCCCTGACTCCCCTCTCCATCTTCGGTCGGGCAGCAGCAGGAGAAGCGGACTGCCGCCCAGCCTCCCTCTTCATCCTTCACTCTTCCTTCCTCACCTCCCTCGACTGTTCTCTCTCCCTCGACTGCTCTCTCACCCTCGACTGCTCTCTCGCCGCGGACGCTCACCGGAGGCGCAGCAGCGACGAGCTGCCGCCACCAACCACCGCTGAGCTCTCCACCTCCACGACACACCACTCTCTCTCATTCCCTTTCCAAACTCAGTCCGGCGAACAGAAATGAAGTTGCCGCCAACCGTACCTTACTGAAACCGGCAGAAAACAGCCTCCAAGGCTGCCTCCGCCTCTCTCTCTCTCCTGTCTCCGGCTGCCGTCGCCCGTAGATCGGGTGACACCGCCTTCAACTCTCGCTCAACACAACCCTCTCCTTGACTTGACTCAGCAAGAAACACAACACTCACTCAACAAGCTAGAAGCAAGAACTGAGACATGGAGAAACCAAGCTTCAAAAAGTCGTCCTCCTCTACTTCTTCTTTTATAAATCGTGCTCTGATGTATGAATATATATATATATATATATACAGATTGTATGCTTATAATCAGTGACGTAGCCAGGATTTTGTTTCAGGGGGGCCCAATTTGTAATAATTTTAAAATAATATATATATATATATATATAAATTAAAAATAAAATTATTTTTTTATCAATTTATTTTATGTACAATGCATCGTTTAAAATTAATAGCTAGGCATTGCTATATTATAACATATACTCCCTTCGTCCGCCAAAAGTATTCCACAATTACTATATTTGGCGTCCGCAAAAAGTATTCCACTTTCCTTTTTAAGCCATGGTCCCACCATCCACCTTTATATTTTATCCTTACAAACACTCTTTATTTACAAAAAACTCACCCCAAATTCAATCTCAACCACACATCTCATAAAGTGGTGGGACCCTTTCTCCACTACATCAACATCATCACACATTTTATTAAACTCCGTGTCCGGCCAAAGTGGAATACTTTTGGCGGACGGAGGGAGTAGTATTTTTTTAGATTTAGTATTCTAAAATTATAATATAAAAACTTCATTGTAATATTTAAAATAAATGGAATCAAAAAAATCTCTTTCAATTTGAGGTACTAAGATTAATCAAAATATGTTCTAATAACTTACATAACAAAATTTAGGATTATTAATAATAATTAATAACTTGATATCTGAAAATAAAAGTAATAATTGGATTCATTCACTAACGCACTACTTCGCATAACTAAAGAAATACTAAATCCTCATTAATAATGTAAATACGAATAACATATATACAAAAAAGAAATGAAAACTAATTCACTAGCATATGGTTTGAGCTAATAACTGATATGACCTAAGATTAATTACTTAAATATATTAACTATAATATCTAATATTAAATGGGAATTTTATTAAGGAAAACTATAATATGTAATACATAATAAAATCAAGTTATAATTAAAAAATATTATTAATAAAGAAACTAAAACAAACAATCTATAACATAATTTAAAAAGTAAAATAAACATGAAAAATAAATTGCAAGGTGATTATAAAAAAAGTTACATTTAAAATTCAAAATTTACTGTTTTCTTTATGATCGTTCATTATAGATAATTGAAAATTAAAATTTACTCTTTCAATTAAAAATAATAACAAACAATATAAAATAACATCCACCTAAATTAAAAAATATTGTGAATTTATGATTGTTTTAAGGAAAAAAAGAGATTTTTTTTAGAATTAAAAGTACATATATTTAACTAAAAATATAAATATTACTATATATATATTAGTAATTATTTTGAAATTTCCAGTGGGGCCCAGTGCCCCCACTGGACCCCCCCTCCCTCCGTCACTGCTTATAATTATGAATGTCATTTTAATGAAATGCGTTGCTGGGTATATATCAAATTGTATATAGCTTTGAACAAGCTTGCAGCTTGAAGTTCGATTTATGAGCAGAGGTAAAAGAAATCAAATGGCTACCTTGTGAGAAATTTCAGTGAGTGTTGATCCTGTTTGTTTGTTGTGTGCTGGATTCTGTCGAAATGATCTTGGTGAGCAAATGAAAATTTTCAGAATGAGTGAAGTGATAGGGATGTCCGTGTGGTATAGCTGAACTTGTGTGGGTGTAGCTCTGCACTTAGTTCCTTGGTATGTAGGAGAAATGGTGAGTGGAAGGGAATGAGTATTATGGCTAAAGTTTATTTTGGTGGGGGGCAAAGTATGGTGTGAAGTGTGAGTGGGGAGAGTGGAAAGTGTGAGTGGGTAGTGATGTTAACGTTGGTGGTGGAAGTAGTGAATTGGTGAGTAGTGTAGCACCATTGATGAGTAGTGGATTGAGGATGAGATATGGGAGGATTTTATTAGTCTGCATAAATACATGTATGCTATAAATAATCATGATATAAGGTGGTTATTAGGAACATAGATAAAATATCGGGACTGTAATAAATACTTCAGGGTTCGTTAAATAAATAGCTCGTGAAAATACTTAAATACTAAATTAAATAAATATGCAATGCATATAAATTCAATAACTAAATTTACAAATGTTTTTGTAAATCATTTTTGTTGGAATTAAAAATAAATTCATTTTCTTTATATCCGGCGTGAATCATCTTACTTCTAAATTCGAAAAAATATTCTAAACTTAGCAAAAAGGAACGGGGTATTACATTCCTCCCTCCTTAAAAAAAATTTCGTCCCCGAAATTACATACCTTGATAATCTAACTGGGGATACTTGACTTTCATTGAATCTTCAAGTTCCCATGTGGCCTCTTCCATCCCGTGATGGTTCCACTTCACTTTAACAAGAACGATGTTCTTGTTACGTAAAACTTGAACCTTGCGATCAAGTATCTGGACTGGTTTCTCTTCATAACTTAAGTCCTGGGCTAGGACCACTTCATCATGCTTAATCACATGTTTTGGATCAAACACATACTTTCTTAACTGAGAGACATGAAACACATTGTGTACGTCTCCAATACTGGGTGGCAATGCCAACCTATAGGCTACAGGGCCTATCTTATCTAGGATTTCAAAAGGTCCTATAAAACGGGGTCGTAACTTGCCCCTCTTTCCGAAACGTATAACTCCCTTTGAGGGAGAAACTTTGAGGAAAACTCGATCCCCAACATTGAATTCTAACTCCGATCGGCGTTTATCGGCGTAAGACTTTTGTCTATCTTGAGCTTCTTTAATTCTTTGCTTGATGTGATCGACCTTCTCAACCATCTGTTGGACCAGTTCAGGACCTAACAACTTTCTCTCGCCCACTTCATCCCAGTAAAGTGGTGATCGACATTTTCGGCCATACAAAGCCTCATATGGAGCCATTCCAATTGTTGCTTGATAACTGTTGTTATAAGCAAATTCTACAAGAGGTAACAAATCCTCCCAACTTCCACCTTTGTCTGTGACAATCGTTCGCAGCATATCTTCTAGGATCTGAATCGTTCTTTCTGACTGCCCGTCAGTCTGAGGGTGGTATGCTGTGCTGAAATTCAGCTGAGTGCCCATTGCTTCTTGTAAACTTTTCCAGAAACGCGATGTGAATCTGGTGTCACGATCTGATGTGATAGATACAGGTACACCGTGAAGGCGTACTATCTCTTTGACATATAACTTTGCAAGTTTCTCCAATCCAAAAGTCATTTGAATTGGCAGAAAGTGTGCTGACTTTGATAATCGGTCCACTATGACCCAAATAGCAGTGTTTCCACGTGCCGACCTCGGTAGGCTCACTACGAAGTCCATGTTAATGTGCTCCCACTTCCACTCAGGGATAGGTAGTGGTTGCAGCATTCCATACGGCCTCTGATGCACGGCCTTCACTTGTTGACAAGCGAGACATCGCTCTACAAACAACGCTACATCTCTTTTCATTCCTTTCCACCAGAAAATTTTCTTCAAATCCTGATACATCTTTGTGCTGCCTGGATGTGCAGTGTAAGGAGTATCATAAGCCTCGCTCATAATCTCATTCTTTAATTCTTCTTTGTGTGGCACACACAATCTTTCACCAACCATAAGTGCATTATCCTTTGCTTCAGTGAATCCTTTCGTTTCATTCGTTCTTGCAGCTAGACGCATCTTCTCCAAGAACAAATCTTCTCTTTGTGCTTGCACAATTCTTTCCCTCAAATCAGGTTTAGCTATCAATGCAGCAACACAACCCGATACTGTGTCTGGAGGATGAACAATTTCCAAACTGAGTGAGGCGAAGTCACGGATCAGTTCCTTCTGCTGGGTGATGAAATACCCTAGCTTAGCCTTCGTCTTTCGACTCAGTGCGTCAGCTACTACATTCGCTTTTCCTGGATGATAACTGATGGTGCAATCATAATCCTTTACTAATTCGAGCCATCTTCGTTGTCTCATGTTCAAATCCTTTTGCTCGAAGAAGTATTTCAAACTCTTATGATCTGTAAAGATCTCACACTTAACTCCATAGAGGTAGTGTCTCCAAATCTTCAGCGCGTGCACGACGGCTGCTAGTTCTAAATCATGAGTCGGGTACTTCAGCTCATGGGGCTTCAATTGACGAGACGCGTATGCTATCACTTTCTGATTTTGCATCAACACGCAACCCAATCCTAGTTTCGAGGCATCAGTATACACCACGAATTCTTCATTCTCTTCTGGTATTGCTAACACTGGTGCAGTAGTCAGCCTAGTCTTAAGCTCCTTAAAACTTTGTTCGCACGCTTCAGACCAAACGTATTTAGTCCCCTTTTTCAAAAGCTGAGTCATTGGCCTAGCCAATTTCGAGAATCCTTCGATGAATCTTCTGTAGTATCCTGCTAGACCGAGGAAACTCCTGATCTCATTGACATTTGATGGTGCCTTCCATTCCTTGACTGCTTCGACCTTGGCGGGGTCTACTTTGATTCCTTCAGTCGACACGATGTGACCGAGAAACATTACTTCTCTCAACCAAAACTCGCATTTGCTGAATTTAGCAAACAATTTCTCATTACGCAGGGTTTCGAGTACGATGCGCAAGTGCTCCTCGTGTTGTTCTTCAGTCTTAGAGTAGATGAGAATGTCGTCAATAAACACTAAGACAAAACTATCGAGATATTGATGGAACACTCGGTTCATCAAATCCATGAAAACGGCTGGGGCATTCGTTAATCCAAAGGGCATCACTGTGAACTCGTAATGTCCGTAACGCGTTCGAAATGCTGTCTTTGGAATGTCTTCTCTTTTCATCTTGAGTTGATGGTAACCAGATCTTAGATCAATCTTGGAAAACACACCGGCTCCTTTCAACTGATCAAACAAGTCGTCTATCCTTGGAAGAGGATATCTATTCTTTATCGTGAGCTTGTTTAATTCTCTATAATCGATACACATCCTTAGTGAACCATCTTTCTTCTTGACGAATAAGACTGGTGCTCCCCACGGTGACACGCTAGGCTGTATGAAACCTAGATCCAACAGTTCTTGTAGTTGCATTTTCAATTCTTGTAACTCTGGCGGGGCCATTCTGTATGGTGCCTTTGACACTGGTGCTGCCCCGGGTTCTAGATCAATCGTGAATTCTAGTTGTCTGTTCGGTGGCATACCGGGCAATTCTTCGGGAAAAACATCTTTGAATTCTCGCACCACTGGAACTTCTTCGATCGTTTTCTTTACTTCATGTTCTCCTGTCAAACTGACCAGAAAAGCCTGACATTCTCCCGTTCTCATTATCTTTGTGGCCTTCATCGCCGAAATTACTGGTACTCTTCCTCCCATTCTTATGCCATGAAAACTTGCCTTCTCCTTTCCAGCGGATTGGAAAGAGATCTTTCTCTCGCTACACAGTATCGTGGCACCGACTTGAGTAAGCCAGTCCATCCCTAGGATTATGTCAAACTCTATCATAGTGATGACATACAAATCTGCCTTAAATGTTTCAGTACCTATGTTCAGCTCTAAGTTCGAGATAACGTCCTTAGCAGTCAATCTTCCATTACCAGGGGTGTTAACTTCTAAAGTTATCTCAGCCAATTGTGGAGCCAGTTCTAATCTCTTACAAGCAGCATGTGAAATGAAAGAGTGGGACGCTCCAGTATCAAACAAAGCTATAATCGGCACGTCGAAAGCATTAATCATACCTGCCAAGTTTCCTTGGTTTCCTGCTGCTTGATTTTGGTTAAGGGCATAGGCCCTAGCGTTCTGTGGCTGTCCCCGTTGTCCTCCAGGGCCCTGATTTTGTCGCTGTTGATTTTTGGGGTTTTGCTGTTGAGGTGCTCCTCCGTTCTTCTTCGGACATACTGAAGCATAGTGCCCAGTTTCCCCACATCTATAGCATATATTCATTCCTTTCAGGCATTCCCCTGAATGAGGTCGCTGACACTTTGGGCAGAGTGGTCGTCCCATTGCTTGCGGCTGTTGATTCTGACGTTGATTCTGATTTTGGTTAGCAGCCCACGGCTTCTTTCCATTTCCATTCCCGGGGTTTCCTCCAGTTCCCTCGTTCCACTTTCTTTTTCCTTTACCACCATCTTGAGGTGGTACGAATCCAGACTGTCCCGGAGCTTTCCCTTTTTCCTTTGGTAGCAATGACTCAATGGTGAGAGCCCTGCTCAAAGTTTGTGCGTAGGTGAGACCTCCCTGGCTTGCTAGGGAGATTGATATCTCGTGGCGCAGTCCATTCCTGAATTTTTCTGCACGCTTCTCATCAGTGTCCACCAGCGTCGGAGCATATCTTGATAGCTGATTGAAGGCTCTATCGTACTCAGTAACTGTCCCAGCCCTCTGCTTCAGATTCCAGAACTCATTCTGCTTCTTCTGTCTATAGCATCCCGGTATGTATTTCTCATATAATTCAGTCTTGAAATCTTCCCAAGTGAAATTTTCCCACTGTTCCTCAGTCATTGTGCGCCTCACCGATTCCCACCAGAAGTCGGCTTCGTCCACCAGTTGGTAGGTTGCACAAGTTACTTTGTCTTCTTCATCGCAACGGATGTAGTTAAAGATACGCTCTATGGCCCTAACCCACTTTTCGGCGTCTGTTGGATCGCCCAGCCCGTCAAATGTTGGAGGTTTTTCCTTGCGAAACTTCTCTTCAGCAGTACGATTTGGTGCTACTTGTTGGATTGGCTCTTCAGGGATGAATCCCCTGCCGCGTCCACGACCACGACCACGTCCTCGTCCCCTACCGCGTCTTCTTGGTGCGTCTTCCATTCTGATTTACGAACGAAAATAACACAAAAGTGAGACTTATTCTGCATGCATGCATACATATATACATACATAGATATACTTAAGGTATATTACTTCTATAGTGTAACCCTATGTAAGGCTAACTCTATGGGGAAACTGATCTATCTGGGTGGAATACTCAAGTGAATCCTTAATCTTATCTCATTGCTTCTACGTTATAACATATCTATGTTAAACGTTTCTATCTTACCAGTCCTTACTTAAATCGATCAAGCGGGGCTATCACGACTAACATTCCCAAGACATTCTTGGGTGGTACTCAAACAGTTGTAAGAGTTCTTATTATTCTGATCGTATAGGCAGTGAACCTAAAACAATAACATAACTTTCTTATTCGTTCATTCTCTTTGAAACCTGAAACATGTGGACATTTAATGTCACATGAAACTTTTGTATTGCCGGAAAGATTCAAAGAATCTAACTCGACCATACATCTGGTATTCGTGAAAAGCTCGATAGTCCTAAACACGACTTTACTTCATTTTATCGTTAAGGGCTCGGTTTGTCCCAAACACGATACTTAGCTGGTTATATGAGTCGGAGACTCAAAATAACAATATGAAAGCGATTAGCAATTCATAACTTATAGCATATGGAAAGCGTTAAGCAATTCACATAGCATCTTTTACTGAAGCGCGCACTTCTTAAACTCTAAAACATTTAATAACTTTGAAACTTTTAAATCGTACCTTTTTCTTGCGGCAGTGTGACGGCGAGCTGAGGTTCAACAACTTTCTTAGAAGTCTAGAGGTACTATTCTAGACTCGACATTTAAAAACTTATGGTTATCAGAAACATGAAAGAAAACTCATGCTCTGATACCATTCTGTCACACCCCAATTCTTGAAGGAATAAACTATAACTGGGGTACGACTAAAATCATATAAATGAACAAGGGAAGAACCTTGTGAAATTCAGATAATAGAATAAAATGTTGGGCAATGCCCTTTGAATGAAGAAGATAGAAATCAAGTGATACTAATCAATCAACAACATTCAAAGCCTTAGGATCACAAGTTCGGTTTCATGCTTCCGATAACCAACGTTAAATAACATAGAGCTAGAAGTTGAGAGTTTAAGCTCGATAAAAACATAATTCAGAATTTAACATAAAAGTCTTAAGTTGGAGAAACAAAAGACAAATAAATGCTAGTGCAATAGCGGAAGACAAAATACGGAGTTGAACCCTAGCCTCAGCTCTGCCCCGTCATCACCAGCCATTAACCTGAAAACATTTGAAAGAAATTTTGGGCTAAGTACTAATGTACTTAGTGGGCTGCAACTTTTAAAGCATTTCATAATCTGAAGAACAGTTTATCCAATCTTACTGACATGACATAGAAGGTTTTAAAGAGAAATAACTTCTATGCATGTTAAAACATTTTCATATATATATACTTAATTATTTTGCGCGCGTTTGCACACTCCATTCTGTTACTCGCTGTGATCCCGGACCTCTAGCCACCGACGGATCTCTGTCTCCCGCTGACTTGAACTGAGGGCGTAACCCAGTCAAGTAAAATAAACCTCGGAAATTAATCCAGACAGGCCTATCATAACTATGCTCCGGAACACATCCAGTCGAGCACCCTTATAACGCCTCTGGTTAGTGCCCGATGGAGATCAACCCACCGAGTCAGCTAACAAGTGTACACAATTCTCAAACAACGTGTTAGGTCATAAGAGAACCTCAATTGATTAACTGTACGAGCCTTAAACATGGTAGAGTGCACAAAAATATTTTATTGGATAAACAGTTTATATTACACGAATATTTAAGCTCAATAGCTAAATCATACATTTGAAAAATAAGCCCACCTGTCTAGGCAAAGCCTGTCGTTTAACCTTATCTCTGAATCGGAATAGCAGTGCTAGTCCTCCTGATGCTCAAAGCCTACAAGAAATCTATTCTTAATAGGTCTCCTTGAATTCTAATCTTAAGTCATGGTGAAGTGCTTAATATTCTATGATTCACTTAGCCGGGTTTTCAAAATTTAATGAATAAATAATTGAAAACATTTCTCTTTGAGTTAAGAACACCAACAATATTCTTACTCATCTTTCTTTAATAATTGGAATTATAATAAAACCAATTAAATCATAAATATTCTTATTGCAAAATATAATGCAAATCATGTCATGCTTAACATATAATAAGTAATTACTTAAAATATGCACATAATAATAATAATATAATATTATTATGAAAATTATCCTTTAAATAAATTAATCAAACTAATAATAGTTCAATTAATTAAAAATAAGAAAGCCCAATTTAATTAATTGAAGGCAATTCAAAATCCTTAAATAAAATAAGGCCCAACAAATTTATTAGTTAATAACCCAACTGAAACAAAAATAAATAAAATCTCGGCCCAAATACTCATAAAAATCGGCCCATGACTCGAGCCCACTCTAATTAAAATCGGCCCACAACTCGAGTCCACTCTAATTAAAATCGGCCCACTATTAATTAAAAAAAATCCAGCCCAACACTAATTAAACCCCGGCCCAACTGTCAAGCCCACTCCCCAACCAAGCCCAACCCCAAAGCCCAACCCTCACCCTAGCCCAACATCCCATTTCTCCACCTTCCTAAACTTCACGCTGCGCCCCCCATCCCAATTCACTCTCTCCCTCTCTATTCTCTCTCTCTCTCTCGGACGATCTTGTCCGCCGCGGACGCTCGCCGGAGGAGCAGCGGCGAGAAGCCGCGCCATCCTCGGCTTTCTCACACACACACACCCATGAAATTCGCTCGTCCATCATCTAAATCCGCCGCTGCCGGAACTCATCGGAGCAAGCGGCCACAGTAACTAACTCTTCGGTTCTCCCTTCTCTCGCCCTCGTCTCTTGCTCTTTTCCGGCGGCGGTAGCAGCGCCGCCTCCACCACCCGACCGCCGTCCCCTGACTCCCCTCTCCATCTTCGGTCGGGCAGCAGCAGGAGAAGCGGACTGCCGCCCAGCCTCCCTCTTCATCCTTCACTCTTCCTTCCTCACCTCCCTCGACTGTTCTCTCTCCCTCGACTGCTCTCTCACCCTCGACTGCTCTCTCGCCGCGGACGCTCACCGGAGGCGCAGCAGCGACGAGCTGCCGCCACCAACCACCGCTGAGCTCTCCACCTCCACGACACACCACTCTCTCTCATTCCCTTTCCAAACTCAGTCCGGCGAACAGAAATGAAGTTGCCGCCAACCGTACCTTACTGAAACCGGCAGAAAACAGCCTCCAAGGCTGCCTCCGCCTCTCTCTCTCTCCTGTCTCCGGCTGCCGTCGCCCGTAGATCGGGTGACACCGCCTTCAACTCTCGCTCAACACAACCCTCTCCTTGACTTGACTCAGCAAGAAACACAACACTCACTCAACAAGCTAGAAGCAAGAACTGAGACATGGAGAAACCAAGCTTCAAAAAGTCGTCCTCCTCTACTTCTTCTTTTATAAATCGTGCTCTGATGTATGAATATATATATATATATATATACAGATTGTATGCTTATAATTATGAATGTCATTTTAATGAAATGCGTTGCTGGGTATATATCAAATTGTATATAGCTTTGAACAAGCTTGCAGCTTGAAGTTCGATTTATGAGCAGAGGTAAAAGAAATCAAATGGCTACCTTGTGAGAAATTTCAGTGAGTGTTGATCCTGTTTGTTTGTTGTGTGCTGGATTCTGTCGAAATGATCTTGGTGAGCAAATGAAAATTTTCAGAATGAGTGAAGTGATAGGGATGTCCGTGTGGTATAGCTGAACTTGTGTGGGTGTAGCTCTGCACTTAGTTCCTTGGTATGTAGGAGAAATGGTGAGTGGAAGGGAATGAGTATTATGGCTAAAGTTTATTTTGGTGGGGGGCAAAGTATGGTGTGAAGTGTGAGTGGGGAGAGTGGAAAGTGTGAGTGGGTAGTGATGTTAACGTTGGTGGTGGAAGTAGTGAATTGGTGAGTAGTGTAGCACCATTGATGAGTAGTGGATTGAGGATGAGATATGGGAGGATTTTATTAGTCTGCATAAATACATGTATGCTATAAATAATCATGATATAAGGTGGTTATTAGGAACATAGATAAAATATCGGGACTGTAATAAATACTTCAGGGTTCGTTAAATAAATAGCTCGTGAAAATACTTAAATACTAAATTAAATAAATATGCAATGCATATAAATTCAATAACTAAATTTACAAATGTTTTTGTAAATCATTTTTGTTGGAATTAAAAATAAATTCATTTTCTTTATATCCGGCGTGAATCATCTTACTTCTAAATTCGAAAAAATATTCTAAACTTAGCAAAAAGGAACGGGGTATTACACATTCTGACGATATGATCCTGGAAAATGCGCAAATGCTATACACATCGCGCAACAAGAGCATTCAATTCAAGTGGTGGAACGCGTGGAGGATTCTCTGAGCGAACTTGAAGTTCAAGTCCTTGTACCTCGAAGGCGATGTTCATTCTTCGAAGATAACAAAGACATCGGAGAGTGGAAATTTCACTACCTCGGCCTCAGGCGAATAAATTTCTTCTTCCCGACCAATAGGTAACAAGGCGGCAAAGGCGAAGGCGAAGAGCAAAGTGTCAGAAGGCTCGATCCCTCCTCCCGAGTACATGGAACTCATGGGCGAGACGCGCACAAATCTTGCCAAAGTCGTCGAGGAGTACGAAACGAAGAATCGGCTCAAGTGAGAGATCTACGACGGCAGAATTTTATTCATGGATACATTGAAGATGACAGCCGAGCAACGAGAAATCCATGTGCAACGGTGGTGGCGATCCTAGCGAGGATGTTTGATTTTTTTTTTTAATTTTATGTAACTTTAATTTATGTCATTTAATTTATGTAATTAAAATTTTTGTATTTAAAATTAATGTACTTTTAATTTTAAGAATTGTGTTATTTAAATTTGTCATTTAAATTAAATGAAAAGGTCAAAAATCAAAATTAATTCTATAAAGTCAACAAGATGAGTCAAGCCAATGCAGTACTTAACTCGTAACTGGTCTCGGAGTATGGATGAGTCAAGGCTTGACTCAACTAATGTGAATGCTCTTATACTCCCTTTTATATTTTGTCTTCCCGTCAGATATTTCATATGTGCGTTTTGATGAGACACGCGTTGGAAATTATTTTTGAGGCACAAATGTACTTTTCTTTTAATTATAGGTTTTTTTGCAAATATGCTTATGTTAGGACATATTTGAAATTTTACTTTTCTTTTAATTATAGATAGCTACTCCAATCTAAAACAACTTTTTTTTAGTTATAAAAAATAAATAAAGAAGACAGGAGGGAAGATAGAAAAGAGAAGAAAGATAGGGCATGTTTGTTTGGCACGGATTCTGTCCTGTGAAAGTAATCTGTGCCAAAATATTAAATTCCTATGTTTGGTTAAATTATTGTCAAACAGGGAAAGTAATCAGAATCCTGAAAACAAGGAAAGTAGTGCAACTTTTCAGGATTTTTATTCCTGTCTTTTCTTAGGTATTCTTTTTCCTCATTCTCATGATTCTTATATATATATATATATATATATATATATATATATATATATATTCAATATTATTTGTATTATTTTATAAAATGCAAATTATTATTATTATTATTATTATTATTATTATTATTATTATTATTATTATTATTATTATTATTATTATTATTGTTGTTGTTGTTGTTGTTGTTGTTATTATTTAATTAGTTCATAATTTATTTTAAGCAAATCATAATTTAATTCTTAGAACTATGAATCATACTTTATCATGAAAATCTTAATTTAATTTTTTAAAACTATAAATCATACTTTATGTTGTACATTATTATTATTATTATTATTATTATTATTATTATTATTATTATTATTATTATTATTATTATGTAAGAAAAAAAATTGAATTTAATTTTAGATTTATAAATCATATAATTAACCTTAATAATGTACTTTTTTGTTACTATAAAATTAATTAGAGAAATTTATTATGAAGATTAAATTACAATTTAATTCTTATATATATTGATTAATTATATTTATTTAATGATACAAATTCAGAATCTTAACAATAGTTTTGGTATTTCCAAACACTGGATAATGAATCTATTAGGATTCATTTTCCTGGGAATAACAATCTAAATTTACATTACTTTCCTGACAAACAAACATGCCCAAAAGGTAAGAGGGATGAAAGAGAGAGAGTGTATGAGAGGTAAGAGGAAAAGGGTAGAGAGCGAGAGGGATGAGAGGGAAGAGATGTAATATCCTAGATTTTTGTCTCGAGTTTAGCATTATTTTTAGAGTATAATAATGATAAGAAATGTCCTATTTTCAAAAAATAAATTCTAAGATAGGTTCCTAATTTCGGGTAGAGAGCAGAAGTGGGGAATCTCGGATAACGCTTTCACATTCAAGGTTGTGCAATCCGACGACTCTAAACTCAAAGGTGAAATTCTCATGAAGCGCACTCGACGCCGTTTACCGCTCACCTCGAAGGCACAAAAGTATACCAAGACCTCAGTGAAACTTCTAGTGGGAAGATGTGAAGAATGACTTGGCCTTCCACGTCGCAAAATGTCTCGCATGCCAACAAGTGAAAGTTTTACATCAGCGACCCAATGGAACTCTGCATCCACTGGAAGTTTCAAAGTGGAAGTGGGAGCACATCACGATACATGATGAATTTCGTGGCGGGGCTACTAAGGTCAAAGGCAAGACTCTTGTAAACCATCAAGGATTAGGCTCTCATGCCGTGAGGAAGCTGATTAAGAGAACCATGTGGACTTTGATTCCTCAATGATGATATATAGGCCATTCAATTTTAATTTTAAATGTCTAATTTTAAGCATTAAAATTGACCTCAAACTCTTTTTTGCCCTTATTTTTTGGTGGATTGTGTGAGGGAATACTTACTGAAATGGTAATATAGAATGGCGATGGACAAACCGAAATAGAAAGATCAGATGCATTTGGTGGATGAATGGAGTACAATAAAAAAAATTTACACAAAATATATACATTTGTATAATTTGCAGTATACAAAATGAAGGACAAAAAATAATTAAAAAATACATTAGGATGTGATGAGTTCAATCAGAATCGAGCCCAAAAACAAGAAGATAACTGGAAAGCTTGAAGAGGAAGAAATAATTTTTACTTTTGTACTTCCTCCGTCCGCCAAGATTATGTAAAAATTACTATATCGGGCATCCGCCAAGATTATGTCACTTTCCTTTTATGGCAATGGTCTCACCATCCTCTTTAATATTTTATCCTTACTAACTCTCTTTATTTACAAAAAAAAAACCACCCCAAATTCAATCTCAACCACACATCTCACAAAGTGGTGGGACTCTTTCTCCACTACATCAAAATCATCACCAATTTTATTAAATGTTGTGCTCAAGCAATTTTACATAATCTTGGCAGACGGAGGGAGTATATCATTTGAATGAAGGAATAGTTAGTTAAATTACATTTGAATATTTTCTCTCTATTCGTAGGCCATCTCCTAAACCTAGCTGAACCCTAATACCAAAGGCCCATTAATATAGGTTCCTTTAATATGTTCTATATCTTTGTTACTTCTTTAACTTTGACTTGCATTCTCAGATCTGGCTTCTTTTTTTCTTCAGACTCGTCGTAACTCTGAATTATAATGTTCAGTCTGCTGGACTTGGATTTATAGCTGTTTCACATCTGCCTAACGTGAGCTTTAAACCTGCGACAATATCAAAATAATATGAAAATAATAATTTAATTTAAACTATATATAGCTTATATTTGGGTCTCAGGTGGGCTTAGTGTATCTTATTTGAGTCTTTCTTTAGAAGAACGAGGATCCCTAATTTCATCCTCATCAGGATGAAATTATGGCACACATTGAGGAAAAAAATGTTATATTGAATTCTCACTATAATTCGTTAATTTGGAATGACGAAATGGGGCGGAAAAAAAAAGGATTAAAAAAATAAGTTTTTTATTTATAAGTTCTTTCCCAAAATGAAGGTGATTTGAGGAAGAAAAAATAAGTTATTGTGTATGTGTGTTGGCCTAGTCGTAGGAGGTTAATGCTCAAGACCTGAGGTTTGAGTTCGAGTCATCCGTTGTGCGATCTTTAAAATTTCTTTATTTACTTATGTAATTTATCAAAAAAAGGAAAATATAAGTTACTTCCTTCGTCCCATCTATCTTGAGACAAAACTTTTGGGTACGAGATTTAAGAAACTTGTATCTAGTGTGTTAAGTGTGATAGGTGAAAAAGTGAAAAGATGAATAAATGGTAAAACTTTTGCTAAATAAGGAAATATTTCAAGATAGGTGAGACAACTCAAAAAGGAAAATGTCTCAAGATAGGTGGGACGGATGGAGTATTAAATTTGGCAAATATTCCTATTTTATAGGTTTTAACACTTTAACTTTAAGGTATTTAGTGTATTTTAATGAACTAGAAAACTAAGATGTTAGAGCATCTCCAATGCAGGGAGGTCGTGTGTAACACCCCGATAATTTAGATTTATTTTATAAGTTTAATTAATAGTATTTTCTTGTATAGCTTATATTTTTTTTTAATAATTACATGATACATATAGATATGCACCATTAATTTTATCTAAATTATTATTATTATTATTATTATTATTATTATTATTATTATTATTATTATTATTATTATTATTATTATTATTATTATTATTAATGATTCCTAATAGAACTAGAACTCTTTAAAGACTAGTATAAATATGAGATCAATTTTCAAACCCTAAAAACACACACACACCAGAACTCGAAGCAACAAGCAAAACCGGTACATGCTTCTTTCTGTTATATTTTTTTTTCCGCAAGGTTTTAGCTAAATTTCCTTAGTTTTTTTTCATACAGTGGTCTTCAAAACTTTATTAGTAATTGGTATTACATGTAAACTAATTAATTTCTTCTTTCATTAAAAACGAGGCTGCATCATAATATTTTTCCACCTGTTTTCTTTTATTTTAAGTTATACCAATCAAACTAATATTAATTTGTCTTTATACATATTTGAGTAGGCAATGAGTTTGACTTATTAGTTATTTTAAATCCCTTTCCACTTGATGGTGGCTGTCGAAAATTTTATTAGTTAACTAGGTGATTTTTTTGATTAGTTTAGATTACAATATTCATGTAATTATTTTAAGAGTGAATTTTTAAAATGGCCACTTTCATATTGTAAAGATAAAAAATGTCCACTAAAATAAAAAACATAAAAAATGTCCACTGTTACCAAAATACCCTTCACATTAAAAATTAAAAAAATGTCCACTTTACATCACCCCTTTAAAAAATCCCGCAATTCACAACCAGTGTGAATTCACAACCAAAATTTTTCGGTTGTGAATTCACACTGGTTGTGAATTGAGAATTCACAACTAGAATTTTTTGTTTGTGAATTCACAACTAGTTGAATTCACAGCCAAAATTTAATTCACAACCAGTCGAATTCACAACCAAAATTTAATTCACAACTAGAATTTTTTTTGTTGTGAATTCACAACCAAACGAATTCACAACCAGATTTATGTTGGTTGTGAATTCACAATCAGTCGAATTCACAACCTGAATTTAATTCACAACTAGAATTTATTTTGGTTGTGAATTCAAGTAGTTGTGAATTCGAGTTTTTAAAGTTTGAATTCACAACTAAAACTAGAATTTATTTTGATTGTGAATTTGAGTTTTAGTTATGAATTAATAGATCTGATTGTGAATTCAAGAATATTAATTTGTGAATTCATAGATGTGGTCGTGAATTCAAAAATATTAAGCTGCTGTGAATTCATAAATTTGATTGTGAATTCAAAAATATTAAGTTATGAATTCATGTTGGTTTTGAATTCAAGAATATTAAGTTCTGAATTCATGGATCTAATCGTGAATTCAAGAACATTAACCAAAATGTTCCAATTAATTAACTAACCACCATTATAAAATAATTAGAAAATACTCTCAATTCACACATCATCTTCTTCCACAATTTCCCCAATTTCCAACTCTTTTCCCCAATTTCCAGTCATTGCAATTCAAGTAACTTGAAGAAAGTAAAATTGAATTGAGGTTTAGATAAACATGCATCATAGATCTTCCACAATTTCCCCAAATCAATCAGCAGACATGGTCATTTTAGCATCAGTAAGCTTTGTCCCCAAATCTGCCAAATCAAACACAAATTAAATTCAACGCGGCGCAGATCGTGTGGAGGCAGAGAGCAGCGGCGCCGCGTTCGCGCTTCTTCTTTTTTCGACCGGCGATTTTGCCTGGGGAGGAGGCTCGCCGGAAGTTTTCGTGGCTGGGGATGTCTGCTGGCGCCGCATTGTTTGGCCGGAAGGTGAGCAGAGGTGGCGCCGCTCTAAGGGAATGAAACCCTAGGCGGCGCGATAGCAGAAAGGTGAATCTGCTGACGTCCTCGATGTCGATTGTGCCCTGGAGGAAGTAGGGAGCGGGGCGGAGCTACCGCTCCACGCTGCAGGCGAGGAGGCGGAGGTCGGCGGCGTCTACGCGGGCCTCGCGGAGGAGGAAGGTGGAAGACAACGGCCGCCGTCTCTCCAGATCTGGAGCAACATTTCGAAGACAGCACCCCAGTCGCCGACTTTTCCCTTTCCACTTCAACCACCCCAAGGCCACCAGATCTATGCTCTCCACAAGTTGAATCCGACAACTCCAAGTTAGAATCGAGAGCGAGAGATAGACAGAGGTGTCGCGGTGGTGGTGGTTGTGCGGCGCTGCCGCTGCGATTGCCGGAGATTGAGTGGCGGCGGCGCGGCAGACGGGGGGCGAGAGGGAGAGAGAG
Organism: Salvia miltiorrhiza; assembly: GCF_028751815.1. NCBI lineage: Eukaryota > Viridiplantae > Streptophyta > Magnoliopsida > Lamiales > Lamiaceae > Salvia > Salvia miltiorrhiza. The sequence goes on from NW_026651539.1 coordinate 117,959, forward strand.
CGTGAGAGAGAGAGAGAGTACAACGATAGAGAGATGGCGGAGGCGACGAGGCCGAGGTGGCGCCGCTTCGCCGGCGATCTGAGCTCGAAGGGAGGGAGGGAGGGAGAGAGAGAGAGAGAAGGGGGAAGGTGTACCGTGAGGGAGAAGAGAGAGAGAGAGAGTGGAGCGAGAGAGAAGAGAATGAGAGAAAGAGAGAGTACATATTTTTTAAAGGAGGGTATTTCTGTCTTTTCAATTAAAAAGTGGACAGTTTTTATTATTTTTATCTTAGTGGACAAATTTTATCTTTACAATATGAAAGTGGATAGTTTTATATATTAACTCTTATTTTAATTTGCTATTTTGAGGACTAAGTTATTCTAAGAATGAATGTTGGTCAAGGAGAATATTTATAGATTAGCTAGTTCTGGTCTCCAGAATGCATACTATCCTATAACTTTTAATAATTTTAATTGTAGCTTATTAATCGTAAGTATAAATATATATGAATGATTGTACAATTTTACTTATAGAATTTTAGATTAAAGTTAGTAATTGAATTTATGTGATTAGGTGCGGCGCATTTAAGATTTCCTTTCCGGATTTAATTGCCTACGACTTTAAGGTGAGGGATTATATGTTTGTGGTTATATTCATGTATGTTTTTATATGCTCTTATTTCATATTTGATTATGCTTGCTCAGTTACATGTCTAGATACATGTTCAGAATATCATGTTCAAGTACATGATCAGAACGCAAAATATCATGTTCAAGTACATGATCAGAACGCAGAATATCATGTTCAAGTACATGATCAGAAACGCATAATATCATGTTCAAGTACATGATCAGAACGCAGAATATCATGTTCAAGTACATGATCAGAACGTAGAATATCATGTTCAAGTACATGATCAGAAATTCAGAAACACTCAGAATTAAGTATATGTGTATGACAATGTGAATTATTTGCATGTTTAAGCGTATGTGAATATGTGCATGGTTTCTCACTGAGCGTATTTTCAATATGCTCACCCCTTACCTTTTCAGTTTTGCAGTTTTGGAGTCGAGGTGGCCATGGAAGTCGAGAATGACTAGAGATTTAGTATTTCCATAGAAATTTAAGTTGAACATGTCACTTTCTTTTAGTTTATCTTTTTCTTTCATGTTACTACTTTAGTTTTGACAAGTTGATTTTAAATTGGTTTAAACTTTTATAATTCAAGAAATTTTATTTTTATCTATTAGTTTTCAAAGATTTTATATTGAAAAGTTTATGAAAATTGGGGTGTTACATCGTGCCACGTCGATGCGGCACGCCGCGAACTCTCGCACGCTAGTGTGCCCCCTCGACTCGCGCTGGGCAAGACACGTTCTGCCGGTGCTTGGGAGAGAAAAGGCGGGCACGTGGTAGCACACGCCATTAAAAAACAAAAAAGATCAATCCATTTTTTGTCTTTTTTTAAAAAAATCTGACTATGTTCATCAAAAGGCTCTTTTCCTTTTTTTTTTTAATTTCTTTTCATCCTCTATAAATACCATTTCTTCTCAACTTTATTTTTCACATCCAACATAGCAATGTTCTCTTCTCTTCTTCCCTCACTTTTTCATCTTATTCTCTCATATTTTGTTAAAAAAATGGATCGCCAATTCAATGACTATATAAATAATTACACTCAAGGCTCGAGTGTTCCTAGTTCTAACCCAATGATGGGGTTCGCGCCTTTCTCTCAAGGCTTGAGTATCTTCTTCCTGGGGATATATCACCTGGAGATTCAACGATACTAAACTTGAGGGGGCTCTCATTCAAGACAACAGACAGATCAAATCTCACTTTCAACGCGTCCAAAAGAACGTCATGGTGTAGGAGGCGATCCACGAGAAATATAAAGCCAATTGGGTTAGCGAAATGAGTGATGAGCAAATCACTGAGCAGGCGTAGAAAAGTAAAAATAAGATAAAATAAAAATAAGAATTACAGTGTCTCTTTATAGAGTCAATGCATTGAAGATGAGAGGAATCACTGTAACGTCCCTTTATAGAGCCTCACAGATGTTTTGAATAGCCGACTAGAGCCCCATTTTTGAAATTTTGATCGGAGAAAAGAAATATTTCTCTCTTGTTTCTCATTTTTCCATAATTCCCCTTCCTTGCAATATGCTAACTCAATGCAAACTTGGAACTTTTGCAATTACTAGAATTCTGTCTTCCATTTGATCTCTTCTTATAGGCAAAGTCCATTTTCCATTTTCATCTTTTCAAACAAATGTAAACAAAAATAAAGCTAAATTATGTCTATTCCATTCAAACGCGACCTCAAGTTAGGTCAGGGCCGGCCCTGGGGGCGGGCGGGCCTGGGCGACGGCCCAGGGCCCCAAAAATCTGAGGGCCCAAAATTTTTATTATATTTCATTAGTTATTATAGGCCCATAATTAAATAAAAATATTAATCTTGTTAATTGAGCCCAAAATCTGTTATCGGTAAATACCAAATCGTTAGATATCTAAAATCAAACATTAAATCTCATCTGTTTCAAATTCCAGGCGTAATTCTTGGGGGAAAAAAATGCTTCGTCTTCTGCTTCAAGTCGTTGCAGACGCCAATTTTATTTCATGGGGAAGGTATTAATCTATTCAATTTCTCAATTTTTACCGTTGAATCAGACTCAGTCACATATATAGTTGTATAAATAGAATGAGGTAAATTAATTCTTCTCACCAATTTATTCTTTGATTATTGTCCTTCTTGTTCTTGAGCAAAAAAATTCACACTGCAATTTACAGATTGTCTTCGTTTGGGTTCGTAGCGGGGAAGATTGTTGTTGTACCCTCATTGTCTATTTGTCTTCTGGAATCTGGATTCTGGTAATTGGTAAGTTTGTTCGATTGTTCCGTTCCTTTTAAATTTTTAATGTTGATTTTCATTTTTTTAATATCTTCGGCTTCGCCGCCTCGGCAAATATTAGGATATAGTCATCACGGAAAAATTCTGGTAAATTACATCACGAAAAATATTAGAATATAGTGTTGTTTCTCTACAATGCATAGTAAATTATAAAGAGTGAAGCTACATTTAATTAAAATCTTAAGTTTTAAACAATTTTTATATATAAAAAAAATCGATTACAAAAACATTAAAATAAAATAAAATTATTGATGTTGTATTTCATGCACTTTCTCTCTTCTCTCGTGCACCGAGCGCACAATTGTGAGTCTGCCTATTGGCATTATCTAATTCAAGCCAAATTATTCTATTATTTGGCAATTGGCATTAGGAATTTATGATATAGCCGCAATAGGCAGACTATCATAAGCAATAAGCATGTATTCAGCAAACTAATTTAGGATCATAGGATGTAGTCTGCAAATTAATTTTTTAATACTAATTTGGTATTGATTCGATAGATATAAGGATGTCTTTTTCTAATTGTATTTTTTATAATTTGCAGACTATCAAGTTTGGGGCTACCTATTACAAACTCTCAATCTGCAATTGCTTATAGAATCATGTTGACAATGCCGATTACTGTTGCGTGAGCTTCTCAAAGTTAAAGTTGTTGAAAACATATTTGAGATCATCGATGTGCCAAGAGAGATTGAATGGTGTAATAGCCCGCTCTTTTATTCTATGATTAAGATAAGTAAATGCGATATTTATTTATCGCATTCTTCAGTAAATGAAATCCAGTAATTATTTATGTTTAAAATTCAGCTATGATTCTAAATTGTATGTATACTATGCCTATTATTATTTTAGTTGTGCTTGTTAACTCGAGTGAGAAAAACCGCAATATAAATTATTGAGCCAGTCAATAATTTATATTTTCAGATTTATAATTGACTTAGCAAAGTCAAGTTAAAGTTGTTATTTTATATGCGATAGAGATTTTATTTCTATTAGTTACTTGAAAGTCGTGATTTAGTTCCGACTAATGAGAACGAGTTAAATTAGTTATTTAATTCGTAGAGATGTTACATCGAAGCATAGTTATTCAGCAAAACCTAGAACCAATTTTATAGATATGCGATGATACAAAGAAATTAGATTTTCAGATACAACTTTACACAATGACTGTAGGGAATTATTTACATCACCACTATTCCCTACTTACAATCAAAACCTATCACTATCACAAAACACTACAGCTACATACCTACAAGCATGCGGGAGATAACGCGTGAGTGTAAAAAGAAGAAAAATGAGAGAAGACCAATCGGCTCCTCCCTTCAAATTCAGCCAACCACCATCTCCAATCCTTTGACTTTACAGCCAACAACTCTCTTATTAAAGCACCAGCCTAACACTTCATTCCTTCTCTCATACACCAACCACCAGAAAGGGAGATGAAGAGAAGTTAATTCCTGCTGCCATCTGCCAAGTATCGAGAGGTGAGTCTTGGCCTAAGTTTCTTCATTTCATACTTGGTTCTTTCTGCATTTGTTGAGGAAACAACATTTGCAAATTTCAGTTCCTTCCCCATTGAATTCAATAATCACAGCAGCCATCCAAACACCAAACTTCACAGGTATATACTAAGCTCCCTTACTTCAATCCATTCACATTTCATCCAACAACCATGATCAGTTAAAGAATACAGAGTATACAAATGATTATATGCTTAAGGGGACTAAGCATAATACAGAAATCAATTTATACATATATATTTTCTCCACTTGAGATAAAGGCAATGAGAAAACTCTCACAAATCAGTAGCAAAACCAAGACTCCACATAGACTTAAATATTGAACTTAGCATTTAGAAGGGGAGGGAGGCTTATTCGAGGTACCTGTTTCATTTAAACGGGGAAAGATGACGGCTTGACGTCGACGCTAATCGCACGGAAGAGGAGGGGGTTGACTGCCCTGCTCCGCCGGACTCCAGGGAGACGCAACAGCGTCGAACCAGGGCGGTGACCCGGGATTTCAGAAGCGGCGCCTACGGTCGCCTCGACTTCGCTGGATTCAAGAGCAGCGGCGGACGTAGCCCAGCGGCGCGGCGATTTCGCCTGAATCGGCGGAGAGCTAGGGCTCGTTTTGAAAGGAGGAATTGAGCCATTCTGTGAGAGAATTAGAAGGCGGGCGAAGGGCATCGACTTCGCCGGATGTCCAAAACCAACGGCGGCCCTTGCTGATCTCCTTTGAAGCACAGCGCGGTTTGTGGAACTCCAAGCACGGGGTCTCGCCAGAAATCGAACGCGGAGGCGACGCGACGACGGCGCTGCTCGCTGGTCTTCCAGAGGCGGCGGCATCGAACCGTGATGAGATGAGAGAATGAGGCATCGATTCTTTGAGAGGGGCGGCGTACCTTCACCAAAAACCAGCAGCAGCGACCTGGGTTTGACGATGAAGAAAAAGGGCGGCGCTGTGTTAGACGCGTGGAAGGCTGACGCCGGTGATGGCAAACGATGACCGGCGCCGTTTGAATCGCCGGATTCCAGTTACAGCAGCGGCGACGATTTCTGAATTGGGAAGTTAGGGCTCCTCTTTGTTTCCTTCAACAGATATGGGAGAGAGAGAACTTCGGAGGGGGAATTGAGGACGAGGTTGGACGGGGCTGCTTCCAGTCGACGACCTCCCGCCGAATTCTGGAGCAGCGGCGGCACCCGCCTCGGCTGAAGGTAGAGCGAGATGGAGAGAGGCGTGAGTGATTTAGGAGAGATAGCAGAAGCGTGTTTGCTTAGAGAGAGAGAACCGAGTGCTATATAGAAATGGGCTCCTATTTTAATTGGGTTGGGCCAAAATTTTTGGGCTTTATTTATTTTAATATTTGGGCCGATTTTAATTTAAGTTGGGCCTTGTTTTATTTTATTCGGGCCTGCTTCACTTTAATTCCTATGGGCCGAGTTTCTTCATAATTAAAGCCCAACTACATTGTATTTTAATTGGACTGTTATATTATCTGAGCTGAGCCTTGATTGATTTATTTATTTGAGCCCAACTAACCAATCATTTATTCATTGGGCCAAGATTTATTTAATTACTTGAGCCAATAAATTATTTCAATTGAGCCTCACCTTTAATTCTTTTGGGCTCAGTCTTTAATTGTAGTCAGGCCATTTCATATATATTGGTTGGGCCGAAAGTTGGGCCTTATTTATTTTATTCAGATGGGCCTCTATTACTTCATTTCAATTGGGCCTTTTATATAATTATTCAGGCCCACTTTTACTTAATTAATTATTAGGCGGCCTTATGTCGAGCCTTTTAATTACTTAAACTTACAACAGTACTTTCTCCCATTTATTAAGCCCGATTGAGTTTTACGAGGATAAAAGCGAGTAAGTCGAAGTATTTATTTATTCTTTCCTATCGACTACGAGGAGCGGGGTTTATTTAATCGGCGGATTAGAACACCCTGTAGAAAACGGATTAATTTTAGATAATTATCCAGCTTCATGAGATGAGACTTAGCTTTTGTTTAAATCCGATAGCCTGGATTAATAGTAAAATTTCCCGATTATTATTTCAGAATAATAATTCATGCATAAGAGGATCATGCATCATTAATTTCGTATTCTCATTATTTGAGGATTTTGCTCGAGCAGTATCTTATTTATATTCTCGTAATAAAGGTCAAGCACGAGATTAATAATCAGTCAAGGAGCTACTGTACCACAGAAAGTTTCTATCAGGTGGGCATTACTTTCATATATATCAAATGAGTTTAAATGTTACGTTCAAGCAAGTCATTTCATGATAAAATCTTTGAGTTAAAGTTATTTCAAGTATTGTCTTGCCATAAAATGTTTAAATTTTAGTATGATATCTATCTGCTTTGGCTTTGCCAATGATGCAATCGAATTCGGGTCCTAAGCAGTTGATAGCTATCCTGCCAGGGCTAGTGTACACCAGTGACCGTGAGTCATCTAGCGGGTTGGCCGGTCAAGTGACCGTGAGAGGTGGCCACCTCTCCGGCACACAGTTCCAGATATGATAGATTACAAGAGAACTTAGACTGATCAGTCGAACTTTAAGAATCACAAATGAATTTAGTAAGCTTGGGCCTTTTAGCTAAAACTCCCTTGCTGTACTGTTTATGATGGCATGACAATTTACAGTTTTGAAGCATGTATTTTTATACTTAGGCCTACGTGCCCACTGAGTGCTTTTGTACTCAGCCCTGCATATGTTTTCTAAATGTGCAGGTTGAGCTGATGTGATGATGGTGCTGAAATGAGCAGAGTCTCCAGGGTTGTTAATAAATAGTTAACCTGTCTAGAATATGTCTTCATACATATGTCTAGCTACTTTCCGCTGCAAGATGTTGTTGATGTTATAGTATGTTATGTCATACTTTGAGTCTTAAGAGAATGGTTGCATATGATGTATAACTTGATTAATGAATAAAAATGACGAGTTTTATTAAGATGAGTAAGTTTTACGGCTATAAATGACGCCCCTTTTCTTCCCCTTCTTCTTTAACCCCATCCCTAGTCGTGGATCACTCGGCCTAACTATCCCTAGTTAGGGCGGGCTGTGACAGAGTGGTATCAGAGCGAAGGAAAGCTCTGAATTAGAAGTCTTGAGTTTAGTCTAGAATGAGTCACTAGACTAATAGTTATTAACAACCGTGAGCTCAGCGCACCATCACACCAGGCTCAACGAGGTATGTAAAATTTCAAAGTTTATTTGACGTTAAATTTTGAAGAGCATGATGTTGAGGTTATATGATGAGTTATGATGTTACACTTTGAAGGTGCATAGTTTGAGTTTGAGGATGACAACATGATTAATAATGAGTTATTATGTTGTAAGAGCATATGTTGACGTTACATGATGAATCATGAGAGCGTTTATATCATATGATGTTATATGATTGAGGATGCATAATTATGAGTTATGATGTGATGTATTTGAGATGTTTTGTGATGAGAATTGTTTGAGCAGTTGTGATAAGTCACGATGATTTAGATGAAGGAATCTAATGTCATTGTTAAGAGAGATTTTTTTTACTAAGTAGAAGGATAAAATGAGAACTTAGAGCTAAAGCTTGAGAGAGTTAGCAATTGCTTTAAGTACCTGTTGGTTTGAGTTATGAGTTTGAGTTATGAGCTTGAGTATAATAACATGATTAATGATGAGTTATTAGCATGCTGCAATGAGATATTGTACGATATGTTGAGTTATTTTGTGACGCGAGTTTTGCTCACGCAACCTTAATGGTACTTGAGGAGGTATCATGAGCCATAGTCTTTGGAGATGGCTTTGAGAGAGAATTGTTGAGTTGTCTTACTGAGTCACGATGATTTAGATTAAGGGATCTAATATCATTGTTTAGAGAGATTCCCTACTAAGTAAAGACGGGACGAGATGAGAATTTAGATGTTTTGAGCTTGAGTTTTAAGATAACAATACCACTTAGTAGGAGTTTTGCTAAGTTATGTTTTGTTTATTTCTGTTGCTGGAGCCAAGTAGAGTTAGTTCCTAGAGTCACCTTTAAGTTCTCCTTATAGGTTGGCCAGGACTGTTGGCACTGCACGAAAGTGGACTGTTGTGAGATCGAACTCAGGGAAGATCGGATACGAGGACGAGGCGTACAGTATGTGGTACAGAGATACCCTAGCAGATTTTCAAACACAGGTTCATAGACTATGAAAGGATGAAAGCCTTATGGTTGTTACTAGACTGGATGGCATCGTGCACCTAGTCCCCGTACTACCAATCGAGTGGTAGGATTGAGCAAGGAAGAAAGCCACTCAATATGATGGGACATGTCGTCTTGAGCATTGGACGCACAGGAGATGGGATTTGTTACAGATACCCAGATTTTCTATGCGGATCTACTTACCGGATGCTTGTTTTCTACCAGGGACTCTAGAAGAGTGTAGTAGATATCGAGTCGATCCTTGAGTATCAGTTACCAAAGATTATAAAATGATAAACGATAATGAGGATGAGAAGTAGCCGAGGAGGGCTAGAGTTGATGAGGATGAGAAGAGACGCCGATGTAGGCTAGAGCTAAGGATGATCTTGAGAGTATGAGCGGTACACCCTTGTTTTTGATTAGTTTCGATTACATTGCGATGTATATAACTTACTTAGGAGATACTGATACTTGAGCTTTTGACATGCTGATAGATAAGCATGCGAATATAGTACCCTACTGATGTTAAATAGATGGATGTTCCTAATGTGCTAAAGTAGCAACTAGATGAGTTAACTGGTAGCAATTACCGTAGGAGGTCCAGACCGAGACATAGTACTATTAATGGTGTCGGTTTAGAAGGGACATTACGATAGATACTATGGTTTTTGTAAGGTTTATATAACCCCTTTATGTAAGTCCTCTAAAAAGAGGCATTCTACTGATGGATATATTAGGTTGACCAGACTGGTCTTTTTGTTAGCATTTCGTGAGCGCTTATTGCCTTACAGATGAATGTTAAGGTGACCGTGAGGGTTTCCTTAAAGTTGAGTTAGTAAATTGAACTTGAGTTTCGAGGATGCTTAGAGCGTTGGTCGAGTTGAGTTTTCCTTTTGTGATTTCAAAAATGCCTCAAAGATGTCATCAAGAGTGTGATGTGAAGGATAGGCGGGATAATACTCCGCCACCACCACCGCAACATGAGAGGAGAGTCGAAAAATATTGAACTTTCGAAACAAGAGTCTAGAACATAGGACCCTGAGTTTAAGCTTTTAGCTTGCTGGTGTGAACTTAAGTTTTGTTATGTATAGTATGTTGAGGGTTTAGAAGACACAGAATTTCCAAGTTCGGGATAGTATATCCCGTGTGACTGAGGAGTGATTATGTTGGACCTGGCCAGTCCGCATGATCCAAATCTCAGTAGACGTGTTTTGGGTTTATAAACCCATGTGTTTCAACTTTCGGTTGAAAAGCCAGATGGGTTCTTACTCTAGGTCATTTTTGTTCGACCTGGTAGTTACTTCATTCTACCATCTGGTCATTCATTTGAGTCTCTTGAACAATTTGTTTTGATGTCATTCTAGGGTTGAACCCTTACAACTTTTGAGTTATCCTAGTAGATTCTTTTGATGTATAAGACTAGTAAGAGGCACGTCAGAGGACTTTAACACCCGAGCAACTGGTAAACTACACCTGAGAACAATTCAAGGCTACTCTTGAGAAATATGTACCAAGGAGTACAGTAAGCAGCGAGAGGCTGATTATCGAAGTTTGATGCAAGAAAAGAAATCGGTTGTAGAGTATAACCGAGAATTCTGTGAGCTATCACGATTTGCTCATCAGAAGATGGATACTGATGAAGAGATGTCTGAGTTTTATGTGCCGGTTTAAGGCAGGACTTTAAGGTAGTATGGGCAAGTTATTGGATGCACCAGTTAGAATCCTGTTTAATACAGGAGCCTCGCATTCTTTAAGTGTTTGAAGCATGTTACCTTCAAACTCGAACCAAAACGGGCTAGTCCCAAGTTGAGAGTAATCACTCCTGTAGGAAGAGCTACTACAGTTTCTCACATGATTTCTAAATTAGAGTTTGAGTTAGAATCACTAAAGATGAAAACAAGAACCTTGCACTTAATGCCTATATGGAACGTAGACATTATTCTAAGGATGGACTGGTTGGCAGAGAACTTTGCCCCGATTGATTGTAAGAAGAGACAGATAACTTCCCAACCACCTGGGAATGAACATACATGTTTTCACGACATTGATAGAAAGAAGAGAATTCCAATCATTTCGGCACTTCAGGCGTCGAAATTGGTAAAAAAAGAAAGGAGCACAAGCTTACCTAGTTTACTTGAATGATGAAGGAGAATCAAGTAAAAACTTTGAGGATGTAGTAGTGGTAAGGGAATTGACTCAACCTAGAACACCTCTAGTTTGACTTGCAATAGAACAAGGACATCCTAGTGATGGTAAGTTGACCCAGTGTCATCTCTCAAGGAAAGTCTTAAAGGGCTTTTAATTGTATCGCAGGAAAAACAGTAAAAGAAAGCAGTAAAGGTTTTGATTTAAAAACGTAACTTAAACTTAAATGTAAATTGAACTTAAACTTAGCCTAGGCAATAATTTAAACAACTCGAATTAAACCTAACTTAAGAAATTAAATACTTGTAAATTTAAAGACTTCTAATCTAGGCATGAAACTAAAGTGCATAATTGAAATTGCATAATTGAAAAGAAAACATAAACAATAACGAAAAGCATAAACATGATTAAACGAAAATAACTTGAATTGAAATATGAAATACCGTAATTGTCTTGAACGTGTAATTGTGTCACTCAATCACAATCCAAGAAACTAAACTAAAACGAAATTGAAATCTAACTTAGAACAATAAAAACTCAAAACTATGAACAACTATGAAAGCAAGTAAATCCTAAGCTTCGGATGCCAACAGATTGCAAAGATGGCGTCTAAAACTAGGGCAAGAATTTTGATTATTTTTTTACAATGAAAACTATAGCCCTATTTATAGACTTCAACTCCTTCTGGATCACCATGGAAATTACCATGCAAAGCCGGACTCTAAAAGGAATAGAATCGTAGATGATAAGGTAACTCCAGCTATGACGCGCGCAACAAGTATTCTCCACTCGGCGGAAATCGCAGCTCTCGCCAGAGGAATGGTTATCGCCAGAGGAACGGATGACTTCTCTGATCTTGTCAGCGGAATGGGTTCCGCTCTGGTATTGATTCCTCTAGCGCTTCCTCCGCTCTGGCGGGTGATTTCTCTGGCATGTCCACGCTCGCCTCGATTCCTCTGACGGTCGACTCCTCTGGCGCTTTTCTCTCCTCTGGCGCTTTTCTCTCCTCTGGCGCCTTTCTCCTCTGGCTAAGCGAGTTCTCTGACTTAGCGAGTTCTCTGGCGGACTTCTCTGGCTTAGCGAGTTCTCTGACTTAGCGAGTTCTCTGGCGAATGACTTCTCTGGATCCGGAGCGCTTGGTTCCGCTGCTCTGGAGACTTGATTTCTCTGGTGGTTGATTTCTCTGGCCTATGATTCCTCTGGTCTGGTCTGGCGTAAAAACGCCATTTTTAGCCAAAAATCCCCAAAATTATACTCTTCCACCATTAAAACCTAAATCTCCTGAAAAGCATCAAATACACCATAAAACGCACCAATTTCCAGAAGATTTAACTTACAATGAGCACATTCAAACCCCTAAAATTAGAACAATTAAGCATAAATCAACCCCCCCACACTTAGCCTTTTGCTTGTCCTCAAGCAAAATCCATATGAATCTTAGGAAGAGATTGATTTCAACAATGCTAATTTCCATCCAATCATTCTCAAAGTCAATTCAAAATTTTACAATCAATATACCTCTCTCGATCATGCAATTAACTCAAAGTTTAAGAAGCAACAAAACAGTAATGTAAGCAATTCGATCAGACCCAATTCTCCGCTAGAAGTGAATTCCCTAATGTGATCGCCTTTATAATCAATATCACCATTTTTCACACTTTGTGTGCTTGAGATTTTCGACAGTTGAGCCATAATTCGCAAAATAAAAACCATTTGGATGTAATCCAAAGTCTTTTCACGTGGTTTCCCATGCTCATAGTTAGACTAGAGGAGCAGAGACTCAGAGCTGTCACGTTTTAGAACAGGCCAGATGTTTCAGAGCTGGCAATTTTGAGGTTGGCAATTCGTCCAACATTTTTCACATTTCACAGATAAGATACGATCGTAGGCAATCACAATGACAACACTCCTTCTAGCATCTACCGGACAAATCACGTTTTACTTACTTACAATCATGTTGCAACAAAACTCAAATTCTTTGCACAATCAAGAAACATATATCAAGAGTAAAACAAGAATAACCACCATTCATTCACAAACCCGAAACTCGCATCGAAAACCATCTACTCTTCCACAAATTCATATAAATTAGCAAGATTCGAGACCAACAACTAAGCATAGAAAAATCAATTTTGCCCAATTGACAATATAAACACAATAAAACACCCCCCACACTTAAAGCATGCCATGTCCTCAGGGCACAAAAGAAATAAGAATAGAGTTGAGAAAACGTCCCTGATTATCGGCATTGAGAAACTGAAGCATCGTGTGAGGTGGTGAATAGGGGGATTTACGGTCTGTGCAGAGCAGAGAGTTGCCACGTTGAGAGAAGTGCGGCGCGGAAAAGTACAGAGACGCGCTGGCGAGGCTGTAGTGGTGATAAAGTGCAGCGTGGAGAAAAAATGCCATAGTATCCGCAAAGCAACCGAAACCTAGGAAAAACACAAAACAAACAACGGAAAACAAACAAAAACACACGAAAAACAACAACTAAAAACAAACCAACGGTGGGTTGCCTCCCACCAAGCGCTAGAGTTAGAGTCTCCAGCCCGACTTAGAGGATCCCTTAACCAAAATTGCTATGAAACATCAGCTGACTTAGTCCTCGTGAAAGCACATCATCCTCCAGTTCAGCTGCGGGTCCTCTTAGTGAGCAAGCAGAGCTCATCACATTCATCATTCTCTCAAACCAAGAGCTAGGTCGAGATCTCTCCTCTTTCTTTTCCTCCAAGGCCCGTGCACTCTGCACTCTTAGCACGGCATTATCCTTGCACGGCAGCACATCAGCCCGTTCTTCCTCAACGGTTGCATCCTCTTCCACGGTAGTTGGTACCTCATGAACGGCATTAACGTCGAGTGGAAGCTTGGCCAAAAATTGATCTTCAATGGCCTCCTCATCCTGCAATTTATCAAGAAAATTTTGTATAATTTTGTCCTCTTCCGGGCTGGTGCACATCAGCTTCTCCTTAGCAAAATTCTGGCGCATGCTGTTCTGAGCTGTTCGAAGAATTTCTGCTCTGTCCTCCAGCGGCAGAGCTGGTATAGTCAGCGCTGGCGGAATCGGCATGGATGGAGTAAGACAGTTAGCTCTGAAAATTTCTACTTCTTCCTCCTGGTTAGCAATCTCAACAAGAGAACAATTATGCATAGAAGAGTTAGAAATAACAGGCTTTTTATTAAAAACGGAGAATGTTACTGATCTACCAGACCCGGCCATGCTCAAAGTTCCAGAACCCACATCAATGCGCGTCTGGGTAGTAGCCATAAAAGGCCGACCAAGTAGAACAAGTTGCCCATTCTTGCCTATAATGCCATGTCCTGCCTCGAGCACCACGAAATCGGCTAGCACCGTGATTCCTCTCACCATGACTTCAACATCTTTTAAAATACCACGAGTGCTACAATATGCCCCATCAGCTAGTTGAAGTCTTATTTTTGTGCTTTTAAGCTCCTCTTCCTTCCTGCCCAACTTCTGAAAAATAGCATACGGCATCAAATTGACTGCCGCACCCAAGTCTAACATGCCCGTGAATTCTCCAGCTCGACCAAAACCAATACCAATAATGAAACTCCCTGGATCTTCTTTCTTTGGCAATGGTTGGGTTGGATCAACAATTGATGGTGGCAGAGGCGGGCTGGGCTTCGGTGGTTGATATGGCGTACTTGATTTGTGAAGTTTCTGCTCTGGCCTTATCAACTCCGGCGCTCTCCTCTGCTCTGTCATCCTTCTCCTCTGCTCTGGCTGCCAAGCCAGAGTTGGCTCTCTCCTCTGCTCTGGCTGCCAAGCCAGAGCTGGCAGCCTAGTTTGCTCTGGCATCCTCGCCAGAGCTAGCGCTTGATGAGTTTGGCTCTGCTGCTGTTGTAGCTGGTCCAGCGCGCCCGACAGTTGTCCCACAGTTGTCTCGAGGCGTTTGATAGTGGCAGCCTGCAACTCCATACTTTGCTTGGTCATCTCAAAATTTTGCTTACTAACCTCCATAAAAGCCTGCATAGTCTCTTCCAGGGACTGTTTTTGAGGAGGCATTGGCGGTTGTGGAGCATTCTGGAATTGTTGAGCAGGCTGAAAATTCCTTTGGTGTTGACCTCTCCATCCACCAATGCTTTGAGTACAATTTATGCTCTGCGCAGGGACAGGTGCAGCTTCCGTATGGCTCATCTTGAGCTGCTGTACTTCGCGCATGATTGAGGCCAATTGTTTCTGCATCTCAAACTGGTTCGTCACAGCGCTGGCCTCAACTCTCTTTCCACGCACCGACTTTTGTTGAGAGCTCTCCGCTAATGTTTTGAATATTTCCTTAAGCTCTGCCACAGTCTTCCGAGCTATGTTCCCTCCTGCAGTGCTATCCACCATAAATTGGGTATTTTGCACTAACCCGTCGTAGAAAAATTGCATCAACATCACGTTGGGAAATTGATGTTGCGGGCACTGGCGGAGAAGTTCTTGGAATCTTTCCCAAGCTTCATGAAAGGGCTCGTCCATTCCTTGGGTGAATTCCATGATTTGCGACCTTAGCTCCTGAGTCTTGTGGCTGGGATAGTATTTTAGCATGAATTTCTCACAAGCTTCTCCCCAAGTGGTGATAGAGTTGGGCGGCAGAGTTAGCATCCAAGTTCTCGCCCGATCTTTAAGTGCATAGGGAAAGCACTTGAGCTTGAGTTGATCCTCAGTGAGAGTAAGCAGAGGAATCGTTTGCACTTGGGTGCAAAAATCTCGGATGAATTGCAGCGCATCCTCGCTTGGCATCCCGTGGAACACCGGCAGCAAATTCGAGTCATTTGGTTTGAGATTGTAGTTTCTCACAGCAGTGGGGAGCACGATTGCCGATGTGTTGGTATCTCCGATTATCGGCCTAGTGAAGTCTCCCATATATTCCTTGTTCTGGGCCATCTCCTTCTTTTCTTCGCTTAAATTCTGCTCAGGGTTGAAATTGGTGGAGCTGGCCTCTTCCTCCTTAGTGTGTTCTGCCGTGGCTGTAATTTGCTCTGGCTGGTCAGATTCAGAGCTGGCTTCAGAGTGTGCCTCAGAATCAGAGTCAGAGTATAACACGGCTACTCTGGTATGTGTGCGAGTGTTATCTAGCGGGGGAGTAAGTTTTCTTTTCAGACTACGGCGTCCCTGCATACACAACACTTAACACACGGAGTAAACGCACCGGAGGGAGAGAAAGGTAACAAAAACGAGAAAAACAGAAATTTAAATAAAGCAAGTAAAAACGACACAACTAAAACGCCTAAAACTTTCCCCGGCAACGGCGCCAAAATTTGACTCAACCTAGAACACCTCTAGTTTGACTTGCAATAGAACAAGGACATCCTAGTGATGGTAAGTTGACCCAGTGTCATCTCTCAAGGAAAGTCTTAAAGGGCTTTTAATTGTATCGCAGGAAAAACAGTAAAAGAAAGCAGTAAAGGTTTTGATTTAAAAACGTAACTTAAACTTAAATGTAAATTGAACTTAAACTTAGCCTAGGCAATAATTTAAACAACTCGAATTAAACCTAACTTAAGAAATTAAATACTTGTAAATTTAAAGACTTCTAATCTAGGCATGAAACTAAAGTGCATAATTGAAATTGCATAATTGAAAAGAAAACATAAACAATAACGAAAAGCATAAACATGATTAAACGAAAATAACTTGAATTGAAATATGAAATACCGTAATTGTCTTGAACGTGTAATTGTGTCACTCAATCACAATCCAAGAAACTAAACTAAAACGAAATTGAAATCTAACTTAGAACAATAAAAACTCAAAACTATGAACAACTATGAAAGCAAGTAAATCCTAAGCTTCGGATGCCAACAGATTGCAAAGATGGCGTCTAAAACTAGGGCAAGAATTTTGATTATTTTTTTACAATGAAAACTATAGCCCTATTTATAGACTTCAACTCCTTCTGGATCACCATGGAAATTACCATGCAAAGCCGGACTCTAAAAGGAATAGAATCGTAGATGATAAGGTAACTCCAGCTATGACGCGCGCAACAAGTATTCTCCACTCGGCGGAAATCGCAGCTCTCGCCAGAGGAATGGTTATCGCCAGAGGAACGGATGACTTCTCTGATCTTGTCAGCGGAATGGGTTCCGCTCTGGTATTGATTCCTCTAGCGCTTCCTCCGCTCTGGCGGGTGATTTCTCTGGCATGTCCACGCTCGCCTCGATTCCTCTGACGGTCGACTCCTCTGGCGCTTTTCTCTCCTCTGGCGCTTTTCTCTCCTCTGGCGCCTTTCTCCTCTGGCTAAGCGAGTTCTCTGACTTAGCGAGTTCTCTGGCGGACTTCTCTGGCTTAGCGAGTTCTCTGACTTAGCGAGTTCTCTGGCGAATGACTTCTCTGGATCCGGAGCGCTTGGTTCCGCTGCTCTGGAGACTTGATTTCTCTGGTGGTTGATTTCTCTGGCCTATGATTCCTCTGGTCTGGTCTGGCGTAAAAACGCCATTTTTAGCCAAAAATCCCCAAAATTATACTCTTCCACCATTAAAACCTAAATCTCCTGAAAAGCATCAAATACACCATAAAACGCACCAATTTCCAGAAGATTTAACTTACAATGAGCACATTCAAACCCCTAAAATTAGAACAATTAAGCATAAATCAGGAATATAGAGATGTATTTCCCGAGGTCTTACCAGGATTGCCACCAACAAGACAGTTGGAGTTCACTATCGACCTAGAACCTGGATCAGCACTAGTGTCGAAGGCACCCTATGGAATGGCGCCTAAGGAGCTAAAAGAGCTGAAGATTCAACTACAAGAATTTCTCGAGTTAGGTTTTATTAGACCTAGTGTATCCCCGTGGGGAGCACCAGTCCTTTTTGTCAAAAAGAAGGATGGCACGTTGAGAATGTGCATAGATTATCTAGAGCTGAATAAATTGACACTCAAGAACAAATATCCTTTACCAAGGATAGATGACTTGTTTGATCAATTACGAGGAGCGACTTTTTCTTGAAAGTTGACTTGAGATCATATTACCATCAGTTCAAATTTTGACAGAAGGATACACCTAAGACAGCTTTTCAAATGAGGTATGAGCACTATGGGTTCATAGTTATGCCATTCGGTTTGACGAAGGCACCAGTAGTTTTCATGGATCACATGAATCGAGTGTTCCATCAATAACTGGATAAATTTATCCTAGTTTTCATAGATGATATTCTCAT
This sequence comes from Salvia miltiorrhiza, assembly GCF_028751815.1. NCBI lineage: Eukaryota > Viridiplantae > Streptophyta > Magnoliopsida > Lamiales > Lamiaceae > Salvia > Salvia miltiorrhiza. Next base: position 135,837 of record NW_026651539.1, read on the forward strand.
CTATTCGAAGAATAAGAAGGAGCGCCAAAACATTTGAGAACGATGTTGGAAACGCTAAGAGTTGAGAAGTTTTTGCCAAATTCACCAAGTGCGAGTTTTGGTTGAACGAAGTAACTTTTCTAGGACATATTGTATCATCCGAAGGAATTAAAGTTGACCCCGCCAAGGTACCAGCTGTACATGAGTGGAGATCACCAACTACGCCTAACGAGAATCGCAACTTTTTAGGCTTAGCAGGATACTATGAGAGGTTTATTAAAGGATTTTCCATGATAGCAAGACCGAGAAAAGAAGCTAAGTACAATTGGAAAGAGGAGTGTAAAGAGAGTTTTTTTTTAAGAGCTTAAAGGAAATTGACTACAGCACCAGTGCTGCTAGTCCCGGAAATGGATAAAGAGTATACCATCTACACCGATGCGTAAAAAAAAAAAAATGGGCTAGGATATGTTTTGATGCAAGAAGGAAGAGTTATAGTCTATGCATCACGACTACTTAGACCCCACGAGATAAATTATCCAACGCATGATTTAGAACTTGCAGCCTTTGTGCATGCCCTGAAAATTTGGAGACATCATCTCTACGGAGTTAGATGTGAGATTTTCACGGACCACAAAACTTTGAAATACTTTTTCAAGCATAAGGATATTAACATGAGGCAAAGGAGATGGCTCGAATTAGTAAATGATGTTAACTGCGACATTAACTATCACCCTGGCAAGGCCAATGTAGTAGCCGATGCATTGAGCCGAAAGGTCTCGTCAAAGTTAGGATGTCTTCTCACGAGAAAGAATGAGCTTATAAAGGACTTTGACAAGATGAGGATAGAGATGATAAAACCACCAGGGACGATAGCGAGTATTGTTGCGACGATGCCTAGTTTGAGGAAAATGGTGATTGAAGCACAAGGAAAGATGAGACAATGAACAAGTTACGAGAAAGGATAAGAGCATGAGATCTCAAGAGTTACCAAAAAGCATCAGACAATGCTATCTTATTTGAGGGGAGAATATGCATTCCCCGCGATGATGAACTTAAGAATACGATCATGAGTGAGACTCATGACACGCCTTACACCGCCCACCCAGGAGGCACACAGATGTATCAGGTTGTGGAAAAAAAAAGATTTTTGTGGGACGGAATGAAACGAGACATAGCTTTGTTTGTAGAGCGATGCTTAGCTTGTCAGCAAGTGAAAGCATTACACCAACGACCCTATGGGAAGTTAAAACCGTTGGAGATTCCCGAGTAGAAATGGGATCACATAACGATGGATTTTGTGATAGCTTTACCGAAAAGTCAAAGAGGAAATACAGCAATTTGGGTGATTGTAGATCGACTAACAAAATCTGCACATTTCATACCGATCCAAATCGCGTATGGACCAGATAAGTTAGCACAATTGTATGTTCGTGACATTATAAGATTGCATTGAGTACCGGTGTAGATCACCTCAAAAAAATATATATATATATATATATATATATATATATATATATATATTACATCACGTTTTTGGATGAGTTACTGAAAGAGTTGGGTACAAGGATGAATTTTAGCATAGCAGACGATAGAAGATATGATAAGAACTACTATCCTTGATAGAGGAGTAAATCGGGAGAATGTGTTGCCACTAATTGAGTTTGCCTATAAGATGTGAGACAAAGTTTCGAGATAGGAGACAAAGTTTTCTTGAAAGTTTCACCCTCAAAGGGGATGAATAGATTTGGAGTTAAAGGACAGCTTAGACCCAGAGTTATAAGTCCTTACGAGATATTGCAAAAGATAGGTCCAATAGCGTATAGGTTGGCTTTGTCACCTAGCTTTGGAAATTGTGCGTTCCACGGTATGCTCGTGTCAATCACTTTGGACTGAGATTCAAAGTTTTCATCTAGATTCTGTATGAACTTGAAGAAGAAATTAGGCACAAGGTTAGATTTCAGTACCACCTTTTGCCCACAAACATATAGATGGTTGAGAGAATAATTCAGACTCTCGAAGACACGTTAAAAGTAGTACAAGGAAAAAGGTGAAAGTGATGAACAGTGATGTCATTGATTGAGTTTGCCTACAATAATAGTTATCAGGCAACAATCAATATGGCGCCTTATGAGGCAATGTATGGAAGAAAATATAGATCACCACTCTACTGAGATAAAGTAGGTGTAAGGAGAATTTTAGGACTAGACACGATGAATGAGATGATTGAGATAGTCTGACAGAAAGCAAGATGAGAGAAAAATATCATAACTTTTGTGATGATATGCAAATTTCGGGACGAAATTTTTGTTAAGAGGGGTAGTATGTAATAGCCCGCTCTTTTATTCTATGATTAAGATAAGTAAATGCGATATTTATTTATCGCATTCTTCAGTAAATGAAATCCAGTAATTATTTATGTTTAAAATTCAGCTATGATTCTAAATTGTATGTATACTATGCCTATTATTATTTTAGTTGTGCTTGTTAACTCGAGTGAGAAAAACCGCAATATAAATTATTGAGCCAGTCAATAATTTATATTTTCAGATTTATAATTGACTTAGCAAAGTCAAGTTAAAGTTGTTATTTTATATGCGATAGAGATTTTATTTCTATTAGTTACTTGAAAGTCGTGATTTAGTTCCGACTAATGAGAACGAGTTAAATTAGTTATTTAATTCGTAGAGATGTTACATCGAAGCATAGTTATTCAGCAAAACCTAGAACCAATTTTATAGATATGCGATGATACAAAGAAATTAGATTTTCAGATACAACTTTACACAATGACTGTAGGGAATTATTTACATCACCACTATTCCCTACTTACAATCAAAACCTATCACTATCACAAAACACTACAGCTACATACCTACAAGCATGCGGGAGATAACGCGTGAGTGTAAAAAGAAGAAAAATGAGAGAAGACCAATCGGTTCCTCCCTTCAAATTCAGCCAACCACCATCTCCAATCCTTTGACTTTACAGCCAACAACTCTCTTATTAAAGCACCAGCCTAACACTTCATTCCTTCTCTCATACACCAACCACCAGAAAGGGAGATGAAGAGAAGTTAATTCCTGCTGCCATCTGCCAAGTATCGAGAGGTGAGTCTTGGCCTAAGTTTCTTCATTTCATACTTGGTTCTTTCTGCATTTGTTGAGGAAACAACATTTGCAAATTTCAGTTCCTTCCCCATTGAATTCAATAATCACAGCAGCCATCCAAACACCAAACTTCACAGGTATATATGACTCAACCTAGAACACCTCTAGTTTGACTTGCAATAGAACAAGGACATCCTAGTGATGGTAAGTTGACCCAGTGTCATCTCTCAAGGAAAGTCTTAAAGGGCTTTTAATTGTATCGCAGGAAAAACAGTAAAAGAAAGCAGTAAAGGTTTTGATTTAAAAACGTAACTTAAACTTAAATGTAAATTGAACTTAAACTTAGCCTAGGCAATAATTTAAACAACTCGAATTAAACCTAACTTAAGAAATTAAATACTTGTAAATTTAAAGACTTCTAATCTAGGCATGAAACTAAAGTGCATAATTGAAATTGCATAATTGAAAAGAAAACATAAACAATAACGAAAAGCATAAACATGATTAAACGAAAATAACTTGAATTGAAATATGAAATACCGTAATTGTCTTGAACGTGTAATTGTGTCACTCAATCACAATCCAAGAAACTAAACTAAAACGAAATTGAAATCTAACTTAGAACAATAAAAACTCAAAACTATGAACAACTATGAAAGCAAGTAAATCCTAAGCTTCGGATGCCAACAGATTGCAAAGATGGCGTCTAAAACTAGGGCAAGAATTTGGATGATTTTTTTACAATGAAAACTATAGCCCTATTTATAGACTTCAACTCCTTCTGGATCACCATGGAAATTACCATGCAAAGCCAGACTCTAAAAGGAATAGAATCGTAGATGATAAGGTAACTCCAGCTATGACGCGCGCAACAAGTATTCTCCACTCGGCGGAAATCGCAGCTCTCGCCAGAGGAATGGTTATCGCCAGAGGAACGGATGACTTCTCTGATCTTGTCAGCGGAATGGGTTCCGCTCTGGTATTGATTCCTCTAGCGCTTCCTCCGCTCTGGCGGGTGATTTCTCTGGCATGTCCACGCTCGCCTCGATTCCTCTGACGGTCGACTCCTCTGGCGCTTTTCTCTCCTCTGGCGCTTTTCTCTCCTCTGGCGCCTTTCTCCTCTGGCTAAGCGAGTTCTCTGACTTAGCGAGTTCTCTGGCGGACTTCTCTGGCTTAGCGAGTTCTCTGACTTAGCGAGTTCTCTGGCGAATGACTTCTCTGGATCCGGAGCGCTTGGTTCCGCTGCTCTGGAGACTTGATTTCTCTGGTGGTTGATTTCTCTGGCCTATGATTCCTCTGGTCTGGTCTGGCTTAAAAACGCCATTTTTAGCCAAAAATCCCCAAAATTATACTCTTCCACCATTAAAACCTAAATCTCCTGAAAAGCATCAAATACACCATAAAACGCACCAATTTCCAGAAGATTTAACTTACAATGAGCACATTCAAACCCCTAAAATTAGAACAATTAAGCATAAATCAACCCCCCCACACTTAGCCTTTTGCTTGTCCTCAAGCAAAATCCATATGAATCTTAGGAAGAGATTGATTTCAACAATGCTAATTTCCATCCAATCATTCTCAAAGTCAATTCAAAATTTTACAATCAATATACCTCTCTCGATCATGCAATTAACTCAAAGTTTAAGAAGCAACAAAACAGTAATGTAAGCAATTCGATCAGACCCAATTCTCCGCTAGAAGTGAATTCCCTAATGTGATCGCCTTTATAATCAATATCACCATTTTTCACACTTTGTGTGCTTGAGATTTTCGACAGTTGAGCCATAATTCGCAAAATAAAAACCATTTGGATGTAATCCAAAGTCTTTTCACGTGGTTTCCCATGCTCATAGTTAGACTAGAGGAGCAGAGACTCAGAGCTGTCACGTTTTAGAACAGGCCAGATGTTTCAGAGCTGGCAATTTTGAGGTTGGCAATTCGTCCAACATTTTTCACATTTCACAGATAAGATACGATCGTAGGCAATCACAATGACAACACTCCTTCTAGCATCTACCGGACAAATCACGTTTTACTTACTTACAATCATGTTGCAACAAAACTCAAATTCTTTGCACAATCAAGAAACATATATCAAGAGTAAAACAAGAATAACCACCATTCATTCACAAACCCGAAATTCGCATCGAAAACCATCTACTCTTCCACCAATTCATAAAAATTAGCAAGATTCGAGACCAAAAACTAAGCATAGAAAAATCAATTTTGCCCAATTGACAATATAAACACAATAAAACACCCCCCCACACTTAAAGTATGCCATGTCCTCAGGGCACAAAAGAAATAAGAATAGAGTTGAGAAAACGTCCCTGATTATCGGTCATTGAGAAACTGAAGCATCGTGCGAGGTGGTGAATAGGGGGATTTACGGTCTGTGCAGAGCAGAGAGTTGCCACGTTGGGAGAAGTGCAGCTCGGAAAAGGGCATGCACACCAAGCATCATAGGATCCGCAAAGCAACCGAAGCTTAAGAAAAACACAAAACAAACAACGAAAAACAAGAAGAGAACAAGGAAAACAAAAACAAACCAACGGTGGGTTGCCTCCCACCAAGCGCTAGAGTTAAAGTCTCCAGCCCAACTTCAGGTTTTGAATCAGCAGAGAGGATCGTGCAGAGTGTGAGACTCCACCACCATCGTCGAGCTCTGGTGCTCATAGTACGGTTTCACTCGATGGCCATTCACTCTGAAACTCTCCTTCGTGTTTTCATTGAATAACTCAACAGCACCATGCTCAAACACCTCCGTAAGTAGAAACGGACCACTCCATCGAGATTTCAGCTTACCCGGGAACAACTTCAATCGAGAATTGAACAAAAGTACCTTCATCCCAGGGCAAAGCTTCTTATGGCAGATACGGCGGTCATGGAGTCTCTTCACTTTGTCCTTATAAATCCTTGCATTCTCATACGCCTCATTACGTAGCTCATCTAACTCCTCCATTTGCAGCGTGCGCTGCTTCACAGCAGAGTCCAAGTCATAGTTGGCAGCTTTAATCGCCCAATAAGCTTTGTGCTCAATCTCCACCGGCAGATGGCAGGCCTTGCCATAGACTAGACGGTATGGACTCATCCCAAGCACTCCCTTGAAGGCAGTTCGGTATGCCCAGAGAGCGTCATTCAACTTTGCGGACCAGTCCTTGCGCGAGGGCTGCACCGTTTTCTCCAAAATTCCTTTGATCTGCCGATTGCTCGTCTCAGCTTGTCCAGAAGTCTGTGGATGGTATGGTGTTGCAATCTTGTGCGTGATCCCATTCTTCTTCATGAGCTTTGCAAACAACTTATTGCAGAAGTGCTTGCCTCCATCGCTAATGATAGCTCTAGGAAATCCGAATCTAGAAAGAATGTTTTCTTGCACAAACTTAAGCACCACATTAGCATCACATGTCCGCGTGGGAATAGCCTCAACCCATTTAGACACGTAATCTACAGCAAGTAAAATATATTGAAATCCATGCGAAGTAGGAAATGGTCCCATGAAATCAATGCCCCACACATCGAAGATCTCGACAATTAAAATGCTTTGGAGGGGCATCTCATTTCTGCGGCCAATATTTCCTACTCTCTGACACCGATCGCAAGCAAGAGTGAAAGTGTGTGCATCTTTGAAAATGGAAGGCCAAAACAAACCTGATTGAAGAATTTTATGAGCTGTTTTCTGTCCCCCAAAGTGTCCACCACAATGATCCTCATGGCACATTTTCAACACTTGTTGTTGCTCCTCTGCCGGCACACACCGTCGAATGACATCATCCTTTCCAAGCTTGAAAAGGTGAGGAATCTCCCAATAATAGTGTCTGCATTGAGCTAAAAATCTCTTTCTTTCCTGCGATGTCAGCTCGGGCCGTAGAATACCACAAACTAAGTAATTGACAATATCTGCATACCAGGGCTCGGCACTCGCAGGGCTGCTCTGGACAGCGCTGAGTTCGGCAAGGCTGGTAGAGGTGATATCGGCAGAGCTGGTCAGAGCAGAGCTGGCTTCGATTCTGCGCTGGAGATGTCGGCTCCTCTGCTCTGGTACCGACTCCTCTGCTCTGGTATTGGACTCCTCTGCTCTGCTCGGGTAGTTCTCTGCTCTGGCATTCGACTCATCTGCTATGGCTTGGGCAGAGTGGATCTCGGCAGTGCTGCTCTTAGCAAGGGTTAATGCATATGTATGCTCAAAAGGAAAAGATTCAGGGATGCAATTGAAATTCGATTCTATCCGATTTTTATCCAATCGGGAAAGGTGGTCAGCTACGTGATTCTCTCTCCCTTTCCTATCCCTGATTTCTACATCAAACTCTTGCAACAGTAAGACCCAACGGATGAGACGAGCTTTAGCCTGAGGTTTAGTCATCAAGTATCGAAGTGCAGCATGGTCACTATGGACAATGACCTTAGACCCAATGATGTATGCTCGAAATTTATCTAAGGCAAAGACCACAGCAAGCATCTCTTTTTCAGTAGTGGTGTAATTTACTTGTGCACTATTCAGAGTTAAACTAGCATAGTAAATCACACGTAACATCTTATCCACACGCTGACCTAGCACCGCTCCTACAGCAGAGTTAGACGCATCACACATAATCTCAAAGGGCAATGACCAATCAGGCGCAATTACAACCGGGGCAGAGCTCAACTTAAGTTTCAATGTTTCAAAGGCATGCATGCAAGAGTCATCGAAATTAAAAGGAACATCCTGAGCAAGCAGTTTGCATAGAGGTTGGCTAATTTTAGAGAAATCTTTAATGAAACGTCGATAAAAACCGGCGTGACCTAAGAAACTCCTAATCCCTTTGACATCAATAGGGGGTGGCAACTTTTGGATTACCTCCACCTTAGCTCTGTCGACCTCTAGTCCATGCTTAGACACCACATGACCCAAGACAATCCCACGAGTAACCATGAAATGACTCTTTTCCCAACTCAAAGTTAGGCCACTTTCAATACACCTTTTCAACACAACATCAATCTTAGTTAAACAATCATGAAAAGACTTCCCAAAAACCGAAAAATCATCCATAAAAACCTCCACGCATTTACCAATCATATCAGAGAATATGGACATCATGCATCGTTGAAACGTCCCGGGCGCATTGCACAATCCGAACGGCATCCTCTTCCATGCAAATGTCCCAAAAGGCGTGGTGAATGCAGTCTTGACTTGATCTTCCGGTGCGATTGCGATTTGGTAGTATCCTGACAAACCATCTAGAAAACAATAAAAATCATGTCCTGCTAAACGGTCTAACATTTGATCAACAAAAGGAAGAGGAAAGTGATCCTTTCTGGTGACGGCATTGAGTTTCCTGTAGTCGACGCACATCCGCCATCCCGTGGTAGGACGTGTCGGCACCAACTCCATCTTTTCATTGCGCACAACTGTCATTCCTCCTTTCTTTGGCACGACATGCACCGGGCTCACCCACTCACTATCGGCGACAGAGTAGATAATCCCTTCGGCAAGAAGCTTTAGGATTTCCTTACGCACAACCTCCATTAGCATAGGGTTCAAGCGTCGCTGGGCATCTCGCTTTGGTGCAGCTCCTTCCTCTAAGTTGATCCTATGCATGCATGTGGCTGGACTAATGCCACGTATGTCACCTAGGCTCCATCCTAGCGCTGCTTTGTTTCTCTTCAAAACTTCAAGCAGCGCTGCCTCTTGCTCTATAGTCAGCGTAGATGAGATGATGACTGGCTTCTCCCTTCCTGCTTCTAAAAAGATGTACTTGAGGTTAGCAGGGAGTTCCTTTAGTTCCAGCGCTGGGCTCTTGGTTTCCATCTGATCATCGAGGGATAGTTCGGTATGGTTGGAAAGCACTGAGCTCGGCATGGCTGTCTGAGCAGAACCGCAAGGCAGAGGAATGGGGATTTCTCTGGCGGGTCCAGAGCCGAAGTCTTCAGCTTCCCGAGCTAACTCCTCTATATCGGCTGATCCAGCGCAAACTTCCACACGCTCATGTTCCTGTATAAATACCTTCTCAACCAGGCCATTAATAGCATCTATATATGAACATTCATTTATGAAATTAGCAGAAGGCATAGCCCGATTTTCATGCACCGAGAAAGACACCGACTCCCCCAACACTGTCATCTTAATAGTTCCATTTTTGACATCAATCAACGTGTTAGTGGTCGCCATAAAGGGTCTTCCTAATAGCAGAGTGTGATCTCTACCATTCTCGTGCACATCCCCAATCTCAAGGACTACGAAGTCAACAGGCACAATCAAATCCCCGACTCGCACCAGAATATCCTCAACTATCCCACGGGGGTACCTAACGGACCTATCAGCGAGTTGTAGACACATGCGAGTGGATTTCAAATTACCTAACTCTAATTGTTTGAAAATAGAGTAAGGCATAAGGTTAATTCCAGCACCCAAATCTAACATTCCCGTAGCTTCCTTACCATTTCCTAAAGCAATATTAATCACAAAGCTACCTGGATCGCGCTGCTTTGGTGGTAAGGATTGCTGCATGATTGAGGTCGCTACTTCTGAGACTAGAATCTTCTCATTGTCCCCGAACTTCCGCTTGTTGGAGACCAATTCCTTGAAAAACTTCACATATGCTGGGACTTTTCTGATCACATCAAGAAGAGGAAGATTCACGTTCACCTTGGCAAGCATGTTGTAGAAGTCGGCGAACTGTTGGTCTTGCTTTCCGTTGCTCAATCTGCCCGGGAAGGGAATCGGTGGTCGATAAGGTGTAGAAGCTTTGTGGAGCTTGACCTCCTTCTCCTTCTCTTCTTCCTTTTGCTGGTCTCCCTTTTCTCCATCAGTCGAGTTGGGCAGATCTGAACTCGGCAGCTCTGGTCTGAACGGAGCAGAGTTCGGCAGCTCTGTTCTGATAAAGCCAGAGGGATCCGTTCTGCTCTGGCGGAACGGTTCCTCTGCTCTGACAAGGTCAGAGGAATCGGTTCTACTCTGACGGGACGGTTCTTCTGCTCTGGTTTGTGTTGGAACCTCCATTTTGTTATCCAGAATCTTACCACTGCGGAGAACAGTTACAGCAAGAGCTTGATGTGGCTGAGCAGGTTGGCCATGAAATTTCCCAGGCTGCTGTTGTTGTTGGATTTGATTCAAGGTACCGGAAAGTTGTCCAACCGTTGTCTCGAGCCTTTTGATTGTAGATGCTTGGGCCTCCATACTTTGTTTGCTGATTTCCATAAAGGTTTGCAGCGTTTCTTCGAGCGTGGATTTTTGTGGTGGAATCGGCTGTGCACTCTGTTGCGGAATGGATTGCTGCTGTTGGTATTGTGATCTGTACGGTTGGAACGAACCCTGCTGTTGTGGGAAATATTGTTGTTGTAGATAGCCCATTTGAGGTGGTCGACGGAATTGATTCCCCCCAAGATTTTGATTTCCCCATCCAGCATTCGGCTGACCTCTCCATCCGCCATTCACATTTTGTTGACCTTGATTCATGTTCTGCCCATAAGGTCTGCTTGGCCCTAGATTGTAGCCTTGAAATCCTTGTGCCGCATAGACCTCAGCTTGTCCTTCCGGAGTAAACTCTCCCATTCTATGGCACTCATTAGCTCCATGGCTGAAATCTCCACAAATACCACAGGGCTCAACGTACTGTAGGGCTGGGTTCGGCGGGGCTGGCGTCGGCAGAGCTGGAATTGGCTGAGTTGTCATCGGCGGTGCTGAGCTCTGAACTGGAGAATTTTCCATCTTTTCCATCTTGAGCTGTTGGACTTCTCGCATGATCGAGGCCAATTGTTGCTGCATCTCGAACTGATTTGTCACGGCACTAGCCTCTACTCTCCGTCCTCGGACTGACTTTTGTTGGGAGCTCTCGGCTAAAGTCTTGAAAATCTCTTTCAGATCTGCCGCAGTTTTCCGAGCTATGTTCCCTCCTGCCGTGCTATCTACCATAAATTGGGCAGTTTGCACTAACCCATCGTAGAAGAACTGCATCAACATAACATTAGTGAATTGATGTTGAGGGCATTGACGGAGGAGTTCTTCATATCTCTCCCACGCTTCATGAAAAGGCTCGTCCGCTCCTTGGGTGAACTCCATTATTTTCGTTCTCAGCTCCTGTGTCTTGTGACTTGGGTAGTATTTCAGCATGAATTTTTCACAAGCATCTCCCCATGTAGTGATAGAGTTGGGCGGCAGAGATAGCATCCACGTCCTCGCCCGGTCTTTAAGTGCGTAGGGGAAGCACTTGAGCTTGAGTTGATCCTCCGTAAGAGTAAGTAGAGGGATTGTTTGCACTTGTGTGCAAAAATCCCGGATGAATTGCAGCGCATCCTCGCTTGGCATTCCGTGGAACACCGGCAGCAGATTCGAATCATTAGGTTTGAGATTGTAATTTCTCACAGCAGTGGGGAGCACAATTGCCGACGTGTTGGTATCTCCAATTACCGGCCTGGTGAAGTCTCCCATATATTCCGTGTTCTTGGCCATCTCCTTCTTTTCCTTGTTTAAATTCTGCTTGGTGCAAAAATTGGCAGAGCTGGCCTCTTCCTCCTTAGTGTGTTCTGCCGTGGCTGCGGTCTGCTCTGTATTGGTAGCGCTGGTGTCCTCCTTAGTCGTGTTATGCTTAGCACGGAAGTCGACAAAGCTGGCCTCTTCCTCCCTTGTCTCTATGGTATGCTCTGGAACTTCAGAGTCAGATTCAGAACCACAGTAGAAATCGTCAGTTCTGTCACGTGCGTCTTCGTCGGAATTGGAGTTAGAACCGTCTGCTCCGTCGTCACCGAACACTCCCTTGCAACTATTCTTCCTGAAAATCCCTTCGCTCGTACTATGCAAAGGTGACACCAATTTGCCTTTAAGACTACGGCGTCCCTGCATGCACAACACTGAACAAACGGATTAAACGCACCGAGTGGAAGAAACGTAAAAACAAAAATTAAATAAAGCAAGTAAAAACGACACAACTAAAACGCCTAAAACTTTCCCCGGCAACGGCGCCAAAATTTGACTCAACCTAGAACACCTCTAGTTTGACTTGCAATAGAACAAGGACATCCTAGTGATGGTAAGTTGACCCAGTGTCATCTCTCAAGGAAAGTCTTAAAGGGCTTTTAATTGTATCGCAGGAAAAACAGTAAAAGAAAGCAGTAAAGGTTTTGATTTAAAAACGTAACTTAAACTTAAATGTAAATTGAACTTAAACTTAGCCTAGGCAATAATTTAAACAACTCGAATTAAACCTAACTTAAGAAATTAAATACTTGTAAATTTAAAGACTTCTAATCTAGGCATGAAACTAAAGTGCATAATTGAAATTGCATAATTGAAAAGAAAACATAAACAATAACGAAAAGCATAAACATGATTAAACGAAAATAACTTGAATTGAAATATGAAATACCGTAATTGTCTTGAACGTGTAATTGTGTCACTCAATCACAATCCAAGAAACTAAACTAAAACGAAATTGAAATCTAACTTAGAACAATAAAAACTCAAAACTATGAACAACTATGAAAGCAAGTAAATCCTAAGCTTCGGATGCCAACAGATTGCAAAGATGGCGTCTAAAACTAGGGCAAGAATTTGGATGATTTTTTTACAATGAAAACTATAGCCCTATTTATAGACTTCAACTCCTTCTGGATCACCATGGAAATTACCATGCAAAGCCAGACTCTAAAAGGAATAGAATCGTAGATGATAAGGTAACTCCAGCTATGACGCGCGCAACAAGTATTCTCCACTCGGCGGAAATCGCAGCTCTCGCCAGAGGAATGGTTATCGCCAGAGGAACGGATGACTTCTCTGATCTTGTCAGCGGAATGGGTTCCGCTCTGGTATTGATTCCTCTAGCGCTTCCTCCGCTCTGGCGGGTGATTTCTCTGGCATGTCCACGCTCGCCTCGATTCCTCTGACGGTCGACTCCTCTGGCGCTTTTCTCCTCTGGCTAAGCGAGTTCTCTGACTTAGCGAGTTCTCTGTCGGACTTCTCTGGCTTAGCGAGTTCTCTGACTTAGCGAGTTCTCTGGCGAATGACTTCTTTGGATCCGGAGCGCTTGGTTCCGCTGCTCTGGAGACTTGATTTCTCTGGTGGTTGATTTCTCTGGCCTATGATTCCTCTGGTCTGGTCTGGCGTAAAAACGCCATTTTTAGCCAAAAATCCCCAAAATTATACTCTTCCACCATTAAAACCTAAATCTCCTGAAAAGCATCAAATACACCATAAAACGCACCAATTTCCAGAAGATTTAACTTACAATGAGCACATTCAAACCCCTAAAATTAGAACAATTAAGCATAAATCAATATACTAAGCTCCCTTACTTCAATCCATTCACATTTCATCCAACAACCATGATCAGTTAAAGAATACAGAGTATACAAATGATTATATGCTTAAGGGGACTAAGCATAATACAGAAATCAATTTATACATATATATTTTCTCCACTTGAGATAAAGGCAATGAGAAAACTCTCACAAATCAGTAGCAAAACCAAGACTCCACATAGACTTAAGTATTGAACTTAGCATTTAGAAGGGGAGGGAGGCTTATTCGAGGTACCTGTTTCATTTAAACGGGGAAAGATGACGGCTTGACGTCGACGCTAATCGCACGGAAGAGGAGGGGGTTGACTGCCCTGCTCCGCCGAACTCCAGGGAGACGCAACGGCGTCGAACCAGGGCGGTGACCCGGGATTTCAGAAGCGGCGCCTACGGTCGCCTCGACTTCGCTGGATTCAAGAGCAGCGGCGGACGTAGCCCAGCGGCGCGGCGATTTCGCCTGAATCGGCGGAGAGCTAGGGCTCGTTTTGAAAGGAGGAATTGAGCCATTCTGTGAGAGAATTAGAAGGCGGACGAAGGGCATCGACTTCGCCGGATGTACAAAACCAACGGCGGCCCTTGCTGATCTCCTTTGAAGCACAGCGCGGTTCGTGGAACTCCAAGCACGGGGTCTCGCCAGAAATCGAACGCGGAGGCGACACGACGACGGCGCTGCTCGCTGGTCTTCCAGAGGCGGCGGCATCGAACCGTGATGAGATGAGAGAAGGAGGCATCGATTCTTTGAGAGGGGCGGCGTACCTTCACCAAAAACCAGCAGCAGCGACCTGGGTTTGACGATGAAGAAAAAGGGCGGCGCTGGGTTAGACGCGTGGAAGGCTGACGCCGGTGATGGCAAACGACGACCGGCGCCGTTTGAATCGCCGGATTCCAGTTACAGCAGCGGCGACGATTTCTGAATTGGGAAGTTAGGGCTCCTCTTTGTTTCCTTCAACAGATATGGGAGAGAGAGAACTTCGGAGGGGGAATTGAGGACGAGGTTGGACGGGGCTGCTTCCAGTCGACGACCTCCCGCCGAATTCTGGAGCAGCGGCGGCACCCGCCTCGGCTGAAGGTAGAGCGAGATGGAGAGAGGCGTGAGTGATTTAGGAGAGATAGCAGAAGCGTGTTTGCTTAGAGAGAGAGAACCGAGTGCTATATAGAAATGGGCTCCTATTTTAATTGGGTTGGGCCAAAATTTTTGGGCTTTATTTATTTTAATATTTGGGCCGATTTTAATTTAAGTTGGGCCTTGTTTTATTTTATTCGGGCCTGCTTCACTTTAATTCCTATGGGCCGAGTTTCTTCATAATTAAAGCCCAACTACATTGTATTTTAATTGGACTGTTATATTATCTGAGCTGAGCCTTGATTGATTTATTTATTTGAGCCCAACTAACCAATCATTTATTCATTGGGCCAAGATTTATTTAATTACTTGAGCCAATAAATTATTTCAATTGAGCCTCACCTTTAATTCTTTTGGGCTCAGTCTTTAATTGTAGTCAGGCCATTTCATATATATTGGTTGGGCCGAAAGTTGGGCCTTATTTATTTTATTCAGATGGGCCTCTATTACTTCATTTCAATTGGGCCTTTTATATAATTATTCAGGCCCACTTTTACTTAATTAATTATTAGGCGGCCTTATGTCGAGCCTTTTAATTACTTAAACTTACAACAGTACTTTCTCCCATTTATTAAGCCCGATTGAGTTTTACGAGGATAAAAGCGAGTAAGTCGAAGTATTTATTTATTCTTTCCTATCGACTACGAGGAGCGGGGTTTATTTAATCGGCGGATTAGAACACCCTGTAGAAAACGGATTAATTTTAGATAATTATCCAGCTTCATGAGATGAGACTTAGCTTTTGTTTAAATCCGATAGCCTGGATTAATAGTAAAATTTCCCGATTATTATTTCAGAATAATAATTCATGCATAAGAGGATCATGCATCATTAATTTCGTATTCTCATTATTTGAGGATTTTGCTCGAGCAGTATCTTATTTATATTCTCGTAATAAAGGTCAAGCACGAGATTAATAATCAGTCAAGGAGCTACTGTACCACAGAAAGTTTCTATCAGGTGGGCATTACTTTCATATATATCAAATGAGTTTAAATGTTACGTTCAAGCAAGTCATTTCATGATAAAATCTTTGAGTTAAAGTTATTTCAAGTATTGTCTTGCCATAAAATGTTTAAATTTTAGTATGATATCTATCTGCTTTGGCTTTGCCAATGATGCAATCGAATTCGGGTCCTGAGCAGTTGATAGCTATCCTGCCAGGGCTAGTGTACACCAGTGACCGTGAGTCATCTAGCGGGTTGGCCGGTCAAGTGACCGTGAGAGGTGGCCACCTCTCCGGCACACAGTTCCAGATATGATAGATTACAAGAGAACTTAGACTGATCAGTCGAACTTTAAGAATCACAAATGAATTTAGTAAGCTTGGGCCTTTTAGCTAAAACTCCCTTGCTGTACTGTTTATGATGGCATGACAATTTACAGTTTTGAAGCATGTATTTTTATACTTAGGCCTACGTGCCCACTGAGTGCTTTTGTACTCAGCCCTGCATATGTTTTCTAAATGTGCAGGTTGAGCTGATGTGATGATGGTGCTGAAATGAGCAGAGTCTCCAGGGTTGTTAATAAATAGTTAACCTGTCTAGAATATGTCTTCATACATATGTCTAGCTACTTTCCGCTGCAAGATGTTGTTGATGTTATAGTATGTTATGTCATACTTTGAGTCTTAAGAGAATGGTTGCATATGATGTATAACTTGATTAATGAATAAAAATGACGAGTTTTATTAAGATGAGTAAGTTTTACGGCTATAAATGACGCCCCTTTTCTTCCCCTTCTTCTTTAACCCCATCCCTAGTCGTGGATCACTCGGCCTAACTATCCCTAGTTAGGGCGGGCTGTGACAAATGGCTTGTCAATATTATATATAGAAAAAGAAATTTTAAATAAGACGATGTTGTAGATGGTTTTACAAGTTAAAACGCTAGACGAAGTTATTTTTATAAGTAATAAAATATTTATATTTTTTTTATATATTGTGCACAATAATATATTGAGGGCCCATTTTTTTAGTTTCGCCCAGGGCCCCATTTTTGCCAGGACCGGCCCTGAGTTAGGTGAATGTGTAAAAGAAAAAAGACAAAAAGAAAAAGTGGTGAGATATTGTTCCAAGTTCCAACGATGTTTTGGATATATTTTGAACAAAAATTAGGTCTGGGTCTTAAAAAGTCACATTTTTAAATCCGATGGTTTAAGTGGATTACCTAAAATCCCAAAGTTGATTTCATGTTCATCAATCATTATACTAAATTGTCACAAAACCGAATTACAATAGGTTGGATATATAGATTGTGTAAATGATTTTAGTCATTGGTAAAAGATTAAGAAAACTTAGTGAAGCAACAAAGAGTGGTCATGACAAACTTATTAAACAGACATTGCCAAACAAGATATATATGTGACATTTATTTTCTGATGCAGTAACTGTTTTATGATAGTTTAGTCATTCCCTTCAGCTCTTCCATATGCTGTGCAAGTTCTTTTAAGACCTGTAAAGCAGGGAAAAAGTGCAGCAAACAAGAAAATATAAAATAAAATAATTAATGGAAAAAAGAAAAAGAAAAAAGAACATGCTTCTACAACTCTGTTAGGAAATAAGTTTGTTGATTCTGCTAACTCACCAACTTGGTATCTTCCAATGCAGTTTCAAGCATCCTGATTTTCTGCAGAAAAAGAAAATGTTTATTCCATTTCATCTCGAATTTTTATTGAATAATGCATGACTACTAGTTAGAAACTTAGAAACTTACTCCAAACTTACAGAAACAAAAAACCAAAAAAAAAAAAGGGTTAGAAACCTACTTCTTTTGCATCTTCAACGACAGGCTCAAAAGCTTGGATCTTCTGTACGAGAGGCTGTTTCCTCGAGTCTCTGGCGATCTCATCTGTTGGAAACGCATCTTCGCATCCAGAACTCTGTTGCATTTATTTGTGTTTGTATAAACAAAAAATGGTAAAAATAAGGAGAAGTGGAACAAAAGGGAGCCCAGATGAACTAATACTAATTTTTTTCCTCAGTTTTGCATGGCTAACAATGTTAGCTCTGCAAGGAAGATTTCAGTAAGCTGCAAGAACATTTTAGCATGACACAACAAATTGCTTGACTGAGATTTAGCAGAACATCAGCGAGCTACTAGGTAAGGTAGCAAATGGAGAAATCGCTATGGAGAAGAAAAGAGGTTTAGTCTGTTTTTTGTCTTAGAACTTCAAAGAAATGTACCAAATTTGAGCCATTTTATAAACCAGACTCCAAATTGAGTGACATGATAACATCAAGCATACACAGAAAGGCTTACATTGTGACCAAAGAATGCACTCTTTTTGCTCGAACACTTCCCCTCCTCACCTTCCTCCCCATCCTCGGTATACAGCATTGCCTAGCAGAGAAAGTACTATCTAAGCCACGTTACACGAAAATGCATCCATGTGAAGCTCATCCCAGCATCAAAGCTTCACATGATGGACAAACAACAACAAAAAATAGAATTTGTGAAAATCAAGGAATCATTGAGGAAGTACCTCAAGTGTTGCAGTGATTTCAGGATCATTCCAAGGTCCTTTGTCGCTAAAGAGGCACCCACCAGTGTCACGACACGCACAGTCACCACCCAAGAAACTCGGGAGATTACTATTGATCATCAAACATGTTTTAAACAATTAAACACGTATTAGAGGCATATATCCTACATATTTCCTCCTAAACCAAGAGCACAATGGAGTAGAGTACCTTGGATCAATAGCTTCAATTAGGCTACTTTTGTAGTCAGATCCCAACACCTACAAAATTTTTGCTGTGAAAACTTAAATTGAAGTCCGTCACTACCTTCCTTGGTGACCATCAAATAACCATGACTGTTTAGGTACATATAGTGTATGACGTGCAAAATGACCACGCTGGGAGAAAGTCGTGATAACTAGAAAAACATCCAGAAATGAAAATGAGCATAATTCAAGATTTTCTTACTCTGATCTTAGCCAAGGTGCGGGCATCAAGAAACGCTTTGATTACTTTCCAAAGTACCCTAAATCCTGGTCCAGCATTTACTATAAAAAGCAGATGTAGTGTCTGCAAGCATTATCAATGGAAGGTATTTACTAGATAGAAAATGGAGATGCCTAACAAAAGCTTAACTTTGTTGAATTGGTTAACAAGTGTACAGATATGAATAAACAACAAAAAAGAGAAACATTAAGGTTCAGTCCATCCACAATATTATAGTTCTAGATGAGGAATTCATCCCACTGATTCTGTTCTCTAGTCATTAGTCACAGCCAAATGTATATGAGCACAAATGTGTTTTGCAATTTTATGTCTATGTATTGAAGGTATCACCCTTACGTGAGACACTTTAAGTGATAGGCCCAAGAGCCCAAAACCACCAAATCTCTACAACAGTTTGTTATAGCAGTCACTTCTCTCATAGTCGTTAGTTAGTTAGTTATGATATATTGCATGGATGCAATTTTGGTTAGTTTATCAGAACGGTACAAAAAAAGTTGATGCATGCAATGATGTAGAAGAACATATATGTTGTTTTAAGGGGATAAGATGCTTTGTTGTATCCCTTTTCATTTGGACACACAATCTCAGATATGATATAGCACTTGTGTATTTACACAGTAAATGTAGTATCCACAAAAGGTCAGGCCAAAAGTGATAAGTTTTAGATGATGTGTAATTGCAATCTTAAAATTGAATCTATATATCTTTCATGTCTTTACATAGATAACTTTTACCACATAACAAATTGGCCCAAGAACATATAATGAACAATATGACTTCAAGCCTTAATTGATACCATATAACAAATATAAATTTTGACGCCAAGATTCCAATTGAATTAAAATTCTGGAAAGGCAAAACAGCCAAAAAAATCCAATCATTTGCTATCTTTTGCACTTTAGCCAATACTTCTAAAAAACTAATTTAGCCATAATTTGGTCATCCAAACAAATTATAGCCAATTTGATATGTTGAACCAAAATTAGCTTATGTAACTTTCATGTGGACTTAATTACTGAATATAATTGTTATTAAGTCAATGTGGTAGAGATGGAAGCTAATTTTGACTCGACATATCAAATTGACTATAATTTTGTTTAAGTGACCAATTATGGCTAAACTTACAAATTTAGAAGATTGGCTAACATACAAAAGATAAATGGCAAATGATTGGATTTATTTGGCTATTATGCCTTTTGGAAAACATTTCATAGGATCCCAACATATGTTAGACGATAAATTAAAACAAAATTGACTGTAAAGTCTACCTCAGGATAATAGCTGCTGTCAATTTTTTGAATTTCCATAAACAGATACCTAGCAGGTTTTGAAAAATGGTTCATTCCCTGTCAACAAAATTGTATATCTAAATAAAAAAATTGAATAGAACAGAAAGATACATGATAGTTATCAATAGATTGACTACAAATAAGTTTAGCATATTTGTCTAATGCTTCAAGAAATTCCTGTTGCTTTATCACCAAATCTATATAAGTTTGACTTGGGAAAATGAAAATTCTGAGATGCACTCTTCATTTAAACTACTCTTAACTGTCTGAGATAAACTCCTGTCTCGCCATGGTGATTGCAACTGTAGATTGAAGAAAAATTCAAGAACCTTGACTAATTTAATTGCATAGAGAATTAGATTTATAAACTACAGACATTTCTACTTTTATGTGAACTAGAAGCCATAGAGACAGCAAATGTGACTAGCAACAACGTTGGCCTTTAAGGAACTGAAAAGAACTATCACCTAATACTATTAAACCATATTTTATACAAGGGAAATATGATTAAGCTTAGCCCGTCTGTGATAATCCCAGACTTAGAGTACCCTTGAAATATCTATTTAAGCCTAATAATTTCCTGAAGAGAAACTGTATTGCTATGTCAAATCCAAACTTAAACTCTGATAAATTCATAAAGAACAAATTTGTCTTAGTTTTAAGTTGCTGACAGAGACGTCTTACCACATCCTTCACATCCAAGATACTTATGGTTGAAGCTATGTGTTTCTTTGCAGCAAGTGAGCACGCAGGATATCTCCAGCTCAGAGTCTTTTCCTGTTCATATATGTGATGCTTCACGAATCTCTCAATGGTAGTTACTCGAAGAAACTTGTCAAGATCAATCATTCCGATTCTTTCAATATAAACCGGCCTGCCATATCTGTCAACTCCATGATATCCATGAGGATAACATTTCCTCACTTCTTGATATTCTTCAAACTTGAATTCCTGCCGTGCAATCGTGAATCAGCAGTAGATGTTTCCATCGAGTTTGCTTAAATCATTATCTAAGAGACACAGAAACTAGTTACCAATAAAAGGAGATAATTCAGGTATGTTTAATCAGTGCAACTAGTAGGACCATGCTAATCTTGGATGTAAAGCACACAATTAACAGGTAAGTAATGAACAAGTCATTCTTTAGCAAAAAAAACGAACAAGTCACTCTTAGCAAAATTGCAGTGCTGTCACATTGAACTTTAACAATGCATCTTTATGATGTATGTGAAACATTATCAAACATCACTAGCTAGAAACATTATATGCTTTCTAAACTATAATTATGTGCTCCAAATATTTATAAATAAAAATAAAACTGTAATTATGTGTATCCTATCATTAATTATGCTCACTCTGCATTACAGTAGCTTTATGATAGCTGGAATGTTTTCCACTAGGATTTTATGCAGCACTTTCTGAAATCCAAACAAATAAAATTCGCTGTGTCTAGATAAATATACTTCTTTGCACATGTGCAAAAAAGCTTTTTAATCTTCAAATTTCCCAATCAAAACTTCACATTTTCGTAAATTTACCATATCCAAGGTCAAGACATCCTCTCATACAGGCATCTTCACCTGCATAGCATTCTAGCAGAACTTTAGAAGGTTATGAAAATAGATACCTGTAAGATTGTGTCAATGCGCATCTCCTCTCGCCACTTAACATACTGCACAAACATGTCTTTAGCTTTCATAAGATCATAGTCTCTCATTCTAAGGAATCTGCACCACAATTAGTCCACATAATTTTTCTGCTGGTCATGGAATTAAAACAATCAGGGGTAGTCTAGTTTTCATGATTGATAAGATAGATGATTAAGTATTTTTATCCTCATTACTAAGATTTCTCCAATCCCAACCTTTCAGTAGGATATGAATCGTGATAAATTAGCTCAAATGATAGGAGTTATCAACGGTCTTGGGACATCCCAAAGTTCCACTCCTTAGTAAACAAGGGATTAGCCTATACTATTTTTATCTAGTTAGGTTAATCCTCAAAGTAAACACTCCTAAGTGAAATCACAATACATAAAAAGCAGATTAAGCAACCTTAAAAGAGTATGATAATCCAAATGCTTCTCTGATAAGTGACCCTCAAGAAAAAGCAATTCACGAAACGCATCAACAATTTTATCATCTTTAGGATTATGAGCCCCTTCGAGAAGCAGTTTCTGAGACTGGCTCCTCCACCTGTACTTGAATGGCTGCGAAAGAACTTTCATGAGGCCGCGGCGGCGCTGCTCTTTTATGGGCGGTAGCTGCCAGTAAGTTTCAATAGGAGGATGAGAAATTTTGGGGCCTCTTCTAGTACACGACGCCGCTTTACTGCTACTATTTGGCGAGTCTGAAATCAACACTTCTTTCAGCAATTCCTTTGGTTTCTGCATGTTTATTACCTACTACAATCATCAAAATCAGGAATATGCAATCGTTGAGTAATATGATCATAATTATGCGCATGAGATGCAGGTTTTCAAGACCCTTTTTGCTATAGAAGTTGATCACATTTCAATCATGACAGTGAAGCCCAAAAACAAGAAAACTCTCTGAGTCGATATAGTGAGCTAGGCAAAATAACTCATTGAATTTAGAAAGAAAAGAAAAAACAGAGAAATAGAACCTGGATCAGACAAAATGTGGAGGCCTACTGAGAGAGAGAGCTGCAAAAAGGGAAGGGTATGAATGCGTCGGTTTTGGGTTTTGAGTTTGCTTTGAAGGGGATGCAATTGGAATGTGCAAATGCAACGGAATATTGCGAATGTTTGAAGGCCAAGAAACCCCGCCAAATAAAGGGAACTACCTCAGATTTTCTTTATTTATTCATGTATATTGTATAGTATTATAGTACTTATATAGGTAAAGAATTTAATAATTTTTTTAATTCTTTTTCTGGTGTTAGAATGAGGTTCATGTTCCTCCCCACCACTTCAACCATTCAATTATCAAATCTTATTAATTTATTTTTCTTTCACATTATCAATATTTTTTCTAATCCAAACACGTTTATTTTTTATGATTTATCAATAATCATTCCAATCATATAATTATAATATTATTTTATATTATTTTTAAATCAGAAATATAATTAATTGTAACAAAAAACCAATTGTAGGAAATTGAGTAAAAACTCAAAAATTGTAAATTTAATAAAATTAAAAAATATAACAAAATTTTGATCTTAATACTAGCTTGTAACAAAGTGGCAAGCTTGGGTGTGGTGGTCCGAATATTTGTCTATCTCGAATTTATTAATATTAATATTAGCTTATTATTTTGATAAGAGGTGTATTTAGGTACAACGTCGTATTGAAGTGTCGCCGATGAGTCCTAATCATCTTTTTTTGATATGTCATCTCAGATTCAATTTAAAGGAAATTAAATCGATATAAAAAATTGAGTAAGTATTAAAAAAATTTATGAATTCTAAAAACAAAATTGAAAGTTTATGTTAAAATTCAAAATTGGAAATTGATAATAATCCATTTGATCAATCATTTCTTCTTTGGGGAAATAGAGATCAAACGTAAAGGTGTCAAATGGGCCAACGAAATAAACCCATTTCATTTTATTTAGTATCTATTTTTATCAAGAAAATGGTGAAGAAAAATGGGGGGAGACGAGAAGCTTTTGCCAACCACGGATTTTCAATGTTTTTTCTTTTTTCGGTCTAAAATTTGGGTTGAAAGATTGTGTCTGAAGAAAGGTTACAATCGCTTCTCTCTCCTTTTGTGCAAAAGAGGTACATAAATTAAAAAATTTACATTCATACATAAATTTTCAATTGTTCTTATTTTTTTCAACTATTCGAATTTCTCACATGATTATTACATTTTTTATAAAATAATGTTATCAAAGCTAGTTGAAGTGATAAATTAGAGTCATCGTGACTAAATAAAATAACGTAAATATCCAATTATATGTAAAATTATAATAAATGAAGGTTTGTGTACTTAGAAGCAAAATTTTAGTTCATTTGTAAAATCATAATTTGGTGAAAATCTGATCAGTGCAATTATCTCAATTACCATGTCTCACTACCATCTTACAACTAAATTTATAGGCACTCTATATATAAAGAAATAGGGAAAGTCTGTTCTTGGACATTGATGGTGTGAGAGAGAGCATGACTTTTTTTTTTCTTTTTTTTTTTGGCTATTCATCAGCTTTTGTTATAAGCGACAATTATATAATATTAATCATGATTAATTATATGATTATATCCTAAATTATAGATTTTTTTTCTAATCATGAGTTATCAATTTTGCATTATTTGTCTTCTAAAAAAAATGAATTATTTGTAGCCTTCGTACATTTTTCAAGTCTAAAAAGTTGACATAGCTTGTCGCATACTCCCTCCGTCCCATTATTAATGGCACGTTTTCCTTTTTGGGCTGTCCCGTTATTGATGGCACGTTTCCTTTTTTGGAAAAAATAAGGGAGTGTTTAATGTTAATGATACCCCTAATTAAAAGCCTAATTAAACAACTTTAAAATAAAAATCTGGCACGCGTCTCTCTCTCTCTCAGAATTGGAACCGTCTCTTCTTCAATCCATTCCATTTAATTTCTCCCTCATGTCCGCCGCTCTCTCTTTCTCTCGAGTCTGAAACCCTAATTTCTTTCTTCGCCTGAATTCTCCATCTCACGCCTGCCGCCCCTCGTCGCCTTGTTAGGCTGTAAGCCGCCGCCCCCTCTGAATTCGTCTCTCACCGATTTGGCCTCCACCATCGTCCCCGATTGAAAAATCCCAATGATGTAAACCCTTACCAAAATCAGATCTGTCTCTATCTTCGTCTTCTGCCTGTCGTCTCTCTCTCTCTGTGACTCTACCTTCAAAATCTGAGGGATCTAACCGAAGGATGTCGAAAGACTACGGTGATTCATATGATTGGGAATGGATGGCTTCTTTACAGACATGGATCGAGGTCAAGGTGATTGAAGATCGAATCAGAGAACGGGGTCGCTTGGCTTTAGCCCAACAAGGTAAAGGCCCTATCATTACTCCTATGGTCTCCGATGAACTGCCTGTATCATCTTCTCCTGCTAATTGTGATGCTTACCCCGATTCCTTTTTTCTGTGTGAGGAAAATTGGCAACACAGGGAAATGGGTGATGCGGAGTTGCGGATGTTAAAAATCCTGCTTCCTGCCTTTTTTCTGGTGAGA
Source organism: Salvia miltiorrhiza (assembly GCF_028751815.1). Classification (NCBI taxonomy): domain Eukaryota; kingdom Viridiplantae; phylum Streptophyta; class Magnoliopsida; order Lamiales; family Lamiaceae; genus Salvia; species Salvia miltiorrhiza. Next base: position 160,740 of record NW_026651539.1, read on the forward strand.
TCTACCCTAATCCCTAATTTGCTCTTCCTGGTTTGCTGATATATGGCCGATTGACCACTGATTGTGGTGATATTGATATGTGGTCGATTGATTTGTTGGATTAATGACCTTGTTGGCTATTGCATGTGGGATTTGCAGTGTTTATTGGTGTGGCATGGGTGTTATGTGGGTCTGAAATGATGAATTACTTGTCAAATGTTAGGTCCCTGTTGGTTTTTAAAACTATGATCTTTTTAACTTGCAATGAGTTTTAAAAAAAAAGCCTGATCTTTATTGGTTCCCTTGTGCTTACTGGTTTGGTTTCCTTATTGTAAGTAACTTGATTGGGGGTTGTTGTTGTTTGATGTTGTTGGCTGGTGTTTGAATGTTTGGTTAACCACTGATTGTGGTGTTGGTGGCTGCTGTGATGTGTGTTTGAGTGTTGGTGGCTGCTGCTTTTTGATGTTGTTGGCTGGTTGTTGCTGTTTGATGTGTGTTTGAGTGTTAACTTGACCACTAAAACTTCCACTAAACATTCACATAGAAAATGGCAGATGCATTTACACATAGCTTCACTTACAAAAAGGAAGATGCATTTACAAAGTCTGCACTATTTTTACAAAAAGGGCAGATGCATTTACAAAAAAATGTTTGGTCATTCACTATTTTTAATCACAAAATGCTGCCTTCTACCTCCAAAATGCTTCCTGCTTCCACATTACAAACCTTCATGACCTTGAATTTGAAGGTTATGCACCATCACCTCAAGCTCATTGGTGCATCCTGCATTCACTCCCAACTGTTGCATTAATGAGTCAGTTATGGATAGTGCTCCATGCTCAATTAGATAAGATATGCACTCCCTAACAAGTTCACTTGGAACTTGGAGATTCAATGGGAGCATATCCTGCCTAATTAGTGCATCCTTCCTCATATGAGGAATTTTGTAGCTATTTCTCCCTTTAACCTTCAGAATTTCAATCATGCAAGATTGTAAGCTCAAAAACACTTTGTTCAAAGTGTTTGGGCTTAATTCATTGAATGAATTAATCACAGCATTCACAAGATCTGATACACTGTTACAAACTGATTCAGTTTGTAGGGACTGAATTGCCCTAAACCACCCCAGATCATTGATGTTTGTGTCTGGGGAGTTTGGTGGTTGATTTATCAAATGAATATCAAATCCATCTGCTGAAGCAACAGCTCTGAAATCTGGGTCTGAGTCTTGTATGTGAGGCCTAGCATTATCTTGTTGTATGTAGATGGTTTTGCTAGCATTTGCTGGCCATTTTGCTTTAATAGCAGGAACAATCTGTTTTACAAAAAAAAGAAAGCATTCACACTTTAATAAACTGCATTCCTAACTGCCATCTGCATTCATACTTTAATAGACTGCATTCACACTTTAATAGACTGCATTCACACTTTAATCTGTTGCATTCACACTAAGCATACAATTAATCACAGCATTCACATCTGAATTAGGGCAGAACAGCATGCACAATCTGTTTTGCTTTAAAAAAAAGAAAGCATTCTGGTTTTAAAACATTGCATTCCAAAGTGCCACTTCATTAACTAAGCATACAAAGAAACCAAATGAATTAGGTACATGGTATTGGTGCATTTAGGGCAGAATTCAGGCAGCCTTTGTACCTTGTTTATAAAGCAATCTTTCACAACTTCTTTTGTGATGCTTTGTATGGGCTTGAGCTCCATTGTCCCTGCAGCCCTGTTTTTACTCTTCCTTTTGGCTGGTACTAATTCTGTGAATGGAAATATTCCAATCTTCCCATCAAACAAGCAGCTGCCATCATCATCAAACACTGGCCGACACACAGCACACATGAACATGACTTTTTGGATGAATTTTTTGCTCTTGCATGTCCTATGCGGTTCTGTCTCTTCAGGGGTGAGGTAGAACCTTTGTGATGTTTTTGTGATGTAAAACCACTTTTCATCAATGTGGACTGTGTTGTGCATGCTTTTAAATGACAAACTCCTAACAATCCTATCCCATTCTAGAGCTTCTAAGGAAAACCGTAGCCTAAGTAACTTGTTTGGAGCCGTAAGATCAGGCTTGATTGCATTTGTGTGTGCTCTGATCAGCCCGGATTGAATCCACCTGCCAACTGTTGTTTTACTGCATCCAATCCCACATGCTAGCCTTCTAATTGTAGATCTTTTTGTCAAGTCTATGCTAGCAATTAATCCTAAATCAATTTCTACCCTTTTTCTTCTTGGATTTGAAGGTTTTTTACTCAAACAACTAATTACCTCACCACGATCTTTTTGCTTTTTTGCAGCTGCCCAAAGTCGACTAATGGTCCGGCGGGAACTCTTCCACTTTTGCACCGCTGCAGTGAGCTTCCCTCTGCCCGGTTTGCCGTTTTTGCTCCCTTCAAGAAGAAATTGAAGTATGGCTGCCCTCTCAAAGGAAGAAAGATCCTTTCTTCTAGCCATTGAAGTTTTTTTTCTTTCTGATTTTAGGAGTTTAGCTGCTGTTTGATGATCTGAAATGTATCCCTATTTATAAAGGGCTGAACTTACTGCACTTTTTAAAAGTGAGGGAGATTTGAAAAATCTGAAATTTTTAATGAGATACAGCAGGTTCCAAAAATTGTGTGCTTTATGGCGCCACTTTGAAATTTGTTAAAGAAGAAATATTTTGGCAACTTCTTATAGTGCAGATTATGATGTTGCATTTGGCGCCACTATTTTGGGTTATGCAGATTCAGTTTTTAGATCAATTAAAAAAAAATTATTTAATGCTTATTAAAAATTAAATTAATAAAAAAAATTAAAGTCAGAAAAATTAATATGAATAAAATAAAGTCTTTATTTATATTGATAAAATAGAAATATCCCTTAATCACAAACTTAAACATGTGGACCACACTCTTTATTCTACCTAATTCTTTCTCCTTAATCTCCGTGCCGAAAAGAAACGTGCCATTAATAACGGGACGGAGGGAGTATTATAGTATATTTAAAATTATTCTTTCATTATGACACAAAACAACGACGTTCTATTTCATGTAAGTTTGTTTAAGTAGTTCTAAACACGTTGTGGCATCTAACAAATCACGTCAATTTTTCAAAACCAAAAAATTAATGGAATATATAATTGATATAAAATTGATAATTCACTATTTAGCAAAATATTTTTGATAATTAAAAATATAATTGATAATGCAAAAATAATTTAGTATTTAAAAAGATTTAACATTCTTAAAAATAATTCGTAAGCCTGTATTAACTCTGTTTTGGATTAAGAAAAGGAGATGGCATCTTTAGAGAAAGTGAAGAATCAAGAAGCAGCTTTTGGAAAAATAGCTTTTACTCGAAAAAGTGTACGGCTGTTTGAGAATTTAGATAGCAATCATATGTGCAGATTTTCTTCAAAATGCAAATTATTTTTGAAGTGATAAAGAAAATGATTTTTTTTTTTTTTTTTTTTTTTTGATCGGTCAAAGTCATGTTAGATGTTAGTAGTTAGTTCCCCATCCACTCCAAGAACCACCTTATCTCTCCATTCACCAAACTCCACCTTATATCTCCAATCACCAATTCGTTCCCAAGAGGGATCGAACCCGGGTCACTTCACTTAAGTGAGGACCCGGTGGCCAGTGGGCTAAGCCCCCTGGTTTAAAGAAAATGAATTCTCATAGTTACCAAATAAAGAAATGCAAAGAGCACCATCAACAAACTGTTGAAGCTCATCTGAACATAACAGGTTCTGCAAACAAATAACCTTCTTTCATAAAATACACATACTTTGTCAGCTATAGGATCTTGTATATCACAAGCATATAAAAATCGAACTCAGCTTGCAGCTCCCAGACATAATGCTTTGGCTCTCAAGCTGCACGAATCCTGACCCTACAGTAGAAACACATCGGACAACGATTAATGCTTTTCAAGACAAACATAACATGACATAAGGCAAACACATTCTACAAATGTCGAAGATTGCTAACCAAAATCAGAAGTTTGAATACATTTTTAGATTAAAATCTCTTCAAATGTTAATTTGTTGGAGGCCTCAACATGAAAGAGACAATAACAGAATATGCATACATGTAATTATGTATGTGTGCTCAATACCTTAAAAAGCTAAACCAAGTATTTCTATTAATGTATGATGGTCACCTTCCTTGCCTTCTCTCATTAATCAATTAGAAAACTTAAAATTACAAAAGACAAAAACTAAATTTAGTACCTCAAAAACAAGTTAAGAATCCTACAATAGAAATAGTACCCACAAAATTGATGAAAAGGTGAACAATGTTACTCATACCATTATGCATAAAGAATGGTAAGTTTAAAAAACACAAGGACAGACACACACAATAATATTATAAATGCAATGATATTATATCACTGTCGGTATCACTAACCTCGTACATGAAGAATAAATGGACTATGATAAAATTTCTTTGGGCACAAGGTCCTTCATTAATTTGAGAAAAAAGTCATCTCCACTCTGCTCTTCCACTTTATCAGTTGGTACCGAAGAAGTTGCTGAAAATCTCTTTTTGCACATTTCTTCCACGAATGATATTGCTATCAGGTCCACTACCACAATTCTCCATCTCTAAAAGCAAACTTTGTACCTCCACTAGAGACCCTTCTTGACAAAGTGAATCAATAATAATTGTATATATCCAAACATCACGGTGCAAACCTTTAGAAGGAAGTTGATTGAAAACGTCTCACGTTTTCTAATCTTGCATAATCCATTTATAATACATCAAATAATATATTATAAGTATGCAAGTCGGGATGTGCTTGTTGAGATTCCATATCCTTGAAAAGCTTCCAACTCTCAACAAATCTATTTTACTAAATAATCCATGTATCATGATACTACGTTTATCGGGAATTTCAAGAAAAATAAGCCAAGCTTCATCCACGATTCCCTTATCGCAATATCCCTTGATCAGGCTGTTATAGCTAACAATATTGGGTTTAAGGCCTCTCTCTACCATGGATCAAGTAATTGTTTTGCTCTTTCGATTTCACCTTTCAAACAAAACCCATCGATAAGAGCACTATAAGTGACGACATTGGGACAAATATTTTGTTGTGTCATACTTTCCAACATATTCTCAGCCTCTTCCTTTACAATATGCATCAATCAACATATTGAAAGTAACGACATCCGAAGATATCTTGGAATTGCCCATTTACAATCGTCACTTTAACATCGTCACACAATCCCATAATCATGGAATTATATGTGACAATACTAGATGAAATATCCTTGCCGACCATCTTGGATGGGAGCTTCAAAGCATCATAGACCATTCCACTCTTGCATAATCCGTCAATTAGTGTGTTATAAGCCTTAATGTTCGGACTCCAACCACTACATTCTAATCTACAAAGCCAATCATAGTCTGCAATGACCTGTCCAGCTTCGCATGACCCATCTATCATGTGCAGAATCATAACATTACTAGGCACGCAATGTTTCAAATCCAGAACCTTTTCTAACAGTTTCACGGCTTCGACCTCCTTGCCATCTAAAAACAACCCTTTAAAAAAGAATCCCATTATAGCAAAACAAAAGTATATATCTTTCAAGAGACAACAACAGTTAACAGCAATATTCATTGTGTAATTATTAACACGGACACCAATCCCCATAATTTCATTGAACACATGAACATGAAGGGCAACTGAAAAGATTGTTATACATGCGAACATAAGGCTGCCGCCTCATAGTCTTCATTTTATGAAACAATTGACTAGAATCATTTAATTCTTTAACACGACTGAAATAGATTGTGGATCGCTTATGTTGAAAAGCTTTGGAATAGAAGAGAGGGAATGGAGGAGAGAGAATACCCGATTTATGCGACCATCGATTGAGAAATCCTCTTCCATGAATGAGATTTATTGCAGAAACAGCAGCTCTTCTGCTCATCGTCCCTAATCGGCGGTGAGATTTGATGCGAAGATAGGCAGACTATTAGGCGGCGGCTGCAAGATTAGATCTGAAGAAAGGTGAACAGCTGAGAAACAAAGGGTTTCAATTATAGAAAATACGAAAAAGATAAGAGGGAGAAAAACAGCTATCTTCAATGCCTGTCAAAAAGTCTATACCTAGGGATGTCAATCGGGCCAGCCCACTTGGTTTCGGGTCAGTCCATTCGGTTTCGGATTATTTTTCGATTCGGGTTAATCGATTTTTTTATTTTTTGGGCTAAAATTTTTCGACCCTAACCCTAACCCACTCGGTTTTGGGCTAGCCCGTTCGGGCCCGCAAGTTTTACGATTTTTTTATATGTTTTTTTTATATATAAATAATCATATTCTTTTAATAAAAATATGTCGTATTTTTTAAATCAAGACAATTCGCTTTATTTTAGATACAAAAATTAGTATTTTTTTAACATAAGTTTACATAATATCTAACTTTAATTTTGTTTTGATAAAAATTGTATATAGATTTAATATAAATGACTGTCTTTCTTTGACTTTTATATCATAGATGTTTGTTATTAACCGTTAGAAAAAATCAAAACATATTCTACATGCATCAAAATGTTATTATTGAATTAAAAAGTAAAGTATTAAAGTTTAAAAATCAATTATTAAGAATGTGTTCGGTTAATCGGACCAACCCACTCGGTTTTCGGGCCAACCCTATCGGGCTCGGGCTATTTTCGGTTCGGGCCATTCGGGCTAAAAAATTTCAGCCCTAACCCACCTTTTTTATCGGTCTATTCGGGTTGACCCGTCGGTTTCGAGCTTTTTTGACATCCCTATCTATACCATATAAGACTCTTCAATTTTGACTGTACATCGTTCCTACGTGAATATTCCCTCCATCTCAAAAATGTTGTCCTAACTTGTTAACACGTGGACCTCATTCTTCACTAATTAATTTAATTAATTTTTTTTATTTATTTATTTATGGGCTCCTTTATCTACTAACTAAATAAAACACAAATTTTCTTAAAATTCGTGCTTCTCTCAATACGGACAATATTTCGTGGACAGAAGGATTATACTTTTTTAGCAATTTTAGTTTCTTTTGTTGAATCTAAAATTATTATTCTTCACTTCTTGAGTCACATGTTACACAGGGATATTTGCTGAAATGATATACTCCATCCGTCCCATTAAAGTTGGCAACATTTCTGTCACAGCCCAAAACCGTTTTCTTCCTTTGCAAATTTTATTTGAAAATTATTATATTTTTGAGTTATTAATATATATATTTAACAGTCGATGAATCTAGTCGTGCCCCTAGTTAGATGTGACTTTAAACTATAAATTATACCTATGGAAATAAAGATCTATACTCTAACATATTTTTTATATAAATTTGGGCCTAAATAAAATTATTTACTTAAATATATTTATTATGACATTATATTGATTTTGGATTAAAATATATATATATATATATATATATATATTTTTATAATTTTTATTAATGTTGGGCTTTTTGTTATTAATGGGCTAAAGCTTCATATTTTTTTCATGGAAGCCCATACATTCTTATATATTACTCCCTCCGTCCCGTTAATCAAGTCCCCTTTCTTTTGGGCACGGGTATTTAGGAGAGTTAAAGTAGATGTAAAAATAGTAGGGACCACATAATTAGTGCATTAATTAATGGTATTTTATTTCTTAATTAAATCAGAAGCTTCCACCGGCCGTCACCCTCTTCCCCAAATTCCACCGGCTTCTTCAAATCTGAAAAATCCTTCGTCTCATCTCAGAGCCGCCGCCGGAGCCACCACCCTTCGTCTCATCTTTGCACTGCCGGCAAGGCCACTATTTTCCCCCAAATCTGCAAATTCCACCGCACCACCGCGCCACCCAAAATCAAGCTCAGAAATCCACCGCACCAAATCTGCAACCAAAATCTCTAACCAAATCTGCAACCCAAATCTACAACCAAAATCCACCATCTTTGCTCTGCCGGCAAGGCCATCATTTCTCCCCAAATCTGGAACAGAGCTGGGAATAAACCTCCCTAATCTGCAACCCTACCACCTCTATACTGCCGTCGTGCCGCAGCTGCTGTCCGTCGAAGCCAGAGAGGGGAGGGAGAACAGAGGGCAATCTTGAGGGTGAAATCGGCGGCTGGCGGCGGTGGTTCGTTGCTGTCGACGACGGTGGCATCCGCTTGCTGCAGTCGTCGGAAATAGTGAGAGAGCAGTGGAGGTGGCCTTCGTTTTTGCTCACCGGAATTTGAAGGGAGAGGGAACAGCGGAGGATTTAGAGGGAGAATCGGAGGGGGTGGTGGCGAGGACGGCGGCGCTGAGGTCGCCAGGGTGACTGCCCACCGCGAGCAGGAGGAGAGAGAGATGGAGAGAGGGGATGGGCCGTGAGGAGGCGCGGCTGCCGTCGATTCCGCCGGACTTGGAGCGGCGGCGGCAGAAGCCGATGGCCGTCCGGCCAAGAGAGAGAAGGGCGGTGGTTTTGAGGGAGAAAGAGAGAGATAGAGAGGGAGAGGGGGATAGCCGTTTAAGAGGAGAGAGAGACACTTAAATCTATTAATTGTATCTTAATTAATGCCAAAAAAGGAAAGGGGACTTGAATATTGGGACGGCCCAAAAAGGAATAGGGGACTTGAATATTGGGACGAAGTATAAATTATTATTTTAATTTAATAGAAGGTATAGGTGTATCACTTTGCTGCAGCCATTTCATTTCACTCGGCCACGTTTCATCTCAAAACATTCTTGAGCCACAAGTATCATCTCAAATTTTCTTATTTGAAGCATCATCCTTTATCATCTCAGTTTTCATGCCAAAAACGCAGCAATCTCTTTAAAATCATTGGTGCTCTTTTATCTTCAAGGTAATTTTATTATTTCTGCAAATTTTTTTAATAATCTTTAAACTCTCACAATTCATTTTACTCTCAAATTCCAAAATCCCCAACATCTTCAATTCAAAAGCAAACACACAGCACAAGAGAATTAGGTTTATTTTCAATAATAATTCATCTTTTTACATTAACAGTCAAAAGAGAAAGAAAGAATAAAATGAAGAAAGAATAAAATGAAATTAGAGATATAAAAATAGAGTGCTGATGAGGGGTGATGAAGGGGCTGTGGCTGGACCACGCCACTGGGAGCCGCCTGTACCACGGCGGCCGGCGAAAGAGAAGAAGCAGGGCGCAGCCCAGATCTGGAAGAGGCGCGATGGCGCCGCTGCCGTGTGTTGTTGTCCGACACGGAGAGAGAGGCTGAGAGGGCGTGACAGAGTGAGATGTTGAGAGTGAGAGGGAGACTAGAGGTGAGGAAAGGGAGAGAAGGCGGCGGCGGCAGTACAGGAAGGGAGGCGCCTGGGCAGCGCAGCTGTCGACGCGGGGGCGGCGATGGTGGTGCTGCTGTCGGCCAGGAGAGAGAAGGGAGGTGAGGGCGACGCCAGGCAGGAATAGGTGGCCGCAGGGGTCGCCGGAGAAGGGGGCGCGGCCGCGGCTTGGAGCGGCGAGGAGAAGAGCAGAAGGGGGAGAGAAGTCGATGGAGAGGGAGGGAGGTTAAGGAGAGGACATGGGGAGGCAGAGTCGCCGGCCTCCGGCGGCGGCAGAAGGCCGAGAAGGGAGAGGGGTGAGGGGAGAGCGGCTGAGAGAGAGGGAGTGAGGAGGCTGCGTGAGTTTGTGAAGTGAGGTGTGTGTGTGAGGGTTTTAAATTAGAGTGAAGGGAAGAGTGGGCTTGGGTTGGGCCTAGGTTGATCTATTAATAAACTCATACACGTATTTAGGTGATTGAGCCCAAATTTTATATATCATTTGGACTTCATATTTTAATTTTCATTATTAAGTAGGACTTGATTTTATTAAATCCCAACTCAAATTTTAATAAGAGCATGCATTTTATTATTTGATTCATTAGACCAACTATTTCCAAATGATTTTATGATAATAAATTCTTAAGATTTAAACTACTATTATTATTATTTTAAAGTTCAATTAGGCCCTTATATTTTATTATTTGAATTTATCTGACTAGGTGCGACGCGACTAGGACGTTACTTTTATTTGATTTACTCAAGTTAGCATACAAGTTGAAGTTCAAGTTCAAGTTCAAAATTCAGGTATGGGATTTATTTCAGTACATGCCCGTGGTTAATCTTTGTCCATTTTAATATCATGTGTTTACCATATGTGAGTTGCATTAAATTATATCGCTAGGGGCCCGCTCAATGGGTCCAGGACATTAAAGTCCTTGGTATGCCACAATGCGATTTCATGTTAAAGTTATGGTTGCAACCAGTCGCCAGGGGCTGGCTCAATCGGTCCAGGACGGAAAGGTCCTTGGTATGCCACAGTGCGACTTTCAGTTACGAATGTATTGATCATATGTGATTCTCATTTTATTAACGTGGACAATGATTGCATGTTCCCACACTGAGTGTACCCTGTATGCTCATCCCATACTTAACATTTTGAGGTTTTTTTTAAAGGCCGGAGGCGCGTGGAAGGTCGAATGGCGAGTCAAATATTTTGAATTTAGCATTACCTAAAAATGTTATTTTGAGTAAAGTATGTTTAAATAAAAATTTATTTCCTGATTTTCTCATTAAATATTTATTTATAGTAATGATTTTCCGCGTGCGTTTTCATTTAAAATTAAATTGGATTTGGGTGTCACAATTTCTATTTTGGGTGTCCCACTAAAGTTGGCCACTTTCTAAAAATGACAAAAGTTTACTTTAATTAAGTCAACAATAACTCACTAATTTGGTCAACAATTGTAGGCCACTTTCTAAAAATGCCAAAATTACTTTAATTAAGTCAATAATTACTCACTAATTTGATCAACAATTGTAGGCCACACTCTATTAAAACATATAACACTCAATTTCTTAATCTCCGTGTCGAAACAATAGTACATATTTACATTTTTTTTCGAGTTTAAACATATTAGTACTTCTTTTAAGGTTTGCATATTAGTTAAGCTAGGTAGTTAAAAAATAACAAGAGATAATGAGTGTAAGATTATGAAAGAATTATTTGGATCCTTCTTTTTGTAATAATATATTTCGTGGGAAAAAATAAAATGAGCCAAAATTTGTATATTTTTTGACGATTTTCAAAATTTACATATTTTTTGACAACTTTTGAAGTTTGCGGGGAAAATCAAAATGGACTCAAAAAAACTTCAAAAATTGTTTTACGATAAATTTAGGCGCCAATAACCTTTTTTTGATAAATTAATCTTTAACTAAAAAAACTTCAAAATTTGTTTTACGATAAATTTGAACTCAAGATCTTTAACATTAAATATAGACTACCAATAATAGTAACCCTCAAATGGAAAAATTAAATTTGAATTAAAAAATTAAATGAAAAGTCATGTGAAATGTATAAGAGCATCTCCAGTGCAAGGCTGGAGAGCCGGATCGATGCGGGCCAAGGGCGTGTCGCGGCGGCACGACCCGAGTTTGCTGGAGAGTGTCGCGGCACGGTGGAGGAAATGTGAAACACGCGAAACACACGCTGATAAATAATAATAATAATAATAATAATAATAATAATAATAATAATAATCAGATTTAAAATTTTCGACAGTTTCTGTTACCTTTCTTTTTTCTTTTCTTTTTTCTTGCTTCCAACCGTTGGCAAAAACGACTAGTTTAGGTTTTTATTTTTTTTCCTTTTTCAATATCTATATATACCCCATTTTCTACTTCATTCAAATCATTCCCAAAAATCATTCTCTACCTCAAGAAAAATCTCTATAAAAATGCCTTATTCACAATCATCCTCTTCATCAAGCGGCGACAACAAGGGACGTGCTCAAGAGTTCTCCCAACTCATGCAACAATTTTATGAAATTGTTGAAGTTATTAATGAACCGGAAAGCCCTCCTAGGCGAAGGAGGCATACAAAGAAGGCTTACATTCATCGGGACCGAGAAACCAGAGCACAACGTTTGTACGTGGGTTATTTTGCAGAAAATTCAGTCTACACCGACTCCATTTTTCGGCGCCGTTTTCATATGCGGCGTGAATTGTTTCTGCGCATCGTCAACACCGTGCAGTCCGATCCGTACTTCCAACAACGTAAGGATGCACTTGGCAGACCCAGCTTCACATCGTTGCAGAAATGCACGGTTGTATTAAGTCACCACCACCACACAATAGCATAAGCACAGATACACAAGATAGCCATTACGTTGAGATATATTTGAAAGTCAGCTAATTATTCTTATTCTTCAACAGCCTTACATAAAGTCATTTAATGAAACTCTTGAAGAGCTCACATATAATGAGAAGTAAAAAAATATAAAAACTGCCTTTATAGAACCAGGATTCGTCCTTTATCCAATTTTTAGCCGAACAAAGAAACAATCTTTCTTAAATCTTACATTTCAAATCACAGGAAACCCCCAACAAAGAATTTAAGAGAAAAAAAAATCAAGCAAAGCACAAACCAATTCAGATACTTCGTTTTGAAATAAAAACACTATTAGTCAAAGGAACATTATTGTGGCAGCAAGCATTTACCTTTTTATGCAATGCTCGGAGACCTTGTTGGTGATGTGCTCGGAGATCTCAGCCACGGCAAAACAGGGAATTAAAGCAATCGCTTACTTCTAGCCAAAAATCTAAACCAAAACAGGGAAGTAAAGCAATCACATAGAGTTAATTAACAAAATCTAAACCAAAAAATTGGACAATATAAATAAAAAGGTGAATCGCAGAAGAAGGGTACCGCAGCTATGAATCGGAGAACATGATGTGGCGTTAATAATTCAAGCTAATGAATTTATATATAAAAATTTAGGGTTTAAGTTTCCTTCGATAAAATTCTTTCCAAAAAAAATTCTTTCTAAAGTTTATAACCATTCTATATTTACATAATCTGCAGCAACCGAAAATTAATTAACATAAAAATCTAGGGTTTAAGTTTCCATTGTTAAAAATCTTACCAAAATTCTGGAAAAAAGAAGAAAAATAAGTCAAACATTTAATACTTACCATATGGGGGAAGGGAGGTGGCAGATCGATTTCTGGTGGTGGGGGGGGGGGGGCAGATCGGCGGCCATGGCTGCCGTGGTCGCCGGAAATCGCAAAGAGGCGGTGAGGATTTGGGGATATAGGGTCGCGGCGATACGCGGTGGGTGCCGGCGAGGCGAATCCATGGTTGACTAACGCATTCAATTTGTTTCCTGCGGCAATTCACAACTAAAGTCATTTCCAAAATTTCATTATTCTAAAACGCATTCAATTTGTTTCCTAAAATAATACTTACCATGGCTGATGGCGGTGGGGAGGGGAAGGTCAGAGAATCGATGAGGGTGCTTTCAAATCGCCGCGGCAGGGGAAGGAGAGAGTCACTTGAGGCTGGACGATGAATCGCGGTGGGGGGAAGGAAGAGCTGGTGAAGCAGATCATGGCGGTGGGAGGGCGGGGCGCGGTGGGGCAGATCGCTACGGGGGCCAGGCACGGTGGGTGGAGGGAAGAAGACGGCGAGGCAGATCGCGGAGGTGGGCAGGGCTGGGCACGGTTGGGCAGATTGCGGTGGTGGGTGGAGGGTTAGAGACGAGAGAGAAGAGGATGGGTGCCGGCGCGGCGAATCGCGGTGGGTGTCATAGGCAGATCGCAACGGTGGGTGGAGGGATGGAGACGGGAGAGAAGAGGTGGAGCCGTGGAGGGATGGAGACGACGGGCACGGTGGGGCAGATTCGTCGCGGTGGGTGGAGGGGTTGGAGACGGGAGAGAAGAGGCTTTTCAGATTTAGATGGCTTGTTAGGATGGAGATGGAGGTGGTGTAGAATCTTAAATGTATAATTTAAAATTATTTTTAAAATATATTATTACATGTTGAATTATATTGCCACGTCAGCGATAGAGAATTGAGCTAGAGGTTCTAGAATTGTATGGATTTGGAATGGTGAATTCTTAGATATGCCATGTAGGACCCCGGATTAAGGAGAGCGCAAGAATCCATAATCGTATTATATATTGATGATTTTATTTCCAAGAATTTAGCGATCAATTAGTGTATTTGCAACTTTCAATACTATAATTATTACTATTATTATTGTTACTACTATCACTACCACTATAATCTAGGTTGGTGTATAAGGATTTGGTTCCAATTAAGGAGGTGGGAGCCTTTACACAATAAGATCGGTAGGAACACAAGGTTATTTTCTTCTAATCTTTTGACTATAGCAACTAAGCTCGACTATACAAAAGTGTGATCTGATAGATAGAAACATTGGGAAACTCGTGTTTCATAGTAGGAGTTTAAGAGCTTTAAATCGTTTAAGATGACTTAAAGATTTTGAGTTTGCATAACCTTTATTTGTGACCAAGGCCTTCTGTGTTTATAAGCGTAAGGATTCATCTATAAACTTTATTGATTTATGTCTCAACAAATATCTTTAAAATCAAAATTTTCTACTTATGTACATGTGTTGATCTCACAATAAAAAGAGTTATATTTCACAGACTGAATCATGCAAATCAAACATTTAATTAAGTAAATTATTTTAGCAATAGTGACTTATCAATCAAACCAAACATCTTCTTATAAAATTAGATTTATTTTTCCATTCACATTAGATTTATTTTTCCATTGTTGTGAATTTTCCGAATACAAAACAAGATACAGTGCGGAAGAACTCATAGCTTCTAGCTTTTTCAATCTTCATCACAATCAACTCCCGTTGAAAAAGTTAATACCTAATCTATCAATTATAGTTAGAAACGTTTAAAATCAATTAATCATTCTATTAGTGAGAGGTTTGCCACTCATTCTCTGTTTTTTTAGAGGGAGGTTCACCACTCTTAATCTCGATTAATTATATAATTCAATTTTTTAGAACCAACAAAAATAATGATATTAATTCTGAAAAACACAAATAATTAGTAAGTAGTAAAATATTAAGAACGGCCATAGAAATAATTAAAAAAAATGCAGATGTTTAAACAAGTGGCACCTTTACACCATTTTTCTTTTGAATCCATTGTTCTGATCTGTCACCTCTTTCTCTCTCTCTCTCTCTGTATCTCGGTTCTTCAGAATAATACATTGCAAAACATTGCATTGTGGAAGGTAAAAATGAAGCAACATCGAAAATCAAATTTCTTAATTTTAAACGTGTCGGCGTTCATTGTCTTGTTGATGTTTCGTCTTTCTGGTTTCGGCGTTCGAGCCGGGGTTTTAAAATGTGATTTCGTTTATTAATTGCGATTTATTTTTCGTTGATTTAACCTAGATTGCGATCGAATGCGAATGTTGATTCTCTGCAGCTCTTTCCCCTAACATCTAACTGCTAATTTGAATAGATTCCATGAACTCAATTCAAGCGAACAAGCCGGCATTTGAATTATTTATTGTGCATTTGGCGTGGGTTGCTTTCTTTATCCAGGGTTAGTTGATATAAACCTTTTTTGGCTGGTTTAAATGCATTCATCGTTGTCGTGTTGTTGATTACGGTAGAACTGCAGGGGTGATGGGGTGTTGTTGATTACGGTAGAACTGCAGGGGTGATGGGGAATTGCTGTTTTCGTGCGATCTAGTGAGGGAAGGTTGCGATCAGCGATGTCAGGAGGCCAACCGTCGGGCTCGGCACAAGCCGATAAAGATCCGTCTGTTCGACAATTTGTTGCGAATGGGGTTTCCATGCAAACAAATGAAGTTGAAGCAAAGCTTGATGAGGGCAATATTCAAGAGGCTGAATCTGCATTAAGAGATGGTTTATCACTCAATTTTGAGGTTTGATCGCTGAAAAGCTTCCCTTTCTATTTCCCCTAATTAGCTTATAAATTGTTATTTGGATATCTGGATTTTATTAGTCATTTTTTTTTTAATGCAGTTAGGACTCTGGGGCTTGTTTGTTTCAAATTGTAGTTTCCAACCTTCTAATATGCTAAACACTCGATCCTCACTCAGAAAAGTTTTACGAACGGAACACTTTTGAATCATATTTCATCATCTGATAACTTAAAGTAGGTCCTACCATACGATCTTCCAAGCAACTTTTCAATTTTCACACCTATGGCTGTGGAAAAACTGGAAATTAGAAAAAGAGCAAAAAGGAAAATGAACCCAAACTCTTCTTAACTGTAATTTGTTATGATAAAGAAATAGTTGTTCTGTTATTAAATGAGTATTAAGAAACTCATATTTGAATACTTGATATTAAAGTTTGTACATAATAGTAGTTGATCTTTTTGGTCCTACTTTGAGCTGGACACTTCTTTTTTGCTTTTTACTTCCTCTTGTTATTCATCTCCATTGACTATCTTTTAGATGATAATATTACATACATCAAAATTTAAATTATCTAATTGCATTATAATCTAATATTATCATTTTTATAATAAATAGATAAGCAAGAATATGAAGATGGAATTAATATTCTAAAGTTGAAAATGAAACTTCAAGAATAAGAGGGGAGGATTATTTCCTTTTCATCTCTTCCTTTTTATCTGTGATTTTCTTTAAGTATAAGAGATGGGGAACATTTTGGTGATCATCAACAGGTGATTTATAAAATATGTTGAATTTTGTTCGTAAATTTACGGCCGACGGGCTAGCCCAAAATCCGAAAGTATAGGCTTAGGGCCAAGAATTTTTATCCGATTTTTTAGCTCAATTGGTCCGAGTCAAATAGCCCGACAGCTTGATAGGGCCAGCCCAAAACCGAGTGAATTGACCCGATTGACAGCATAATGAATACTCCTGTATCTCTTTAGTAGCATTATTTGATAAACTTGTTTCCTGTTAAAATTAGCCCCAACTTTACTAATTATTTTACCATGAATTTGGAGATTAGTCCCGAAATGACATTTTCTCAACTTAATTTTAGGAAGCAAGAGCCCTTCTTGGAAAGTTGGAATATCAACGTGGAAATGTTGAAGGTGCTTTACGAGTCTTCGATGGCATTGATCTTCAAGCAGCCATACAAAGGATGCAACAATCTCTAGGTGATAAACCGAGTACCAAAAAGGGCCGTACTCGCAGCGATTTAGCATCTGTAGTCTCACAGAATGCAACTAACCTTGTGCTTGAGGCCATATATCTGAAAGCTAAATCTCTTCAGAAGCTGGGAAAGTTGAGTGGTAATATTTTATTTAAATTATTTCAAAAAGTTCTGAGATAATCATAAGAATCTTCCAATTTCCCCCGCCTTTTTCTATAGCAAATGGAATTCCCTAGAAACCTTGTTCATTTGAATACATTTATCTGATTAGATACAATCCTTTTCTTAATATATTCTAGAGGCGGCTGAAGAGTGCAAAAGTGTGCTTGATGCTGTAGAGAAGATATTCCCTGATGGAATTCCTGATGTGTTGGTAGAGAATAAGCTTCAAGAAACTGTTAGCCATGCTGTCGAACTTCTCCCAGAGTTATGGAAACAAGCTGGACACTATACTGAAGCGATGGCTGCCTACCGCCGAGCCATACTAAGTCAATGGAACATTGACAACGATCGTTGTGCAAGGATTCAAAAAGCATTTGCGGTTTTCTTGCTGTATAGTGGGTTTGAGGTTAGTCCACCCAGTTTAGCTGTTCAAGTTGAGGGTTCATATGTACCTAAGAATAATCTGGAAGAGGCCATTTTACTTTTAATGATTGTTATGAGAAAGTTTTGCCTTGGTAAGGCCAAGTGGGATCCATCGGTACTAGAGCACCTTACGTTTGCTCTATCTATATGTAGTCAAACTTCAGTTTTAGCAAAGCAACTTGAAGAGGCTATGCCTGGAGCAATGCATCGTATTGATCGATGGAAAGCTATGGCACTTGCCTTAACTGGAGCTGGACAGAATAGTTCTGCTATAGAACTGCTGAGAAAGTCTTTACACCCGCATGAGGAGCCAAATGATATCACGTCTTTACTGCTTGCAGCGAAAATCTGCAGTGAGAATGTGTTTTTTGCTGCAGAGGGAGTCAAATATGCAGAAAAGGCAATTGTTAATGCACTTGAATCAAATCCACATTTAAAAGGTGTTGGCCTCCGTATGATGGGCCTTTGCTTGGGAAAACAAGCAAAAATTTCTTCCTCAGACTCTGAGAGATCTCGCCTTCAGTCAGAGGCTCTGAAATCATTAGACAGTGCGTTAGCCTTAGAGCCTGACAACTCGGATCTCACATTTGAGTTGGGAGTTCAATACGCTGAACACCGGAATCTTGATGCAGCTTTGAGATACGCCAAACAGTATTTAGATGCCACAGGTGGATCTATGATAAGAGGCTGGAGACTGCTTGCTTTGGTTCTATCTGCCCAACAGCGCTTTTCAGAGGCTGAAGTGGTTACTGATGCCGCATTAGATGAAACTTCGAAGTGGGATCAAGGGCCACTCCTGAGGATGAAAGCAAAGCTAAAAGTTTCTCAGTCGCTGCACAAGGATGCAATTGAGACTTACCGTTATCTTCTTGCATTGGTACAAGCTCAAAGAAAAAGTTGTGGAGCTCTTGCAAGTGCACCTCAGGTTGAATTCTGGATCTTAGATACTCATCCAGTTTAATTTGATGCCGAATTGTATCTATATTCAGGATAACCTATGCCAATCCCTTTGGATTGGTGATTCTTGAACATTTGGTTACCCTTTTAGTTTCATAACAGGCATAATCTCTTGTGTGTGATATAGGTAGAGGATGGGAATGCAAATGAATATGAAGTTTGGCATGGACTTGCAAAATTATACTCTATCCTTTCTCACTGGAAGGATGCAGAAGTATGTTTGGGGAAAGCCAGAACGCTGAAAGAGTATTCTCCAGAAACACTGCACACAGAAGGTAAGAACTCAAACCCTTTGCTTTTAAAAGGTTAAAAGAAAAAGTAAAAATGAAAGGTGTCTGGTAGTATTTTAATTTTAGAAGTTACTCTGTTTCACGTTGGTTTCACAAGAAAATCTTGGCCATCCATATTTAAAGAACCTGTACCACTTCAACTACATTCTCTTTATGGAGAGACAAACTTTATAACTAAACTAGAGGTGAATTTTAGCGTTCTTTGAGTTTAACATGTGGTAGCAGAAGTCCAGGACCCATGCCTTTCTAGATTCTATGAAAAATGCACTGCAAACAGAACCTGTTCAAATGCATTTCTTCTTTGAATTTCCATCAAGTTTAATGGCTAGCAAGATGAAGGTGATGGTGATCCAATCAACTGTTACATTGTTAAAACTATTTATGGCTTCATGTATTATGTAAAACTACCTAAGTAGGATATAGAATGAGGCAGCTAACAAAACTTCATCAGTTGCCTAACCAATAAATGTCTATTAAATAAAGAAGATGAAAAGGTAAATTATGACATCCCATTTGAATGAACGGAATGTAATCCAACAAAAACGATCTATTCTAAGAGCTGTTTATAAGAAAAGCACCTCATATATGAGAGAGATCTAAACTCAAGTGCATACTGACCAGACACAAGATAGATCTTCCAAAAGAACAAGGCCTATGTATACCTGCATCCTAGTTTTATCTTTTTGGTTTATATTGCAAATAACCTAAGTTATGAAAGAAATAGTGTCACTTACGTGATTATAAATTGATATAATTCTCTAAAATGAGACATGAACGCAGTAAAATCCAGTGGAGATAATATATTTTGTAGGTTCGTTGAACTTTCTGAACTTCCCAGCTTAGTTTATGGACATTCACAAATGCCATTCGGCATTTGTCCTTAGGATGGCAGGATAATTAATGACAATAATTAGTATTTTGGATGTACACTTTTATTTGCTATAAAGAAAAATAAAGCCCATGTTGTTTGATAATTAAATGGTTAAGCAACATCTATATCTATATATATATATATATACACTGAAAGAAAAACCATATATTATGGGTAAAGCTCCTCTTGTTAAAAATTCCCCATCCAAGACCCTTCTGAGACTTGTCAAGCTTTGGTGAATCTTCTTTGCCACATATCAAATTATGTGAGATATATGTTTTCATAATTGAACAAAGGGGGAAAGTTTTTGTAACACAGTAATAGATTATAGTCATATCATTATATATATCTACATAATGCTATGCATACAAATGTTCTGATCATTATAGAAATTTTTTGATTTGTTGAAGTGCTACTATTAATAAATATTTTTCCTCACTTATTTGTACTTACTATTTAGTACCCTTTTCGATATTTATATATATTTAATCTTTTAAAAACAAGGCGGATTATAATCTAGTTATATTATAGTATTATATTTGAGAATTATATGAAATTGTATAAGAAAAGCAAGAACATTGTACAGGAAATACATGAATGGTTATGACTTTGGGGTTATAAGATATTTATATTTCTCATTATCAGATGAAATAACACAACATCTATGTCTTTGATCTTGCATGTTGACATACCTGGTAAGTTTTCTTAGAAGCTATAGAGTTTGGATGGGGCTGGGGAAGTTGAATTGATAAACACACCTTATTAGTTTGTTAGCTTTTATACAATTGTTTTAGCTCTAATGTTGTAAATATTCAAATTTTAGTATCAAATTCAACAATGGAGCACAAGTATCATTTGTCAAAATTTACAAGAATCTAGAGCCAAAGAGAAAGCCTGAGATGGCCTTTTGGCACAATAGACTAAACTGGTGGTGGCCACATTTAGTCATTTAGGCTGCATTTCTTAGAACATTGTGGATAAATGCTAAACTATGTACTTGCAGAGTAGAAAATTATGCCAAATGATAGCTTACACAATTATTGTGGGCCTCTAAGTTTCAATGGATAACTGAAAGACTGGGGTTTAGAGGGCCATGAAATAAAGAAACGTGGTTAATATACTACTCATATTTTGTTCCAGGTGTTATGCATGAAAAACAAGGGCGTATAAATGAAGCTTTGGCTGCTTATATCAATGCCCTTTTGCTGGAACCGAAATACGTACCTTGCAAGATTCTAATTGGTGCAGTTTTGTCTAAAATGGGACCCAAGATGTTGCCAGTGTCTAGAACTCTACTTTCAGATGCATTAAGGATTGAACCAACCAATTATATGGCTTGGTACCAGTTAGGCATAGTTCACAAGGTCGATGGGCGGATAGCTGATGCTGTCGACTGTTTCCAGGCAGCATCCATTCTTGAAGAATCTGAACCAATTGAGAGTTTCAGTTCCATCTCTTGATTTCTTTCTAACCCAAGTATCATTCTTTGATTCTTTGTTAACAAAGTTTATTTTTCTTGTTTCTGTGATGATGTTATGTAGCGCCGTATAAGCTTAAAGCTCAGTTCCAGGTGAAGGAAAAAGCTTGATATCAGTAATATTGTTCCGTCCTTGATTTTTGTTTCTGCAGAACTGCTCGTCCTTCAGAGATACTTGTTACTGGCAAACCCTGTAATTGTTGAGGGGGAAAATATGATAGAAGAAAATAGAACAGAAATTGATATAGTTTTTGGGAATTGTAATTTGTGACGTTATGTAGTAAGTTATTTTGGGAGCTTTTAAGAGTGGGTTCCCTTCGTTTTACAAATCTGACCTAATGTCTGTAACAAGAAATTGTTCGACATTGTTATGTTGGTTATACTCAGTATCCAACAGGGTAAAAGGTGGCAGAGAGAGGGTTAATTTTGGACCTTTTGTATGAGGTTAAGGTTGTCTCTCAATTCATGCTGCCATGAATGATAACAATTTCTGTTTTAAGTGGATTCAGTTCTTGCCTTTTGTTTTGTTTTATTTTGGTGGGACATAAGAGTAGGTTTATTCTAGTTTTTGCAAACCAGTTGCATCGTTTAAAATAAGTAGAACTAATCTGCGGAGGAACCTCCGTCTCTAAGTGCGTAGGAAGAAAATATTAATGGGGCGCTGGGGCTGCACTGTTTCTGATTTTGCATGCACTCATATAAATATGCTAAAACTGATACCCCTCCTCCTTATGAAATTGATCTTATCCAGTTTATTTATAAATTATATACTCCTTCCGTCCACGAAAGAGCTTCTCCTAAGAGGGAGTGACACAGATTTTAAGAAAAAAATTGCAGAGTGTATTGAGAGTAGAAAAAATATTGTTGAATGTATTGGAATGATGAAAAGGTGTTTTAATTAGTATTGGAAGTGGTGTTGAGGTCAAAATTAAGAGTAAATGAAATATTTATAAGTGATGTGTATAGTTTAAAATTAGGTAGGAAGTTTTTTTGTGCAAGAGAAAAGCAGGAAGTTCTTTCGTGGAAGAGTATATATATATTTCTTTAACTTCTTATTTTTTTCTATTTATTTCTTTCTCAAAAATTGTGGACTAATTATAAATATTTGATATGCATACTAAATTAAAGATCATGACAAAAGCTTTAATGTGATATATGTTATGTAAATATTGAATTTAAAATGTAAAAGTTATATTTATTTAAAATTAAAACTTCAGAAAATTATCACTCGTCTCTCCTTTAATAAATTTATTTTTTTAATTCTTTTCATTTTTATTGTTATTTTCCTTTTTTTACTTTGAACTTACATTATTTTCTTAAGTATTTTCTTTATTATACAATATCAATTTTTATTATTACGAATTATTCTTTATTTTTTATTAAACTTAAATATATTTAGCTAAAATTATACTAGTATTTTTTATTATATTTATAATTTTTTATATAATAATTAAATTGTTATCAATTTTATATATATAATACTCTCTCCGTCCCATTAAGCATGACTCCTTACTTTTGTCACGGTTATTAAGAAGAAGAACGATTAAGGATTAAATTATAGAAAGTGGTGTAGCTCACACATTTTTGTGAGATAAAAGGATTTTTTTTTTTTTGGAAAGGGCTATTTGTAATGAGACAATCCAAAATAACAAAGGGGTCATATTAAATGGGACGGGGAAAGTAAAATATTAAAATAT
This sequence comes from Salvia miltiorrhiza, assembly GCF_028751815.1. Taxonomy (NCBI): domain Eukaryota; kingdom Viridiplantae; phylum Streptophyta; class Magnoliopsida; order Lamiales; family Lamiaceae; genus Salvia; species Salvia miltiorrhiza. The sequence goes on from NW_026651539.1 coordinate 183,512, forward strand.
TTTTCATGCGTTGCACGAACGCAAATGCTAGTCAAATATAAACATTGTAAATGTTAAAATTAATTTTTTTTTAAATAAGACACATGCATAGCACGCTGTCATATATATATTTCTACCGAATTCGGCACAAAGAAATGTGCCCCGTTCGAGTCATGCGATGCGGCAGCGCCGCGCCAGCGGGCTCACTGGAGTTACTCTTAGCGGGTAAGTCGATTTTATTAAATTATTTTGAATAATACTCCCTCCGTCCACGAAAGAACTTTCTATCTTTCTTTTTTGGGACGTCCACAAAAGAACTTCTTATCTATTTTTGGACTATACCCCACCACTTATAATCCTCTTACTTTTCACTTTTCACAACTCTCAATACTATTATAATACTACATTTTTTATCACTTTCAATACAATCAACTATTTTTTATCCACTCTCAATACATTCAATAATATTTTTTTTAAAAATTCGTGTCACTCTCTCCTAGGAAGTTCTTTCATGGACGAAGAGAGTATAATTTTAATTTAGTGATGCGATAAAAAGAAATGTAAATTCTAGCAACACCACATACGTAGCATCCAATTTTCCGGCGGCGAAAGAGTTGAAAAACGACAAAAAGTTGTAGGAATCAGGGGGGTTGAAGTGGGAACCACAAATAGCACACGTGCATATATTGGTAAAAGAAACGATCTAGAAAGAACGCAATGCGTGTGAGAGTTGGCAGACAGCTGGCCGTGAGCAGACACAACTTTGACAGCTATTACTATTGGCGGCCACTTTTGTCCTTTTCTGCCTCTCCTATTTTAATTTTAAATCGCACACATTTCAATTGCTACTACTCCTTCTTGTTTCTTATGGTTTCATTTGATTCCTTTGCATTTGAAAATTGAAATTTCTCTTCCATGTCCACCATTTCTTTTAAATTAGAGCATCAGTAACGCACCTACTCGAGTGCCTACTCGAGTAGAGCGTTGCACTCGACTAGGGCGTTGCAGGGGTGGGTTACTCGAGTGCTATTCGAGTCTTCGAGTATGCATGATGGGAAGAGATTTAGGCGCGTGCAATGCACGCGCCTTAATTTTATACTCCCTCCGTCCACAATTTAAAGCCTCACTTTAGTGTGGGCACGGAGACTAAGAAAACTGAAAAAGGTGATGTGGATGAAAGAAAAGGGTAGTGGTTAAAGGATTAGATTACTTTTACTAATTTGTGATTAGGAGATTGCTTTTAATTTTTGGATTTATTTTTATAAGCATTTGTAATTTATTTTACTTATTTTTTCTTTTATAGGTTTTCTATTTTTTTTATTCTTCCTTCATTTCAAATTTATTTTAACTTTGAATTCCTTACTTGTACAAACAGCAAGAACTTCGATTTTTTTGTTTTTTTCTTAATCTGCTTTTTTTTCTTTTACAAGTTGGCAGCTTTATCAAATTTTAAATAACTAAAAAACCAAATGGAATGAAATCAGCAAATTAAAAGTTGTAGTAAAAAAGGAGGGAATAAAATATTTCATTGAAGAAACCAAGAAAGAGTACAACGGTCCCTCCAAAAATTAGGAGGGAAAATCGACCCCACCATAAACTCTAAAATCCCTATAAATACCACTTTAACTTCACAATGCATTCATTTCTCACCTACTACAAGTAAATCACTAAAATGGCCATTGAATGCCCTAAAATCCAAGATGATGACAGAAACAAAATAGCACAGTGGCTGCTTGAACATAGCATTGGAGGCAAGCTTGAATATGGTGCAAAAAAGGAGGCAGCCATCCTCTTCAAAGTGAATTTGAAGACCATTTGGAGGATATGGAGCCAAGTATTACATCAGCGAGCTTGTGGCGTACCTGTCCAGGTAAAGTCCATTAGAAAAGGCATCTCATACAAAAACAAGAAGAGTATTGATGTTGAAAAAGTGAAGAATCTTTCTGTGCTTCAAAGATCATCAATGAGAATCATGTCTACAAACCTAGGTGTGTCTAAGTCTTTGATTCACAAGTGGGTAAAGGAGAAAAAACTGAAACCACATACAAATGCTATAAAACCATTTCTTACCCCACAAAATAGGCTGTCAAGGCTTAGTTGGAGCCTAAAACAGCTTAGTTCAATAAGGGAGGGTGGTTTTATAAAGTTCCAAAGTATGTACAACACCATTCACATCGATGAGAAATGGTTTTACCTTACCAAAATTAAAGATAGGTATTACCTCATGCCGGATGAAGAGGAACCGTATAGGACATGCAAATCAAAGAGGTACATTGACAAGATTATGTTTATGTGTGCTGTAGCACGACCTATATTTGACATAGATGGCACAATACTCTTTGATGGAAAGTTTGGCATATTTCCTTTCACAACCATAGAACCAGCTCAAAGGAATTCAAAAAACAGAAGCAAAGGAACCTTGGAAGTGAAGCCAATTGCAGCCATTACAAAGGAAGTCATGAAAGCTTGCCTTATTAAAGAGGTAAGGTGTTACAGTTTTTATGTAATTAATGAATGCTATCAGAATCTGTAACAGAATCATCATTTAGCCCCTTTTTTTGACAGATGGTTCCAATCTTTAAAGTTAAGTGGCCATTGGCAGCAAACAAGCACATTTTTATCCAACAAGATAATGCCAAACCCCACATAAAACCTGATGATCCAGACTTTCTAGCGGTTGCAAATACTGATGGATTTAAAATCCAACTAGTATGCCAGCCAGCTAATTCGCCGGATACAAATGTGAATGATCTAGGCTTTTTCCGAGCTATACAGACATTGAAAGATCAGAAACCAGCAAGTAATGTGGAGGAGTTACTAAAGAATGTGAAAGATGCCTATGACGAATACCCACCAGAGAAGCTAAATCACGTGTTCCTCACTTTGCAAAGTTGCTATCACGAAATAATCAAGGCAAAGGGTGGGAATAACTACAAAATTCCTCACATGAACAAAGACAGACTCACAAGACTCGGATTGCTACCAGACTGTATTCAGGTTGAAGAAGCACTTGTGAGGGAAAGTTTAGAGTTCCTAGAGTTGGAAGCAAGTGAAGAAGGTGAAATTTACAACCTTGGAGATGTCATAGAAGGGCTGCATCAAGTGGGTATTACTGAGTAGTTACTATAGAGTAGTGCAGGGTTTACAGATACAAACACATGAACAATCTTTTGATGTGTTTGCAATGTAAATCAGTTTTTGTAAGCATAATTGTCTCTGCAAAATTTAGCATCATTGACTATCAGTTTTTGTTTAAATTCAACCTCCAAAAACAAGTGATGGCTGAATTAAAACAAACCCTCAGACTATAAAAGTCATCATAGGGACAGCTTACAGTTGGATCAAGTTTAGTACACACTGTTCTAACCCTAGGATATTAAGAAACTCCTCACAGGGCAACAAATATACACAATTGGCACCACAGATACACAATTGGCACCACAGATACACAATTGGCACCACAGATACCCCATTGGCATCATAGATACACAATTGGCACCACAGATACACCAAATGCATGAAACAACAGATAAGGCATCACCAGCCATCCCCACAATGTACATCAAATAAGAATAACAGATAAGGCATCACCAGCCATCCCCACAATGCACAACAAATACAAATCACAGAAGGCATCACCAGCCATTTCCCACCAAAGAACTATAAACGGAATCAATGAACGAAATCACCTGATTCGTCTAAAAGCTTCTCTCAAGTCAGAGGTTCGCTTGGCCTTCTCCCTATCGCGTTTGAAGGATTCTCTCAGGTCGGAGATTCGCTTGGCCTTTTCCCTCTTTCGTCTGACAGATTCAGAGATAGGGAAGCTCTCAGCTTTGTATTCCGGCGATTCAGAGAGAGGGAGGCGCGCCGCTTCGGTTTCCGGCAGCAACCATGGCGCCGCTTCATATTCCGGCTGCATCGCCTCCGATCCAGGGAGAGGGAGCAACCACGATACTTCTGAGCGATCGAAAGCCGCCGCTTCGCATTCCGGCGGCAACGGCTCCGATTCAGAGAGAGGGAGGCGCGCCGCTTCGGTTTTCGGCAGCAACCATGGCGCCGCTTCATATTCCGGCTGCATCGCCTCCGATCCAGAGAGAGGGAGCAACCACGGCACTTCTAAGCGATCGAAAGCCGCCGCTTCGCATTCTGGCGGCAACGGCTCCGACACACATAGATCGAAGGTGGTGAAGTCCGTTTCAGACACAACCGACACCGATTGAGAGAGATCGAAGGCCGACATTTGGGTTTCCGGCACAATCGACTCCATTTCTGGTGGAGAACAAAACCAAGTGACATAGTGTAGCACAATACCCTCCATCGAAGATGAAGGGCAATTAGTCTTTGAGAGATTCATCGAGTAACAGAGAAAGGAACACAAGACAGAGGAATTAATTTTGAGAGGCAGACGAAGAGAGAGAGACTATAGATCTAGGGTTTCTTCTAGAGAGAGGAAGACAAAGAGAGAGCCGATACAGATCTAGGGTTTCTTCCAGAAAGACGAAGACAAAGAGAGAATGGCTGGTAGATCGCATGGAATTCTCTAGAATAGCATAAATGAAGTGCCCGATTTTTGGTTTATTTAATTAGTTAGTGTTAGTGAATTAATTAAGGAAATAATTAAGTGGGTTAAAAAATGAGGAGGAATAATTAATGGCAAAGGGTAGTAATTTTAAATAGCAAGGGAGGGTAAAAGGGTATAAAAAGCAGAATGGGGCTTTAAATTGTGGACAAATTTTTAAGAGCAAGTAGGGCTTTAAATTGTGGACGGAGTGAGTATAAAAAAATATGTTATTTAAATTTAAATTTGTTATTTAAATATGTTATTTAAATTTTATAAAAAATATATGTTATTTAAATTTGAGCAATTAAATTTAAATGGAAAACATAAAAATCAAAACTAATGTTATCAAGTAGGCTATCAAGTAACCCCAATGCAGCACTACTTACTCAATGTGGTCCCCCACTATCAAGTAAGCTATCAAGTAGGCTATCAAGTAAGGCCATTGCGGATGCTCTTATACTCTTTTTATCTCAACTTCCACATATATTTTTTTAATTATACTCTTTTTTTGTCAAATTTTAGTATTCATGTATTTTTAATTATTTCATATTTTTGTATTTATTTTTATTAATAGGATCTTTGCTCTATTTTAATTACATTAATATTTTTATAAATATGAGACCTTTATTTTATTTACAGTACACACAATCACTTTATTAGAACATATGTCACTCTCAATTGAATACTAAAAATTGAACCAGAAAAAGTAATATTTAGATTCCTACGTAAGAGTTAAATTTCGTGCAGCTTCGGTGAACTTTATTAACATAATCGAGTTTAATTTTCTCATGGATGATGTGTTAGTTTTGTGCATCCTAATAAAAGAATAACCGCAATTTATAGGATAAATTAACCGACAAATTTTTAGACCAAACGTAGTTTTGTGCATCCTAATAAAATATAAGTTTTAATTTAAAATTAATTTCAATGGCGATTTTGTAAATTATAGAAAAATCAAAATCTTAATTTTTACAAAACTCAAATTAATACAATTATAAAATTAACCGCTAATGTCATAGTTATGCGTCATTAACTTCTATTAGTTTTTTAAATTCTATTTATGTGCTTCCATTTAAATATAGTATAAATGTATAATAAGATAAAAATTATTAAAATAAAAATAGGTAAATTTTCAATAGATTTAAAGGGTGATTTCAATTTATTTTTTTAAAAGTCTATAATTACTATCGAAATTAAAAAATTTATAATTTTAGGTTCTTTACACGATTACACTATCTAAATAATTATAGGTTTTTAGAGCATTCGTAGTGGGAGGGTGCGGAAGCCAGTGCGCACGAGTTTTTTTTTTAAATGTGATAGTTGTGTTTGAGTGGAGATTGAGTCTCATACATTTTTGTAAATAGTGAGAGAGAAAGTTTGTGGAGTCATTTCAAATAAGAAAATGTCACAATTTTCAGGAACATCCAGATATGGTAATAAGGTAATTTTTAGGGATGGAGGAAGAATTTATTTAAAAATAAATTTTTATTATAGTTATAAATATGATAATTGAATTGGTATCAATTTTATATAAATATTATAAATATAAAAAAAATTGTGCAATGTACGAGGTGCAAATGCTAGTATAGTTTAAAAAATTCAAATCCTAATTAATACTTCCTTTATTTCATTAGTAATGTCTCCTTTTATAAAACACAAAATAACATACGATATGATTACCCAATTGAGTGATAACATATTTACGTTCGGGGGAAACGTTCCACCAATTCAAAATAAGTAACAAATTACTTACAAAAGAATTGATTCTTCAAGCCTATGAGACTTCTCAAACTTTCAACAACAATGGAAGCTAGCAACAAATGAACCACACTTATAAGTTATTTTAAAGAGCTTATAAAGCTTAGCCAAAACCCTCTAATTCTTACTTCTCACATAATGGGTGATTCTCACTAGATCTTATATATATATAAGGATGAAATCCATTAAAAATGCTATTTTTTGTTAAAAAAATAATAATAATAAATAAGTCAAGCTATGAATAAAATGTTTGTAATACATGAATAGCTACAATTCAATTAAGGTAGGTTTCTCCTCGGAAATTCGAATCTCACTTTGAATGGCAACTAATGTAAATTATTCACTATTTAATTTTGTTTTTTGATGGAACACTTTTTAAAATAAAATATCCTACGTTGTGGAGACTTCAACATCATCAAAATATGACCTTTATTGTTGCAAGGTAATTGAAAAAATATTACCATCTTCGTTCTATTACGTTTTCTTTTTGGAAAGTCTTTTTTTTTTTATCAGGAAAGAGCAATATATTAAAAGCAGGTACCAGGGGTACCGAAAATCAATTACAGAGGAAACAAGAGAGCTCAGTAGAGCACCACACAGAAAAGGGCAAATCCCAAGCAAAAATCCCAAAAATCTTGTTCCAACTCCACATTCTAGTCTTAATATCCATGATCGTGCTTTGAAGCTCCCATGCCTTTTCTTCGAATCTGCTTTCATTCCTTCGTCTCCACAAAATCCAAATTGTGCAGATCCAAAGAGCTTTCAAGAACAGTCGGCTTTTCTTTTTGGAAAGTCTAAAAAAAAAATTATACTTATTTTTTAATTATAGCTCATTATTTATAAATATCTCAATTACTCTTACTTTTTCACTTTTGACTATTTTTAATACAGTCAATAATGTTTTTTAGAGATCTATATCACTTCCTCTTAAAATGTTCTTTTGTGAAAGAATAGAGTATATATAATTGCATTAAAACATTAATATTGCTTGTTAACATTAATTATTAGTCATCCCCTAACCCTGCATATGGCAATTTAATCTATTTGTTTTGTCAATCAGCATCAGTGTATTATTGATTTTTATAGAAAAATCACCAAATTAACTTTTAGGTTATTACACTTAAATATGGATATTTCTTACAAAACTTTATATAAGTGAGTAATTTCTACACGTGGGTATTTTTATGCATCTTAAAAAAACATTTTTATGAATTAACATTTTCGTCCTTAAACGGATAATCCAGCGGTGCATACTTCAATTTATAAACAGTTGAATCTAAGATTCAAATTCTACTGTTCCCTTTCTATTCAATAAAAAAAATGAATTAACACTTTTCAGAACATAGGTTATACTCCCTTCGTCTCACAAATTTTGAGTCACTTTTCCTTTTCGGCCGTCCCACGAATCTTGAATCATTTCCTTATATGATAAAAAAAATCTCTTTATTCACATTTTCATTTTTTCATCTACCACACTTAACACACTAAATACTATTTTTTTAATTCTCGTGCCGAAAAGAATTGACTCAAGATTCGTGGGACGGAGAGAGTATATGATATTGCAAAAGAATCATAGTATAAGTCAAATTATTTCTAGAAGTTAACATTAGGAGTCGAAAATATTTTTTCAATGACATAAAATTTTGAGTCGTGCATTGGAAAATTTTGTTCACGAGTAATAATCTACAAATCACATAAAACAGGTATGCTCGACGTATGAAATGTCAATGAAATTCTAATCTGAATAATTTAATCACAAAAATATCCACTACACAGTCTACACTAATATGTCATTAGTTTGATATTCGAAATTGGAAACTTTATTTTGAAGTTCTCAAAACAAACAAATCTTGGATTAAGAGCTTTAAAATGCGTCATATTTGCAGGAGTTATGTTTAGGGGACGGCAAAAAAATACACAAATTTAAAAAAAAGTTGTAATTTTTCATTTGAATTTTCAATTAAGTTAAAAAATACACGAAATTATATTTTTTGTCGCAATATTCACCTGAATTTGACTTTCGACGAAATTAGATATTAATTGACAGTCGAAAGTTCACCTGATGTTGGTCTAACTTATAATGATGAAGAGTTCTTATAAACTCGGAGGTCTAAGAAAACAAAAATTAATATATTTGACTTAATTTTTTGCTATAACCTTATATTTATTGGACCTGTAGTATTATCACATTGTAATAAACTTTAAAGTTGAAGTACGAAAATAAAAAGAATTAAGTCAATGCGACTTATATAAAATATACATTCTCAAAGATTTACCAAAGATATTAGCATGTCAATCTCACCGTGTCCAAGGCCAAAGGTATTACAGTTGTCAAATTTAATTGATCCAAGAATTCATCTTTATCCCTTCATTTCAGTTTTCACATTCTCCACCCCAAACTGAAAACTGAGATATAAAAGACTTTTTTTTTCATAGAAAAGACTCTTTAAATAGTTCAAAATTCGCATGACGTAATATGTATTAAAAAAATAAAATCCTTGATTATCCTTGCTTATTAATTTATTATCATTCTCAAAAAGTAGCGTCACACGATTCCATAAGCAGTCTACAGTGAAATTCGTGAGACATCGCGTGGTAGGATTATTATTTGTTCAATAATTTCAAGAACATATACAAAATTCAATGGACTATATTTTCTTGGATGTTTCAATTTAATAAGTTACTTCCTAAAATAAAAAGTCAACACATAACCAATATTCTTATATAACTTATTATTTATACTAATTATCATTGTACTTCACACATAATTATCTTTTTACTTATTTTTCTCTCCTATTTTTTGAACACATATATTCTCAATAAAAATTACTTTATTTTTTTCTATTTTATTATAAATTATTTATTTTTTAATATTCGTGCCCAAGCCTAATCTGTGTCCAAACCTTATGACCTATTGAATTGAGACGGAGGGAGTAATATTTTTATAAGAGGTGATTTTGCACACCTAGGACTGTAAACGAGCCGAGCCGAGCCGAATACTAGCAGGCTCGAGCTCGGCTCGTTTAAATATTCGGGTGTTCGAGCTCGGCTCGAGCTCGATTCGAGCTTTTATCTTGATGATCGAGCTCGGCTCGTCATCCACTTACTAAGCTCGGGCTCGGTTCGAGTTCGGCTCGGGTGATGCTCGATAATATCGAATTCGAGCTTGAGCTCGAGCTTGACTCGTTAAATGTTTGTATATATGGTGTTCAAATTCGAATTTGTTATAAATTTAAAAAAATCTTCTTAATTAATATGTTACACGAGTTCGAGTTCGACTCGTTTAAGGCTCGTGTACAGCACACCTACTTAGACCCTGACCCGCACTTTGATTTGAACCCGTATCTTAATTCGAACTTTATAAAAATATTATTTTAGGTGTGAGTCAACCCGAATGTAAGTTTTGTGCTTTTATAAAGTAAAACTTTTGAATTTGAAGAGAAACTTATTTATCTATCTATAAGTGTATTCTTTTTTATTGATAAATTTGTAATCCTCGTTTTATGCAAAAGAAATTATTTGTAATAGTCGAATCAAGAATATACATTGAAAACAGGTAAGACTCAAATCGAAAATACCGAAAACCAAGTGAATAGCCTGCAGACTGATCAGTTTTTTTTTTCACTATTTAATTATAAAAAAATTATTACTTTGCTTCTTAATTAAACTCGTTTTAGATATATATTTGGGAAATTTGTTTTGATTTATTTTTAGAAGCTGTACTCATTATTAATTTAACTCTTCAATTTTAATATTTCACGCTTAATGAAAAATTCCGACGTGAAAATTGAAAATTAAAATTGTTTAGAAAAAAATCTGTTGTCGGTCAGGATATTTATTTAATTTTTCATTTAATATGAGATCAAGCGAGAAATCTTTTTTAAACTAAGGCACGTTTTCTTAAAAAAACATAACCTATTTTTTGTAAAAAGAATACGTTCATCAAGGAGTTTTATAGTACATGCTAAAAGAAATTGTGAATAATTTGATCCAACGGATTAATTTGAAAGTCGAAGGTTTATGGTCATCAAGGCCGAAAATTTTGATTTTAAATTTTTTTAGCCTAACTAGCCTAAATTAAAATCCAGTTTACTCAAAATAAACTCATCCATTGATAATTTATTTATGTTATACAATACAACTTTCAAATTTTTGATTTTGAAATTTTCTAGCCTAACTAGCCTAAATTAATTTTAATTTATTCATGTTAAACAATTTATGGCGATGTCATGATTGGTGGGAATCGACGGAACATGGACTGATCTTTCAAAAGATCTATATTTTGGCGAATTTTGAAGAATGCTAATTGGATTATGCTTCTGAATATTGCGGAGGTTATTCAATGAAGCTTTGAAGTGAACGAGTAATTTACACGCTCTTGTCAATAAAGTTGTTCATAGTTTAGCGCAATTTAATTACACGTTCTTGTCAGCAATCAGTTTGTTGGATTATTGATTTCCCTTATTGGTTTTGCGCGTTCTTTTGTAGGATTACTTCTAATATAATGATTATTCTTTTGTTTCAAAAAAAAAAATACAACTTCCACTAAAAAGAAGAGAATATAAAATAATGATCACGAATCAAAGATAACCACAATGCAACTTAAATAGAGTTTAACAAATTAAACGATAGATTTGAAAAACCAATATCAATATTCAATAATAGTTTTAATCAGTGTTTGACGATCCCTAGCCATTGTGTCTTGCGAAATCTATGCCTTTGTGAACAGAATTTACATTCTATAGTATTTTTAATTTTATAAATATATTTAGTTTTAAAAAAATTATAAATATATTTTGTATACTCTGGAGCAATCACATCACAAGATACTATATGCCTTGGTGGTGGCCGAAGGTGATGGAGGCCGGGGGTGGGATGGGAAAGGACTGGTTTTTGGGGAATTTGGTGCGTAAGGTAGGGGATGGTCGAGACACAAAATTCTGGAAAGACAGATGGGCGGGCTCCAAACCACTTTGCTTTGTTTTCCCGAGACTCTTTCAGTTTTGTGAAGATAAAGACGTGTCTATTAGCGAGTATGGCAAATGGGTGGAGGGGAAATGGGAATGGGAGTTTAGATGGAGGAGAGAACCTTTTGACAGGGAGAGGGCGAAGATTGGGGAACTAACAGCTTTTCTTTCTGAGTTCGTTCTTTGTCCAGGAAAAGATGATGGATGGTTTTGGAAAGCTTCAAAAGATGGTGTGTTCTCTACAAATTCAGCATACCATAAGTTGGCGGCAGTTAGGAACGCCAACTCTTCAACACAGCCTTTTAAGGAGCAGCTCGCAAAAGTTTGGGAGATTCCAGCTCCGCAGAAGGCTCGAGTGTTCGCATGGAGATGTTTGAGAAACAGGTTAGCAACTTGTGACAACCTTTTTAGGAGGAAAGTGCTCACGACGGAGGATTTGTGGTGTAATGGATGTGTGTCAAAAGAAGAAACGGCCGAACACTTTTTGTTGGAATGTCCGAAAACGGAACAAGTGTGGGATGATATTGTTGAGTGGGTTGGCTTCCCCTCGGCGAGACCGAGGAGCTTGGTTCAACACTTTGAATGGTTTACACATCTTGGCAGAGGTAAGAAGAGTGGGAAGCTTCTTAGAGCATTATGGGTCTGTACGGTTTGGGTGTTATGGAAGAGACGCAATGAAAGCAGATTTGAAGGAATAACTTGGGTTTCTGAGGAGGTGGTGATGGAAATTAAAGGAAGGCTTTGGAGCTGGAATGCAGCTTTTAGAATTTGGTCCCCGGATATTAATTTCTTGTCATGGTGTTCATTAACTTTTTCTCTTTCTTCATGTATGACTTTCTAGGTACCTCTGGTACCAGTGGTTTTATCATATCTTCTTTTTCTTATAAAAAAGATACTATATGCCTTGTATTTAAGACACAAAAATAACTCCTTCCGTCCCATTATAAATAACTCAATTTTTATAATAGGATGTCTCATTATAAATATCTCATTCCTTTTTTTAACAAATAATTAAGAGATTAATTAATTAATTGACCCACTACTTACTCTCTTTATACCTATTTTTACAAATCTCAATTTATTTCTCTCTTCACTAACTCATTTTATCTACTAATTACATATTCTCTTAATATTTGTGGTCTAAATTAATGAGACAATTGTAAATGCCCATAAAAAACTAGTAATAAAAAAAAAAAAAAAAAAGACAGCTGTCTTCCAAATGTAAAGAATCGCAATTGATGAGCTTGGATCATTATTTCTGCAGTGGCAGAAGAGTTGCGTGTAATGTGACTACACAAACCAAAAATGGAAAGATGCACTCATTTCTTTGGATGAGTTATTGTTTACCAACTACGTCAATTTTATTTCAATTTGGTTAATATATATCAGTCTTATTTATGTCGATGTTATGCATATTTATTTGTAAATATAATTATCATAAATTTAATTAAATGAGTTAATTCTCTCAAAAAAAATTTAAAAGAGTTAATGAGATCCATTTAAAGATGTACAAAAAATCTAATGAAATTGAGTATTTTGTATGCGAGGTAGCATCAACCACATACGTTTCCCCAAATCCAACAAATTTGATTACCTATTTGCTACTTTCCAAAATCAGGTAGCAAAAAGAAAAAAGAAACAGGTTATGATTCTTATTAAATGTACAAACTAGTTGGTGTATTTAATTTAGCCAACTTTGTTGATTATATATGTAACACAATTAACTCGTGCAAATGCTAGTAATATTTATGTAGGATGTATATATATACCTGCATATGTCACGGAACTAAAAAATTTAAGTCATCAGCATCTATATAGACTTGCCTCATTACATCTTTTTTGACAAAATGCCATTTTCTTTTTATTTTAGAGATACAACTTAAATCAATGACCTCTTAGAGCATCTCCAGTGCGGTCTCGGTGCCTCGGGTCGAGGCGCGTCGACGGATACCCGTCCGCGCTGGTGACTTGGGCGAGGTCGAGGCCGCGTTTCCATGGCGACACGGGACGAAGGGCAAATGGTAGTATAGGTTTTTGTCAAATTTTTCGATTGTTTTCTATTTTTTTAAAAAAATCAGACCGTTGGATTCAAATGGTAGTATAGGTTTTTCAAAAAAAAAAAAAAAAAAACTTTTTACATTATCTATATATACCCCATTTCTATTCCATTCAATTCACTTTTAAAAAATCATCTCCACATCAAAAAAATCTCTACAAAAATGTCATCATCTTCATCAAGCGGCAACGAGCAACGTGCTCAACAATTCTCCCATCTCGTGCAATAATTTCATCAAATTGTTGAAGCTATTGGTGATTCGGAGACGGAAACCCGTCGTCCTCGAAGAAGGGTAGCAAAGAAGGCGTACATTCATTGGGACCGTGAAGCCGGAGCACAACGTTTGCACGCAGATTGTTTTGCAGAAAATCCGGTCTACCCCGACTCCATTTTCCGGCGTCGATTTTGTATGCGTCGTGCATTGTTTTTGCGCATCGTCGACGCTGTGCAGTCCGATCCATACTTCCAACAACGCACGGATGCACTTGGTAGACCCGGCTTCACACCGTTGCAGAAATGCACGGTTGCTATTCGTATGCTAGCAAATGGTGGGGCAGCTGACCAGTACGATGAGTATCTACGGATTACCGAGTCCACCTTGTTGGAGTGCTTGCGCAAATTCTGTCGAGTCATCAACCAACCCTTCGACGCGGAATACTTGAGGAGGCCGACTTCCGCCGATTGCCAAAGGCTTCTAGCACTGTACGAGGTGAAGCACGGCTTCCCGGGAATGCTAGGGAGCCTTGATTGCATGCATTGGGCGTGGAAGAATTGTCCAACGGCATGGCAAGGAGCATACACTCGAGGCGATCAAGGGGAACCGACCATCATCCTCGAAGCTGTCGAATCTCAAGATCTATGGATCTGTCATACCTTTTTTGGGACTCCTGGTTCGAACAACAATATCAACGTGCTCAACTCTTCGACGTTGTTCAACGATCGCCTACAAGGAAGGGCTGTGCCGATCACATATCAAGTTAACAACTCCTACTATACGAGTGGGTACTACTTGACTGACGACATCTACCCCAATTGGCCTGTTTTCGTGAAGAGTCCTACACATCCGACGGACTCGAAGAGTAAGAGGTTCAAAGTGATGCTGGAAACAGCTCGCAAGGATATCGAACAAGCTTTCGGCGTGCTTCAAGCTCGTTGGACAATCGTCAAAGAACAATCGCGTCTTTGGCACAAGGAGGAAATGAACGACATCATGTTCACGTGCATTTTAATTAAAATTTGAAATTTTAATCGTTGGACAATCGTCAAAGGACAATCGCGTCTTTAATTATTGTAATGTTGAATTTTAATTTTAATAAAAATTTAAAATTAAAATGTAGAATTGGGGATTTTGTGGAAGTGATGATTTAAGACACAAGCTAAGACATAAGGGTTGTGGAGAGTTGTGTCTTAGGTGGGGACAACTATCTAAGACACAGTCTAAGACACAAAGGCTGTGGATGCCCTTAGAAATAGAGAGTTTTTGTTGCCCCAATTTTGCCATTTTGAACTATCAAATGTCATTTTCATAATCTTACTAAATGTATAAAAAACAATGGTCTATCCTACATTAAAATCAGCATTAAATTAACCAGTAATGGATCTTAAGAAAAAATAAATTCAATTTGGCTAGTTCAAAATAAATCCCCTCCACATCTAAGTAACACATGTTACAAATGTGATTAACCTATTTTGTGTGATTTCGTGATCGCTTGAATGATATTATACTCTCTCTTCATTGGATCAAGCTCAATGAATAAGAATTATAGTTGAAAAGGTCAATTACATTTCAATATACTACTCCCTCCGTCCACGAAATGAGTACCCATTTGTGGACGGCACGGGTTTTAAGAAATGTATGGAATGTAATGTGAATAGTTTAAGGGTTCCACTTTTTTAGTGTATTAATTAAAGAGATGCGTGGGATACACTTGCCAAAAAGGGAAATGGGTACTCATTTCGTGGACGGACGAAAAAGGAAATATGGGTACTTATTTCGTAGACGGAGGGAGTAACTTTTTTTTAGTTTGAGGGCTTAAATATACTAACTTTATGTTATACTTACGTTAGAGAAATAAATCAACTCTGACAACATTTAGACAAAGGTGAAAGTTAGAGAAATAACGAGAGAAACTTGAATATTCAAAAAAAATTAGTGGCAAAGCTAAAGTGCGGTCTCATACCTAAACCACATCAACTGCAAAACGACAAATAATTCAATTAACTATAAAATCTTCAAAATACAACTAATTGACGTAACCACCCAGTGCAATACAAATGAACTTTGAAAAGATGAGTCACTCTGTGCTAGGGATGAACAAAAAATCTGAAATCGAATAATTGAATCGATTCAAATCGAAAATTTAAAATATGGTTCAATTTTTTTGATTTTTCGGTTCGATTCGATTTTTTTTCACAAACTTTCGATTTTTCGGTTTGATTCGGTTCGGATTTTTTAAAATCGAAAAATTGAATTATATTTATAATATATATATATATATATATATATAATATAATATTTTAATTATAATTTTATACTAATATCTAACTTCTAATATTTTTTAAATTTTTATAGTTTTTTTTTTGAATTTTCTGTTTTTTTTTTTCAAAATTTTCATTTTTTTCGATTTTTTTATTAATTCGGTTTTTCGGTTCGGTTTTAATTATAAAAATTTTGATTAATTTGGTTCGATTCGATTTTTTTTTCAAACCGAACAAAAATATGGTTTGATTTGGTTTTAGCAAAAATCGAACCATATAATCGAATGCGCACTCCTATTCCATACGAAAGAACGAAAATACCGTCCACACGTAGAGTTGAAAGGATGGGAATACTCTTATGAGACGTTTACTTTGCATGATTGATTATATGTAGGATTGAGTATTTTTATCCTTTAGAGTAGAATATTTCCAATCTCACAATGTACATGTCATAAGAATAAGATAAAATTAGCTTGAATTATGGAAATAATCAAAGGCCTTGCGATGTCTCAAAGTTGCAATTCATCAAAGTAAATAAGAAATTAATCTTATTATTTTTATCTATCAAGACTAATCATCCAAAATAAACGGCCCATTAATCTAAAAAATTCATATAAATAACTAATCATCTCAAAGACATTTAATTTGAAGGATTAACGTTGATAGATAAAATTAGTAAGACTAAATCCTTATTTACTTAGATGTATTGAAATTTTGAAATATCACAAGACCTTCGATTATTTTTATCATTCAAACTATTTTTTTCTTGATTTTTATACCATATAAAAAATTGAATTGGAGAAATTATATTTTTAAAAACAAAAATATTCAATCATATAAAATAAACTATCATGATTATACAAGGCAAACTCTGTTAAATTGGTTATTCGCACTACACAAGTTCAAATTGCTTCCATCTTGGCTCGTTTTTGCCATTAGTGTTTCAATCCTCATATTTAATTTTGTAATGATAAAAACCCACCATATTACACGCTACACGACTGGAAATTTACCAAAGCGCACAAATATTGTAGCACCTGGAGATTGGCACCACATCAAAACCAAAAAAAAAATTAGACAATTTAATTTTAGTTTTTCCTTTATATCCAAGGGGTATGTTACACATACACAAACAACAAATTAATATAAAAAATTTACAAATTTACAAGCTTCCATTATTTGCACGTCGACCCTCCAAAATTATCTCAATTTCTTCCATCAACTCACAAAACTTGAAGCAGTTAAAATCTTAGGCAGATACGACCCGACCTGTTTGACCATGTTCCAAAGGAGTCAACCCAGTTGACTTGCGCACGTTAGCCGCTACTTCAAAGTATCCCACAAAGATGCGCACTTGCGGCTGGCGAAGCCGAGGCGCTTCTCCTCCAAGTCATAAACCACCTCAAACCCCTGCTGCTGGTAGTTCCCCAGCAGCCCCGCCGGCCCGCCTTCGCTCTCCGCCTCATCCCCACTGTCCATCAGCATCACGCACCCCACCTTCCGCTTCGCCTCGCCGTCCAGGAACTCGTAGAAGTAGTTCCTCCGCGGCATCGCCACCGTCGAATTCCCCCCGAAATGCCACGCCAGCCGCGGCACGTCGTCGAAGGAATCCCCGTAGTAGCACGGGCTCAGCCCCGTCCGCTCCTCCACCCCGCCCGCCCGCCGGTGCGCCGCCGCAACGCGCCGGTTAAATTCCCGCACCACCGCGAGGTAGAATTTCCTTGGCAGCATGGTGAAGGTGGTCCCCGAGTCCACCACCATCCCGCCGTTCCCCCTCCGGTCGACCCGCTGGAGGCTCGCCGGCGCCGGAATTTTGATTTTCCCGATTGAAACCGCCTCGAGGCCGACGCAGTAAAAGTATGAGTGCTTGGGATTGTAGAGCATCGGCGTGTAGCTGTAGTAAACCTCTTCTTCTTCCTCAGAGATATCGCTATTGATCTTCTTCTTCTTCTCGCGCCGGCCGAGAATGAGGGGGCTCGGCTTCAGAACCCGCGCGGCGTCGAATTCGTGCGCGATCAAACAGTAGGAGAAGTAGTTGCCGATCTCCGGCGAGCTGCGGGCGAGCTGCGCCGGGAAGGAGAGGCGTCCGCGGCCGAATCCGGCGACGCCGATTGGCTCGCCGAGGGCGGAGTGGGCGCAGCCGAAGGTGAAATTGGGGAGATTGAGAGACGGCGAGGAGGGGAAGGAGAGGGTGTCGTGGTAGAGCTTTGCGACGAAGCTGCCGTCGCCATAGGCGTAGTAGAAAGGGGGGCAGGGGAATTTGTGGCAGTCGCTGATTTCGATGGTCTCGAGGGGGCAATTGGCGATGGCGCAGAGGTCGGAGGAGGGGAGGGAGGAGTGGACGGCGGAGCAGGAGGGGGATTTGCAGGGGAGGCGGGCGGCGGAGGAGAGGTTGAGGGGGGAGGGGTGGGGGATGGAGGAGGGGGAGTACTTGCCCTCGCAGAGGATGCAGTCGAAGGGGTGGCAGGGGACCCAAACGACGTCGCTGCCGGTGTCCATGTAGAGGGAGATGGTTTGGGGGCCGAGGGAGAAGGAGAGGGTGTAGTCCGCCCCCGGGGAGAGGGGGAGGGAGACGCGCCGCCGAAAGCGGGAGGCGGAGCGGGAGGCGGTGGACTTGAGGAGGTGCGGGGTGGAGTTGAAGAGGGCGGAGGAGAGGGAGTGGGAGAGGGGGAGGAGGAGTGAGGAGAGAGAAGGTTGGAGGGAGGAGAGAGAGAAGAGGAGGAGGAGAAGGAGAAGGAGATGGGGAGGTGCCATTAGAGGAAGAGGGAGGTCAATGAGAGAGTGATGATACTGATAAGTGTGTGTTGATTCACGTACTTGTATTATATATCAAGTCTGTGCGTGTGTAGAGGAAATGAAAGGTGGACAAGAATAAGGAATGGAGTGAGAGGGAGGGTTTTAAAGAGGGAGAATAAAGACTCAAGTTTATTGTCCAATGGAGAATAGTTTATTCTGTTTTTCTATTGGATATAAATTTTAATAAAACAATGGGTGTTTTTTTTTTTTTTTTTTTTTTTGAGGGACAATGGGTGATTTTTATGCAGTTAAGAAATGGTCACAATATTGTATGAAATAAATTATTAAAATCAAATTAAATGTGCATCAGGGTGATTCTTTTATAAATAGAATATTTATAAAAATAAAAAATAAGGAAATAATTTGAAACCATGTCCTAAAAAGAAAAGTGTCATAATTTTGATGGACGCCAAAAATGAAAAAATATCATATTTTTCGTGAATGGATGAAATATTATTTTATAATTATTTATTATAAAATAATAAATGTTTCTCTATTCATTTATTGATAATGACCAAAATTTACTATATGGTGTTCCATTTATAATGACCCAAAATACATTTTATGTCTTAAAATAAGTGAGTATCTTTACTTGATAGTACTATTAAATAATGCTTCCTTAATATGTGTGCCCAAAAAAATAGGACCATTATCAATGGGACGGAGTGAATAATATATAATAAATCTTAATTAATATTGTCACTCAAATTTAAAATTTTAAAAATTTAAATTATTTAATCCTAATAGTCAATTATTGCTTCAAAAATTGAAAATACAGTAAATACAAAATATATAAATCATAATTGAATTAGTGAAAATTAATTAAGGGTTGATTGCATACTATAAATTACCGAACTTTCTACAAATTCTCATTTTGCACATGAACTTTAAAATCTTTTATTAAAATTCTCAACTATTAATTTATTCTCATTTTGCATATTTGTCTATTTTCAGACCAAACTTTGGGCCTGAAATGACGTCGTTTCCATCCAACTACAGTTCTATTTTTTCACACGGTCATGTCAAGTAGATCATAATTATGCCATGTCACTACGATAAAAAAAGGAACTATGCAAAATGAGAGAAAAAAAATTAATAGTTGAGTAATTTCAATAAAATTTTTAAAGTTCGTATACAAAATGAGAATTTGTTGAAAGTTCAATAATTTATATGCAATTAACTTTAATTAATTATATTACAATTATACTAAAAAAATAAAATATTAAAACTAATGACAAAATTATAAAAAATTGAAAATGTGAAAAAGGGCAAAATTGAGATTTATAACAATTATAGATAGTAAAAATTAAAAAGTGGCTGCCAAATTGGTGGTGACGGTAGTATCCTTGATTGAATGCGACTGAACTTAAATTCAGAGTCATAGACATTAGTCACATTACAAAACGTTACTTGACTATCTTTCATAGTTTTTTGGGTACATATATCATCAGTGACACATTAGTTAGGTTCGTGGAAGAAGTCGTCAATCATATACGGCCCATATTACGTCAGCTATGGATGTGATAAGGGTGATTCTATTCACAGCCCCTATTTTACTCCTTATAACCTCTTTTTTAAAATACTAATAATAATTAATTAGAAATTTACTATTTTACCCTATATTCTATAGCCCCAAATTAAATTAAATTTTAAATTCACCATTTCTATTTCTTTTAGCCATAAATTTTTGAGGTTTCTCTATAGCCCGATTTTCTTGTAATTGCTAATTGTTCATTGTTGAAATCGCCCGTTACCAAGAACATGCAAATCCCGACTCCTGGAATTTGCCGATGAGCAAATTATGCAGGAATTTGTTGTTACCAAGAACATGCAAATCCAATTCCTTATTTGTTTGCGTTTCTTTCTGTATGAAGCCCACCCCTCCCCATCAATCCCGCTACCAAAATCCTACCCAGAAGATAACTGTTATTAGGGTTTGCAACATAGCTGAAATCAGAATTTGTTTCAATCCTATTTAGTTTGTCGAAACTACCTGTTTTTTAAATTTGTTGATGTTTGAATTGTTGGGATTCAATTTGTATGGTTCTGTGCTTGATTTCTTTGTCTTCCTACTGATATATATGTATAGTCGTATAGCTATAGTATGAGATGGATGTGAATCGCTTCATTTGATTCTATATTTTTACTGAATGGTAGATTATTTAGTTTGAGAATTGATGATTGTGTTGTAGAACTATAGAAGTAATTTCTTTTCGTATTTTGAGGTTGGATATCCCCGGTTGGAGGTTTCAACAATGAACAATTACCAATTACAAGAAAATCGAAATATAGAGAAATCTCCAAAATTTGTGGCTAAAAGGAAATTAAAATGATAAATTTAAAATTTAATTTAATTTTGAATTATAGAATATAGGGTAAAATAGTAAATTTTTAATTAATTATTATTATTATTTTAAAAAAGAGGTTATAAGGAGTAAAATGGGGGTTACAAATAGAATCACCCATGTGATAAATATAGTAGAGATTGTTCGGTGTGTTTCTTTATTCTAGTTTTAATGTTTCGTCTTAATTAACTTTTACATTAAACTAAATTAATGTATTGATTTAATAGTAAAGTAATTAATATTTAAAATTCAATATTTTAAGTTCAGAGTTCATATGTATTTACAAAGTACAAAGTTCGATTTATTTTTGTTCCTTTAATTCGAATAAAAAAATATTTACAAGGCAGAAGGTAGTGTTGATGAGAGAGACAGAGAGAAAGAGAGTGAGGGGTAGCAGGAGACGACCGCGGTGGCGGAGGGCAGCCGGCGGAGGTAGAGGAAAAAGGAAAAACACGGAGGGGGAAGAAGCAGCGGCACCAGGACAAAGAAAGAAAGAGGGAGAGAAGAAAAAAAAGTGTCGCGGAGGTGAGATATCGCTGCAGCAGCTCTGGGGGTTTCGCGGAGGTGAGATATTTACATTAAAACACATCAAAGTGCAGCCACGTTTTGAATTTTAAATTAAAACCTTAGAGCATGATTACTTTAAATGGTGAAGTGAAGAACATGCTTTATTTGAGAGTACAAATGGATACATGCATTGGTGGAAGGCATCCCTCCCCTCTACCCCCTATTTTCAGCCCACCCTTTCTCTTCAAGTGCAAATTTCTTTCTTCATGTCCTTTCATTCCAAGTGAAAAACCTAAGGTAAGACAAGAGCTCTCTCCCCTTTCTCTCCCCTCTCCATTTTGCGCCACCACACACACATACCTTGACCAAGGTTTTTCATCCATCATCTCACCACCCAAAAGCATCCCCTTGAAGCCTAAAGCAAGCTAGGAAAGCAAGGGAGGATGTGAGAGAAGGATTAGGGCGTAAAGTTAGAGTGAAGATTAAGCTACAAGGATGCATATCTCTTTGACTAAGTCTTGAAATGAGCATGGATATTTGTTTTATATGCATAGATATGAGATATATCATGTCTTGGTGTGTGTCATGAATTTTATTGATGGGTTTGGTGACTTTTTAAGGTTTAAGAACCAAGTTTAGGATGAGGGTTGCTCAATTTGGCTCAAACCTTGATGTTGTCGCTCAGGCCATACTCAATATAGAGGGGCAAGGCTGAAGTCTGCCGAAGGCACATTGTCACAGCAGTGGTTTGTAACACAATTTCAACCCACCAAATGGTTTATAAAAATTCTCCAATTTTACCAGTGTGCATGTCTGTATGTCTTTTGCCTTGTGGTAAATTTCAAATTTTTTCGAGCTCTTAAGAATATTTTTTGATTTAAAAAAAATTGTTGTTCAAATTAGATCCAGTTTTAGTAGATCTCTTCCAATTGGACATAAGTCCAGTTTTAATTGGTGAAAACCCTTCAAACTCGAGTATGTTGTATTAGACTTCTTCAGCTTTCTTTAGCCACTAGCCTCACCATTTTTGGGTGAGGAAAACGACCGCTATGAATTTATGAAGTTCAGTGCTTGGGTGAGGACAACAACCACTATGAATTTATGAAATTCAGTGTTGTCCCAGTGAACTTCCCAATAGGTTCTGTATAGCCTACAACTTTGGGAATGCAAGGGCCAACCTAAATCGTTGAGTTTTGAGCCCATTTTTATACGGAGCACTATTTTGTATGTTATGAGTCTCTGTGTCAAGTTTCAGCATTTTGGAAAAGCCCAAGTTTGTTTTTGCAATTTTTGTTTCATATGTTGATTTGAAACCCAGTTTGAGCACTGATTTTGAAGTATAAATATCTCTTGATCCATAAATCTTTTAGGGTTGAGTTCAATTGGAGAAGTGTTATACACTTTCTCTAGAGTCTGGATTAACCTTTTAGGTTCCCAGTGGACTTTAGAAATGGGAGATGTAAATTTTTTAATGTAGCCAAGTGAGTTAATGACCAAGTTCAAGTCTGGAAAGTCTGGAATTTTCAGATTTTACTTAGCAAGTGTCTATCTTTGTGAGGCCATATTTTATTTGTTTGATCTCTGATTTTCTCAATTCAAATTGGAAAATGATCCTTGCAAGTTCTAATTTCCAGAATGTCCTCTGGAGCCTCCATATTAGAGCTTTAAAGCATAAGTATGGTTTGTTTGAAAACAACCCCTTCAGAGATCAAAAGTTTTTAAATAAAATTTAAGTGTTGAGAGTGATCATTTTTCAAAGATTATTCACTTGAGTTAAGTTGCATATGCATGATAATTTAAATATGTTTTGTGCAAAGTTTTAAAGAGAATGGGTTGAGTTAACCTAGTTAAGGCACCAAAACAAGTAAAAAATGAGTAAAAGTACACATAATCTCTAGATTTTATTATGTTTTAAGAACCATAGAGTAGTTTGACCTAGAGAACCTTAGATAGACAATAGTTTCCGTTATCTATAGCATGAGCTAAGATTTAATATTCGTCTTGTAGGGGTTGATCCACAAGACGGTTCTACAGCCTAAGCTCAGTCTCCCACACCAGATTTTACAAGTGGGTTATATTTTCGAAGTAAGTTTGGGTTAGTAATCCCACTCTTTTAAGGTTAAAGCAAATGAATTTTATTTGTGAATGCATGCAAAGTTTTTGTTTGGTTGTTACAAAGTTATAAGTCGGCTTCGCCTGAAAGAGTCGGGTTCACTCGAATAAGACGATTGGCCCTGACCCCAACATGGGATCATAGTATTGTACACAAGTAGAAGTCTAAGTATGGGCAGAGTCGGCCGGGTCCCCCATACCTAGCACCCAGCAAGGTAACACCAAACCCAAAGTGCGCACGTTTCAGGAGCTCAGACTCACAGTAAAAGTATTTTTGAATTATAGTAACTATTTTCTTAAAGTATTACTATATTTCTGGCAAGCATGCATTTTACCAGTAGAAAATTCTTTAAAATAAGTTTTAAAGAAAATGACATTAACTTCACTGAGTGCACTAGTATTCAACCCAATTTTTTTTTAAATCTTTTGCAGATTGATGAGGATCCGGGTGCAGTGAAGGGTGAGTGGTGGTATTGGTCAGGAACAATACAAGCACGTCAAGATCATCATTGACAAGATTTTCTCTAGTTGGTCTCATGTCTTTGAATGAGTCACCTTCAGTTTCCCCTAGTTAAACTTAATTTTTGAACATGCCCTACGTGGCACCTAAGAACAAATTTTATTTTATTGACAATTGGAAAATTGAGTTGTTCTTGAGTATTCGACTTCTCTTTTTTTATATAGTTATCCAAGTTTGACTGAAGTCTTCATACCTGCATCAAATTGGGTTTGCCTTGAGCAATCTCTCCAAATTTTAGATTAATTATTTTTGCTAATTAACCTATTTTAGCAGAGTAGTTGGGTTAATTATTTCCGCTAATTAACTAGCTAGTTAGTAAAGCAGTTGAGTAATTATTTTAGTTAAACCACCCAAAGCCTACGTGTAAGTCCCTAAATAAGTGGGACCATCACAAGTGGGCGGAGGGGAATTTTTTTTAATTTTAAATTTTTAAATCATTAACGGTGTACTTATATATTTACATTAAAAAGATTAAATTTTTTTATTTTTTAACTCATAAATATTATTTGCTTTTATTAAATAATAATGTATAAATGAACCTATTAACCCCCGTTCTATATATATAATAATAATAGTGTATAAACTGACCGGCATATTAATCCCTCTCTCTATATATACTTGCATAAAACAACACCTTCGTGACCAAACATGACAAAATGAAACCAAATGATATAAATAAATGATGACAAAGACGATAAAAGAGGAAAGACAATGGTGTGGCATTCTTTCTTTATTTGAAAATTTGGCACACCAAAGAAAACAAAGATTGAGGAAGTCCAAATGGCAATTTTGCCACCTGTATATTGAGTGCTTATTTTAATTTTAGCCACATAAATTTGGTGCGTCACCCAACTCTAATGAAGTAATGATATGAAACCACTACATGCTAAATTTTATGCATGGCAAGTAACAGCTACTCTTTTCGTCCCCGCTTACGACGTTTTAATTTTGTTTTTGAGAGGTTCTATTTAGAGATGTCAATCTATGGGGCCAGTCCATCAGATTTTGGGCCAGCCCTATCAGGTTTCGAATTAATTGGGTGTGGGCTAATCGAGTTGGGGATTTTGTCGGGTTATAAATTTTCAACCCTAACCCTAAACGTTCGGGTTTCGGGCTAGCCCATCGGACTAGTCGGCTTAAATGCGTAAAATAAAATAATCATTTGTATTTTGTTATTTTTAATGATCTAATGTATAATGTATAAAATATACATAGAAATCAAAGATATAAATTATATAGCAAACATGAAATGCCAAAAATATATGATATTGAAAAAAACACCAAGATTGCATAACATATAAAATAAGTTGGTAATAATAAAATGTTCAATTTTGTTAACGAAAAAATAATAAAATATCCAACAATAGTTTGAATTCATAGAAGCAAAGCATCTCAAAAATACAGAAAAATGAAATGATGAGACTATATAATATTTTGTCATTTTTTTATTTTTATATCTAAATATTTAATATTAAGTATTCGGGTTTCGGGTTAGCCCATCGGGTTAGTCGGGCCGGCCGTATCGGGTGCCGGGCTATTCGGTTACGGGCTAATCGGATTGTAACTTTTATCGGGTTGAAAATATTCAACCCTAACCCTCTCGGGTGGCGGGTTAATCGGGCCAGCCCACGGGTTTCGGGGCTAGACTGACATCCCTAGTTCTATTCCTAATATTTAAAATTTTAAAAATAAATAAATTATTATATTTACTCTTTCTATTTTTAATCATATTTACTTTTCTACTACTTTCTTTTTTATTTATTTTATCTACATTTCCTCAATTTGCATGCCCTATATTTTTGGGACGTTTATTATTTTGTATGAAATATAATAATTTATTTATATTTAATTTAATTAGCTACATCAGTTTTGTCCGAAGATCAAACAGGTCCACTCAAAAAATATTTTTCAAAACACTATTTTTGAAGTGTTGGGATTTGAAAAAAAACTCAATAAAGATATTTTAAATTATCTCAAAATTCTCAATTAAAATGATGATCCAACAAATTTTGTTAGATCAATCAAGTTATAGAAAGCTTAAAGAGAAAGAGCTCTATGATTAAGGGAAGAGCTAAAGTTGAGCTGACGAATAGAAGAAAAATGTGATTACTAAGCCGGCCAATTAATTCAGAATTTCATCCTAAAATTAAAGGTTGTAATTGAGTTTATGTGCATCTAAATGAAGTTAGGTGAAGATTGAGATAGGAATATCAATTGGAAGAAGATAATGGAACTTAACTCTGCAGTTAATATGTTCAAATTTTAATACCCTCTTAACGGTAATTGAAATTTAATTTGAATTCACCATCTCTCCGAACAATTAATAGATAATTCATATTGCTATAAATATAAAAGATTTCTGTGT
This sequence comes from Salvia miltiorrhiza, assembly GCF_028751815.1. Lineage (NCBI taxonomy): Eukaryota > Viridiplantae > Streptophyta > Magnoliopsida > Lamiales > Lamiaceae > Salvia > Salvia miltiorrhiza. The sequence goes on from NW_026651539.1 coordinate 209,956, forward strand.
CTCATAAATGGGAAGTGAATAGAAGACACCACAGACGCCCGGCCCATAGAGATACGACAAAGACGAGACGAGGCGAGGCTCCAACCGCATTCTTTAATCTTTTTTTCAATGAAACAAAATGTTGTCACATCTTAGTAACTCATGTCGGCTGTCTAATGTTTTCTTTTAATCTTCACTCCTTATAGTTGCAATAACATATTCTTATCATTGTCCATTCGCATACATCATACATGATACATCCATATGTATATATGAGGTTGGGTTTACTGAATTAATTTTTTAAATTTTATTATGTTAATTAGAAATTTTAGATATATATATATATAAAGACTTAAAATGATTCTTATTTTATATCTTAAGAATATAGGGGAGGGCTAAAATAAGTATAAAATAAAAATTATTTTCAACCCTTAGATCATCAAGATCTACGGTTGATTCATCATCATGTTGGATGAATTCATGATCCTGAATCTCAAAGGTAGCAAAAATTTATTTTTCGCAATTCATACCTTTATACAGCGAATTCATACGTGTTCTACATAAAATTTATACATTTTTTCTAGTTCTTATTTCTTATTTTAAGGAGTGGATTAAAATAAAAAAACCTTTTAGAATATAAAATAGGAATTATTTTTAGTCCTTGGATCACAGGATCTACGATTGATTTATCAACTTGTTGAATGAATTCATGGTCCTGAGTTTGAATCACATAGGTAAGAAAAAATTTATTTTTCGCAATTCATACATTTATACAGCGAATTCATATGTATTTTACACAGGATTTATAAATTTTAGGTAATTCGTATTTTATATGTTAAAAAATATTTATACCGTAGCCCTCTCATATATATATATATATACATATATATATATAGGGGGCGGTTATTCAATAAACCACCCTTATTTTAAGAATTACGAACCAGCAAAAATGCATGAATTTTATGTATGACACGCATGAATAAACTGTATAAAGGCATGAATTGCGAAAAATAATTTTTTGCTACCTTTGGGATTCGAACTCTGGACCATAAATTTATCCAACAAGATGATGAATCAACCGTAGATCTTGATGATCTAAGGGCTGAAAATGGTTCCTAATTTATATTTTAAGAAGCGTTCTTATTTTAGCCTTCCCCTATATATATATATATATATATATAGGGTTAGATTTTCACACACACACACACACACACACACACACACACACACACATATATATATATATAGGGGAGGGCTACGGTAAAAACACTTCTTAAAATATAAATATAAACGTTTTTTAATGTACGAATTTTATCCAACAAGGTTACGAATTCATCAAACATAGTTACGAATTATGAAAAATAATTTTTTGCTACCTTTGGGATTCGAACCCTGGACCACGAATCAACCGTAGATCTTGATGATCTAAGGGCTGAAAATCATTTATATTTTATACACTTAAGAGCACTCCCAGCAGATCACCTAAATGCACCACTAACTCTAAATTTAAGCTAAAACAATTGAAAATGAGATAAAAAATTCATCCAGCAGATCCCCTAAATTGGATGGGGCCCACAAAAAATTTTACACCCACCTAAATTCAATCTTAAATTTACACCCACCCTAAATTTATTTTAAGTTATAATTAGTAGGGTCCACACATAATTATTGTTTTAATGTAGAAAATAGGAGATCTGGTGTATCCATTTATAAAATCGAAATCCTAAAATTAAATAGGGAAGCTTTAGGGAGGAATATAGGAGCATAATTTTGGGATTTCTGCTGGGAGTGCTCTAAGAGTGTTTTTATTCTAGCCCTCCCCTATATATATATATATATATATATATATATATATATATATAGGGAGAGGTTCAAGAAAGAACCATAAATAAAAAGAGACCGGAGAACCATTTTCAGCCATTCGATCATCAAGATCTACGGTGGATGCATCATCTTGTTGGATGAATGCAGATCCTGGGTTCGAATCCTGAAGGGAGCATTTTTATTTTTATTTTTTTAGTGCATTAATTTTAACAGCGAATGCATTAATTTTTACAGTTGATGCATTAGATTTGATGGTTCTCTGGTTCTCACAAATAATGTAGTTCTCTCTAGAACCACACCATATATATATATATATATATATATATATATATAGGGTTAGGTTCAATGAAAAATGCCTAAATGTAAGAAAGAAGAGAGAAGTAATCTCATCCGTTGATCTTATCTAATCTAACGGACATGATTTGTTCACGCCATGTTCAACGGATTTTTTCGTTGAACATATGGGGGGTCGAAACCCAGAACCCCCAAAAATATTGTATATGTTCACGAATGTTCAACGAAAAAATCCGTTGAACATGGCGTGAACAAATCATGTCCGTTAGATTAGATAAGATCAACGGATGAGATTACTTCTCTCTTCTTTCTTACATTTAGGCCTTCTTCATTGAACCTTGGACTATATATATATATATATATATATATATATATAACTATATAGGGGAGAGTTCAATGGAGACCACCTAAGTGTGCGAAGAACGGAGACCAAATCCTGTGCGTCGATTGCTTGCGATCTAAAGGTCAAAAACGTGCCTGATTAGATGAGATTATTTTCGTTCAATTGAGCACCAAAGGTTATATGTGTAATTCCGGCTAAATGATTTCCGTTACAGTAAAAGGTTTACATAAAATCAAATTATTTAATTATAGAAGATATGTGCTTGAGATATGGCTTTACGTGAATATCGCTGAATTCCATTCTAACCGTTTTTTTTTCCTTCTTCCTTGTCGGTTTCAGTTCTGAAATCCAGAAGAGAGTTTTATGTCAAGCATTTGTGATATGGAGTCTCAAGATAATTGCTATGAATTCGTATGACTCATTAAGTAATCTTTGTAATAATATCAATTATACGTTTTCGGAAATCATGTACTGATTTTATTGTTCGGAGTTTTGATTTTGATTTGAAGAACCCTGAAGTTTATCATTGTATTGATTTCCTTCGGAAATCATGTTTTTGATTTTATCATTATCATTATCGTAGATTTATGCAATGGAAGTTTTAATTTTTTCAATGGATTTCACAGGAGTTAAATACAGAACACGGTTGTCTATGATCCTAGATTTGGCAATGTATATTCAACGAACATAGGTATGAACACAAGTTCATTTAATATGTTCGCTCTATATACACAGGGAAATCACCTCTTAATTTAATAACAAATCAAAGATGCGTAAACAAATTTGGCGGTGGTGTTGGGAAGGTGGGTTGCCACGTTCAAAGCTACAACATTATAATAATGCAAATAATTTTTATTAAAAAGTCAGTAAGATTATATCAAGCGAACATAGTAAACGAACATTGCATGGAGTCATCAGACAAATTTGTTTAATCGTTTATTAGCAAGGAACACAAGTATGAACACAAGTTCATTTAATATGTTCGCTCGATATACACAGGGAAATCACCTCTTAATTTAATGACAAATCAAAGATGCATAAACAAATTTGGTGGTGGTGTTGGGAAGGGGGAATGCACCACGTTCAAAGCCACAACATTATAATAATGCAAATAATTTATATTAAAAAATCAGTAAGATTATATCAAACGAACATTGCATTGAGTAGTCAGGTAAATTTGCATGGAGTCATCAGACAAATTTGATTCATCGTTTATTAATAATGAACAAAAATATGAACATAAGTTCCTTTAATATGTTCGCTTGATAAAAATATTCAAATTTTTAATGTTCCATGTTCAGTTGTTATGTTCATGTAAACGGACAGAGTTCATAATACTAAAATTTTTATAGTTTTGTCATAAGTCAACAGTCAAACATTTCCAGGACCCATTATAACAACTCTTAATGCTTAACACATCAAATGTAGTATAAATGTTTCCCACACAAACATCTGCGTCTATAATGTCAAACTCCATAGGAATAAAAAATAAGATTCGAACATAAGTTTAAGAACCAATCAACAATATGTTGGCATTGAAACCTTTATCACTGCTAATCTTTGCATAATATTCTGAAGCTTGATCTCTCACTATCACCCTCTTTTCATTCTGCTCCCATCCCACCAGTGTAGCGCAATAACGTACTCGCAAAACGCAGAGATGCCTTATGTGTGACACTGCTGACGTGCACTTCCAACTAGATGAATAATCACCCATGAACGTCTCTAGATGTCGCATCGTATATATCCCGGTGTCCTCTCTGTTCATCCCATCGGCCCATTTCAACTTAACTACATGAAGCTTTGTCTTGAAGACCTTAGTTGTCCTATTTTCTTCGCCAGAATGACACAGGTAATCAACTAAGAGTTGACACTGCAAAGATATTTTAGTAAATTTATTAGGAATGATATCGCGATACACAAATTTTTTCTGCAAGAATCATATTAAACATTAAACCCCAACTTACAAGAAGGTTGTGTACTCGTTCATAATCTTTCATCCAAACATCTTCGTCTACAGCAACCATGCTGTCTAGCACAAACATTCTTTCCCTTTTGGTATCGACACACATGACATAGTACATCTCGTTATCTTCTATTGGAAAGAAAAACTACAAAGACAGTTCAACGTATTAAAAAGATAGGCATCAAATATTATAGGTAATCATATAAAATACATACATTCAATACTCACCATATCAACTAGATGTAAAGGTCTCTGTTCATAGACGCTTAACTCAGTGCTCAAAAAATATTTCATACAAAAAATATATATTACTCACGTTCATACTAAGGTTCATATAAAAGGTTGTAAAACTACTTAATGTTTATCTATACTGTAATTATCAAACACATGTTCGTAACCATGTTCACTTTATATGTGTATAGAAACCATATATTATAACCAATGATGTTAAACAATTATCACGTTCATATTCAGTATGTAAAATGTGCATATCAAAGTTCATTTAATCTCATGTGAAAGACATAAGATCCATCATTCACCTAAAACATGGAGTCCAACCAGCAAGTGGTACATGTATTTATTCATTGTTACCCTGTGAGAAGTCTATCGAATCTTGTTGCATTCTCTGCAAGTTCTAACCCATAAGTTGCAGATGCATCTTTCAAAACCTCCTCCTTGTACTTGTTCTTCTCCCACATAACAATCGTTGAACAGTATCGCATCCTCAGTATTGCTATATGATGATCGGTGGCATTCACTATTCCATTCAATAGAAGTATCTCCTTCAAACGTCTCCATATGCCTCATAACATACAACGCCGCATCGACCGCATTGTTCTTGTATGCCCAATTGATATCAACGACTTTTACAGATGATTTTGAAACTGATGCCAAACTTAAATCTTCATTGCTGTTTTTCAGGAAATCAGCCAGTAGAGATCGCTGAAATGACAATCAAATATACATAAAAAATACGATAGATATATATAGATGTGCAGGTGCTTATAAACTAGACAACGTACTATAATATCACACAAGACGTTGTAGTTCGATCCAATAGGATGGTTGTTCACCTCCGCAGAAGTATCCAAGATGAAAATCAGCTCTTTCTGCAAATCAAAACAGATAACATAAGGTTGTTCATTAGGGAACACAGGGAAGAAGAACTGCATAGCAGTACAACAAAAAATAATAATTAATAACTGTATAGTAACAACATAAAAAACATATCATTTGATTGATACAAGATCATGCTACCAAACGCACCAACATCTGATGATCATATAAAAGATGCACAAATTCTAGTAATGAAACTCTGAAATAATTAAAACCCAAATAATTGAAATAAACAATATTTCATGACAAAACAGAGTTTGATTCAGCAACAGCATATCAATATTTCATTCATCAAAATAATTTTAATAAGCTTAATTCAACAAATATATTGATTCAAAGAAATGGCGCATACCTCATAAATTTTCTGGATACACAGAATGAAGTGCGTGAGTTTTCTTTTCTTGTGTATATTTAATCTGAGCTTCGCAATCCGAAATTTCAATGAATGAAGCCGTAGAACGGGTTGACGATTCACAAATCTTTTCGTCGATGATGTTGACCTACTGATTCGAATCATACAATATCTGTTCATTGATTATGAGATTACCGCACCAGAATAGGAATGTAGATTTTCACGGAATTTCGTTAAACATACCAAATTAAATCTTAATTTGTATTACTTTTATGCCCTTTAGCGTCTGATATTAATATATTTAATATTAATAATTGGGCGAAAATTCATTTGATTGAATCATCTGATCCGTTGATTCAAAACAATCCAATGGTTATAATATGGTCTCTATTCTTTATCTAGGTAGGTGGTTGTTGTGGAAGCTAACCCTATATATATATATATATATATATATATATATATATATATAATTATATAATTATATTGGATCAAATATATATGGTTGATTTTCACATGATCGTCTCTCTAACCATATGTTTGTTATTTTGTTTAGTTGTGTCTTGTATAGTGAATATTGTATCATATTTTTACTTTTTTCATTCTTTTCATATATTTTCTACACAAAAACTCATGTGAAACCGATTTTACCCTGAAACTGGTTTCTAAGGAGACCACCTGTATTTTCTAAGGTGGATAATTTTTCTTGGGGTACATGGAAAAAAAATCCTAACAATCAATTATTTCTCATTTTCACTTTAATCTATGATAATATCATTGTGAGGTATTGATTTTATAATATATATATATATATATATAGGGTGTGGTTCTAAAGAGAACTACATTATTTGTGAGAACGGGAGAACCATCAAATCTAATGCATTCACTGTAAAAATTAATGCATCCGCTGTTAAAATTAATGCACTCAAAAAAAAAAAAATGCTCCCTTCAGGATTCGAACCCAGGATCTGCATTCATCCAACAAGATGATGCATCCACTGTAGATCTTGATGATCGAAAGGCTGAAAATGGTTCTCCGGTCTTCTTTTATTTATGGTTCTTTCCTGAACCTCTCCCTATATATATATATATATATATATATATATATATATATATAGGGGGCCGCTCCAATGAGACCCCCTAATTTTAGTGAGATCTAGGGTACAATCTGATGCGTTTATTTTATCAATCATATGACTGATACTGTACCTGGAGGGAGATTTTTTTTTTTGCAGGGTTCGAATACTGGAAGGAGCAAAATATTTTAAATTTTATTATTTATTAGTATATACTGCATTGTTCATCAGTATATACTGTCTTGTTCATCAGTACATATGTCTTATTCATTAACAATTTTTTAAATTTTGTTTTTCACCAGTATATACATCTTGTTCATTAGGTATAAGTTTTGTTCATTAGTATTATATGTCTTATTCATTGTCTTATTCATTGTCCTAATTTATATAGCAGATGCATTGATTTTAATGGTTCTTATGTTCTCACGATAAGTGTGGTTTTCATTATAACCACACCCTATATATATATATATATATATATATATATATATATATATTTTCATGTTTCTCATTCTAGAGAAAATGAGATAAAAAAAATGATTGCGATAGAATTTCCCTATCTTCTCCTATCCCATCTACAAAACTGTGTAATAAAGCAAAATATATTTAATGGTTTTTTCTTTTTCTTAAATTTCATCATTTATTAAATTCGAAACATGTCAAATAAATCAATTTATCTTTGATCAAGTGAAAAGAAAAGGAGAAATATTTATTTTTTAGGATATGAATTCATTTTCCTATTCACGTTCAATTCTCACAAATGATTGGTTGCATCTACCAAACCAATTTTTAAATAAAAGTTGATTTCTTTTTAAATAAAAATCGGTTCTCTATACGAAACCGATTTTCAAGTTACGAAATCGATTTTAAGTAAAAAAACAATTTTGTTTTAGTGATTTCTATTTGATTTATTTTTATTGTAATAGTATTATTTTATATTTACATCATGATAGCATCGATCGAATAATTGCCCACCATCTATACCATCCAATCCTTGTTAATTAAATAGTCTTATCAATCATTTCTAATTTCAAATGATAGAGATGGTTAGTGAGAATGATGTCCTACTAATCATGCATGGCTTATCCTAATCTCTAGTTAGAATATTAGTACCAAATCATGCCTATGATATATTTATATAGTGCTTAAAGTTTGAAACCGTGTGTAACATATGTTAAACTAGTATATATTTCTGCCTACTAGATTCTTTAATGGCAGAGAAAAGAGATATGCTTTGCTGACGCTCCTCAACTTTATCCCGTTTATAAGTGTAGCCGTCAAATAAATATTAGTATTGTGCTTCCAATAATATGATGTAGCCGAAGTAGGTAAGCAATAATATAGGCATGGTTTGTTATTATATTTAGGGTCCATTTGACATGCTGTGGAAATGAAGGTATTAATTACATAGAGATAATTAATTCATATGAATTTAATTAAGTAAACTATTGTTTGATTGTCACTAAGTACTATGTGTATAATTAGAATTAGATGTTTGATAAGTTCTACTTAAATAATTTAACAGACATATTAAATGTTGAAATTATCTGAATACCTTCTATTATTACAAGAAGATGATGAAATTTATCCTGAGCATAATTGGGGGGGAAAAAAAACTAGGATAGAACATGTAACCCCCCACCCCTCACCGGCCCCTTTGTTGTGCAAACACCTCCCCCAGTGGAATTTTAAATTGGGGGTACGAAAATATAATCTCATAAACATAAATATAAAAGATACTTGAATGTTAAAGTATATCCTAAAACATTGTTCAAAGATAGTAAGATGCAAAGGAAGGGAGAAAATTTTTGGAAAAAATTGTAGTATATGTAGTTCTCAATTTCTCAAAGATTTAAAATTGTATACGCAGCCCCAGCTCCTCTTTTTGACTTTTTAATGGGCCCACGCGAAGCAAAACAAATCGGTTGGGGTTGTTTGTGGTGGGGAGGGGGAGGGGGGGGGAGGGGGGCAAAAATAGTTAAACAATACTAATTACATAATACTACTAGTAATTTTTTTTTTGGTACAGCTATACCCCCATCGTCCCTTATAGATCCGCCACTGCCTCCCCCGCCCCCCCACGCCACCCCCTTCCACCCCCCACCCCTTTCTCCCTCAGGCAATTTACGCCTCCCCCATCTTTGTCTGCAAAAAAAAAAATTCGCAGCCTTCCTCCCTCCAACGCCGCCATGCCTCATCCCCAAATTCATGTCTTCTGTCACCCCCACCCCCAACCCAAAATAAAATCGCGTTCCGTCTCCCTGTCGCCGTCGCAAGCAACTCTCATCTCTTCCTGGTAAGCTTGCATCGGCCCCTCCTCCCGAAAATCGCGGCTGGAACAACACCGCCCACCCTTACCTCTTCTCCCGATAAGCTTGCACCAGCCCCTTTTAGATTTGTATCGAAAGCAAATAAATCTGGCGAAAGAAAAAGCATTGAGAACAAAATCTTTGCATGTCCAAAAACATAATTTCGCAAATCTTACCTTTAAGAGGATTCGACTGAAGAACTCATCTTCGTTGTGTACCGATTTTGAAGTAATTTTAGGGAGAAAATTGGAAACACAAAACCTAATCTCAATCACTGTTCAAAGTGAGAAAACCGATTAGGGTGGGTGGGGCAGATGTATCTTCTAAATGCTACAGTGTTTTTGGTGCGGGCTTCACCTCCTTTGCGAGCCTAGAGATTATTGAGATAACTTATCAAACAGACGAAAATGGTGAAAAATATTATATATCTCACCTAATAAACCCATCACATCCTTAGGACTTGTTTGTTATTATGATAAGTGTGGGATAGATAAAGATAACATTTTAATATGTTGTTTACTTCAAAGTTAAAGTTCTTTATAAATTAATGGTCCGTTATCTACTATCAATATTTTTTTAGATTCTGTATCACATATGAGAGATAGCGTAACACCTTTTTTATATATCTTACCAAACATGATATTGATATCTAATAAATTAATTAATAAATATCTCAGTGAAAGATTTCACACATTATCTTATACCACGTAACAAACGAGCCTTAATGAGGATGAATGGTGATATATCACAAATTATTTATGGAGCATATTGTGTAAGCATCCATTATTTTTAGTCTTTTAATATTTTTTTAATTATTATTTATTATAGATACCTTAAAAACTACTTCATTTGTTTCAATAGTAATGACATGTTTCTTTATTGGGTTATCCCAATAATAATCACATGTTTCTAATATATATCAGTCATAAAATACACTAAATCAACACATACAAATCAATCTGAAATCTCATCATATATGAGAGCTCTCATTAGAATCATTTTCTCTTTCTCTCTCTATATATATTTCTGTGAGAATGTGATCTTGATGATCGAATGATTGTAAATGATTCCTCATTCCTATTTTATTCAATGAGCCTTACTTCAACTACTACCTATATACAATAAATCTACTCCAAAACAATATTAAAACCCACTACTCTCAACAATTAACAACTAAATCCAGTAGCCAACAATTATTCTCAAAATAAGATTAACAATCCAATTAATCGGTGTCAGTAGCCCATTTGAAAATCCGAATCATTTTTTATTTTTTTAAGGCGATCCGAATCAAAATATTTAAATTACAAGAGTCTAATTTGTAAATATGTAATTGACGTTAAAAACTCAATAACCAAAATTCCAAAACTAACTCTCAATATGTTAAACGAGTAAATTAAAAGGCCAAGCCCAACACCAAAACTCCTTAAGTCCACTAAAACAAACCCAACCATCGAGCCCAATATCTCTTTCTCCCACAGCCCCCGTTTAAATTAATAATTTAATACTCCATATTCTCCGTGTTAATTTAATAGATCATATTTTTTATTTAAATATGTAATTTTAGGATTAATTGCACCAAATATCACCAATTTTATCCGAATTCCATTTTCCCCATGATTTTAAAAAATTCCATTTTTTTATCACAAATTGAATTAGTTGTTCATTTTTCCCACAAATTTTTGTTCCGGTGACTGAAAATTTGATGTGGCGCTGATGTGGATTTAAATTTACACATAATATTGATGTGGAATATATATATATATATATATATATATATTAATTTAAAATTAATCAAATAGCAAAATCACACAAAAAAGCCCTAATATCACTTGAATTAGAAAAAGATTGTTGTCTTCTTCTTCACCAAAAAACGACACCCTTTTTCTCAACGCCACCCCTCTTCTCCATGCCACCGCTCATCTCCGCCGGTCCTCTCGCGAACTCCGCCACCTGAGACCTCCAGTCCGCCGTCGCCGGAGCGCTGCCACCCCATAGTGGCGGAGCTGTAACTGTCGTCGAGCACCCCCATAGTGATTGATTCTGCTAACTTTTTCTGCTTAGTATGTGGTTATTGATTGTTTGTAGCTATTTAGTTTTGCTTAATTTTAATGGATAAAAGTTAGAATTTTGATTTCGACATAGGCTTATTCAACTTTTTGATTTTAACTGTTTGTAGCTGTTTGTAAACGCCTCTTTTTTTCAACTTTTTGTAATGGGGGCTGCACTAACCGAAAATCTTGTAATGCCTTTACAAATTTTTGACTTGAAACTGAGGTAGTTGTAAAATATCTTGAAGCATATGGAATCTTGAACATTTACGTATGTTGAGTATGTACCAAGAGTCTTGGTGGTTAATATTGGAAAATTGTATGGCTTCTTTTTGGTTCTCTAAGTAGTAGCAACACAGGTTTCCCGAATTCAAATGTCGGCTATGCTATTGCGCATATATACGTATTGTTTCTGCATATATTCTAGTGTATGATTTCAGTTCCAAACACATTGCTCCTCTATAATTTTACTTTGAAAAGTGGATTTATGGTATTCTAGGTGGTTGAATGGGTGAAGAATGAAGAAAAACACTTAGTAAGGCAGAGAGGAATTCTGGGAAGAATGAAAAAAAAATATGAGAAAAATGAAATTCGGTCAAAGTTTGTGATATTTGGTGTAATAAAAAAATGCAACTTTTTCAATCGCCGGAGTGGTACGTGTGTGGCATGTGCTGGCTAGCCACGTCAGCATCACGTCATCTCCGATCTGAGGGAAGCAAAAAATCGTGGGAAAAATGAACAACTAATTCAATCTGTGATAGAAAATGAAATTTTTTAAAATTATGGAAAAAATAAAATTCGGGCAAAGTTAGTGATATTTGGCGCAATTAACCCTTAATTTTAATTTTTAAATAAAAAGTTAATATATAATATAATCGAATAACTCATTATTTACACCGTATTATTACGGTCTTCACATTGTACACGCAACCATTTATAATTAATTGTAGTTATACATGTGGTAGCTTGTTCAATGCTAAAGCAGTGCATATATATTGGTTGATTAATTTTTTTGAGAGAGAGAGAGAGAGGGAAATAGAGAGAAAAAGAAAAGAAAGAACATTTAGGGGTGAGCATCGGTTCGGTTCGGTGCAAAACCGAACCAAAAACTCATAATCAAAAACCGAACCGATGGTAAAAATTGGAACCAAACCGCACCAATTGGGGGTCCGGAACCGAACCGATAAAACCATCGGTTTCAGTTCGGTTCAATAATGCAATTTATTTTATTTTATTTTATTTTTTTTGAAAATACCAATTAAAAATTATAAAATAATGTAAAATACACAAATTTCAAATGTCAAATCCCCACAACATGAACATGATAAATAATTATGTAATAATTGTGAATTAGGGTTTTAGTTTTAGGTTAAAAGATTAGAAAAATAATTATATATTATAAAATAATTATATATAATAAAATATTAATATGTATCGGTTCGGTTCGGTTTAAAACCGAACCAAAAAATGGAAACCGACACCAAACCGAAAATTTTCGCTTTTTACTTTTTAAAACCGAACCGAAAATCGAACCAATGGAATTGGAACCGAACCGCACCAATCCAGTTCGGTTCGGTTCGGTTTTCAGTGTCGGTTCGATTTCTGCTCACCCCTAAGAACATTCATCCCCTTAAATGCTTGACAGCCTTGAGCAATATATATTTCATCTTTCTTTCAAAAAAAAAAAACATTAATCCCCTTCAAAAATACTCGTAATTAATAATTTTCACACAAACTTTGTAAAATCCCAATTATGGTATGTGATGCTATCCGTCGTCCTTAAACCCCTAATCTTTACATTTCCCCGCAGCTCCGCCGCATCCAGAGGCATGAGCTCCTCCGCCGCCGCCTGCGGCTTGGCCCAGCGAATCTTTCAGCTCAAAACCGACCCACTCACCGGAAAATCGGAGTGGGTAGTTATCGAGGAGGAAGACGAAGAAGACAATGGACTCCAAACAACCCCAAAAGCACTTCTTGCTACGACGTCGTATCTCGACATGCTCAACGATTCCCGCCGCAATGCCGCCTACCGTCTCGCCATCGATAAGACCGTCAATACACCCTGCCACGTTCTTGACATTGGGTACTCCTTTAAGAACTCACAACTGCATTACACACACAATTCTTGCGCTCAGCGCATTAATATATCAGTATTGCCTAGTAGCTAAGAATACATCAAGTAATTTTAGCTAACATAAGCTTGTGAATGTGCCCCTTATCTAACTTGTAGAGATGCTAATAATGTCTACATGGGGTCATATTCATGTGATTTTTAGGGTCCTTTTAAGTATGATTAATAAGATATATGATTGAGTATTTTTATCCTCGTTACTAGGATTTCTCCAATCTCACCATTTCAATGAGATATAAATCGAGCAAAATTAGCTCAAAAGATAGAAATTGGATATCCATTTTCATCTTAGTAACAAGGGATTAACTTTATTATTTTTATCTATTTGGGGGCTAATCTTCTAAGTAAACACCCATGCTAGTTATTGAGTATTTGAGAGTGAAGTATTTGTGTGCTTTGAACAGAGCAGGGACAGGATTGCTGTCGATGATGGCAGCTCGAGCTATGGGACTTTCTGATTCAAATGGGAGCTCTAGCTCTAAAGGGATGGTGACAGCTTGCGAGTCATACCTTCCCATGGTTAAGTTAATGAGAAAGGTTCTCCGAGCCAACGGCATGGATGGGAAAATTCGTCTCATAAATAAGAGGTCGGATGAGTTGGAAGTTGGCTTGGATATCCCATCACGTGCTGATATTCTTGTGAGTGCCACTTCCATGATACTTTTGCCATAATTGGATGGTGATAATCTTGTTAGATTGCTATTTCCTTTGGAGTAAAAATTATGGATTAGTTTCTTTGCTATTTCCTTCTCGAAGGATATCCAAACACTTAAAGAAGAAAATGGTGTTTGCAGGAAGAATGTCATATCTAGTTTGTGATGCAATTGCTTCATAAACAAAAGTACAAGAAGCATTTTATCATCTCTTATGTGAAAATTTTCATTTTCATTTTTAGTTACAATGAATTGGCTGCCTTTTCTTTAGCTTTGTCACACATGGCACAATCACCCTCTTGACTGAAACAAACAAAAGAGAGAAAAAAAAGTGTTCAGCATCTGTACTTACTTTGGTAGTGTTTGCTGTCTATTATCGGGACCTGCATGCATTTCTTCCACGTTTCTGAACTGCATATCTGGAATAATGTCTAAGTGTCTTCCATGATGCTGTTAGCTCAAATGCTTTTTGACAATGCCTGGGTATACACCCATAGAGTATCAGTTGGGAAGAAGGCCTTTATAGTCAGAACTTTTAGTGCATTTTGTGAGTAAAGTTTTAACACTAATCTGTTGCTTTGATTATACCTTAACATAAAAAATGCAGGTCAGCGAGATCCTAGATTCCGAATTATTGGGTGAAGGGCTAATTCCTACTTTGCAACATGCACATGACAAGTTATTGGTAGAAAATCCACAAACTGTGCCTTACCGAGCAACTACTTACGGCCAGGTAGTTGATTAAAGTACCATGGTCCCAACATTTTTTACATGTTTCTTAACTTACCCTGGTTGGTTGAGTATCATCAGTCTTTTCTAATTTAGACTTTGTTTCACTCTTCTAAGATGTCTTCAAATCAGTGTCTTCTATTTATTTCGTATGCTGTGTGTCTTACTATTTTAATGGTGTGCTGCATGTAACCATTTGGATGAAGTCCTTCTTTATGTGAGTATCTCTATTTGTTTCAGCTGGTTGAGTGCACATATTTACGGGAGATGCATGATTTAGTTCAAAGAGAGGCAGAAGCATCAGATGGCATTCATCTTCTTCCAAGTGGTATGGCCGACCTTTTAGTGGTCAAAAAGCAACAGTTTGCAATGCATTGTAATGCAATTAAAGATGAAATCAAACTGGTAATTATTCTATGGTAAAGATTATTCTTTGATAAAGTGTCAGTTATTCTGTCAAATTGAAGTTGACAAGCATCCTACTGAATCTTGTACACTGATCCAGCTTTCGGAGCCGTTCAAAGTTTTTGATTTTGACTTTTGGAGGAGGCCAGATAGTTTTCGTGAAGCTGACCTGCACATAAAGGCTACGAGTGATGGTACAGTTCATGCTATCATCTCATGGTACATGATTGAGCTCATAGGTCATTGCTGTTGATGTATTATCCAGGTTCTTTCTATTTCATTATAAAATCATCTAGGTCCAATTATATATAATTCGTCCTCCTTCAGGTGGTTGCTTCAGCTTGATAGTGAAGGAACAATATTCTATTCTACGGCGCCGAACTGGGTACCATCTCCTTCTGATGTGAAACAGTTGAAAACATCCTTCCTTAGTAAGTGAATGCTATTTGTTTAGTTTGTCTGTCATGCAAGACACAACACATCTGCTATTACTGTTTTCATTGATTTAATATGCAGCTTTGCTCAACCTTGGAAAACCAGTTTAGGAAGTAGAGGGGTTTATTTTCATGTCATTCATTTGGCGTTAGTTTTTAGGCAATGAAAAAGTCTAGTATGAACCAATTTTTGTATATTGTGCTGTCCTAGATTCTGGAGGTTGGTGTGATCATTGGAAACAAAGTGTTTGGTTCATCCCGAGGTCAGGTCTGCCTGTATTGAAAGACAAAGAGGTCCGGGTACATGCTGCTCATACTGAAACCAGCATCTCATATAATTTCAAGACTTCATGCGATAAGAAAGAAGATGCAAATGTTGACCTCCATACTCGAGATTGTCAGATTGTTCTGTTGCCGGAAAGAATTTCTTTGTATGGAGATTGTGTCTGGAGAGATTTGATGCTCAATGTTGTTAAGAAAGCTGTAAGAATTTTTTGTTTCCTAATGAAGTAAAATCATTTAAGACATTGTTTTTTACTAATCTGACCTCTAAAAGTGAATACATAGCTTACTTTGTGAACGTTATTTGATGTCGAAGGTTATTGGCATTGCTACCAAGAAAAAACTATCCATTAAGTTACCAGGCCACTTCTTCTGCCCTTAAGAATTCATTTTCTAGTTTCCAGTTTTCCTTGCAATGGCTCAATTTTTTGATTTTGCTTTTGCCCTGTTAAGTTTCTGAAGTAATGGCTTGGAGTGTGTTAGAAGGGGTAAAACAAATTTTCGTACATGGCTTGCTTCGATCTCGAAGTATATAGGCTGTTTGGTTATTATTTCATTTTTCGTACCTCAATTTTCCTTTATATTTTTCATCTTTCATTTGTTTTGCCCTTTTCATTTTCAGCTCCATCAGAAAGTAGGTCCCTTATGTTTAGTTGCAGATGATAGCATCTTCTTGGCAGTTGCTGTTGCCCATCTTTCCAAGACTTCACAAGTGATGCCACTGTTCCCTGGTCTTGGAAAGAAGGGCATGCAGTATCTGCAAAAAGCTTCTGTATCTAACAGCTACACCATGGACCGTATAGAGTTCCTCAAAAAGAAGGATTTGCTATCGAGTCTGCAAGGTTCCCTTCAGCGAAAGGTAAACTTATTTCTGTATAAATTTGCACAACTTTTTGTGGTTAAGAATTGCTTGAGCTAATTATGGTGCCTGCAATTTCATATTGACCATTAACTAAGCTATATCGCTTTCTTGATACAATGCTGTAACTATTCACCTTGAACATCTGCAGATTGACTTATTCATTGCGGAGCCATTCTATTATGGAAATGACAATGTCCTTCCCTGGCAAAATCTGCGATTTTGGTAGGTGTTGCCTCTGACTCAAATGGTAGATTTCATCTCCCTAAACTCTAATCTCATTGTTGCTCTTGTCTCTATTCCAGTTATTTTATTCCCTATACTGTTGCAAGTCATGATCTAAATTACCACGGCACGGACACTGACAGACAATGCTTTCCATTTTCTAGATGCTAAATCCTTGACCAATTTTCAGTCTTAATGATAATTTTCATAATCTTAGTAGAAGTAAAAGCCTAGCTGTGAATCCTGTCCTTTTCTTCTATAATCAGGCACTGAAAGGAATTCTAGTGTATAAATATAGTAAGTGAATTTCCCTAATCTTGAATTGTTGTTTAAGATTTTCAACCTTTTAGTTGTCAATAGTAACTAATTCGTGCACTTCTGTCCTTGCCAATTACACTAGCTAAATGGCACGTGCTCTGCCCGTAAAAGTCATGAAGTTAAATAATGTATATACAAAAATAGATAATTTTGTATCACAAATGGCATAATAAATCACGGATTTATACCCATTTTGCAATTTCGACTTCACTTTCAAATCTTTGCAAATAAATACCTAATCTTTTTAACTTTTGCAATTGGGGCTTCCCTGAAATTAAAAAGATTTGATTTTCATTTGTTAAGGTTTGAAATGAGGTCGGAATTGCAAAATTGGAATAAGTTTGTGATTTATTATGCAATAACCCCAAATGAATTAAACCTAAATATATATTAAAATACGAACAATCTTTGATATTATAGGTATGTCAAAAATTGTAAGAATAGACACTTCTATAATAGTAATAGATTTTAAAGATGTACAGAAACCAAGCTTGATTTCAGTTTTAAGCCATTTTATAAACCAAGCTGGAGAATACGATCAACTGTTAATTTTGGTACAAATATAAATTTTCTTCTATTTCTTTTTCTGAATCTCTAAATAGTAGTAGTATTTATTTTGCTTTATGCTGATGACTGTAGCTCGAGCACAAGTGTTTGAATCAGATTGTGGAAATACTTTCTTTTGTTATTGCCTTTCTGTGCTGCAAAAATTTGGAGCTAATAACTTACCTTTGTGTTCATCTTTTCTAGGAAGGAAAGAACTTTACTCGATCCGGTTCTATCTAAAGATGTGCTCATAATGCCTTGTAGAGGGTTGTTGAAAGCTTGCGCAGTTTACCTTCCTGTAAGTTGACAACAGATGTGCTTTACTTGAATGATTTCAGTAACAGAGAATACTAATAGTAGATCTCAACTTGTTCTGTAGGATCTTTGGAAAAGCCGTTGTTGCCTGAAAAAGATTGAAGGGTTTGATAATTCAGTAGTAAATACCACACTGGGGGCATGTGGAGGTCTACCGGCTACAGAAGACAGTCCTTTTCTGCCCTATTTTATTTGGCAGTGTGGTGAGACCAAGGTATTCTTGCGTTTGTTATTTCGGAAGTTTGATCGTAACATCCTGATTTATTTGTAATTTTTACCCCAGATTCTCAGCAAAACGACCACTGTTTTGGAGTTTGATTTCTCAAAACCAATGAGCCCCTGTTCTGAAAAAACTAAGGTAGAATATTTCTCCCAACGCATCAAAATACCAACAAAATTTATTATCATGGCTGTTTTCGGGGGTTTATTATAATCGACTTGCTTACAGCTTCAATTTGGAGAATCTGGGACGTGCCATGGCTTCGCCCTTTGGATTGATTGGGTCATGGATACAGAGAACAACACTGTTCTATCAACGGGACCTGGTTCGTTTCTTTCAAAGAATCTATCGATAAAAATACATCTTATTGTTTCTTCAAAGTGTGCAAATTCTAATCAATTGATTAAATGACTAAATTGTGTTGTTCTTGTCTGAACTTTTCAGATAAAAGACATTGGAAACAAGCTGTGAAGCTTTTGAATGAGCCAGTAGAGGTTGGGAATGGCGACTTATCCTCAACAGAAATCGAAGCTTTCTTTGATCCTTCAAATGGTGAACTCATTCTAAAACACGACTTTCTCATGAATCAAAGGTAGCCTGCGCTGTCTGCATGTGTTGGCTTAGTGGTAGGAGGTTAATGTCCAAGACCTGAGGTTCTGGGTTCGAGTCCTTCGTTGTGCGGTCTTTAAATTTTCTTTATTTACTTGTGTAATTTATCAAAAAAAAAAGGTAGCGTGACCGCTGGTTCTTGTAAGAGTTTCAATCCTTGATACGATCCTTATCTCTCCTTTGAGCATGCAACACTATTAACTGAAAGAGTCAACTTTGTCTGTACAAGACATGTCGGATTGCTGGATTTGATTGAATAGTTTGAAATTTAATGACGAATCATTTTGTAATGAATTTTGATACTATTAATAACTGCTTTGGTTGAGTACTTTTGTAATTAAACTTCTTCTGCACAATTTTGCATAGTTTGATGTTTTGGTGTGTGTACTCGTCATATATCTAGCAGTATTGCATATAATCACTTTTCAGTTTACAGGTTAAAATTTGGCACCAAAAATATGATTTTTACAGTTTGTGTGGCTTACAACATTGATTTGTTTTTTGTTGGTACAATAAAAATTATGTTATGGATCATATTGCAGCACCAACACACGATGAGAGCACACTATATATTTTTTTTCTTTTCTTTTAGAACGGAAAGTCATTCATTCCATTAAGGGGGTGTGTGTTTATTTTGGTTGTAAAATTCTCATTGAAAAATGATGGATAAAAAAATATGAGAAAATATTATTATTTCTTGGTTTTTTATCATATGTTTACTAGACTAGACATGAAAAGATTATAAAATAGAGTGGATTTTTAAAATGGCCACTTTCATATTGTAAAATTAAAAATTGTCCACTAAAATAAAAATATTAAAAAATGGCCAGTGTTACCAAAATACCCTTCACATTAAAAATTTAAAAAATATCCACTTTACATCACCCCTTTAAAAAATTCCGCAATTCACAACCAGTGTGAATTCACAATCAAAATTTAATTCACAACCAGATTTTTTTGGTTTTGAATTCACAACTGAACTGAACTGAAACCCTAAACCCTAAACCTAAACCCTAGTTGTGAATTATTACGATTGTGAATTCACAACTGAACTGAACTGAAACACTAAACCCTAAACCTAAACCCTAGTTGTGAATTATTATGATAGTGAATTCACAACTGAACTGAAACAGTAAATTCACAACTGAACTGAACTGAAACCGTAAACCCTAGTTGTGAATTCACAACTGAACTGAAATAGTAAATTCACAATTGAACTGAACTGAAACCGTAAACTCTAGTTGTGAACCCTAAACCCTAAAATTTAATTCACAATCAGAATTTTTTGGTTGTGAATTAACAACCAGAATTTATTTTAGTTGTGAATTCAAGTAGTTGTGAATTTGAGTTTTTAAAGTTTGAATTCACAACTAAAATTAGAATTTATTTTGGTTGTGAATTCGAGTTTTAGTTGTGAATTCAAGAATATTAAGTTGTGAATTCATAGATGTGATCGTGAATTCAAGAACATTAAGTTATGAATTTATAGATCTGATTGTGAATTTAAGAACATCAAGTTGTGAATTCAAAAACATCAAGATGTGAATTCATACATTTAGTCGTGAATTCAAGAAATTGCCAATAAATCAGAGTTATTCAGAAAACCAACACATTAACATCAGCATATCAATGTAAATACGCTTCCTTCACAGTATGAAAAAATCATTTAAAAAATTAAACAAATTAACTAAACAATTTCACTTATAGTTCAGCTTCAAACAATTCGCCCAATTCGGCTTCTCACTAAGAGGATCCATCAAATCAACAAAACTCCTCACTAAAATCACCAATTCACCCAATTCGCCCAAATCACATTAGATCAACTTCTATTTCGCCCAAATCTCAGTATGTAAGAGAGGATCCATTCTTTCCGGAGAAGAAGTCGGCGTTGAAGCTTGTATCAGAGCTCTGCTCGTGGGGGCGGAAATGGGCGAAGGTAGTGGAGGGCGGCGTGACCCGGTGGCGGACCAGCTCTGTAGCTGCGTGGAGAGGCTACCGAAGCTTAGATCTGAAAGAGAGAGAGAGAGAGAGAGAGAGAGAGAGAGAGAGAGCCAGATCTGCGTGGAGGGGCTACCGGAGATCGAGCATGAGAGAGAGAGAGAACCAGATTTGCGGCGTCTCCTCCTCAGAAATTAGGGTTTCAGACGGTCGATCGACATCACGACAGCTATTGATTCGGAATTAATTTAGCAGTCTGGCAATCGATGTGGAAGATGTGGCTGCAATTCGGAATCGTGGGCAGCTTCTCTCCCCGCTGGAATTCGTTCAAGCAAACCGCGCAATCGCGAGATTGAGATTAAGATTTCGCAGCGTCGTCGTCGGAGGAGGAGGCTTCGCTCCCAAACTTGAAGATCGGGATGGATCTGATGGCGGCCTCGTTGAGGCCGCTGTTCTCGAGCGACGGGAAATAGACAGCAGCAAGAGAAGCGGGTGTTCCTCCGCCGCGCGCCACCGCGAGAAGGAGAAGCGGCGCAGCAGGTCGATGCGGTGCCAGTTGAGGCAGCATTTGATGACGAATATGTAGTAGCTGACGAGGAGGATCGCAGTGGCGAGAATGCCGATGACGGCGACGGCGATGATGGGGAAGCTGGCGTGGGAAGTGTGAGCGGAGGAGGCGAACAGAGAGAGGGGGGAGGAGATGAAATGAGCTATTTTAGGCTAAGGGGCATTTCCATCCTTTCAACCATAAAGTGGACAGTTTTTATTATTTTTATCTTAGTGGACATTTTTTATCTTTACAATATGAAAGTGGACAGTTTTATATATTTACTCTATAAAATATTATAAAATATTTTCATACCACTACCCAAAAATAATAAGTATTATCTAATATTGTAGAGACAATAAGTGAAAAAGAGCTACCTGAGGAAATATTTCATCATGCATGAAGAAAATTTTCTGTCATAGTAAACATGTGAAAATTGTGAAAATATATGTATTCTCTCATTTTCCATCAAAGTAAATGCATCCGAAGTGAAATCAGACGAAACAATCTCCACTAAAATCCTCAATTGGATCATAAATCTATATAATATATAAAAGATGAGTTTTCTCCCTCCATTTTTTCACTCTCTTCTCCCATCAATTTTTTTTTATATAATTTTAATTCTTTTCTAAATATCGTCAAATTTGATTTATGAAGAAATATGCAATATGCATTTTAAGTTTAAGTTCGTAAAAAGATCTTTAATATGATATAAAAATCCTCTAAAATGAATTTGAAACGAATAGATTATTAGAATTTTAAAATATTTTATTTTCTTTCTCTCTATTAAAATTTTACAACATTTTTATTTATCTATGTGTATGAAAATATTTATTCATTAATCATTATGTGGAATACTCTATAATAATAATAATGTATATATTAATTTCCCGTATCAAATAATTTAAAATTATTAAATAACTATAATTATCATTACACTTTATACATTGTTAAAATTACGTTTTTAAATTCGTAATTTATTGAGTAATTAATATTTTATTTTTAAACCATATTTTGCATTTATTTATATTTTAACTGTTTAATATTTATTTATTTAAAAAACATTATTTAATTTCGATTTTATTGTACATCGCACGAATAAGCGTACTAGTATGCACGACATAATACGACAAAATGAGTTGTCCTATTGACACTATATTCATATGAAAAACTCTCAATACAAGTCCTCATCTCTGTAGCAGTTCTTGTTCCTATTCCAACGCAAATGAGTGAATGAGTGAATGAAAAACTATATTCATATGAAAAACTCTCAAAATGAGTGAATGAATCTCTGAAGATCTCAATCGTCCCAATGCAAAATTCTCAATGCTCCACCACCGTTGAAATTTCTTTTTGATGACAAAATTTATTCATACATTTAAGGATGGTTCTATTATTATCCTCCTATTTAATAAATAAATGGGTAAATATCATCAAAACCCCTTAACTATATCCGTTTTATTAAAAAATACGTTGAAAGTTTTGAAATATTTAAACCCTTAAACTATTAGGCTTTTATCGAATATATCCTACATCTATTTTTCGGTCACCAAAATCGTGATGTGGCTCACCGGATGCCACAATGTAATTTATATTCTATTTTTTTTAAATGACATGGGAAAAACGACGTAGTTTCAAACCATATCATTTTAAAAATAAAAATCCACTCTAGAATTTATATAAAAACTCTTCCATCGTGCTTGAAATTTGCGCTAATAACTTAGAATTAAGAATAAACTCTTTTAATACATTGTTGTATTATTAGATAACACAACCGAAGAACGGAAGAAGGGACCGGGAAGACCGAGGAAAGATGTGTCTATCTCAGGTCTTCTTCACTACATGTTAATATAGCCGAAGAAGGCACCACGAAGGCAACAGAAAGACCGAGAGGGAGACCAAGAGGAAGTACTTCAAACGAAGAAAGGCCATGTGGAAGAAGAGTGAGCTCAGGCCTTGGTTTGTTGCACACCGATACTGGAAATGTGTTTCTTATGGTATATATATATAGGGAGAGGTTCAGGAAAGAACCATAAATAAAAGAAGACCGGAGAACCATTTTCAGCCATTCGATCATCAAGATCTACGGTGGATGCATCATCTTGTTGGATGAATGCAGATCTTGGGTTCGAATCCTGAAGGGAGCATTTTTTTTTATTTTGTTGAGTGCATTAATTTTAACAGCGGATGCATTAATTTTTACAGTGAATGCATTAGATTTGATGGTTCTCCCGTTCTCACAAATAATGTAGTTCTCTCTAGAACCACACCCTATATATATATATTTGCATTATTTTTTATGTAAATATTGTGTATTAATAAATCTTTAATGATATTATTTTTCTTATGGTATTAAATTCCAGAGTGTATTTTTTTTCAATGATATGATACGAAACGACGTCGTTTTTGCCATGTCATTTAAAAAAATAGAATATAAATTAATTATATCGTGGCATCCGACGAGCCACTTCACATTTCTGGTGATCGGAAAATAGATGCGGGATATATTTGATAAAAACCTAATAGTTTGAAGGTTTAGAGAACATTTCGAAAATTTTAGGGTATTTTGATAAAACGGGTATAGTTCAGAGATTTTCATGATATTTACCCTAAATAAATTAAATATACTATTTTATCCCATAATCCTAAATCAAAATGATAGATAAGAGACCTTGGATCCAGCACAAGAACCTTGAGCGGGGCCGAATTGTTGCTTAAAATTTTCCTACTGAATTTTTAATGTTAAATACCAATTAAGCAAATGATGCTCATACTCATCATCATCTTCAACATAATAGATCATTTACTTCTTTAATCATGCAAATAAGCAACAAAACTATCATCTACTTAATTCAAACTTCATGCAATATTGGATCTTCTAATAGACGTTAACATAACTAAAACACGAGTAATATGAAAAGAATAATAAGAACAATATATGTCTCAATTTACAAAAGCCAAGGCTCAATCTCAGAACGATGCTTCTCTTATCGAATAGAATAAACTTACAAATGGAACCATTGTGAAAGTGGCAAAGAGCGAACTATGAAAGGGGGCGTCAGTTCATATATGAATAAAAAGAGACAAGGAGTAAAAGGATAAAAGCTTTGAGACAGCACAACAAAAGTCTCCACATTTGGCACAATCAAGATATATGGTAACAATGGAGAAGATTTCGGAAGTCATCATCAAGGCATTAATTTGAAGCTTATTCTATACTCCAATCACTAGAATTAAGTATTTTGTTTATATTTTTGCTGAAAGAAGTCTATGTATTTGGAAATCAAAGTGAAATTATATATATATACTAGATCGCTAGCAGACTTGATACTCGTCTTGATTGTGAAAGTGAAGGCTGATTAAGTAGTAACTAAGGGCTTAAACTTAACTTACATTGCACTTAGGCAGATGTCGAAAGGTGAATTTCTCTATGAACAAGTTGATAATTTTAAAGAAGAGAGGTGATAATTATCCCAACATGCTTATGAGAATTATAAGTTTAACTCTATTTTTATGGAGGACACTAGTTGTTAATGGGAAATTAAGGCCTTCATTACGATTTCTGATCTTAATTAGTGAGAAATCCTCTCTAACCATTCAATTGAACCCTAGCTAATGTACATTCTAATCATTCACTAGTTATCTGCAAATGAACATCTAATTTTGCTTAATAATGCAGGAATCATGAGAAGAGAAAAATATATGGATATGAACATGAAATAGTGGAGCATTTTGATACGCGTATGAATATTGGCATCAATGATAAGCAACTAATTGTGCATTTCGGAGATAATGGTTGAAGAAGAGAGAGAGAGAGAGAGATGAAGCGTTACTTGGCGCATGTTCCAATAACGTGGTTAGCAATGGATGAAAGATGTTTCTTCTTCTTCTTCTTCTCCATATTGATAATGCAAAATTGCAGAATAATTAATGGGATTGTGAATTGAAGGAGGCGATCCGGTATATCATGCTAACTGCTGTCTACATGTTTGTTAGGGACGCGACACGTGGCCGCCATGCAACGCCACTCTTACTCTTCACCTCTATAAATACTACAATCCTAACTTTTATTTTCACACTAATTTCTATTCCTCTTCATCTTCTTCAATCTATTTTAAAATTTTTTTTTCTTTCATTTATTGTGTTAGTAAAAATGGAGGGTGGTTGAGGAAATTAGTGGAGCAACCACCCCCAAAATCCGGCCTCATCGCCTGGCAATCCAAGTTTGTCCGGCAGAGCTTTTTCGCCGTTCTCTCAAGAATCAAACGCCTTGTCTACGGCGGGTCTTGAGAGAATTATCTTGAACACCAATTTTTCTCAAGACAATGATGTGGCGGAGATACCCACCATGCTGACGATGATGAAGTAAAAGAGCGGCTACACTTCGACAGAGACAACGCTCATATGCACCTTGTGGGCCGTGGCTACGCTCAACGCCGTGAAGGAAGCTGACCAAAAGGCTCTCGTCTATTGGAAAGGCATCGTCACGAAGCACAACGAGCAATGGCCTCCCGATACTATTCAACACGACGTAAAGGAAATCAAATCGCACTTCCAATGCGTCAAAAAGGACGTGAAGGTATCCATCTACGACAAATGCCGAGTGAATTGGTGCTCCGACATGAGCGATGATCAACAAAATTTGTATGTCTCGTAGCATGGGGTCAATTCAAATATCCCCACGCTTGGCATGTGCTCCGCAGAGATTCGCTTCTATCGACGAGGATGCTCACTCCGCCAAACGTTCGAAGGAATCGAACGGTCTCCACATGATGACTTCTAGAGACTTCTCAACGAGACCTCAAGGCCAAAAGGCGACAAAAAGAGACGAGGGAAAAGGAAATGAGAAGAAAGAGTCGTCTAATGAGTAAAAGAGAGTAGTCACAACCATGAAAAACATGACAAAAGTCATGGATAATTTCTTCCAAACTCAACGGGACCTCACCGACTCCATTCCCATTGGCAAAGATACGACACAAATGAAGCCCAAAGAATTATTGTTTCACGTGAACGTGGTTGCAAATATCAAACGTCGCCAAGGACTTTAAATTTTAGTATTGTAGGATTTTATTTTTATTTTAATGTTATTTTAATTTTTAATTAATATAGTGTTAAATTTAAATTTAAACAAAATTTATGCTGTTAAATCTAATATTTAAATTAATTGAAAAGTACATTAGAAATAAAGATACAATGAAAAAAAAATTAAGAGCCCGGATGTAGAGACCATCTAAATTTTAATTTAAACGAAATTTATGTTGTTAAATTTAATATTCAAATCAATTGAAAAGTACATTAGAAATAAAGATACAATGAAAAAATTTAAGTGCAGAAATGATGAGGACCATCTAAGAGCCCCCCTTGAGAGGCTCACGGTTAAAGATGCTCTTATTGTAAATCAATATAAATTCTAGGGTCTTTGACATGAAACATATTTTTCCACACATCGGCGAGATTAAAATCAATATAAATTTGGTCAAGTTTAATGTCTTTATCCTCAATAAAGTGACAATGAAGCGTAATCTGTTGATAAGAAGTTTCTCCTCCAATCAATAGGTCGGGGGTTTGAGTCACCTAGAGGGCTAGAGTGTGAGTGTGTTTTTCATTTCTTTAGATAACAATAATTTTAAATATATATATCACGTACTCCCTCTGTCCGCGAAAAAGTGCCCTACTTACCCCTTTTTTTTTGTCCACGAAAAAATGCCCTGTTTACCTTTTTGTACATTCATACCCTTCACTTTTCAATTTATTTACAACTTATATCATTAATAAATCCACACTTTTATTTAATCTATGCAATTAACCCACACAATTAACTCACTAATTAAAACTACGAAATCAACTCCCCCACGCCTAATCAATCTCATTTCCCCCAAAATTAAATTACTCTTTCTCTGAACTCAAACAAGTGGAAGAAATACACACAAACCCTCCAAATTGTATCTCCAATTGTATCTCCAATTGTATCTACAACTCGATTTAATGGCTTTTGGGCTATGTGTGTTTGTTGATTAGCTCAATGGAATAATAAATATGTTCTGAAAATTAACTCCACTTCACGTGTGAATTCCGCACTACAAGAAATTGAGTTTTTACCCACACATAATATAATGTGTGGTAGTTTAGCCACACATAATTTCAAAATGTGTAGGTAATTCACACAAAAAAATTTCATTAGTTATTGACATTTAAAATGTGTGGCAAAAATATTTTCGTGACATTTATTATTTTACGGTTATTTTTAAATTTTATTTGTGTATAATAAAATTTATTTTTAAATTTGTTGTGACAACGTGGCAAACTAATACTCCCTCCGTCCCGCTAAAGTTGACAACATTCATTTCAGCACGAAGATTAAGAAATTGAGTGTTATATGTTTTAATAAAGTGTGGCCTACAATTATTGACCAAATTAGTGAGTAATTGTTGACTTAATTAAAGTAATTTTGACATTTTTAGAAAGTGGCATATAATTGTTGACCAAATTAGTGAGTAATTGTTGACTTAATTAAAGTAAACTTTTGCCATTTTTAGAAAGTGGCCAACTTTAGTGGGACACCCAAAATAGAAATGTTGTCAACTTTAATGGGACGGAGGAAGTAAAATTTATTAACCACACATAATTCTAAATTATCTATGTGTGGGTAATGAATTTTTATCATTATTTATTCTTGACATGTAAGAAACGGGGGAAAATATTTTTAGCTACAATTATATTTTGGCTTTAATTAATTATTTATGCAAATCTTAATTGATGTTTTACCCATTACCCACACATATTTTGAAAAATGAGTAGGTGAAACAATTTGAAACTTTCAATTAGTTATTGACATTTAAATTGTGTAGCAGAAAATTTATTTGTAACATTTATTATATAGCGGTAATTCTTTTTTAAGTTTTATTTTATTTAATGAAGTTTATTTTTATATTTGGTGTGCACCTCTATTAATTTTTTTAAACCACACATAATATATGTGTGGATAATAATTTTTATATTTATATTTTGACAAATTAAGTAAATTTAATTTTATTTTTATATATTAGTGTCAACTAATCAATTGATTTCTCTACAATTATACAATAAAATAAAAATTAAATAGTCTTTAATATTAAAATAGGCATAAAAAAAACAAGAATGAATATGTTAAAAAAAACACAAGAATTAAAATAGGCATAAAATTAAATACTAGTCTTTAACATTAAAATCGAACTCAATAAAGAGTAGGATTGTTTAAACTCTCAACAACTAAAAGACAAGAAAATATTAACAAACTAATCAATATCATTATAACTACCCCTATTGTAATTTTTGCCCCACTCAAAACAACTTTATCACCTTTCTTAGTACCCGTGCCGGCACCCAAATGGGGCACTTTTTCATGGACGGAGGGAGTATGACGTAAAACCCTAACAACAACATGCTTAGTTCTATCATGAAAATTAGGACTCTTGCATAATTAAATAACATATTGGCAAAAAAAATTACGACAATATTTGCAAAAATATACAATAAAATAAAAAACTAGATAAAAGTCACTTTAGCCAAATAACTTCCTTTTAAAGCTTCATATACATTAACATACTTGGTTTCATTTGCAAATAAAGATGCGTTTACTTTGATGGATAAATTTATCCATGAAAAAAGATGGATAACAAAAATTTATGCATTAAAATGTCTCCTTTCTTTTCCAACATTTGACACAAGAGAGATGCTTACCATTTTCCTTCCTTATTTTCACTTCAATGATGTATAATATTATCCATTCAAATTTATTATTAGCATGATTTAGGCCACATAACCAACAAATTAACACCATCAAAAACACTTAAAAAGTTAAAGCTCACATCCACAAAAGATTCAAATATCTAAGAAGCTACATAAAAGCTTTTCCCGATAGGCATGACAAATCCTAAGAAAAAATGGGGACTGAAACGGAAGGAGAAAAAGAATGAAAAACCTTAGGAATGACAAATCCTAAGAAAAAATGTACCAAGTAAAGAAATAGAGATAGGAATCACACTTCCATTCTCTCATTCATTCCATCATACCAAACATGTCCTAACAGAATAATAGTACTCTTAATGAGATACACCATAGAACAATTGGAATTAGAGTAAGACATTTTTCTCATATCATTCACATTACAAGTAGTCTTGGGAGGTTGGTCCTTACTTAGCATAAAGTGATATGCAAGAGATGAATTCAAAAGCTTTTATTAGGTATACAAAACTTGCTCCAAACCTATTCCACATAAAAAAAAAAAAACCTGATTTAATATAAAAGTAGAATATTTTATATCCCTAATAATGTTCGTGCCTGCAAGGATCTTTCTAACATCTACTGGGTTTTTCGTTAAAAATTATCACTTGTGCAAAATACTTCATGGACTTAACAAAATGACTAACAAGCAACATATCATGTCTTTCATTTGGGTAAGTAAGAACATAAGCACATTGTCAAGCTCTACAAAATGACTAACAATCAACATGTTATGTCATTCATATAAATGAGCAATAGCATAAGCACATTATCAAGCTCTTTAAAGTACCGGCAATGATCATAAACACTACATTTAAACTTCAAAAACTAGTTGTTCCTTATCTTACAAGGTCAACAAACCCACAAGTTATTTAGGTAATTATTCTTATCTGAATCATCGTGTAAGAAGACAATAGTCACATTCATCGGGTTAATACCCAAACAACTTGAGTAGCAAGAAAGATGCACAATGGTAAATTTCACAACTTGAGCAACAAGAGCTAAGATGCACAATGGTAAATCACTAAAAATAATATTAACCTTAAAATATTAGAAAAATGCAGCAAAATTTATATCACATTAGAGCATAATCACTAGGAAATAAATATTCAAATTTAACTAACCAATTTATTGAAAAAAAAAAAAGAGCAACAACACAATGGTAAACAACAAAGAAATCCAAACTTAGACTGCACTAGTTGGCAGTTTCCTATTAAAATGAAAACGATAAAAGTTCAACCAATTTACAAGTGCGAGGTTTCTTGATCGAAACCTCTTCATACCTGAGGAAATTTAAATCACTGAGTAGTGAGCGTGACACCTTACAAATCATGGTTCTTATGCCACTATTACTTTGCCACACTTACTTTGAGGCGAAACAATTAGCTACCTCGAATTAAATTGGTGTATGTAGTATTGTACATACTTAGACGATAAAACACAAGTAAGATGTTTCCGATCCAATTAATAGATCGCAGATTTAAGCCACCTAGAAGGTTAGCATGTGTGTTTGAAGTTTGTTCCCCATTACTTTCTTTGTGATTTTATGGGGAATCAATCGACTTCAATTAGTTTATCATGTTTGATATTCATGATAAATTACAAATTGTGTATTTGCACATTATCTCTGGACAAAGGTAAAGATTGTTAATTACACCCAATCTTGGTGGCCCACTTCCTTTGGATGCAAACCACTCTGAAGTCACCCTTGTTCCTTGGTCTTCTCTTTTATTAAGAAAGGGTCTCCATTTGTCACGACCGAACCTAATTAAGGATAATTAAGCCGGGAAACCGTGACTAATGGAGGGATATTAGAAGCGGGGTAGAAAGGGGATAATTAAACAAAGAAGAATCACATTTCATCATTTAACAAAAGGAATATTTATAATATAACGAAGTTTTAGTCGTATAGATTCAAATAACTAATAAGTTCGGATAACTCCGACTTATCCAAAATAGTATACAACTTCTGAGTACGCAGCGGAATAAGGTTCTGATTACATGTATGAAGACATGTAACCCTAGAGTTCATTAATACATAATAAGACAAAAGAGTCCCGCTCGTCACTTCATCACCATCGGCAGCTGCTCAACCTGCACATTTAGAAATATATGCAGGGCTGAGTACAAAAGTACTCAGTGGGCACATATGCCTACTATGAAATATAACATGCTTCGTAAAGTTGTAAATTGTCATGCCATCATAAACAGTACAACAAGGGAGTTTTTCGCTAAAAGGCCCAAGCTTACTAAATTCATTTGTGATTCTTAAAGTTCGTCTGCAGACTAAGTTCTCTTGTAATCTATCATATCTGGAACTGTGTGCCGGAGAGGTGGCCACCTCTCACGGACACTTGACCGGCCAACCCGCTAGATGACTCACGGTCACTGGTGTACACTAGCCCTGGCAGGATAGCTATCAACTGCTCAGGACCCGAATTCGATTTCATAATAACTGGCAAAGCCACATCAGATAGATATCATACCAAACATTGAAATATTTATGGCAAGACAACAGTTGAAATAATTTTCAGTTCAAAGATTTTGCAATGAAATAACTGTTCAAACATAACATTAAACTCATTTGATATATATGAAAGTAACCGACCTGATAGAAATTTTCTGTGGTACAGTAGCTCCTTGACTGATTATTAATCTCGTGTTTGACCTTTATTACGAGAATATAAATAAGATACTGCTCGAATAAAATCCTCAATTAATGAGAATGCGTAATTTAACTATGCATGACTCATATTCCGATAATTATTATTCTGAGATAATAATCTGGGAAATTCTATTATAAATCCTAATTGTCGAAATAAAATAATTTAAATAAGGCTCGTCACATGAGGTCGGATAGATTATCATAATCAATCCGTTCTCATCGGGTGTTCTAATCCGTCAATTAAATAAACCCCGTTCCTCGTAGTCAATAGAAAATAAATACTTCAACTTATTCGCTTTATAATCTCATAATTAATCGGGCTTAATAAATAAGAACAAGTAATGTTATAAAATTAAAAAAAATAAAATAAAATAAAAAGGCTCAACATAAGGCACATAAGAATCACAATCAAACATCATCAAAACATGCTCTGCTTTTACACTGACTCAACTTCAAAATTTAATCTGTTCTGACTCCGACATCTCCTGGACTCGAGACTCATACCGAAAGAAAGATCTTCGAGTCTAGTTTCATATAAAAAAAAATAGAGTCGAAAACTCCAAGTGGTTTGAGAGATATGACGTTTTTACCACGATCTACCATGTTCGGCAGTTTTGAACAATCGAAAACTTGTATTTTTGAAAAATAGTAAACGTTGTCAAACTGGGCTCAACTTTGGTGGATATCTAAATAACACAATAAGGTTAATACCATAAAAATTTGGAAAGCTAGATCACCCAGGAAGCTACTGAAATAAATGACTCTTTTCTCTGTTCTCTGAAATTCTCAGTAGTAATGTGCAGTTTAGGTTTTGCATTTTAAAGAAGTATCATACGAAGTTGGAATGGCTTGAAATTTTACCAGGGTACTCAAGACTCATGTAGGGACTTGCTATAAAATTTTCAAAGCTGTTAGACATCGACAAACCGTCGATCACAGTAGGTCAGTAGGCCTACGAAATTCATATTTATAAGTCCTTAAAAATAATTTATATAAATCAAGAAATAATAGTTTAATCCCAAAAATATCCATTAAAAGTCCATCCTAATTTAAATAAAGAACGGACCTCATTTAAAATAAATAGTCCCAAACTTGTTACGCACATATACTAAATCTTTCACGAAACATCCTTTAAAATAAACTTTGATACATAGAAAATAATTCAACAACTTGAGCTCTTAAGGGGTTGTTTTACAACAGACACCAAATCTACCTCGGATCTCCAAATGAGGCTCCAAAAGACATTCTGGAAACTAGACATTTCAAGGATCATTCTCCAATTTGAATCGAATGAAAAACAATTCAAACGAGCAAGATATGCCCTCTCAAAGATGGGTATTTAACAAGCAAAAATCTGTAAATTTCATATTTCCAGATTACAACCAAGTCAGTGGGCTTTCTTTAAAAATTCATATCTCCCTTTACAAAACTCCACTGGGAACCCCAAAGGTCAATATGGAAACTAGGGAGAGATCATAACACTCTCCAGTTGGATTTACTCTAAGAACCTTCATGGTTTAGAAGATATGACTATCTAAAGTTCAGTGCACAAAAAGAGTTCAAGTTTGGCAGATTCAGAACATAAATCGGAAAAACCACTTTAAGCTTCACCAAAAATTCTAAAACTGAACAAGTAAGTTCCCAACATGTCAGTGAATATTCAGTAGAAAGATAGGCTTGAGAATCAAATATTTAAGTCGGCCTTTTCCACCTCAAAGTCGTAGGTTTGTAAAATCTACTGGATGGTACATGGAATAAGAACTAGATTTCAAGAATTTATACCGGTTGTTTCCCTTACTCAAAAATGGTGAGGCTGATGTCAAAAGAAAGATACGGGAGTCTAGAGTGACATATTCAAGTTTCAAAGGTTTTCACCGATTGAAACTTTACTTATGATCTCCCAAAGATTGTTTACCAAAAATGTATTCCAGATGGGCAGTGATGTTTACAAATTCATAAATAAATCATGCGAGCTCTAAATATTCTGAAATTTTACCAAAATATAGAAAATGTATGAAAGATGATACACAATTAATTTGAGAATTTTTGGGAACCGTTTGGATGATATGCAACTGAATTCAAAATAAAGAAGCTTAGTATATACCTCTTCAAGTTACAATTTGGAGTTGGAGGAAACTCTCTCTCCCTTTCTCAACTTCTTCTACACGTTTTGGTGAGGGAAGAAAAGACTTGATGGCTGGAACAATATGTGTTGTTGCATAATTGAGTTGGTGGTGAAAGTGGTGGGGAAAATGGTGGTGAAAGTCAAAAAGTAGATTTAGTGGTAAAATGGAGTGGGGAACAAAATTAATGGAAAGAAAAAGAGAAAAAAAAGAAAGGAAAAAAAATGTAGAGGAGAATTATTGATGTATTTTCTCTGTCTCGGTGATTCTGTAACTGTAAGATGGATCGTGTGCTCGTATATGCTTGATACTGTTTATTTAAATAAATCTCGTATTTCGACATGTGATTTCTCGCTTAAATCGATAAATTATAAAATGAATCTAAATTAAATCCGTAGATTTAATTCGTTTGTTGTTCTAATATTTAAATTAAATCCGCAGATTTAATTAACTCACGAGTCAGAAATAAATCACGACTTGAATAAAGATAAAATCTAATTTCATCTTGCTTAAATAAATAACGTGACTTTGCTAAGTCAGTTATAACTCTCAAATAATATCATTAACTGCTTTAACAATATAAATTCAGGATCATAAGCTGAATTCATATTAGGATAAAAACCGTTTTCATTCACTGATGAACAAAAATAAACACTCATTACTAGATTTAAAATATATAAAAGAGCGGGTCACTACATACTACCCCTCTTAACAAAAATTTCGTCCCGAAATTTGCATATTTCTTCTAAAACAGTTCGGGGTATTTCTCCTTCATTTTGTCTTCAAGCTCCCACGTGGCTTCCTCTTGTCCGTGGTGTCTCCATAAGACTTTCACTGATGTGATTGCCTTATTCCTGAGTTGTTGTACTTTTCGATCTAGAATGGCCTCTGGTCTTTCTTCATAGCTCAAGTCTGGACAAAGGATCATCTCTTCTTGGTGGATTATGTGCTTTGGATCGAAAACGTATTTCCTGAGTTGTGATACGTGGAAAACATTGTGAACGTTTCCAAAGCTTGGCGGTAACGCCAACCTATAGGCTACTGGGCCTATTCTCTCCAAAATCTCATAAGGTCCTACGAATCGGGGCCTAAGTTTTCCCTTGACACCAAACCTAGTTATCCCCTTGGTAGGAGATACCTTTAGGAAGACCTTGTCTCCTATTTCAAAACATAACTCAGTTCGACGTGCATCAGCGTAAGATTTCTGTCTATCTTGTGCCTCTTTTATTCGCCCTCTGATCTGGCGGACTATCTCAACCATCTCATTGACCATGTCTGGTCCTAAAACTTTTCTCTCACCCACTTCATCCCAATAAAGCGGTGATCTACATTTTCTTCCATATAATGCCTCATATGGTGCCATATCGATAGTTGCCTGGTAACTGTTATTATAGGCAAATTCAATCAACGGCAGCACTGCTTCCCAACTTCCACCTCTGTCTAACACCACTGTTCTCAACATATCTTCAAGGGTCTGAATTGTCCTTTCAGACTGCCCATCTGTCTGCGGGTGGAAGGCGGTGCTGAAATTTAGCCTCGTGCCTAACTCCTTCTGTAAGCTCATCCAAAATCTAGATGTGAACTTCGAGTCTCGATCTGATGTGATTGACACGGGTACACCGTGTAAGCGTACAATCTCTCGAACATACAACTGAGCTAGCTTGTCTGACCCGTGTGTGATCGGTATTGGTATAAAATGAGCACATTTTGTGAGTCGATCCACTATTACCCAAATGGCAGTGTTTCCTCTCTTTGTTTTGGGCAAACTGGTCACAAAATCCATTGCGATGTGCTCCCACTTCCATTCTGGAATTTCCAACGATTGTAGTTTTCCATATGGCCTTTGGTGTAAGGCCTTCACCTGTTGGCATGCCAGGCATTTCTCCACAAATGACGCTATGTCTCTCTTCATGCCTTCCCACTAAAAGTGTTTCTTTAGGTCCTGATACATCTTAGTACTCCCTGGGTGGGCAGTATAAGGGTATCGTGAGCCTCACTCATGATTTTATCCTTAAGCTCATCATCGTGGGGGATGCATATCCTTCCCTCAAAGAGGATAGCATTATCTGATGCTTCTTGATAATTCTTGGCGCCTCCTTTCCTTACTGTTTCCCGTAGTTTTTCCATCTTCCCGTCTTTTCTTTGTGCTTCTACGATCGTCTTCCTCAAGTTAGGTACCGTTGCCACAACGCTTGCTATCGTCCCTGGTGGTTTAACCACTTCTATGCTCATTTTGCTAAATTTCCTTATGAGCACCGTCTCTCGAGTGATGAGAGCTTCCAATTTAGATTGAGTCTTACGACTCAATGCATCAGCCACTACGTTGGCCTTGCCTGGGTGGTAGTTAATACCACAGTCATAATCTTTCACTAGTTCGAGCCATCTCCTTTGTCTCATATTAAGGTCCTTTTGCTCGAAAAAGTATTTCAGACTTTTGTGGTCTGTGAATATTTCACACCTAACTCCATATAGGTGGTGTCTCCAAATCTTCAGCGCATGCACCACTGCAGCTAACTCCAGATCATGAGTCGGGTAATTCAGTTCATGTGGCCTAAGCTATCGTGACGCATATGCTATCACTCTTCCTTCTTGCATCAGCACGCAACCAAGTCCATTTTTGGACTCGTCTGTGTAGATCACGTATTCCTTATCAGCTGTTGGGACGGCTAACACTGGTGCCGTAGTCAACTTTTCCTTGAGTTCTTGGAAGCTCTTCTCGCACTCCTCTGTCCAAGAAAATTTTATTCCCTTCCTGAGTAGTTGCGTCATTGGCCTTGCAATTTTGGAAAATCCTTCCATAAACCTCCGATAGTAACCTGCCAATCCTAAGAAACTTCTTATCTCATTAGGGTTAGTAGGCGATCTCCATTCACGCACCGCTTGCACTTTTTCAGGGTCCACTTTAATCCCTTCTGATGATACAATATGTCCTAAAAACGTGACTTCGTTGAGCCAAAACTCGCACTTGCTGAATTTGGCATAAAGGCGCTACGTCCTCAACGTTTCTAGAACAATTCTCAGATGTTCCTCATGGTCTTTCTCATTCTTCGAGTATATCAGGATGTCATCTATGAATACCAAGACAAATTTGTCTAAGTACGGATGGAACACTCGATTCATGAGGTCCATGAACACGGCTGGCGCATTAGTTAGCCCGAATGGCACAACTACAAATTCATAGTGGCCATACCTAGTTCGAAATGCCGTCTTAGGTACGTCTTCTGGTCGAATCTTCAGCTGGTGATAACCAGACCGCAAATCAATCTTCGAGAACACGCTTACTCCCTTGAGCTGGTCGAAAAGGTCATCTATCCTTGGTAAAGGATATTTGTTCTTCAGTGTCACTTTGTTCAGTTCCCTATAGTCTATGCACATTCGCAATGTGCCATCCTTTTTCTTCACGAAAAGTACGGGTGTACCCCAAGGTGATACACTTGGCCTAATGAATCCAAGTTCCAAAAGTTCTTGCAGTTGTATCTTGAGTTCTTCCAACTCTTTAGGAGCCATCCGGTACGGTGCCTTCGAAATGGGAGCTGCCCCGGGCTCCAAATCAATGGTAAACTCAATTGGTCTGTCCGGCGGTGGCCCTGGCAGAATCTCTGGAAATACATCTGAAAAGTCCCGTACAATTGCTACATCTTCTATGCTCCTTTCAGTTCCCAGTTCTCCGTGCAAGTATACGAGGTAAGCTGGGTATCCCTTATTCATCATTTTTGTTACTTGCAGAGCGGAGATGATCATCTTTCTTCTCCCCATGCTAATTCCGTGGAAATGTGACGGCTCCCTTCCTGGGGATCGGAATGATATTCGTCTTTCATTACATAGGATGGTGGCATAGTTCTCGGCTAGCCAGTCCATTCCTAGGATTATGTCCACATCTCCCATCGGTATAACATACGAGTTGTTCACTACAAGCTTGAGTGACCCTATGTTCAGTTCTAGGTTCAAGCACACATGATCTACTGTCGTCATCCCTCCTATAGGTGATGATATACTCAACTCCTGGTCAGCTCTTTCCATTTTAAGTTTTAAGGTGTCGACACATGTACTTGAAATGAAAGTATGCGATGCGCCCGTATCAAATAGAAGTACAACAGGAGTATTGAGTAGCATGCCCATACCTGCCAGGTTTCCCTGGTTGTTCTCGGGCTACTTCTGCCTTATAGCCTAGGCTCTAGCATGACGAGACTTTTCATGTTGTTTCTGTTGTCGCTGCTGTTGTTGGCGGGCCTGTTGCTGATACGGTTGTTGAGGTTGTGGTTGGTACTGTAGCTATTGGTGTTGCTGTGGCTGCTGATACTGTGGTTGCTGCCTTGGGTATTGTTGGGGCAAAGCTTGGATTGCTTGCAGATGTGGAGCCTGGATAGGTGGGTTTGGCCTTAAACTCGTTCCATGTTGCTTATTCGGGCACCGATTTGCATAGTGCCCCTTCTGGTTGCAGATATAGCAACTATCACTGCCGGCCTTACAAATTCCCATATGACTTTTGTTACATTTGGGACAATGTGGGGCTCTTTGTTGGTTATTTCCCATCTGTTTCGGTGCGCCCTGGCTTCCATAACCTTGTGACTGGAAGACCCGTCCCTGCCATGGCCTCTTCTCGCCTTGGTTCGGGTTACTGTTGTCCCATCTCCTCTTTCCTTTGAAATTCTGATTATGATTTTGATCATGTGGAGGTGCTGGCGCAGGTATAATTGCAAGTCTTTCTCCTGGCATGGCTGCCTCAATGTCTAACGCTCGGCTGAGCGACTCAGTGTAAGACAATCCTCCGTGGCTTGCCAAAGCCATCCTAATCTCGTGCCTCAGACCGGCACAAAACTTTTCAGCCATCTTCTCATCTGTGTCAACTTGTTCCGGCGCATATCTAGACATATCGCAGAACATCCTGTCGTATTGAGTTACCGACATCTTTCCTTGTTTCAGATTGTAAAATTCAGCCTCCTTTTTCTTGCGGTAGCTCTTGGGTATATACTTGTCATATATACCGGCTTTAAATTGTTCCCAAGTCAGGTTTTCTAACTGCTCTGCTGTCATCGTTTTCATCCTTGCTTCCCACCAGAAATCAGCTGACCCAGTCAACTGAAAGGACATACAAGTCAGGCGTTCTTGGTCGGTGCAACGCAGGAAGTTGAAAATGCGTTCAATAGCGCGAACCCAAGTCTCAGCTTCTGCCGGGTCTCCTGTCCCGTTGAAGGTAGGTGGGTTCTGTCGCAAGAATAATTCCTCAATCCGCCGTTCTGGCTGAACAGGTGGTTGAACTAATTCAGGTTCTGGCCCTGCTTCTGGGCCTCTCTCATCATTACGGGGAATCCTTCCCCCTCCTCTCGGACGCCCTCGTCTTGGTGGCATTCTAATGAGTAAAAACACAAGTTATCAGCGCATTAAAATGCAATAAGGACATACTATCGTTTCTATAGTTACTCCTTAACTCATCGAGTTCTGCTCCTGCTAAAACTTAAGCGAACATATAAATAAAACATAGCGGTTCGACTTGCCGCGAAAGACTGATAGGGTCGCTACATAGACATGGGAAATTAGTATCAATGAGGACTATTTCATCAACATTTGAATCTAAATATGGTGATCTATTCAAGCATTATACATGATGAATTGGCTATCTTGCAAATTCATCATGAAAGATCTCAGTTCCAAAATGCCCTATTAACCAGCGTTTCCGTACTAATACTAGTCAAAATAACTAAGCCAACATAGGGGCATACAAAAGCATCGAAATGATCATCGTTTTCGAAATACACAAATAAGGTCCTACTAAATGCACAAGAGATTGTCTGTATGCATTACGTGCTTGACCCTTGGGTTGAAGCATATGTGTTTGACTGATTTAATCAGATAAGTATCTGTTTGTCCTTGGGTCACAGAAAATCTACCAACAACTAGTAGATCGCAATGATTCAAATAACAAATGGCAATTAGGCAAAGTGTTTCAATAATTTGCCAAACAATTGAAAATGAATAACCATAGGGTAGAAATGAATTGACTGAAAGGTCGAAACGAAATGACCTAATAGTTTGAACCCGTTTGGCTTTTCAGATGAAGGTTTAAAATATATAGGTTTAAAGACCCATATATGACGACTACTGAGATTTTGGCCATGTGGACTGGCCAGGTCCGACACAACTACTTCTCAGTCATTCGGAAATACTTTTCCGAACTTGGCAATTCTTGTTCCTTGGCTGCAAAAGGTATATTTGGTCTAAAATCACCACTTTCTTCTTAATATCTTGAACATGTCCTTGAGAATATTCTAGAGCTTCTCAAACTTGGAGTCTGCCTCCTAGTTTAATGCAATCCTTAAACATTTTCTATAGGCGAAATAAGGTAGGCTCGACCTTACTCAATAATGTTCCTCTATATGATCTTAATGTAGTACTTCTAGTACTTAGTGTTCCTTCACATAGCGCTTGAAATGCAACCATATAATTTGAAGCACTCTTCCGTGTTATTGCAAAAGACCTTCTGAATCATCACGCATTCAATAAGGAAATAGCTTTTGCTCATCTGAGTACCTTTATAGGGTATGTGTCCCCATGTGTAATTCTAAGTCATGGAATGACCTTAGTCAATGCTTGCATTCTGGCTACTAAACTGAATGTTTGGTCTAAAATGTTCTAACTGGGGAATGTCTCTGATCGACTAAGGTATGCATACTTAACCTGCTTAGTCTCTCATCATAATCTCAATCTCTTAACTTTAACATCGAACCATTGTCGATATTTCTAGCTCTTGTTAAACTCCAAACCATCTTCAGGAACTCCTCCCGTCTTACGCACTTGTATAGATTTTTCTAGTCAATCATAATGGTTGGTAACTTCTAGTTACCCATGGCACCTATCCTCCTTTCGATTTGTAGCAGGTGATCGTAATCAATAGAGATTCTCAGTCATGTCCTTATCCATTGCGATAGGTACTGTAAGTAGAATGGTTCCGAATATCTGAAACTATAAGCTGATAGTTTTAATCGCGATGCTATAACATCATACACAAAGTGTTATAACTGCATGTGAGTCTGACTATGAAGTTCGAACATAAATCATGAAGGTTCTCTTCATGCCATAACTGGTGATAATCGAGAGTTAGTAATGAGTCTTAGCTCATTATGCGATAGCTAACTGATTACATAAGTCACACTCGTCGCTACGAGCAATGACTCACGTGATCTATCATCAAATAAGGCAATAGTCGATTCGGTGTTCTGTCACGCGTGAACAACCTGAATGAAGAACTATGCCTGCTTCAGTGATTCGTGCGTGGCACTCTGCTTGCACTGCTTTCATTGGATTCTCTTCCTCTTTCTTAGCTCTTCACCATGGCTATAGTGAAATATAACTGAGTTTCTAGCTTCTATTGTTCTGCTCGTAACAGTGATCATGCATTCTTAACGCATCTAAGTTCATTGAGATATCTAATCAATCAATAAAGCATAAAACTTGAATGTAAGCATCAGTACATTCATATAAAACGTGAACTTCTCAATGTTTTAAAATCATTACCACCTTCTTTCTTGCTGAGCATGACGATGTGATGAAGTGATGAGCTTTGGCTGACTGACTCATATATACTAGTGATCATACTAGAAAAATGGGCTAACTCTAGGGT
Organism: Salvia miltiorrhiza; assembly: GCF_028751815.1. Classification (NCBI taxonomy): domain Eukaryota; kingdom Viridiplantae; phylum Streptophyta; class Magnoliopsida; order Lamiales; family Lamiaceae; genus Salvia; species Salvia miltiorrhiza. The sequence continues at coordinate 251,638 of NW_026651539.1, forward strand.
TCAGAGCAAATGAACTGCTCTGATACCACTCTGTCACGACCGAACCTAATTAAGGATAATTAAGCCGGGAAACCGTGACTAATGGAGGGATATTAGAAGCGGGGTAGAAAGGGGATAATTAAACAAAGAAGAATCACATTTCATCATTTAACAAAATGAATATTTATAATATAACGAAGTTTTAGTCGTATAGATTCAAATAACTAATAAGTTCGGATAACTCCGACTTATCCAAAATAGTATACAACTTCTGAGTACGCAGCGGAATAAGGTTCTGATTACATGTATGAAGACATGTAACCCTAGAGTTCATTAATACATAATAAGACAAAAGAGTCCCGCTCGTCACTTCATCACCATCGGCAGCTGCTCAACCTGCACATTTAGAAATATATGCAGGGCTGAGTACAAAAGTACTCAGTGGGCACATATGCCTACTATGAAATATAACATGCTTCGTAAAGTTGTAAATTGTCATGCCATCATAAACAGTACAGCAAGGGAGTTTTTCGCTAAAAGGCCCAAGCTTACTAAATTCATTTGTGATTCTTAAAGTTCGTCTGCAGACTAAGTTCTCTTGTAATCTATCATATCTGGAACTGTGTGCCGGAGAGGTGGCCACCTCTCACGGACACTTGACCGGCCAACCCGCTAGATGACTCACGGTCACTGGTGTACACTAGCCCTGGCAGGATAGCTATCAACTGCTCAGGACCCGAATTCGATTTCATAATAACTGGCAAAGCCACATCAGATAGATATCATACCAAACATTGAAATATTTATGGCAAGACAACAGTTGAAATAATTTTCAGTTCAAAGATTTTGCAATGAAATAACTGTTCAAACATAACATTAAACTCATTTGATATATATGAAAGTAACCGACCTGATAGAAATTTTCTGTGGTACAGTAGCTCCTTGACTGATTATTAATCTCGTGTTTGACCTTTATTACGAGAATATAAATAAGATACTGCTCGAATAAAATCCTCAATTAATGAGAATGCGTAATTTAACTATGCATGACTCATATTCCGATAATTATTATTCTGAGATAATAATCTGGGAAATTCTATTATAAATCCTAATTGTCGAAATAAAATAATTTAAATAAGGCTCGTCACATGAGGTCGGATAGATTATCATAATCAATCCGTTCTCATCGGGTGTTCTAATCCGTCAATTAAATAAACCCCGTTCCTCGTAGTCAATAGAAAATAAATACTTCAACTTATTCGCTTTATAATCTCATAATTAATCGGGCTTAATAAATAAGAACAAGTAATGTTATAAAATTAAAAAAAATAAAATAAAATAAAAAGGCTCAACATAAGGCACATAAGAATCACAATCAAACATCATCAAAACATGCTCTGCTTTTACACTGACTCAACTTCAAAATTTAATCTGTTCTGACTCCGACATCTCCTGGACTCGAGACTCATACCGAAAGAAAGATCTTCGAGTCTAGTTTCATATAAAAAAAAATAGAGTCGAAAACTCCAAGTGGTTTGAGAGATATGACGTTTTTACCACGATCTGCCATGTTCGGCAGTTTTGAACAATCGAAAACTTGTATTTTTGAAAAATAGTAAACGTTGTCAAACTGGGCTCAACTTTGGTGGATATCTAAATAACACAATAAGGTTAATACCATAAAAATTTGGAAAGCTAGATCACCCAGGAAGCTACTGAAATAAATGACTCTTTTCTCTGTTCTCTGAAATTCTCAGTAGTAATGTGCAGTTTAGGTTTTGCATTTTAAAGAAGTATCATACGAAGTTGGAATGGCTTGAAATTTTACCAGGGTACTCAAGACTCATGTAGGGACTTGCTATAAAATTTTCAAAGCTGTTAGACATCGACAAACCGTCGATCACAGTAGGTCAGTAGGCCTACGAAATTCATATTTATAAGTCCTTAAAAATAATTTATATAAATCAAGAAATAATAGTTTAATCCCAAAAATATCCATTAAAAGTCCATCCTAATTTAAATAAAGAACGGACCTCATTTAAAATAAATAGTCCCAAACTTGTTACGCACATATACTAAATCTTTCACGAAACATCCTTTAAAATAAACTTTGATACATAGAAAATAATTCAACAACTTGAGCTCTTAAGGGGTTGTTTTACAACAGACACCAAATCTACCTCGGATCTCCAAATGAGGCTCCAAAAGACATTCTGGAAACTAGACATTTCAAGGATCATTCTCCAATTTGAATCGAATGAAAAACAATTCAAACGAGCAAGATATGCCCTCTCAAAGATGGGTATTTAACAAGCAAAAATCTGTAAATTTCATATTTCCAGATTACAACCAAGTCAGTGGGCTTTCTTTAAAAATTCATATCTCCCTTTACAAAACTCCACTGGGAACCCCAAAGGTCAATATGGAAACTAGGGAGAGATCATAACACTCTCCAGTTGGATTTACTCTAAGAACCTTCATGGTTTAGAAGATATGACTATCTAAAGTTCAGTGCACAAAAAGAGTTCAAGTTTGGCAGATTCAGAACATAAATCGGAAAAACCACTTTAAGCTTCACCAAAAATTCTAAAACTGAACAAGTAAGTTCCCAACATGTCAGTGAATATTCAGTAGAAAGATAGGCTTGAGAATCAAATATTTAAGTCGGCCTTTTCCACCTCAAAGTCGTAGGTTTGTAAAATCTACTGGATGGTACATGGAATAAGAACTAGATTTCAAGAATTTATACCGGTTGTTTCCCTTACTCAAAAATGGTGAGGCTGATGTCAAAAGAAAGATACGGGAGTCTAGAGTGACATATTCAAGTTTCAAAGGTTTTCACCGATTGAAACTTTACTTATGATCTCCCAAAGATTGTTTACCAAAAATGTATTCCAGATGGGCAGTGATGTTTACAAATTCATAAATAAATCATGCGAGCTCTAAATATTCTGAAATTTTACCAAAATATAGAAAATGTATGAAAGATGATACACAATTAATTTGAGAATTTTTGGGAACCGTTTGGATGATATGCAACTGAATTCAAAATAAAGAAGCTTAGTATATACCTCTTCAAGTTACAATTTGGAGTTGGAGGAAACTCTCTCTCCCTTTCTCAACTTCTTCTACACGTTTTGGTGAGGGAAGAAAAGACTTGATGGCTGGAACAATATGTGTTGTTGCATAATTGAGTTGGTGGTGAAAGTGGTGGGGAAAATGGTGGTGAAAGTCAAAAAGTAGATTTAGTGGTAAAATGGAGTGGGGAACAAAATTAATGGAAAGAAAAAGAGAAGAAAAAGAAAGGAAAAAAAATGTAGAGGAGAATTATTGATGTATTTTCTCTGTCTCGGTGATTCTGTAACTGTAAGATGGATCGTGTGCTCGTATATGCTTGATACTGTTTATTTAAATAAATCTCGTATTTCGACATGTGATTTCTCGCTTAAATCGATAAATTATAAAATGAATCTAAATTAAATCCGTAGATTTAATTCGTTTGTTGTTCTAATATTTAAATTAAATCCGCAGATTTAATTAACTCACGAGTCAGAAATAAATCACGACTTGAATAAAGATAAAATCTAATTTCATCTTGCTTAAATAAATAACGTGACTTTGCTAAGTCAGTTATAACTCTCAAATAATATCATTAACTGCTTTAACAATATAAATTCAGGATCATAAGCTGAATTCATATTAGGATAAAAACCGTTTTCATTCACTGATGAACAAAAATAAACACTCATTACTAGATTTAAAATATATAAAAGAGCGGGTCACTACACCATTATTCTTAGGTTTGAGAAACATCATTATTCATCTTCATCACGTGTCTCTGTGAGGAGTTGCCAGAGTGTGCTTACCACCAAGCGTTGTCTCAATTGCCAGAGTATTGTCAATGAAGGTGTACCAATGTTGTACCGAGCCTCAATAATAAATCTTTGTGACCGTGTGGTTGTGCTATTTTTTACTCGTGGAGCAACTAAGCCGAAATGTTTACCGTTGTTGCACCGTAGACTACCCATCATCCTGCTATTTATTCCGGCAAAGTACAAGAGCAAGATGCGCAAAGGCAAGGCCTGGATTCCCAACAAAGATGAATCCATCAAAATAATGCAACCTCCGATAATGATCTCAATATTCCATGTGACACTTTACTCCCAACTCTTACGACACAATTGGAGAAAGAAATAAGTTACACAAAAAGCAACAAGTAATGCAAATTCCCGAATTCACATTTAAATTAGATAAGAAAGTAGGAAAACTAAAATATTGAAGCAATGTAACAACTAGAATTACCAAACATAATTTTAAACTCTAATTCACAGTAGTTGCTAGAATTGTAACTATCGATCTCCAAAATGTCTCCAATAACTTTTTCAAGCATACTTTGACATCTACAACACAAATATTCTCTATGAATCTTCAACAAGTAATAATCCTTATCATAGAATCATTTTTGCCCAACACCATTCTCCTAGTTTTCAATTTATATTCAAAAGTCTTGTCCAAATACAATAATCCTTCCAGGACTAGCTAAATAAACCACAAGTTCTCAAAACAATAGTAAATCTAAAACAATTTGGAATTTAACAAGAGACAAACAAATATTAGAATTGCAAGAAATTTTATGAACAAGTATAACAGAGAGTGGCAAAGAGAACACCAAAAGCATCAAATGCCAAGTGAATTACATCTATTGACAACTAATGAATATGTATATATATAACTTATTTTAAAAACTAAACTAGAAACCATTTTCAACTCTTAGATCGAGAAGATCTGTTAATGATTCATCTCTTTACAAAATGAATTTGTGGTCTTAGGTTCAAATCTCATGAAGAGCAAAAAATCTATTTTTTTTCTTTTTTGAATCCTAAGATTAGATTCTAGTGAAAACCATATTTTTCTGTGAGAACTGAACACTATAAATAAATACATAAAATACATGAACAAGAAATGATAAGATCACGAACAATTATAATATATAAAATACATGAATAACAGATGATCGGACCTTATGTATGCATTATATTTAATTATTTGTGTATATTTAATTTTTCATAATATGACAATCTCTTTTTAATGTACATGTTCATGGTTCTCAATTCTCAAGAAAAAATGTGATTCTCACCCAGTGGCGGACGCAGGATTTCCATCAAGGAGTGGCAAAAAAAAATATATCAAACAAAGCTAAATATATATAAATTATCCATAGAAATCCAATCTATATCTGGCCGCGACGATTCGTCATAGTTAGAAACCTATGTATAATAGCATCATTAGAAACACAACTAAATACATCTTTTTCAATATAGACCACCAAATTATCACTCATCCATTCATCACCCATCCTGTTGCGTAGTCGATTCTTCACAATCTTCATAGCTGAAAATGCTCTTTCCACATAAGCTGTTGCAGCCGGTAGAACTAATGCTAAAGTCATAAGCTTGTAAACCAACGGATACACCAAATGTCTACCAGTTGCCACTAATTTTTTGGTTAGATCCCCGAGCCCTTTAACATCTGAAGTGTCAATTCTTGAACGCACATCCAACACAAAATTCTCGAGTTGGTCCGGCAATGCCAAAAGCTCTATGCCTTGAAAATCATTTGGATAGAATTCAACTAATGGAACTAACTTTTCTTTGTCAAAAGCTTTGAAAGAGTTGGATGGATTCAAACAAGCAACGCAAAGCAAAGCAACAATTCAGTATTTACCTCATTAAATCGACCATTTAACTCAAGCAACTGCATATCTATAACAGTATTAAATACTTCTACTCGGTAGCAGTGTGAGTTTGTCATCTCTTCTTCTCTCTGATTTCGTTTCAATCTTTTCCCACTCACATATACAGCATCCATATCAGGCACCTCAATCTTGTATTTTACACAAAAAACTGATACAACTTTTATCAAAGAGCTCAACCCATCATCTCTCATAGCTTGAAGTCGTTTCTTGAAAATACCTACTAACACCATTGCATTCACAATATCTTAATCTTTTCTTTGCAACGCCTTGCACAATTCATTTGTTATACCCAAAATAGATTTCATCAAGTGCAAATCAAATACGAAATCAAAACAGAGCATGTCTCTTACCAAACGTGATGCTTATCCCCTTTGACTACTTAGAGCTCCTTCTTTCATGATAGTCCTAAGCACAGCAAGTATAGAACCAAATAAATCAAGAATGCCCAGAATAGTACCATAATGAGAGCTCCAACGTGTATCACATGGACGAGGGAGAGTGCTTTCTTGATTCAATCCTCGCCCACTGGTAATTTCTTCATTTTCCAAGGCTTCAATGATTTGTGCAGCTTGTTCTCATAAGTTGTCTTTTCGTTTGCACGAACCTCCAACCACATTGACCACATTACTCATCAAAAGAAAAAGTTCACAAATACGAATGTGGCTTTTTGCAACTGCTACCAAAGCAAGCTGAAGTTGATGTGCAAAACAATGGACAAAATATGCTGTAAAATTTTCTTTCAAGATAAGAGACTTTAATCCATTGAATTCACCTTGCATATTGCTGTCTCCGTCATAGCCTTGGCCACACAACATGGATATGGTTAATCCATGTGCATTTAACAGGTCTTCAAGTGCTACTTTGAGTGAAATAGCACTTGTGCACTCAACATGCTTAAATCCCAAAATTCTCTCGAGAACTTAACCATTGTTATCTACAAACCTCAAAGCAACAGACATTTGTTCTTTTATCGACACATAACGGGACTCATCTAGAAGAACACAAAAAACTCCATCACCAAGTTCTTCAAGTATAGATCTGGTTGTTTCAGATGCACAAGCTCTAATAATGTCTTTCTGAATACGAGGGGCTATTAACTTAAGATTTGCAGGGGCATTATGTAGAGCAATTCTCCTTACATCATCATTATGGCTAGCAAGAAATTTTAGAAGCTCCAGAAAATTACCTTGATTGCTTGACTCCTCAGATTCATCATGACCACGAAAGGCAAGTCCTTGCTTCAAAAGCCACCTAACACAATCAATCGAAGCATTTGGTCGCGTTCTATAATTCAGTTTTGCTTCATCCGTCATCTTAAGCAATGTTGGCTCAATGTGTTGCTTCTAATTCAACAAATCTTCACATTTACTAAAAGCTTGTCTATGAGCACTATTAATACCCCCTTCGTGCTTTCGAAGCTTCTGTTTATTCTTCCAATCCCTAAAACCTGTAACTGTAAAAGCATCACCGCTTCCCTGACCCAATTCATTCTTGAAGATATAACAATAAAGACAGAATGATGCATCCTTCTCTATACTATATTCCAACCAACTAAATTCATCATACCATGAGCGGTTAAACCTACGCATTATGCCATCAAAATCACGTTGAGGAAAGTTCTCACAATTGGTTGACAAGCACCATCTAGATAGTACTTCCTCCGAACTCTCTAAAGAATATTAGGATGATAAGTTGTGATTTTTGATCGCTTTCCTGGGTTCGAAAGAAGTTCTGGCAAGTCAGAATTTTCATCAATAATCTGTGGTTTATCTTTCAAACTCAGAGAAGGTCCACATGGAGTTGAGTTCCTGATCGTTTGAGGCGAGATTGGTACACTCTCGTTGGAACTCACGTTAGGCAAAGACGAATTTTTATTGACTTTTTTGATAATACTTCAACATCGATACAGCTATCCATAAAAATTCAAAGTAATAACAATTAACAAATCAATATGATTATATAAATATATGAACTTCAAACAATCAAAAGACAAAGAGAATGACAGATTTAATGATTTACCTGTATTGTGAATTGTGATTGCAAATTGCAAGGATAGATGGAATTTGAACTTCAAGACAATAGTATAGCAGTGGCCGAAAATTGAATTTGAGGACAATGAGGAGGAATTGCCGAAAATTGAATTTGAGGAGGAAGAGTGTAGGGAACGGTTGGAGTCTTGGAGAAGAATAGGAATTACTTGTTTAATAATATAAAGATATGTTTGTAAATAAATCATTAGCGGGGGTATAATAGATATTTCACATTCAAAATTAAGGGGTGGCAATTGCCTTCCCTCGACTCCACCTACGTCCGCCCTTGTTCTCACCCAACCTTTTACCTAAGAGCCACATCTTCATTATACCAAAAAAAAGAGCCACATCTTGTGAGAACTAAAAATCATGAACAAACACATAAAATACATAAACAAAAGATAATCAGGTCTTGAACAGCTAAATTTAACACATATTATTATATATTATAATTGTTGACAACCTAATTCTTTCTTGTTCATGTATTATATATATATATATATATATATATATATATATATATATATATATATATGGTTAGGTTCAATGAAAAATGCCTAAATGTAAGAAAGAAGAGAGAAGTAATCTCATCTGTTGATCTTATCTAATCTAACAGACATGATTTATTCACATCATGTTCACCGAATTTTGTTGTTGAACATTCATGAACATATACAATATTTTTGGGGATTCTGGGTTTCGACCCTCCATATGTTCAACAAAAAAATCCATTAAACATGGCATGAATAAATCATGTCCATTAAATTAGATAAGATCAAGTTATTCATATAAATATATTGTATTACAAAAAACTTATTCATATCAATTTTCATTTTCACGAAAGATGACATTCTCACTTGATCATTTCTCTCTCTATATATACACAATAGGAAACAAGTTCATTTAAAAAATAAAAAAACATTTATTACATCATATAATACACCTAGGTAATATACACAATGGTTTCAATCTTTTACACAAGATTGAATAGTTCACATCTACATGTTTATGCACAAATGGATAAAGCATAGTTTGATAAACACTTAAACTAGAGATGTCAAAGTGTCAAACATGCCAAAATCCCATCAAGGTTTTTCGGGTATATTTTTGGCAGGCCAAATGGCATTTCAGGCAAGGTCAGGCCAAGCCCAGCCCAAAATCAAGTTGGGCCCGAAATGTAATGGCCATGCCCAGCCCAAAATTAGGTCAATGAAAACCTGTTTGACACTTGTAGCCGATATACGAGTAGAGCAAAAGAGCATAGCCACCGATATACAAAAAAAATTACTAAACCAAACGAGTAATTACCAAAACGCCACCAATCATTTTAAGTACAGAAGACTCCATCAGAAAATCTAACATAGAAGATACCAAGTTAATAGTGAAACTTAGCATATATTAGATGACCGTTGAGTCCAAAAAAGGGTCTTCCTCCGCCACACAAAAGGATGTTCAACTGTAACTTGTCCAACTAAGAGCTTTAATCACCTAAAACAACAATATGAAAATCAACAAAAGCAACATAATATCAACCGTTACAGAATTCTTTAAAAAAAACTTTTTACTTAAAATTTACTAATTTAGTGACAGGACTTCTACCTTTGATTGGTCTAAACTAGAAACAAAAAGATGAGACATAACCAAAACAGAGTATAAAGCAAAGCATCTGCCAAAAATCACTTCTAAGTAGTCCAAAAATTCTTTGAAATTGAAATTGAAAAAATAAACATGGTGAAGGAGAAAAACTATTACGAATTTACTTTGCGACGTTTTGTTCCCTTTCCAGTACTGGATTTCTTGTTTCCCTTTGGGGGTTGTGGGGAATTGACTTCCTTTACATCATTCACAGCACTCCTCATTGCATGAATTAACATTTTCTTCACCTTCCCAAAGAAATACCATTGCAAGAAGGCATCAGATGAGGATTTAAATCTAAATTTAAGGAGAACGAACAAGAGAGAGTAGCTTTTCATCAATAACTTGAAAACCAATCAGCATACAACTATGATCATAACAGATGTATGCGATTACTTCAACGAATTATCTTGCAGCAGATGTGCATGTATTAAAATTTTAGTTTGCATGTAGTGACATCCGAAAACAGGATAACCTGAAATAGGTAGCTAAACAAATTCAGGAAATAAAAGAAAAATCAAACCTCAAGCTTGTCTTCTTTAGCCCTATGATCCAAGGGCAGCAGACGAAACTCCTCTGTCAGTTGGAAGCACGAAGGAATATTTTCAGGCGACACAAAATCAAGTGCGACTTTAGTGCAAGACTGCACAAGATAAAACATGAAACAGACTTCATGTTAGGAAGTTCCAGAATAGGAACATTTCACCAAACATTCAAGTACACTTCTGCACAGGCACACACTATAAGAATTACACCAAAAAATCCTATGCACAAACTTAATATTGACATAAGAAACTAAGAAAGCATCACATATATTAAAAAAGATTACGAGAAGCAATCATGCAACGAGTGTTTCAACTTTCAACCCAAGTAGAAAACTATAATTTTATGAGCACCGGAGTAAAGATGTGCCATAATATAGACAACCTCCAACCTGGACAGCTCATCAGTAAAAGGAAAGATATGGCAGCTACAATAATAACAAGACACTATAGTCAATCGCATTGGCCAAACAAAAGTGACCTGCAACTATCTTCTTAAAAGTCACAAAAAAACATTTAATGACTTCTCAACTACCATACAGACTGCAACAACAGAAGAAATAATATACCAAAGATAACTACAGTACCTTCAAATTTCGAACTTGATGCGGGCAGCCCGCTGGTATAACGACTGCATCTCCTAACCTCTGTACAAATGTCCATGGCTCAATTCCTACCAAGCACACAAACAAAACACACAAAGGAAACCTCAATTTAAGGTGATTTACCACAGAGAGGCAAAGAAGTTGAAAAATAAAAAAGGTAAACCATATTCCTCCTTAAGTCGATTTTTGTGCTCCGAAGTCAAGTAAATAGTTTGGTCATGAATTGGATGAATAACCTGAAAGTAAGAAACAATCACAACTGAATTTTGTGTAGAGGTCCATACGATTCTTAAAAGAGATTAATTGGAGTCCACTTGTCACACGATATACTATTAAAGAGAAACCTATCACATTATACATTACCATGAATTTGGAGTCCACTTGCCACACGATATACATGCAATTGTTTGATCTTACCACCTCAAGTAATTAACATGCTGAATTCATGAGATTTTTAACATAATTGTAGTGGCATACTCAGGCGACAAGCAATGAAGCAACAATTTGCCAAAGTATTCAACTGATAAAACAAAAACGATAGCATAGCTTCTTCCAAAGAAGAAAGGATCTCACACAAGCAATGACAACAGAATTAGGTCCCATAATGATGTTCTTAAGACATAATGCCAGAAAACAACAGAAAGCACAAATTCCTCCATTGAATATACTCGAAATATCAGATAAAAATGCAAGAGAGAGGATAAAGTGGAGAACTAGATACATAAGAGCATAAACAAGTTACATAAATAAAAGGCATCACTACTGAATGATGGTATTTGAACTGTGGAGGGAACTGCATCCTGAAAACACTCAGAACGTGTTACATACTGCCAATCAGAACGTGTTACATACTGCTTCTTAGTACATGGGAAAGAAGAGAATGTTGTCAAGACAACAATGAGTTGCATTGACTTCTTTCATCCATCCAAAATAACAGTCACCCTCAATGAACTTAACTTCTTTCATTTTTGTAACATCAACAACCGTTAAATATTGCCCTCACAAATATTTTCAAAATTATCAAACTTGTCGAGTAACATCAAACAGAACTAAATCAGTACATTTATGAAAAGGGTATAATTATTTCTATCACCTCAAACTTTTATCACAGAAAATGAGGAAAGAAGGTGATTTTTTGAAATTACCTCTGGAAGCAGATTACCATAGATATGCCTGAACTCATTGAAGTGCCTTTTGAGATACTCCTCTAATTTAGGAACATCTTGTTGCCTAAAGATGTCCCAAAGGGCTCCACTATCTGCATCATCAAGACTGCCATTACACATATTGAGGCCAACATCCACTTTTCCTCCAGAGAGTTGTATTTGATCATTTTCATAGATGTGAACTTGTCGTACAACATGAGGATCCTTTGTCAGCAACACTCTCTCTTCACATTTCTCTTTATTTTTGCTTTCCTTGCAGTCGTTGTCAGCATTCAAAACTTTAGTCTCTAATACCTCCTTAGGGTTTTTCTCTTTGTCATCATTGGTGCTGTTTTCGACAATGTTTGAAACTCCTAGCTCAACATCCAAGTCAGCATTGTTCATATGGGCAAGATCAGACTCTATCAAGGCTTTCACTTCTTCCCCAGTTTCCATCCGAACAGCTCCATAAATCTCTAATTCATCTTGGGCAGCATGCTTAACTTTGACTTCTTCAATATTCTTGAGATCATCAGGTTCAATTGTAACTCCTTTTATATGTGTCAAGACATTAACCTAATGTGAATGGAACTAGAATAAGCACAGGTGTAGGCCACAGCTTAGCACAATATGAAATTAGGTATTCATTCAGATATCAAGTATTTGACATAACAACAAACTTCTTGAGCAGACCCAGTATTTAATCTGTTTTGCTATCACTGTAACTCATAATAACATTAATTCATGCCTTTAATGTCAATCACAAGAGTAGCAGGCAAATGGAAAGAAAACTATTTCCTCAGATATACCATTGCTCAAGTAGGCAAAATGGAGAATGGAGAATAAGCTACAGGCCTAAGATCACATATATAATCTGAAAATGCAAGCAACTGAAATTAGAAAAGTGACCACATACCGCATCAGACATATCACAATGAAGCTTTGTTACAGAATCTCCACGGCCTAGCTCCTCGTTGAATCCATAAGCTATATAGGTTTTTGGCCCCATATCAGGTTTTATAGAGCCTGGAGGAAGCTTAGTTTCAAGATTTAAGTGTCCATCTTGAGGATGTGTATACTCTTTAAAGGGCAAGCAGCTGATAAATTCAAAGCCATGGCGAGGCAACAGCTGCTCAAATAAAGTGGATGGAGGCCAGTCTTTCAATTTTAGTATTTGAGGCCACCCCATTTTGTCAAATTGTGCTTCAGTAGAATATGCTTCGGAATACCAGTTGAAAAATTGTTTAGCATTCACATCCACCTACAAATCACCAATAATGAGAAAAATCACAAGTTACACGATTAGATATCAAGAAAGCACAAAGTTTATAACTTTTTATCTCATTCAGAAGCAATGCTGAGGACTACCAGCTCACCAAACAGATAGACAAGGTTCATTAGAAAATTACATAGCATGCTAAAACTGAAATGAAATCAAGATAGACTAGGGAACTGATAGAAGTAGCACATGCTGGTTGATGTAATAGTTTACAAACCAAACACTGCATTAATATCAAACAACAGCACATATTGTTCCAAAAGATTAAATTGCAGCAGCAGACATAAACATACCTCACACCAATCGAGGCAAGTAATAGCAGCCACATCGTAACGTGCATCGTGGTCAAGGTTTTTAACCTGTCGGAAGGCACGCCACATAACCATAGGTTCCCAACTCAAGCCAAGGGTAGTTTCAAGTACATTACTAACTATTACTGGCTCACCCTTTGACCAATGCCACTGGAAATGTTTCAGATCCCCATGCTCAATGTCTACAGCTGATGGACAGTACAAGGAGTTGTCACTAGAATCTTCTCGAGAGGCCGCTTTACATATCTTTTGGCTCATGAAACAGGAACAACTTTTCTCAAGACATTCAGGCGCATATTCAATTTTGTGTCCATCACATATTTCTATTGCTTCCACAAGCAATTTTGAAACATAGTCATCTGGTAACAAGCATTTTAATTCCAAATTTTTTTCACCACAACCTCCCTTGGTTTGCGGGGGACACGAAATAACACCATTTTCCTTAGATTTCCATTGAGATGGAGAATACGGATTATCCTCCAACTTATCCTCCCCAACATTCTTCGAAGTATTCTCCTTTTTAACATTCTTCAAAGAATTCTTCTTTGTACCACCATGCAGATAATCAAACCCATAGTCAACATATTTAAAAGATGGTCCTTTTTCACCTCCCTGCAAGTGCCCATTCCTAAGTTCTCGACAACAGTTAAGGCAAAGATCATAGGAACACTGAGGACAGCTTCTATGGTAGTCAACGATAGAAGTTCGACAGTTGTCACTGCACCATCATGGACAAATTGAACCCATTAGAAATTATCAGAAACTATAAGATGATTAAAAGTTCTTCCCAAAACATACCAATAAATGCGCTCAGCTGCATCCATCGCTGCTCCAATGATTTCAGTGTCTGAAACTGACTTTCCTGCAAACCCAATAATGTTAAATCTAGTATAAGCCACTACAAGCTTGATTTAACTCTCTATGATGTAATGAAGCAATATCAAATTGGAGCATATCCTGTCAATATAATTTACAAAACTCACCAATCTTCTAAAAGAGCATCAAATATCTCTAAGTGCTCATACAACAAGCATGCAACATACATCAGGAAAGGGAATTTTCTTCCACAAAAAGTAGCAGCATTATCTAAAACAACTCAAGGAAGAAAAAGATATAAAATGGAAAACCTTGAATCTTAGCCTCAAGTTCCCTCTCTATCACTTGTTCTTTGTTAATCTGTTCAAGAAAAGGTAGGAGAACTTTTATCATGTACTTAGAGTACTGAATCTTCTGATCCTCTCCAATTTTGAAGTTTGACTTCTCCTTAATCTTGGCAGCAGTCTACAAGCAGAAAGCGCATTTGAAGCATAAGAAAGATAACAAAAGAATGAATAAAAGAGGCAAAAAGCAGACAGCAAGTTAGAAACAAACTTCCACAGGAACTTCCATGCGTAAACATGATTTGCAATTGCAGTTCAGTTGACAAACAGGACAAGCCTCTGCAAAAGCTTCTGCAGACATGTCAGGGTACCTATCATCAGAAACAAAGGCAAATGAAGATTGCAGAATGCAAGTTTAAGTCCTCTTAGCAAACCAATTTAGTCTGCTGTCCATCTTCCCCAAATGGCCTGCCAAAAAGCTAATATTCCGAAAGAATTGTGTCATATAGCTATAGTAGTGCGACATAACACAAGACTTTGCTTTCCAATTTGACACTCATACAGCTTATTAACAAGTTTTGACACTGAAAAAGAACGATAGGTGTAAACTTGTTTTGTAATGATGCAATCTTAAGTGGAAAATAATAACAGCAAGGACCAGTATGTGCTTGTATAAGATTAACATTAGCATACCAGGTCTTTATACATGGTTCACAATACCGCTTAGTCTTGCATTTAGTGCACCGGACAACCTCTCCTTTGTCATTTCTCTGGCATTGGTGACACATATTTGATTCCAAAAATCCCTGTAAAAAATGCAACAAGTTAACATGAAATGACTGTTCAAAATGTAATCTTGTAACTAAAACAAGTTATACACAGATTAATCACAACTGAAGGGAAATCAACTTAAGAACTTCCCAAATTCTGCCTACATTATCATCCCTTTTCAGTCCAACTCTGGTCTTTATTACAGTCTCATTTAGCTCTTTTCCTTTACCCTCCACTGCGCCTTTATTACGTGAACTCCTCCTTCTTTGATTAGCCTTCTCAACCTCCACTTTGGCTATTTCAGCCTCCACTTTGACTATTTCAACTCCGAGTTCATTATCTTTAAGTGAAGTTCCATTGTTATTCATCCTTTTGCGAGGCTTCTTCTTTCGTATATCCGGTACCCCCTCATCTTCATCGTCTAAGTTATTCAACAACGTGCTCATTCTCTCAATAGCCATTATCCTGGACTGTCTAACCCTAGAGCGCCGCTCTTCCGTCTCTACCTTGCTCTTTCCCTTCTCTAAAGCATTCCCCTCTTCTTTTTCACCTCTAATATTGTCCTCTTCTCCCACTTCTTTCCCTCTACTGCACTCAGCATCAGAAGAAACGCCGTTTTCTTTCAACACAACCCCCAAACTATTTGTACCTTCTTCCATCACCTTCCCTTCCTCAACTGCCGTTGCAGCCCCACCACTTTCTTGCACCGAATCTTTCGATCCTTCGCCGTCTCCCCCATTCTCTCTCATATCCACATCCACTTGCCCATTCTCCGACCCTTTCTCTCTCTTAATCCTACCGTATATCCGGAGAGTTCCCTTCTTTCCCTCTGATTCTGCAGTTTTCGTGCCGAGACCATTACTTTCACCACAACCTTGATTGTTATTTTCGTCGCGCTTCAATTTTTTTGTAACTGAACCCTCAAGCACCGATTTCTCCTCTTTTGGCACATCGATTTCACAGTTATTTTGGACCAGAATTTCTTCATCTATCGACATTAAAACCAGAGGCTCAGCTTTCACTTCCCCACTTTCCATATTACAATATCAGCAAAAAGACCTATCAAGAGACGATCACACGAGATTTCACAGAAACCAACGAGTAGTAAGCTTTCCCTCCTAAATAAAAGTGAAATTAGGGGAGATACAGAGACCTAAATAGAAGTTGAACGGGCGGGAGAGGACAGCGATAGTGCGCAATTATAATAATTTACTAAATTAAGATAAAAAAGCTCCCAAAAGTCTTGAAAAGTCCCGCCATTTTTGGGTTCGTACGAGCACACAGATGCGTAGGGTGGGTTTCTATGCTCTGTGGATTCGGAAAGTTAGGGGCCTAGGGCACCTCTCTCTCTCTCCATTCAAATTCAAATCAAATGCTATAAGTCTACACTCAATTAATTGTGCTTCTACAAATACAAGCAATCCCAGTTTCATGAGCTCTTCACAGATCGTGCAATATTCTTTATTCGGAATAAATTCTTTTACCATAAATAAATTGGATCCTTAATTTTAATAAATGAAGCCACTGTTTATAGAAGACCATACAATCTTCTGCTGCTTCCATTGTCGATGATTCTGATCTGATGTATCACTGCATTTGAGAGATATAATTGTTGAAACACAATGAAAACCAATGAAGCGCATAGTAGCTTGCATGCATGTTATCTTACATTGTACTACAAATGTCCCATTATTTTTAGGTACCGAGATTAAGGGGGAGTGTATTCGTTTAGAATTTTAATAGATTTTTAAAATTTAGAGATTTTAAAAATCTACAGATTTCACACAGATTGTTCATATATTTTGGAATTCTAAATAGATTTTGAACGAATTTTGTAGGAATTTTAACGAGAATTTGACGTGATTTTTATGGATTTGAAATCTACCATCCTAGCACTCGTTGGAATTAATTGAGCGCTGGGACAGAACCCAGTGATCGCTAGGTTCCAGCGGCCGCTGTGCGGTATAAAAATTTGTGTGGTGAAAAAAATTGAATATGGTGCTAACAATTTATAAAGCTTTAAACGGGCCCAGCGACCGCTGGCTTCTTTGAGTCACGGTCGCTGGAACCCAGCCAGCGCTGAAATATGAAGATTTCCGAAATCTCGTGGTCTGAGGTAGAATTTGCTCATGTGTATTTTTTTAATGAAATCAATGAAAATTAGTCCAATTTTAAAATTCATAAATTTTTAAATACCTCTAAATTTTCATAGATTTTTAAAAGTCTGAAACGAATAGCTCGGGATTTTTATAGAATTTTAAAAGTCTTGAACGAATACCTATAGATTTTCATAGACTTTTAAAAGTCTTAAACGAATACACCCATATTTTAAAGTCTGCAGAAATCTATTAAAATCATGAACGAATACCCCCCCCCTAAGAAATGTGTAAAAAGTAGATAAAGTGGATTGATGAAAATTATTTAAATATTATATATAAAGTGAGAATATATTATCAAAAAATGAATGAGACATTTGTAATGTGACATCTATTATGAAAAATGAGACATTTGTAACAAGGTAGACATAGTATTATGATAAGGATGATTACATAAAATATACTCTTTTCGTTCATAAAAAATATTCCTAGAAAGATATTGTAAAAATTTAAATAAAAATAATCTAGTATTGTGTGAGTAAAGGTAGTGTTAACAATAATAATTAATTACTATATTGTAAGTGAATAAAGGGACTCATCATATAGTAAAAAATGTCCAAAAATAAAAGAAATTAATTTTTATGACCATTCTAAATTAGGGTTAATTATAGTTTATAGCTTTAACTTTCAACAAGTTTCAATTTATAGCCTAAACTTTGATTTATTTTTTAGGGTTATTGCCGGAAAATACTCAAAGTTTGCCAACTTTCAGGTTTATATCATGACCTTTATTTTTTTGTCAAAAAATACATTAAATTTAAGATTAATTCTAAATCATCCTGCGGCGGGTAATTTAGCCCAAAGCTGCATGTCAATTATAGGGTGGAATAGGTCAATTTTGCCCAAATCCAATTTGAATAGTCCCACAACTTGCTATTTCTCATTGCGACGTCATATTAGATTTGGGCAAAATTGTCCGTTGTGGGACGATTCATAATCAATTTTGAAGTCATGTATTTTTTTGCAAAAAATAAAGATCGTGATATAAACAAAAAAAATTTGCAAATTTTAGGTATTTTTTGGCAATAACTCTACTTTTTATATAGCCGAACTTTGAGAAATTGTTTAATTATACCCAAAATCACATCAAAATTATGACAATAGCTTTTCTTTATCGAAATTACAAATGAAACGATAATCGATTGCCACGAAATCAAATTCTAATGTATACACTAAAGAAGATTTTCAACGATAGGTCGCCCATCGTTTCTGACCATTGTAATGGCCAAAATTCGTATAAGCCTAATTAACAATAACTATGCGGCCCAACGGGCTAGTCCGATAAAACGGTCCATACGACACTCATAGCACAAAGCCCAAAGTCAAGCCTATATGCGGGAGATACATAAATTCGCCCAAGAAAATCCTAAAGGCGGCAGTTGCTTGGCGATCAAGTCGGACGAGAGTCGCGGGAGATCGTTTCCTAAGAAGTCGGAACTGCTAGGGTTGCAACGGGTATTCTAGCAAAACCCTAACCCTAGCCGCCTCCCCGTAGGTCCGTCACCTATATATCCTAACTCACTAATGAAATTGAAGAGGGGAGATCACTCGTATCCACTCTAGCACCCGCACACTTTCTGTTATTCACGCTATCTCCGCTTTTCTGTTCCGCCTCCACGCTCACAACACTCTAGGGTTCCGATCGCCCCGCTAGCCCGGACGTCCGTCGCCCTTCATTCCACATCGCTCACTAGCTATAATTCAACCTCCTGGACACCCCGGTCTTCCGGATACATTGCTTACTACTGTCTTCTCTTTATCATTTATTTATTTCAGTTACGTTATTTACATTTATTACTTATATCCGTTCACTGACTTGAGCGTCGGAGGCCCTTCCATCGACACCCCCACCGGTGCTCTTCGGAGGGCTCTAACGTTACTTGTGGTCTCAGGTTGCTAGTGCTCGCCGATCCTGACGTGACTGACGTCACTTCCGTAATTGTCGGATTCACCCCATACAACCATCGGTGAAGTCGGAATCGCATCTTGCACTAATTTTTAGGTGTGATTCTAATTACACCGATGGTTCGATGAAGATGTGCTACATATCGTTGGAAACCTCTTTTCGTGTAGAATACATTAGGCTCTAGTTTCGTGGTAATTGATCATCATTTTAGTTGTAGTTATTATAAATAATAAGTTACGAACATAATTTTGGTGCAATTGTGACTATAATTAAATAATTTCCTAAAGATCATGTTATACAAAATATAAATTAAAGTTGAAGCTATAAACTCAAATTTGTTGAAAGTTCAAGCTATAAACACCCTTGAAATTATAAAAATAAATTAATTTTTGCGGAGTATATATTATCATAATTTAATTTAAAAAGCATCAAATGGGAAGCGTAGAGTGAGTTTCAGATAACTTAAAAAGCATCAAATGCGATTTTGCTTTAGCAATTTAGTTTTTATGTATATACGATACGATGACTGTCATATTCCTATGTGCACAGAAACCAAAATCAATTACGTGCAGAATTGTAGTACAAAGTTTGGGGAACAGCAGTCCTCGGAGGAAAAAAAAAAAGCATAGCATATTACTGAGATGCCCATTTAGTTCGATTTTGAAAGCTCGAATAATAGTAAAAATACAATTTAAATTATATGTGCTTTCATCTTTCAACACTAATCAGATCCGGTCAACCTTCAAGTCTGCTAAATGTCTTTGAATTTTGACTTCTAACTTCATATATGACTTTTTATTTTGATCTTTTATGTGATTTCAAATTTGCGTTTCATCTTACTTTTATGTCTTCCTAGTAGTGTCCAATTTCATCTTCATTAGCCGCTCCTTCCTAATCTAATGGATATACAGCTTTTATTTATTGACAACATATGGAGACTTTCTTTACAAATTAAGCACACAACTAATTTAAAAGATGGGTTGGGTTTTAAGTTGATGAGCCCAATTAATTTAATAGATGAGGGCTGATAGTTGGGTCACCTAGTTAAATTTAAAAATGGACCCAATTAAATAGGAGATGGGCTGAGTTCAATCAATTCAATAGGTAGAGCCTTTAATTAGAGGGTAATTACATTCATGTCTCCTATTTTATTTAGTGTTGCCCTCCATATAAAAAAAATAAAAATAAAATAATTATAAATTTATTATTTTACACTATAATTCGTAGACCCAAATTAGTTGTGATTTATTTTTATAGCCATATTAAATCGCTATTTCTGTATATCCTCCAACCATACATAAACGCAAGTAACCATAGAAACTCTTCTTAATTTTTTTCATAGTTAGCTATTTATTGAGTCACCTCAATTTTTCTGATGAGCAAATAGGCAGCATAGTGGTTCTCTCAAAGCAGATAAATAGAAATACGTCTGTCATCCCTAAAATGTGATGCTATAATTAATTTTCGTCGGAATTAAACCTCATGATCATGAGTTATCAAGCGAGTTAGTCAACCACATTTTCGTTGAGGGAGACCTTCTTCATCACGTGATGCCACTAATACGATTATTAATAATATAAATGTATGCAAACTATCTATGAAAACGAGAAATGTTTAATAAGTACGGGTTCGAAGGAAAACTCTCATGTTTTACAAAATGATTTGACTTGATAAAAAAAATGATAAGTATGTATATATAGGTTTTGGCATATTTTCACTGAATACTTTTATACTCACATATATTTCTAAATGTGTGATACAAGTTAATGATCATATATTTATATTCATGAGACATGCACGCCGAAAAATTTAAGAAATCAAGGGACGTCAAGTCATTTGTCATATATAGATAAAAGATTAGGGAAATAGTAAGATAAAATAAAAGGTTGGGGAAATAAAAAGATTAAAAAATATATGTATTTGTGTTGGCCCTACACATCCATATTGACAACTCTAGTTAATATAAATGTTCCTATCTCGCAATAAAGAAAAATGGCCAAAAAAAAGGACCGAGTATATAACATCTCGTGACCAAAGAACGGAAAAATTTTAAGGACAAAATCTAAGTATGTAAGTGCAATATACCAACCCATTTAATGTATGAAAATTGACAAGTGGTAGTGCCCAGGGGCGGAGCCAGGATTTTTTTTGGGGGGGCTGAACTGCCCCCGAATTTTTTTTTTGGGGGCATTTAATACATTTTAGACATTTTTTACTAAAATAAAAATATAATCATAATAATAACAACATTTTTATAGATAATATAGTTCAAAACATTTACTAAAATTTTTTTTTGGGGCATTCAATACATTTTAGACATTTTTTACTAAAATACAAATATAATAATAATAATAATAACAACATTTTCATAGATAATATAGTTCAAAACATTTACTAAAAAAAATTTTGGGGGCATTCAATACATTTAGACATTTTTTACTAAAATACAAATATAATAATAATAATAATAATAATAATAATAACAACATTTTCATAGATAATATAGTTCAAAACATTAGCTAAATTTTTTTTGGGGGCATTCAATACATTTAGACAGTTTTTACTTAAATACAAATATAATAATAATAATAATAATAACAACATTTTCATAGATAATATAGTTCAACATTTACTAAAAAAATTTTGGGGGCATTCAATACATTTTAGACATTTTTTTACTAAAGTACAAATATAATAATAATAACAATATTTTCAGACATATTATAAAAAATAATTTTTTTATTTTTTTTTCAAAATTTGGGGGGGGGGGGGGCTCTAGCCCCCCTGGCTCCGCCCCTGGTAGTGCCGTTGGACCTTTCATTCTTTACTCATCATTATTCACCAATTATTTCTTTCTCCTTTTTACCCTCATCTTAGTCACTTAACTTTCAACAAATTCTTATTTTACATACGAACTTTAAAATTTTTATTAAAATTACTCAATTTTCTCTCATTCTGCATATTTATCAAATTTTCATTCTGGTGACATGACATAAATATACTCAATTAACATGAATATGCTTGCGCGGCATAAATATGACCGTGTGAAAAAATAGAACTGACGTTGTAATGTATAGTTGGATGAAAACGATGTCATTTTAGGCTCAAGTTTGGTCGGAAAATGGACAAATATGTAAAATGACAAGAAATTAATAATTGAGTAATTTTAATAAATATTTTAAAGTTCATGTGCAAAATGAGAATTTGTTGAAAGTTCGGTAATTTATATGCAATTAATCCTTTTTAGTATCGGCGTTTTTCTTTCTACAAATTAAAATATTAAAAATACACACACACACACACACACACACACACATATATATATATATAGAGAGAGAGAGAGAGGTTCAACAGAGAAGCTAAATATTGTGGAGAATAGAGAATTTGTAAAATAAAAACGAATAGATCTATAATTTTAATGAACAGATCAATGTACCACATGAACAACAATTTGCCAAGGGTTCGAATCCTGCTGGTGGCAAGTTTTTCTTTATTTTTACCAAATACGACTGTTCATTACTTATGTTGATCTGTTGGTAAAATGAATAGATTTGTTCGTAATGAATAAAAAGATAATTCTCTATTGAACTCAACCCTATATATATACTCCCTCCGTCCACGAAATGAGTACCCATTTGTGGACGGCACGGATTTTAAGAAATGTATGGAGTGTAGTGTAAATAGTTTAAGGGTCCTACTTTTTGAGTGTATTAATTAAAGAGATGTGTGGGGTACACTTGCCAAAAAGGGAAATGGGTACTCATTTCGTGGACGGACGAAAAAGGAAATATGGGTACTCATTTCGTGGACAGAGGGAGTATTATTTTGGAAGTTTGTAGGGTTTTTTAACCAAACAATATTAACTGATAAATTTATTAAATTAGAAGCAAGTCATGTATAGAGCTGTCAAACCTTGTGGGCCGGGCCGGCCCAGCCCAACCCAGCGGGCCTAAGCAATTTTTTGGGCCGGGTCGGGCCGGCCCAAAATTTCAGCGGGCCTTGAACATTGAAGCCCAGCCCGGCCCTACACGGGCCGCCGGGCCAAAACGGGCCAAAAATTGATAAATTAATATATATATATATATATATATATAGTTCCAAAAATTAATAAATTAAATCAAATTTAAAGAAAAAAATTGAAGACAAATTCGATGAAACAAAAAGGGCCTTAAACAATCTACATCTAAATTACGTAATTGACTAAAATTAAATGTAAACAAATATGACTAAAACTAAATGTAAACAATATGAATACAAGTAAAAAACAAAAACTAATTGCAAAAACAACAAAAACTGAAAACGATTTATTCACAAATTAATTAATACAGTAATCAAATCAACTGGAATCAAATAACAACTCGTCATTGTCGTCAATTGAAGAAATGGTTTTAGATTGGGTTGGGTCCATTGGAATTTGGGAGGAGATATAAATTTTCAAAATTTTCACCTTCTATATTGACTGGCCGATTTAGGCCCGAAAGCCCGGCGGGCTTTTTAGCCCGCGGGCCGCATGGGCCGGGCCAGGGAGGCCCGATTTTTTTTGGGCCTTGAAAATCCTAGCCCAGCCCGGCCAAAACTACGGGCGGGCCGGGCCATTTTCGGCCCATTTTGACAGCCCTAGTCATGTATATAAAAAAAAGTTTGCGTGCGCATTACTGTTGCAAGTGTTGACAATGACATACATATCCCTCCCTGCTATTATCACTCCAAATAAATGTTACGCTAATTTTTCTTTTGAAAATTTCATCTTGAAGCATTAACGGTAAGAACTAGCTAGCTATGATTTTTCATCGATCGATTTATTTGTATTAGTACTTTCTCCATTTGCATGCTCTATATTAATTTTGTTTCACATAAAAGAATCGAACTCAATTATTATTAGTAAATTGAATATCTTTATTTTTTTATAATAATTTTATACATTTTGTTCATATTAAATTATTTATTGTCAACACTATAGAGTTTTTATTTTTATTATGGATTAAATTAAACAATAATCTTACATCCAAAAACTCTACCTTGATATCGTAGCTTAAAGTGACTAAATTATTAGATTTTAAATGTCAATATGAATAGTATGAATTTAGACTATTTAAGATGGAATTTATCAAATTCAAAATAAATGGAGTGGCATGTATGTCAACAATCATAACTCTAACTAAGAACCTATTTGTACTTAAAAACATTTGAAAATTTGACTTAATCCTTAAGGGAAACAATTTAGAGGTGTGTATTTCATCATTTTTCCAAAAAATTAGAGACGACTCGTAACACATAAAATCTTTCAACAGAAGCTAGAGACTGAAATGAGACTTGTTCAAAAAAATTCCACCTATATTGACACCACAGAGAAACTCCAAACTCCAAATTTAATCAGAAAATCGGTGGTTGATGGCCAATCCACATGGAGCAACATAATAATAATATAACTTTTAATTTTCAACCTCATGAATAATACTATATAGTATGTGTAATGTTGTGTTGTGTGTATTACATGTAAAGAGCAAGTTGTGGTAATGGTGCCGAGTCAACAAAACTAGCGTCTGATTATCCCTTGCCCACTCTTACTTGGGTGCAACTACGTGCCCTCACCTCTCTCTCTCTCTCTCTTATATAGAGTATTTATTTATATTTATACAACCCCATACTATATATGTACCGACATGCTTCTCACATTTTTTCTTAACATGTTATTTTCAACTATGTTAATGTTCTACGAAACCTAAGTTTTCAATTAATCTATTTTAGTGTTATGCTATTAAAATATATGATTGATCATTATTATTAGAATTTCTTCAATCTTACCATTTTATGGGATATGAATAAAGCAAAATTAGTTTAAAAACAATATAAATTACTTCCTTCATCCATGAAAGAACTTCTTATCTTCTTTTTTGGGACGTCCACAAAAAAATTTCCTACCTATTTTTGGACTATACCCCACCACTTATAATTACTCTTACTTTCACTTTTTTACAACTCTCAATATTAATTATAACATTTTTTCACCACTTTCAATACACTCAACAACTTTTTTCTCACTCTCAATACACTTAACATGCCACTCCCTCCTATGAAGTTTTTTCATGGATGGAGGGAGTAATTATTAAAGGCACATTCTAAGTTTCAATCCATCTTACTAAGCAAGGAACTAGCTTTATATATATATATATATATATATATATATATATATATATATATGGGGTTAGCCCCCTTAAAAAATATCCCCTTCATGAACAATAATTATTTTATTGTATAATTAAAGCTCATAATTTTTGAAGACTTGGGTAATTAAGGATGAGAATTGAAGTTTTTACTCTAAACCTGGTTTTTTACAAAGAATAAATTTGACTGCTCAAATCTTACCGCACGGGGAAGGGGGAACTTCCAAAACATATATACTTCTGTTACAGAAACATATTGAATAAGGTTGGATTTGTTTGAAAGTTTTTGCAGCAAATTATTAAATGCAGATGTGTAAAATTTCAATTAATTTAGTGGGTGGCCGATCATATGATCAATTCTAAAGACCAAGATTTGTCCAAAGTGTATAGTTTAACGACACAATGAAACGTACAAACATAGTTTGCTATGAAGTATGAAGATAAAATTAAATAATAACCAATAATAATAATAATAAATCATGTACCTAGTCCTGTATGTATTATATTTTGTACACACGCACACACTCTATTTGGCTCTATTCAATCACTATCAATAACAAGAGTGGTTGTGTGTTAGTGTGCGTGTGTTGACAAAGCGCGCGGTAAGATGTTAATGTCTAAGGCCAAAGGTCTTGAATTTGAGTTTTCTGTGGTGCGACCTTTAAATTTCTTTATTTAAATTGTTAATTTATCAAAAAAAAAGAGCGGTTGTGTGCGTGTGTTGGTCTACGGTAGGAGGTTAATATTCAAAACTTGAGATCCTGGGTTCAAGTCTCTGTAGCGCGATCTTTAAAATTTCTTTATTTACTAATCTAATTTTATCAAAAAAAAAAGTGATTGTGTGCGTGTGTTGACCTAACTCTAGGAGGTTAATGATCAAGACCTGAGGTCCTGGGTTTGAGTCCTCCATCACGCGATTTTTAAAATTTCTTTATTTACTAATGTAATTTATATATAAAAAAAAGTGGCTAATAAATTGTTTTTACTATAATATAAAAATATAAGACTTCATAAAATATGACCACCTAATTAATTATTTCATTAAATCTATTAATTATGACTAAACAAAATAAAATTAAAAACAAAAACTAAGAAACTTAAGAACAATGTAAGAATTAAATCACATGTGAAGTTTTGTCCACGTATTTGACCTTCCGAGAATGTAGATTTATCTATCACGCATAATTTTGATGGTGAATAGTAAATTCTGATAATGATCGATGTCTGTTTCTTGGAGACTAGACTCCTATCTATAGTTGATCGTGTCCGTTCATAAAGGGGTGCTTTCAAACAAACACAAATAGTTAGGAAATAACCAATCAACTATTACTACTATTTATTACTATTTGACTCCTCATCAAACAATAAATAAACATTTACCATATATATATATATATATATATATATATATATATATATATATATAGGGTTAGCTTCAATAGAGAAGCCCCCTTATATAGAGAAGAAAGAATAAATCACCTCCTTTGATTTGAACATTTCGAACGGCCCAGATCAATTCATGATACTGATTTATTAATTATCATATTAAGAATTAATTTTTAGTTTAAGTGCGATAAGGGTCGGTTCGTCATTTTGTTTGCTGTGATAAGCTGGAGTAAAATCAAATCCCACAAATTTCTCTCTTTCCATTGAAATGGCGATTCGAACGAGAAAATATTTGAGTATTTTGCCTACACCATTTTTCTTTTCATTGTTATCTAATCTTCTGAATTTGTTTAAGAAAGAAACGATTGGAGGAGATTGCAGAGGAAGCGGCTACGCTTCGTGAAATGCAGGCCAAAGTTGAGAAGGGGATGGGTCTATTCAATGTATAATTTATCTTTAATGGATTGTTGAATTATTAATTTACCGATTTCACTTCCCTTTTCTTGTCATATTTTTTTGACCCTCCGATTTTGATACTTATAAGAACAGTTTTTCGTTCTAATCTACCTATTTTTTGCCTTAGAAAATAAAGAATGAATGGAAAGAACACATGATGTACCAGTGGGCGAGGTGTGTGTTTCGCTGTCATAGTGCTCTTCTTGCCAACACAAGTCTGTGCATATCTTGAAAGATAGGCTTTCTAGTAAATAAAGGGTGAAATAACATATCTTGCCAACGCAGATCTGAAGGATTTTCTCATTAGTTAATGGTATTGTTCCTGCATCTCTCTTCAAATTTTCTCCTCCAAAATGAACTTTCGGTTCCCCTGAAGATGATATTCAGAGTTTTCTATTGTCGCTACAAATTATTAGCTAGTAAAAGCCTTGAAAATAATTGGTTTTAGAGATCTGAAAATTGCTGTTCCAGTAGGATGTTTAAAGATTTTTGAGACGATCTGTAGTTTCAAGCAGCAGCAGAAAAATGGGTGAGACGAAGGAGATCTTTAGTTTTAATAATTGTTTGTTAAGTAATTGTTCTTATGAACCTAATGTTCAGTTAGTAATTCCTGTAAGTTCATTACAATTTTGAAGATGTTAATTATTTTTTGTAAGGTGTTCATTACAGAGGGCGAAAAGTTCAATAAATTAAGTGTGAAGTACATTATAGCGGGCAAAAAATAAATTTCTAAACTTAACATCAATGGTCTTATAATTTGTACTAATTTTGAGCAGAATCAGGGCAAGTTCATTTAAATAATGTCAAATTTATATTAAAAATTATTGATATGTTCAATAATTCTAAATTTTACAAAATAGTTTGTTCAACAATATTATTGATTTGTTCATCAAAATTATTAATGTGATCAATGATTCTAAATTTTGAAAAATATTTAATATGTCAGTGAAACCTACAATTAATCAATATTCAACATTATTAAGCACATTATTCAACTAGAATCCACCTTAAACCCTAAAACATTAAATAAAAAAAAACAAAAAAACAAAAAACGAAAAAGAAACATGTAGAATCCATACTAATGAAAGGATCGACAACAACAATAGAATTAATACTTACATATGATTTGCATTTGATAATAAAAAGAAAGAGAAAACAAAAAAGAAAAATGAAAGATAAAATGAATATTGTCTATTATGTTCAACAAATTAGGCATTATGTTCAGCTAAATTATGCATTACGTTCAATCCAATATTTCAAAAAAATTATTTAGTGTTGTGGCTTGGTGTTGAGTCCACTGTTGTGAAGCAAAAAATAAAAATAAAAAATCGTTGAAACTGATGAAAAACTAGTATGTGAAAGTATAATTACAAAAAAGAAAAAAATAGTCAGAAATAATGAAAATATAGATATGCATATATCTTTCCAAATCCAAATGAATATATGTGATTACCGTAATTATAGAAGCCATCGGTTACAAAAAATTAGTATATTACTATTACATCCTTTTGACTTTAAACACATGCATAAATTGAGATGCATCAACATCCGTTGGATTTGATAAATCAATGCTCCAGATTTATTCTCACTTCTCAATATATTTAGACTTCTCAATAGAACTTTTCCCTATATATATATATCATATATATTAATTATACATTTATTCATATAATTATTGAATTTAATCTAACAAATAATTCTTAAATTATTAAATTATTCAAGAACTAAGCGTAACCTTCCCACGCTGAGGTATGCAAAGACACCAAAATAGAGATATTGAATGCTCGTCTATAAATATAAGAACTATATATATAGGGGCGGTTATTCAATAAACCACCCTTATTTTAAGAATTACGAACCAGCAAAAATGCATGAATTTTATGTATAACGCGCATGAATAAACTGTATAAAGGCATGAATTGCGAAAATTAATTTTTTGCTACCTTTAGGATTCGAACTCAGGACCATGAATTTATCCAACAAGGTGATGAATCAACCGTAGATCTTGATGATCTAAGGGCTGAAAATGGTTCCTAATTTATATTTTAAGAAGCGTTTTTATTTTAGTCTTCCCCTATATATATATTAAGAACTATATTTATCTCTGAACATATGACTTGTGAGTTTGGGGGCATGTATATAATATATATTAATATCTATGTGATATTCTTATTCACGCAATTATAAACAAGTGGCAAAACACATAGCGTCAATTAACACGTTAATTAATAGACCAATCTATGGGCAGGTTGCTATAATACACTAGTGTCCATAAATAGATGCAAGTTGTACATCGCTCAAAAAGGAAAAAATAAAAAAGAAAAGAAAAAGAAAGACAATATGCATGCACATTGTACAACGCATTTTTAATTAAGGGTAAATATCATATTAAACCTTAAACTATACCCGCTTTATCAAAAATACCCTGAAACTTTCGAAATGCTCTCAAAACCCTCAAAGTATCAGGATTTTATCAAATATATCCTGCATCTCTTTTCCGGTCACCAGAAATATGACGTGGCTCGCCGGATGCCACAGTGTAATTTAAATTCTATTTTTTTAAATCCATGTCATTTTTTTATTCTCTTTTCTTAATCCATGTCATTCTTTTATATTCTCTTTTATTCTAATCAATCGAAATGGCGAAACGGTAGCAGCCCCACGCGGGGTTTCAGGGGGCGGCGACCTCGACTCCGGGCGAAGCAGCAGCAGATCCGGGCGGCGGCGTTGCTTCAGCAGCGGCCACCTCGACTCCGGGCGAAGCAGCAGCAGATCCGGGCGACGGCGTTGCTTCAGCAGCGGCGACCTCGACTCCGGGCGAAGCAGCAGCAGATCCGGGCGGCGGCGTTGCTTCAGCAGCGGCGACCTCGACTCCGGGCGAAGCAGCAGCAGATCCGGGCGGCGGCGTTGCTTCAGCAGCGGCGACCTCGACTCCGGGCGAAGTAGCAGCAGATCCGGGCGAAGCAGCAGCAGATCCGGGCGGCGCGGCGTTGCTTCAGCAGCGGCGACCTCGACTCCGAGCGAAGCAGCAGCAGATCCGGGCGGCGCGGCGTTGCTTCAGCAGCGGCGACCTCGACTCCGGGCGAAGCAGCAGCAGATCCAGGCGGCGCGGCGTTGCTTCAGCAGCGGCGACCTCGACTCCGGGCGAAGCAGCAGCAGATCCGGGCAAAGCAGCAGCAGATCCGGGCGGCGGCGTTGCTTCAGCAGCGGCGACGTCGGGGTGACGGTGGTTCCAGGCGTGGTAGCGCGGCGTGACAGCGATCGAGAGCGAGAGAGACGAGAGATGTGTGTGGGTGTGTTTCAGCGATGGAGAAGAAGAAGGGGCGTCGGCTCAAGCAGAGAGACGCCGGCGTGGAGGCGGACGGCGCCGGTTCGCGCCGAGCATTCGCCGGCCTTAGGCGGCGGCGGCAGAACCGAGAGAAGGGAAGGAGATGAGCTCCGTACTGGGTGTGTGGGTGAGTTTGGTAAAACCGTAAAAAAGAGAATAAAAAAATGAGAATAAAAGAATGACATGGATTAAAAAAATAGAATAAAAAAATGACATGGATTTAAAAAAAATAGAATTTAAATTACACTGTGGCATCAGACGAGCCACGTCATATTTCTGATGACCGGAAAATAGATGCGGGATATATTTGATAAACTCCTGATACTTTGAGGGTTTTGAGAGCATTTTGAAAGTTTCAGGTTATTTTTGATAAAGCGGGTATAATTTAAGGTTTAATATGATATTTACCCTTTAATTAAGTTGCTGAAATTAATTTAGGTTTTATCATGCAAGAAAAGAGCTGAGTTGTTGAATTATCTATAGATTATTAATATTTAGAGCTGGGTATATCCGTTTCTTGTTCCACTGGATCATGATTCTGTCATAAATAATTAGGCTTTGGTTGAACATAAACCCCAGCAACCCCCATATATTATGATCGATCAATCTCCAATCATCGTCAAGGACAAAGCTAATTTTAATGTAACACCCCAATTTTCATAAACTTTTTAATATAAAATCTTTGAAAAATTAATAGATAAAATAAAATTTCTTGAATTATAAAAGTTTAAACCAATTTAAATCAACTTGCCAAAACTAAAGTAGTATCATAAAATTTTTTAAAAAAAAAAAAACGATAAACTAAAACTTAACAAATCCTACTAAACTGTTCAATGTAAAATCCTTATCACTAGTCATTCTCCACTTCCATGGCCATTTCGACTCTGAAACTGCAAAACTGAAAAGATAAGGGGTGAGCATATTGAAAATATACTCAATGAGAAACCATGCAAATATTCACGTACACATAAACATGCAAATAATTCACATTGTCATACACATATTCTGAAAGAATTTATGATCATGTACTTGAACATGATATTCTGAATTTCTGATCATGTACTTGAACATGATATTCTGCGTTTCTGATCATGTACTTGAACATGATATTCTGAACATGTATTTCTACATGGCTGAACAAGTATAATCAAACATGAACTAAAAGCATATTCAAACATACATGAATATAACAACAAGCATATAATCCCTCACCTTAAAGTTGAAGCTAAATAAATCAAATCCGGAATGAAGGTCTTAATAGCGCCACACCAGAAGAATTCGTCAAAATCGCAGCTGAACAGACCAGTCAGCTTCAAGCTTTCGTTTGAAGCCTCAAACGTCCTCAAATCGTATTTTGCCCAGAAATACGACTTCTTCGTCTTCGAGAGAGATTTCCGTGGCCGCCTGTTTCGCTTGAATCGGAGTTCTGTAGAGGAAGTTATGGCCGTTCTCCTGAAACTGTCAGAACTTGATTTCCTGCGAAAATCTGACTCCACACGTTTCTGGCCCTCTCTGCTCTCTAAAACCCTAATTAATTAGTGTGTCCGTCTCTTTTAGGGTTTGAAAATAGATCCCATATTTATACTAGTTTCTAAAGAGCTTTTGATAAATATAAAAAAATTATTTTCTATGTATATCTCCTACTAAGATAAAGAATAAAGATGATAAAAGGAGTTCTAATTCTAATAGGAATCATTAATAATAATAATAATAAGCTATACAAGAAAAATACCATTAATTAAACTTATAAAATAAATCTAAGTTATCGGGGTGTTACATTTAATCTCCCAGTGTAAAAGTTTTGAATAATTTTTTAAATAAGGGCATCCATATTGGAGAGCCAAAAATGGGCTCTTAAAAATGGTCTCCACCATTTAAGAGCCCACCATTCATATTGGAGAGCCAACACCACAACTCTTAAATTTTGTATTTTATTTTATCTTTATCTTTAATATTTATTTTTAATTAATTTTAACACTATATTTAATAACATGAATTTCATTGAAAATAAAATTTAACACTACATTGATTGAAAATAAAAAAAGTCCTAAATTATTTTAAATTAAAACAACATAGAAAAAAACCTACAATTAAAATTTTTAAAGATCATTGCGTTTCTTGATTTTTTTCCCACCTTTTTCAAGAAGAAGAATGAGAATTGCGTGTGAAATTGAATAGAAACAGAGAGTAATTTATAGAAGCAATATAGAAGATAAAAAAAATTGCAAACGAGCCATTTGCAAACGGCTCTCTACCAAAACGCTGAAAAGGGTGCCAGCTTTTTGATTTTTTGATTATTTATTTATTTATTTTTAATGACATGAAAAAATATGATTGGGCTGTGTATAACATGCGCCCAATCACAAACCGTTGTGCACCAGTTACGGAGGGGCGAGCTGGGCGTCGGGGAAGCTGGTGTGGCATTTGATGGGGAGGGGGGCACTAAGTGCGCGTCGGCGTCCCCCCTCCACTATGGATGCCCTAAAGAGATTTTCTAATTTTCTGCTTCAGAAGATTACAGTCTTTTTGAACCCTGCACACA
Organism: Salvia miltiorrhiza; assembly: GCF_028751815.1. Lineage (NCBI taxonomy): Eukaryota > Viridiplantae > Streptophyta > Magnoliopsida > Lamiales > Lamiaceae > Salvia > Salvia miltiorrhiza. The sequence continues at coordinate 284,728 of NW_026651539.1, forward strand.
AATATTACAAATTTACAAATATTCTTTTATATCACATTGCAATAAAGCAAATATGGCATACATTTTAAATTATCATTTTCTTTTGACACCATAGTTTGGATGTTCGATAATCTGAAATCATTTATTATCTTTTAAATTTAGATAATAATACTCATAAGCTTAATGATCAATGGACAATTTTGATAGTATTCAAAGCTTCATATCAGATGATATTGTGTTCATCGATGCTCAATATTCTGATGTGGTCTTTTCAGATGTCATCTCACTTTCGACGTTGAGTCCTCAGAAGTTAGTTTTGATCTTTCAAATTACAGATATGCTCAAACATGCTCGGAAGCCATACTTGATCTTTCAGGTTCCAAATGAGATGATGCTCAAAAATCTCAATCTCTGTAAAGTAAGATGAGGTCTTTCGAGCTCCAAATGAGATGACACACAATAGTTCAATGCTCAGAATCTTTCAAACTTTGGATGAGATGATCCGAAGTCTCATGCACAAAAGTCAAATGTGGTCTTTCAATCTCCAGATAAGAAGTTGCTCATAAGTCAGATGTCTCGAAGTCAGCTCTGGTCTTTCAAGCTCTAAATAAAATGATGCTCAAAGGTCAGTTTTGGTTCAAGCTCGATATGAGATGATGCTCAAGTGTCTTTTAAGCTCCAAATGAAACGATGTTCAGAAGTATGATGCAAACAACTAGAACTCAAATCTCAACGTGTAATAAAAATAACTTTAAATCGGGTTTGAGACAAGTATGAATATATAATTATAAATGGGTCCGACCATATCTACATGCCTGCATGGCATTTTTTTTTCTATTTTATCAATATTTTAGTATATTATTTATCGTATTTATTACCCATTCGTCCACGAAAAGATGTCTTAAAGGAGGGAGACACAGATTTTAAAAAAACTTGTGTTATTTATTTAGTGAGTGGTGAAAGCCCATAAATTAAGAAAAAGTGAAATAGTTAATTAAATTAATTAGTGAATGGAGAAATGGACCCACAAGTTAGTAAGTGAAGAAATGAACCCACAAAGTATTATTAAAAATAGATTAAGACATTTTTTTGTGAACGCACCAAAATGACAAATTATGACATATTTTATATACGGAGTGAGTATTATATTTATTATATTTACTCTGTAATATTTCACTTTTATTTAGATGGATTATTATTAATATTTATAAATTTAAATGGGATCGATTAATTAATCAAATTTGAAATGTGTAAGAATATATCCTTATATAATAGGAAAATGTTCAATAGAGAAAGGTAATGTTGAAAGAGAAGGGATAAATACGACCATTGATCATCATGATCCATCAAATGGTCAATAATTAAAGGGAGAAGTAGCAAATAGTCCCCTATCATACAACTCTCTAACACATTTATCTCCCTATCTTTTAATTGTGGGCTGTTAGCCCCTCAACATTTCATAAAGAGTGCAAAATTCCCCCTATTTCTAACAGACACTTAACACCGTTAAATATATATATTTTTATTTCACTATAATATTTGTTAATACACTCCTACAAATATTTATACGCAAACCTCAACCTTAACTAATAATTAAGAACTACTCCCTCCGTCCACAAAGAGTGTCTGGTGGAGTGGAGGGCACGAATTTTAATAAAAAAATTAGAAGATGTGATTTTATTGTTAAAGGGTAGTATGAGGTCTACCAAATTGTAAAAGTAAATGGTGAGTATTGTGTAAATATTGAGTGTGAATTGTGTTTAAAGTATAAAGTAGGTTTCCAAAAAAGGAAAACACACAATCTTCGTGAACGGACTAAAAGAAGTATGTTGGGAACCCCATGGAATATCGTGTCTTGTTTTGATGATACCAAAATCCTTAGGTTTAATATGTAATAGACTAGAACAGTTTGAACTCAAGTGTTAGAGTTCGTTTCTAGTTTAGTTTGCAGTTCTGAAGACTGAAGACTGAAGAACGAAGGACTGAAGACTGAAGTTACCAACTGAAGTATCAGTTGAAGAATCAGTTCGGAACTGATTACTTAATGTGTGCCCTCTGGACACAGCGGACTGATACTAAAGTCAAGTATCAGTTAAACATTATTCCTCGGACTGAACTTCCAACGTTCAAAGGAAGCCACGTGCTCACATAGTACAGCCGCATTAAATGCAGAGATCTCATGACCATCCCTCTCTGTAGAGGTCATTCCTATTTGGTGGCTACTTTATCAGAGACGTCGCATCTCCTGCTCATCAACATAGTCGTTCCCACCAAACAAGGAACCTCGAAGATTGAAGCCTCAGCCCAAATTCGAAAAGCTCTCCAACGAAAGAAATCTTGAAGACGTTCTCCGCCAACGGATCTATTCATGATCTCTCCTATAAGTAGTGCTCGAGGATCACTTCAATCTTCACCGATTCAACGACATAAGCTGAAGCTCTGCCAAAATTGCTACTCAGCTCAAAGTTTAATCTCCCCAAAGCTTGAATCGAAGAAGAGAATTCCAAAGCCAAAATCAGTCACTGCTGATTACACACATTCTCTTAGACCTTAGGCAAATATCTGTTTACCCAGAAGCCTAGGTCAAACTTGCTCCAAAGAACTTGTTCTTTGAAGTTTAGTTGGCAAGTTTTTCAAACCTCATTTCGAGAGATAGAATCGAGTGTTTGAGTGGTAAAGGGGTTCAGGAAGGTACTCTGACTCCGTGAGATCCTAGTGCAAGGTCGTGCTAGGAGTGAGAAATCCAACGCGAGTGAAGTGTTGGTACTGAAGAGTGGAATCTTCAGTGGAACGGTTGTGTGCACCCGGCAAGCACACGGTTCGGTTTGCAGTGCACCAGTTAAGCACTTGCGGAGTGGATTGTTGGTTTGATCAACCGACCGTGGATGTAGGAAAGTATTTTCCGAACCACGTAAAAATCTCTATGTTATTTACAACGTTCAGTTTTACATACCTACTTGTGTTCTTATGTTTGATAAACTGAATACTGAATAACTGCAAAGAGAAACCTAAGACTAACAACGTGCTCAACCGAGGCTATTACGAAACAAAGTTATTTTCGCTACGTATGATATCAGTCTAACTGATCTATCATCTGATAGTCAGAAAGATTTATATCATCTCTGTTTTAGCAAACTCGATTGAAGCATCTACGTGCATCAGTTAAGTTCCAGTAACTTAACTGATAACTCCTTACTGAAGAGTCTTTCAGTATCAGTCGTCAACCCTGTTTGGTCAAAACTCCTTTCTGTTAACAGGTGTCTTAGTTTGCTTGTAAAGTTTCGTTTTGATCTCTATCTTGAGATCCCTCTGTTTTTAGAGGAAAGAAAAATAGCCCATAGGTGTATTCTCCCCCCCTCCCCATACACCTATTCGAGACCCTCCGAACCTAACAAAGTAATAAACACACAATCTTTGTGGACGGAGGGAGTATAATTAAATATAAGTTCTAATTTTTTTTGGGAACAATCGGCGAATGCCAAAGATTAAAATGTGTAAGATTGAATGCTCATAAGCTTTGACGTATTTTTATTTATCATACCACTTGGATATCATGGTCAATGTATCCTGCTTCTTGGAGAAATAAATAGAAGCACTTGCATGAGCATATTTTAATCTTTGCGTACTCGTCGATTGTTCCCAAAAATATGAATTTATATTAATGATAGTTGTTAATTATTAATTAAGGTTGAGGTTTGCGTAGAAATATTTGTAGAAGTGTATTTTTCTTGGCAAATATTATAGTGAAATAAGAAATAAAAAAAATATAAATAAAATATTTAACGGTGTTAAGTGTCAATTAGAACAGGGAATTTTGCACTCTTTATGAGATGTTGAGGGGCTAACAGCCCACAATTAAAAGATAGGGAGATAATTGTGTTAGGAGGTTGTATGATAGGAGGCTATTTGCTACTTATCCCATAATTAAATATATATATATATATATATATATATATATAGGATAGAGTTCTATGGAGACCATCAAAATTTGAAGAACGAAGACAAAATCCTATGCGTCGATCATGGTATATCCAAGGGTGATGATTCATCTGGTGAAGATTTGATATTTTCGTTAATTGTCATAGATATAGGCAATCAAATCTTTTATTTATGGAATATTAATTTGATGAAGAGTCTGTTACGTGCATAATGCATCCACAGTTTATGTTCATTGATATGTTCGTAGAAAATACTAATGAACATACTAATGTTCGTTGATATGTTCGTAAAAAAATAAATGAACATACTAATTTTCGTTGATATGTTCGTAAAAAATAAATGAACATACTAATGTTCATCGATATTTTCGTAAAAAAATAAATGAACATACTACTGTTCGTCGATATTTTCGTAGGAAAAACAAATTAACATAATAATGTTCACATATTATGTTCATTGACGGATCAGGTCCTAGAACAGGAAGTTTCGAAATTTCTGGGATTTATTCAACGTGATCCCAGATTTCAGTGGATTTAATCAACCAATATTTAATTACATCAAAAATCAAATCAAGAAATTATATAAACCGTACGTTAGATTAAGCAAGATCGACGCATATGATTTGATATTTGTTCTCTATGTAGGGGAGTGGTCTCCATTGAAGCTGACCATATATATATATATATATATATATATATATATATATATATAGGGTCAAGTTAAACAGAGAATTATTATATATTTCATTTTGAACACGTCTATACATTTTACGAACAGATTAACATAACTAACGAACAGGCATATTTAGTAAAAAAAGAGAAAAACTCGCCACCAACAGGATTCGAACCCGGGGTAAATTGCTGTTCATGCGGTACATTGATCTATTCATAAAAATTGTAGATCTGTTCGTTTTTATTTCACGAATTCTCTATTCTCTAAATATTTGGCATTCTCTATTTAATTTTTCTATATATATATATATATATGGTCAGCTTCAATGGAGACCACTCCCCTATATAGAGAATGAAGACCAAATCAGAGCCATTGATCTCATCAAAATCAATGAATCAGATTCATCCGAATTCTTCAAGTTTAGGAAATCCCGTAAATTCCTCATTTTCTAATTCTGGGAACCAACGAACATTATTATGAACTTACGAACATAAGTATGTTTATTTGTATGTTCATTTATTTTTATACAAACATATCGACGAACATTAGTATGTTCATTTGGTTTTTATACGAACACATCGACGAACATTAGTGTGTTCGTAAGTTCATAATAGTGTTCGTTGGTTCCCAGAATTGGAAAATGAGGAATTTACGGGATTTCCTAAACTTGAAGAATTCGGATGAATTTGATTCGTTGATTTTGGTGAGATCAATGGCTCTGATTTGGTCTTCATTCTCTATATAGGGGAGTGGTCTTCATTGAACTCTCCCCTATATATATATATATATATATATATATATATATATATATATATATATAATATAGGGTTAGATTCTATGAAAACACAAAGATAGATGGAGAAATGAGACACAATGTGGTTCGTTAGATCAATCTTGATCAAAGGCTGAGATTAAAAGTTAATATAATTAAAATTGGTAAGATTCATATATCCCTAAAATTACTCACTTTCCATTTTCTCTCCATCATCTCTCTCTCTCTCTCTCTCTCGTCCCCTCTCATCTCTATCTCTCTCGTCTCCCTCTGTAAATTCTGCCGCCCCCTTCCTCTTCTCCGGCGAATGTTCAAGGTACGGAGAAGGGAGCGGTGGCCGGAGTTCAGAAGTTCAATACCACAAATTCAAAAGTTCACAGAATTATATGTATAAGTTCAATAAAATTATCTGTAAAATCTGCCGCCCCCTTCCTCTTCTCCGGCGAATGTTCAATGTACGGAGAAGGGGGCGGCGACCGGAGTTCAGAATTCTAGAAAATCAAAAGTTCACAGAAATATATGTACAAGTTCAATAAAATTATATGTATAAGTTCACAGAATTATATGTACAAGTTCAAAAGTTCTTCGGCTGAACTTGGGCGGCGGTGGCTCTGAACTTGAGGGCGGTCGAAGGCGGCAGTGGTGGTGCGGACGAATCGGGGCGGCGACGGTTGAAGGTGGCGATGGTGGTGTGGAGAACATAGAGAGGACGGAGGGAGGCGGCGGTCGAAGATTCTGATGGCTGAACTTGGGCGGCGGTGGCTGAACTTGAGGTCGGTCGAAGGCGGCGGTGGTGGTGTGGAGAACAGAGAGATGACGGAGGGAGGCGGCGGTTGAAGGCGGCGGCGATGGTGTGGAGAACAGAGAGATGACGGATGGAGGCGTTGGAAGAGGCGGCGCCGCGCTGAGGGATTCGAACCCTAGGCGGCGCGGGTTTAGGGTTCACGGTGACAGGGAAAGGGAGAGGGAGAGAAAGAGAGAGGAGAGAGTGGACGGGCAGATCGTGAGAGAGAGAGATGAGGGAGAGAGAAAATGGAAATGAGTAATTTTAGGGATATATGAATCTTACCAGTTTTAATTATATTGACTTTTAATCTCAGTCTTTGATCAAGATTGATCTAACGAACCAGATTGCGTCTCCTTTCTCCATCTAACTTTGTGTTTCCATAGAACTTTTCCCTATATATATATATATATGTGTGTGTGTGTGTGTGTGTGTGTGTGTGTGTGTGTGTGAATTAAGCCTAAATAATAACATATACTCCATCCGTTCCACGAATCTTGACACGTTTTTCTTTTTGGGCCGTCCCACGAATCTTGACACATTTTCAAATAAGGTAATAATTATTACATTCTCTCTCTTACTTTATCACTTTTATCACTAATCTACAACTCTTTAATTCTCGTGCCGAAACCAAACGTGTCAAGATTCGTGGAACGGGGGAGTACTATATTAAAGGAGCATTATTTTTTTGAGACCACCAAAAATGATGGGCCCTGGGAGGTCGCCTATGCTGGCCCATGCCCAGGGCCGGCCCTGTCTACACCAAACAACGGTGAAAAAATAATCGCACCTAGGCAGAAAAATTACATCGGGAAAAAAACAGACCTCTATATTATATAACAGTGAAAAAATAATCGTACGCAGGTAGAAAAACTACACTGTATATAAACGAAATTGAACCGAAAATCTCTCACGAACGAAAGTGTTTGAGTGTCTCACCTTTGTAAATTCAACTAGGGCATCATTAACGGGTAATAACAAATATTAGTTCATAAATAATTAGTGACATTATTACGTATAGTATAGATTCTGCTTATTTCTGAAGGTGGACCCGGGGAAGAAAATATCTAGAGCATGAAGTGCCAAGACTCAAGAGGCCTATACAGGTATGTATAAGCATCAGTTTAGTCAACCAAATAATAATAATAATAATAATATCAAAATTAATCAATTCTAGGTCGGATTTATCGCAGGGAGTTTTTATGCAATTTTCCATTACAATCCATATGTCCAATTTTAACTTATTGCTCTTACCTTTTCAGCATATTTCTAAAAATAAGACGATCATTTGAAAAGTCTTCTTTTCTTTTTGGAGAACAACCATGGTTCCGAAAAGTTCAAAATTCATAATATCTGAATTTTGGAAAATAAACCTTATTAGATAAAAAAAAGAAAGAAAGAATTATTCAAGAATTAAACCTTTTAATTTTAAAGAGCCGCTTTCCCCTCACTTTCCCCCTCCACCACTCCGAACGCGCTGTACATATATATATATATACAGTGTGTGTTTCTCGGTCTCTTTTCACGCAGAAAAACACACACAAATCCAGCATCGGAACAAAAAAAACAAAAGGCTCAACGTTTCTTGGCTTTTCTTCTGCAAAAGTGTTTTTCTTTTCCTTTTACTTTTCAGACGCACAGAGATATATATTCTATCTTGGTCGCATTATTATAGAGAAGTTATAATTAACAGAAAAGGGTGGGAATCCGAATGAGATTTCGTGTGAAGGTTTCCATATAAGAAGAGAAAAACGGGGAGGATTGTTTGAGAGAGAAAATGCGGTGGGTGAGTTTGTTAGGATTGGTGATTTTTGTGAGGTTGGTGGCAGGCGGGGTGCACAGAAATGCCTATGCTACCATGATGTATATGGGGACGCCGAGGGACTACGAGTTCTATGTGGCCACACGTGTCATGCTGAGATCGCTCCGTCATCTTAAGGTCGATGCTGATCTCGTCGTCATTGCCTCCATTGATGTACCTTCCCGCTGGGTTCAAGCTCTGTAAGTACTATACCATTACCACCTCTCTCTCTCTCTCTCTCTCTCTCTCCTCTTTTTGTTTTTATTATTTTAAAATACCAACTCTTAATGTTGATGATTTCTAGCCTCTTTTGGTGATTTGTATTTTAACTGTCTAAAATATACTTTTGGTTCAATTTTACTTCTTTATTTTTTCTTTGAAAATGACATAAATTTTAATAAAATGATTGAGTGTGTTGTGTGTTAAAAGTATTAGTGGAATAAAAGTATCATATTTTTGGAGATTGTGTGGAATCAAAAAAAGAAAATTGAGATTAAATTAGTTTAAAATTAATTTTATTATATAAAAAATGTCAGACACATAAGATGAGATTAAATTTACGTAATATTATCTCGAGATTAAGTATTGTGTTATATTCAAATAGTTGAATAAAATTCAGGAGATTAAACCTATATAATTCACCAAATTAAACAAGATAGATATTGTAGTTTACTTAGTCAACTTATTTTGGAAGACAGTAAAGGTCGCTCGACCAACTTAACTAATTAACTAGGACCAATATTATTGTGCCATTTAATCATCTCAATTTTCGAAAAAAAAAATCGATTGAAAAGACTTTTCTAGCGACATTTTATCTTTAATTACATATTCAACCAGAACTTAGATTAAACCTATATATTTTTATATTTATAGGAATTGACAATCGATATTTTTTATGGGCAGTGATAACATCAATTAGAATTCTTATAGTATCTAACTTATGTTTACCTAAAATACTTAATTCCATAGTGGTACCTTTTATTTAGATGGACCATGTTGCATATTTGTTTATATGGGGTTTGATTTAAAGAAGGGAAAAGAGGCAAATTGATGCAACTCAACGTTACATTATCATAGTAATGACAAATTATGCTATAGCTATATTGCATATTTCTTACTCAAATTACATGATCATAGAAATGACAAATTATGTTATAACTACATCGTATATTTTTATTTATTTATTCGTGTAATTCATACAAAAGAAAAACAAAATGATAAGTGAAAGCATAAATGAAAGGTTAGATTGAGTCGGATATTCACAAAGTGGAGCTATCGAGAAAAGGGCGGTTTTCCCAATTTCTCATTAATTTTGGATATTCTTACTCTTCTGTTTCTTTCTGCTGTCCACCGGCCATTTTTTGATACCAGTTAAATACTTAAATTTATGTGGATTATTATTTAATTTACACACCAAAATTTAAAATATTTCTTTTTATATCAGCATTTTCAATTATATTTACGCTGAAGCATTAAATTGACATCTCAGATGCCACGCACTTGAGCATATCCAATTTGGTCGTGCCCTATTAAATTACACATGGTCATGTCTTCAATTTCTACTTCTAAAATTTTGTACATTTTTAAGTAATAAATCTATTTTCATGATAGGAAATTAATTGACATGACCATAACCATTTTACTTAATTTGGTTGTTATGATTAAATACGCTTAAAATGTAAAAAAATACGGTTAATTTTATTTTTCTTAATTTTGAGTAGTATATATATGTATATGTATAATATGTATATATATATAACAAATGCACAGGAGATTTTTTTTATGATTGTGATTTATATGTTTTTCCTACTAGTGTTTATACATAAATATGAGCTTTTATTTATTTATTGATAAATATGCATAGATGATGCAAAGAACAATATTAAGCTAAGTAAAGTAATTATGAATGAGCTTGGTGGTAGACTCGGATCCACGTCCTCTTATTTTACTTAATTTATTCTACTATACTCTCTAATTTTAGTTATTTTCATTTAAGATATATAGTTCTAGGAAACTCCCCTACCCACTACTTCTGTCGATAAAAGTATTCAAAGTCCTACATAATTTAAGTGCAACGTTGGCCATATCAGTCAAAAGGATATATCTACACAAGTATTAATAATTCAAGTGATGAAATGCTTATTTTTTAAGTGTTTAATATAAAATAAAAATAACTACGAAATTAAAATCTTTCCCTGATTGATTAATTAATTTGTCATATTTCACGATAAGAGTCGGCAATCTTTTCACTTTTGGTTATCTACCAATTCATATAGTATTATTTTCGAGTATCTTTGTTTTTTTTCCCAAAAAATCCGTTATATACGGCAATATTCTATTCCAAGTAGGTATACGCCATCTTGGTTAAGATGAATATTGTATGGAATTTATAAATTTGGAATTTCTTTCGTTTGAATATTACAATGCTTTAATGCTTAAATTAGACATAGAAGTAAGGCTGAAAATAACTGGAAAATGCATGAATGAAATAAAGTAGAAAAAGAGTGGACGACCCCAACTCAACTTACTATGAATGAGGAAAGTTGTGAAAATAGACTCACTAAAGATTCTAGCTTGGCCTCAGCCTTGGAAAAAAAGTATGGATTGAAATTGTTTGCATCTGATGCTGTCAACTTGTGCTCGATTTCTTATATATATCTCAAAATTGACTTCGTTTAAAAAACATATATACGTGTATATATATATGCATATAAAAATGTTATATTCATATGTATAAAGAGTTCATACATAGTAGAAGTGCATACATAGACGACATTTGGCTGAGTGAATTAGCCTAATTTTGTTTGTGACATTTATTAAAATTGAGTGCATGTCACTATCTATAATTGGATGTTTATGAAATGCCGAACCTATTTTTTAAATTAATCTGTCTTGTTAGAACGCAAACGTAAATTTGCTTTTTGTGGATTTTGGGACTACCATGCTTTTGGATCGAGATCCTTTACTTCTCTTTTTGGTCAATTCAGTAATCTACACTACTATTATTAAAAAACTAAGATTTCTATTTGAAATTAATTTTAAAATTGATTTCAAAGTTGAGTGGTAATTTGGTAGATATAATAAAATTGAAGGTTTATTTGTAAAATAAATTTTTTTTATCCTTTTTTTTAAAAAAATTATATCACATTTTTCATTTTCGTCAGTCTCATAAAAGTGTATATTTTGGGACATGACCCCACTTTCTCCTTTTAACCACAATCACTTATTTTTACACAACCCAACAATCACTTCAACTACAACCATTCATTTTCACTCAACAATTTATCTACCAATTTTTTCTTAAAACTCGCATAATCCCTTATGTGATACACTTTTACGGGACGAATAAAGTATTTAATATGCATATCCAATTAAAGATCATGATAAGATCTTATTTGATATATTTTATGTAAATATTTGATATTTGATTTAAAATGTAAAAGTTATATTTATTTAAAGATTAAAAGTTTTAAATTCTCTCTTATCTCTTACTTTTTTTTGAATTAATCTATTTTTGAAATTCTTTTTAATTTTAATTTTAATTTTTTATTTTTTATTTTTTAACTTAACTTTTTTCCTTTTATAATATCAATTTTTACTATTGTGGGTTTATTTATTTATTTATTCATTGATTATTCAGCTTAAATATATCCGATTAGTATCAATTTTATAAATATAATGATAATAACTGAAATTATATCAATTTTATATAAATATAGAAATATAAAAACATTTTCTTGTGTATTGCACATGATGCAAATACTAGTTTAATATATATGAATAAGTTTTATTCATATTTGATACCATAAGATAGGAATATTTTTATATTTAAAAATGTTTAAAACTATGATAAAAGTCTATCTATTGTATATATAATATTTAAATTCATAATTTTTATTTGGTTGGACATGCCAATCAACGTAAGGCCTCTCTCTACTCGAGATAAGTAAAGCGGGCTAAAAATTCCTTGACTTTGTTATATTCTCTCTTTTTCTTTTTCACTCATTATATTCTCTCGTGTTCATTTTAAAAGTCGCTTAGGACTTTCAATTCATTTCGTTTTACTGTCGTTTTGACTTTTTAAACCACAAGTTTACTTAGCTATTCAACTTTTTCATTAATTAATTCAAATCATAAAATTATCATTAGTTAAGATGGGTGCCACTGTCAATTATCTGTTTCGATCACATTTCCCCCAACTATAACCAACTACGCCTCAAACTCAAATATAAAGAAGTAAAATTGAATATTTTTTAATGTGTTTTTGATACAGAGAAGAAGAGGATGGGGCGAAGGTGGTGAGCGTTGAGAACATCAGGAATCCGTACAGCGTTCAATCGCAATTCGATTGGAGATTCAAGCTAACACTGAACAAGCTTTACGCATGGAAGCTCGTCCAATATGATCGAGTGGTGATGCTCGATGCCGACAACCTCTTCCTCCGCAAAACCGACGAACTCTTCCAATGCGGCCAGTTTTGCGCGGTGTTCATCAACCCCTGCATCTTCCACACCGGCCTCTTCGTTTTGCAGCCGTCCATGGCGGTTTTCAACGACATGATGCATGAATTGGAGATCGGGAGAAGCAATCCCGACGGTGCCGATCAAGGATTTCTCACGAGCTATTTCCCAGATCTACTCAGCTCGCCTCAATTTGTTTCTCCTCCAAATGGCACCAAGCTGGATGGGACCTACAGGCTTCCTCTCGGATACCAAATGGATGCTTCCTACTATTGTATGCAATCGCCATCGCCTTAATTTTTTCATTTCAGTACTTGATTTGGGAATGGAATGATGAGAGTCTTCTCTTTCTTACTTGATTTAATTAGATCTGAAGCTCCGGTGGAATGTACCGTGCGGTCCGAACAGCGTGATCACCTTCCCTGGAGCTTCGTGGCTGAAGCCGTGGTACTGGTGGTCGTGGCCGGTCCTCCCGCTCGGCATCGACTGGCACAGGCAACGCCTCCAAACTATAGGGTTAGCACTCAAATTCCGAGTGATACAATACAATAATTTAATGGATTGAATTTATCTGTTTATATAATCTGTTTGAATCACAGATACGGTGCGGAGATGCCGATGGCTGTTATCCAGGCCGTGTTTTACTTGGGGATAATGGGCGTGGCGCGCCTTGCCCGCCCTAATCTATCGAAGCTCTGCTACCGTCGCGAGGAAAAGAGCGTCTTCTTCATCCAAATCGGCTTCAAGTTGATCGCTTTGTGGTCCATTCTTGCTGCCTACTTGCTCCCTATTCTCTTCATTCCCGTCACCATTCATCCTCTCATCGGCTGGACCCTCTACTTTCTTGGCGCCCTCTCTCTCTGCTTCGTCGCCGTTAACGCTTTCTTGCTCCCGATGCTGCCCGTTCTCGTCCCGTGGTTCGGCTTCTTGGGCGCCCTTCTCGTCATGGCCTACCCGTGGTACTCGGACGGCGTCGTCAGGGCCCTCTCTGTCTTCGCCTATGCCTTCTGCAGCTCCCCCCTTTTGTACGTCGCGTTTATCAGAATCGTGTCTTCCCTGCAAGTTGTGCTCGAGAGGGAAGGTTTCTTGCTGAGGTTGGGCGAGAGTGCGTTGCCCTCTGGATTCAGTAAGCTTTACTGAATCGGAGGTAGAGTCTTGTGTGAGATCGTATAACGAGTGAAGTGAAGAGAATTTTATTGATTTGTGGGCTGGAATATGGGAGGAGAACGAGGATCATGTTCTGTAAACAGCCCTGTTTTGCTACATGCAAAATTGAAAAGAAATTTTAAGTGGTTGGATTTTCATGAGTTGATTGCTTCTCTTCTGTAAATTCTTATGCACAAAAGCAATCACATGTCATCTGTTTTAACTCTTTTTTCTAATCCAGTAGAAAGATTGTAGCACTTTAAAAAAAATTCTACGAAATAAACCATTACATGATTTACATCTACATCAGTATATTTATATCAAATGAATTTAGCATAACTATTTTTCCTACGTAAATTACAAAGTTATTTCTACAATCGTTTTTTGGGAAAAGATATATGTGTATATATTTAATACCCTTTAAATTTTAACCCAATTTAGATCAATTATCCTAGATACGCTAGTAATAATTAATCCACCAATTTATTCCTACTAAGAACATGATAGCTTTATCACTAATCAGCCATATTCCAACAATTACGGATTGGAGGTGCTAATTGACTATAATCCAATTTAACCTAATTGATCAGGCTTAAATTAAATCAGAACTATCTTAATTTAAACACAAGAAACAAATCAAAATCAACAGGAATCAATTATATGAACAATTAGGTCTCACAAATTATTAAATCAATACTTCATTATTCTCGCCGAATTAAAAATTAGCTACTCATAATTAAACTAAAAATAATAAAACAAATAAAGCAAATATAAAGCAAGAATAATAAATTGCAATTGAATAACAAACCAATCACCACTATAGAATGATGAGGGAAACGTGTTCTGCCAAGAATTTTCCAAAATAAATTCAAAAGCTCTCTTCAAAGTTTTAGCAAGCAAAAAAAATAAAGATAAAACTAAAAACTAATAATAATCCCTTTCAAACTAAAACTAAATCCTAATCTAATAATCCTAATGTGGCGGCTAGGTGGGGAATAAAAGGCTAAGGGATTAAATCCCTAAAGTACCGTCTATCACCCAACAAGGGTATTTTCGGCCCTTTCACAACTTAAGCCCAAAAATAAATAAAAAATAAGAGTATTAGACTTTAATTACATTTAGAATAATTAACTCTAAACTCAATCTCTAATCATCTCCAAAAATTACGTTTACTTCATTGAATTCATGTCTTTCTTCCCTCTTAGCATCCACCAACTTCCACTCACAATTAATGCTAATCCTGCAGCAAAACACCACAAACTTGGGTAATACCAAATAAAAACACACGATAAATAACTTGAATCTAGACAACTAAATCGCACACATCAATTTGCTCGCTTCCCCTTCCCCCATCCCCCACTGTCGGCGAGCGAGGACCGACCTTTTCTAGGACCTCCACCGCACGAGGTTTTCCGGCGGCGGAGTGTACGCAGCGAGGGCGGTGGAGGAAGTGAGAGAGAGGGGATCTCTTGGCTGAGGCGAACTCGGCGCCGCCACTCGATTCCTTTTCTCTCTCTCTCACCAAATTTTAGATACCAAATTTCATATATCAAATTTCAGGTAGTGGCGCCCTAGTTCTCTTGGCTGAGGTGTTTTCTGGGATCTCCCACCGCTCGACGTCGTTCTTCGGCTTGAGCCGTCTCCTGAAAACCGGCGCCGGGAATTGAGTGGAGGAAAGAGAGAGAGGGAGGGGGGAGAAAGTGGCAGCGGTGGGAGATGGGGGAAGGGGAAGCGTCCGACGGAGGTGAGAGAGCCGACAGTGTGGCGGTTGTGGCAGATCTGGGCGGTTGTGGCAGCGGTGGAGGAAGTGAGAGAGAGGGTGAGAGCCGACAGGGAGAGGGGGAATTGGAAAGAGGGATGGGGAAGAGAGAGAGAGAGAGAGAGAGGGTGATGTGGGAGGGGAGAGGGGTGTGATTTGGCATTTCTGATGTCACGTTGGCATTCCGGCTGCCAACTCAAATTTAATTTGGCCCGAAATTTTCCCCGGACGGACATTGCAACAAATTGAAAGCTCGTCGAAATTTTTGCTACAACTAAAAATATTGTCAAAAAACCAAATTTTGATATAAAGTGAGGTATTTTCATGCAATTTGTCCTATTATTTTTTATAATATCAACTCGATAACTCCAGCTTTATCTTGATTTATGAATCGAGTATTCTAATTTTTCGGGATTGAGATTATAATTCCTATTCTCGGAAATTATTTTAAAGTGTGATGAAAGAATTTTAGAGTCGACGAGACGAGAGCCTAATTAAACGCGACAAGCTTAGTACTAACTAAATATCTAACCTATTATTCCTCTCTCTCTCTCTCTCACCGCCGTCAACACACACACATTGGAGCCGTTGGAACTTCAAGCTTGAGGCTCCGTGGAAGTTACGTAGCGTGCGGAGCAAAACACAAAGAACAAATAGCAGCTAGCCTTTAATTAGCCACTATCAACAACTTCTTGTATCTTTTCTCAAAAAGAACAAAAGAAAAAAAAAACTTATGGTATCAAACTTTTCTTATTATTTAATATGCATAATATTTAATTTTATATTGAATAGTAGGGTATGTTTTCTTTTTATCCCTTTAAATAGAGGAATAATATAATGAGTTATAAATTTTTCAGGTAAAATGTGGACCACGTTTTTTATATCTTATTTGGTATATATTTATCATCTCTTTATAAGATGGTATAAAATTATATCACCCTCCTTACATATAAAATTATACATTTATCAAGGGATGCTGCTCAAAAATTTATACCATATATCCAAATTTTTCATTACATCAAAACAAATGAAATATAAGATGGTAAATGGAGTTTATCCCTTCTTTATATCTCAAAACAAACACACCCTTATTGTAAATAATATTATAAGAGATTGAATAATTGTAAGTGATCAATTTGTTTGATAATATGAGATAATTTCTTGATAAATATTCTTTTAAGTTGGTTGCATTGGCGGTTTTGAGGGTGTGCGGGGTGGGAGACCGCACAGGGCCCCAAAAAATCGAGGGCCCCCTATTATATATATTTATATATTTATATATATTTAATACATTATTAGCTATAAAAAAGGGTCCGATTTTAAATTTTGCACAAAACCTTCCGTAAGTTAGCCCCGCCCCTGGTTGGTCGAAAGATAGATGGATTGAGATTCATATCCTAGCCACTTAATTTTACAAAATAAATTAATAATACTACTAAACATATTAATGCTCGGATAAGATAATTGTGTTTGTTAAGAAACATAATCATATATATGTATATATGTACACTTTTTTTTAATTTCATTTGATCTGATATGTTTTTTTTCTTTTAATAATCACTTTATATTACCTTAAATATAGACACACATGTCTTTAATTATACACATTTACACTATAATTTTATTTTCCTAAATAATCATATGTGATGAGGATAAAATATGCATTACATGTATATCGGATGAAAATAACGAAAAAAAAGAGAGATTCTCGAAGAACAGAGCTGCAGAGCCCAAAACAGCGCTGCTGAATCGATAATAGAGCTTCCGGGCCATAATCAGAGCCGCCTTCAACGGAACGAGCCTAAATTCACAGAGACGATCTTATCTTAAAAGAGTCCAATATCCACAACCAATCAAGTCCGAAGCTAAGATTACAATAAATATACGAAGATAAACATGAGGAAGCGTAGTGTGATTATAACTCAAATACGAGTCCTTCTCCCACTAGGATTCACAGTTATTTACCTATAAATACATGTAAAACTCTAGTATAAGATCATCGATTATCATTGTTCAGTTACTTTCAAAGCCTTTCGCTAAAGCAATACAAAGTTCAACATCTCAACTCCTTTTTCGTGTTCTTGTTACTTTCTGTTACAAATATGTTATTGTTGAGCACCAACAATATCAAAAATAAATAAACAAAGTCGATTAGAATATTTAATTAAATACTCCCTCCGTCCGCCAAAAGTATTCCATTTTGGCCGGGCACAGAGTTTAATAAAATGTGTGATGATGTTGATGTAGTGGAGAAAGAGCCCCACCACTTTATGAGATGTGTGGTTGAGATTGAATTTAGGGTGAGTTTTTTGTAAATAAAGAGTGTTTGTAAGGATAAAATATAAAGGTGGATGGTGGGACCATGGCTTAAAAAGGAAAGTGAAATACTTTTTGCGGACGCCAAATATAGTAATTGTGGAATACTTTTGGCGAACGGAGGGAGTAGTAATTATCGAATTATTATTATTATTTCTCTATTAAGAACTTTCAACTGTTACAGTAAATAAGTTATATCATATTCATCAAACGTAGCATACAATACATTCATGATGAATCCAATAACATAGAAAATTAAATACAGTATGGTATAAACACAAAAAACTCTATATACAAATATGGAAGAGAATGAAGTTTGGAGATGCAAACATTAATAATTAAATATAGTAGGGGCCACGCCACATCAACGGAAAGTTCTGCGCAGTGGTTGGGGCCTACCATCCACCCATCATCATCTCGTGACTTCCACCAATTCATTTATGCCTTCAAATAATTTCCCATACAACCCTTACAATCACACTCATGCTTAACTCAGATTTCTAATTCTAGCAATGGCATTTTTGTCCAAACAACAACAAAACAAAATATTTTTTGTCTCAATCAGCCGTTACGACTTGGTACAGAATTTGTTCCTTCTTCTTACAACGTTCACGGAAAAACACACACACAGGCCCGCATTTGATGTAGACCATTAGCGGGGACCAAATTAATACTATGAATTCGTTATGAAACGATGATTTTTTAAAAGATAAAATTTCGATAATCGAATTGAAATATTTTAAAATTAATTTATGTTTTATCTCATTCCTATACATACATTATATAGTATAATATATTACTAAATGAATTTGTTATGAAATGCTACTCTTTTTTGAAATACTCAATAATGATTCCTCGTTTATCTTCTGTAGTGATTCGAATTTCCCAACTAATGACTAAAGAGAAAGTGTCTAATCAAGTAAGCTTAGTTGTCCGTATAGTAAATAATCTTATTGAGCCATACTTTACAAGACTTAATTACCACCCTATATTTGATGTTTATTTTTTATTTTTATTGCTTTAATTTTAATCATTTCCATTTCAATAGTAGTCCCTTTTTATTATTATATCAAGTAATCCACCCGCAATATGTATTTTACTCACATCTACAACTAACATACTTGATTTTGATAGAGCTCATTAACAACATCGTATAAAATGTTGGTTATTAGTAATATTCAAATGTGTATTCAATTTTAAAAATAAGAAAGAACGGATGCATGTGGATAGGATAGATATCAATTTAGAAGGGTTCTTAATTAGAAATGATTAATTGCTGGAAATTAATAACATATATTTACTCCAAAATTAATGGACGTTCGTAAGGCCGAGTAAGACAATGGAATAACTCACTTGAGATTTAGTTTATTATATTTGGTGTCCCACTTTGTGTTCTATTTTTATTTTTTATATTGTTTTACATGTTTTTTCTTTCAACTTGATATATTTTAGTTTAATTTTGTGATTATTAATTAAGGTTTATTCCATTCAATTGGAGTATATACTTATTTTTTGTCATTTAATTTCACTTTTATTAATAGGTTAATAAATTCAAAGTTATGTATATATTTTTTTAAGATTTGATATAATTTTTTTGAAATAAAAATTAAATATAATTCATAATATTATAACAGTATATTTTATTTTTATAAAAAATATTATTAATAATGGGACACGATGGCATACACAAAATTATGAGATACTAAATCTCATCTTGAAATTGCTACCGTTGATCAATAAGCATAATTGAATTATAATGAAATCGTGCGCATCTATACTATATTAAAACAGCAGTTTTCAATTTGAAATTGATTTCAAATCAATTTGAAATTGATTTGAATGGCGATTTTGTGATTCCTTCAAAAAATAATGTCATATTATATATACACAAAAAATGGATTAAACTAACTTAAATTAAATTACAACTTACAAATCCCACGTCTAAAAAAATGGAGCATGCACTAAAAACTGCATTTTTTACGTGCAATGCATTGAGAAACTGCATATGAATTTAAGAAAGCATGCGTCTCAAAAAAAAAAAAAAAAAGCAAATAGATTTGTGCAGCAAAAAATTGATTTTTAATTTACTTTCTTTAATCTATACTTTAAAAAGTTAAAATTTTTATTTGAAATTGATTTTAAAATTGAGTGGTAATTTTTTAGTTATAATAAAATTTAAGGTTTATTTATAAACTATATTTTTTTTTCTTTTCTTTTTTTCCCTTTTCTTTATCTTCTTATTTTTTATTTATTTTCTTTCTTTCTAAAGTTGTGAAATTTGACTATTTATAAAATATTTAATATTCATATCAAATTAAATATCATGATAAGAGCTTTAATTTTATATATTTTATGTAAATATTTAATTTAAAATATAAAATTTATATTTATTTAAAGATTAAATTTTTTTAAAAAAAATCTCTCTCCTCACTTATCTTTTATTTGAATAATTTTTCACTTCTTTTTTATTTTTACTTCTAATTTTTTACTTACATTTTTGGCTTTTCATAATATCAATTTTTATTATTGTGAATTTTTCTTTATTCTTGTATATTTTTCAATATTTAGCTCAAATATATTCAAGTATAATTAATTTGCTATTATATTTATAAATATAATAATTGAGTAGGAATCAATTTTATATAAATATAAAAATATAAAATCATTTCCCGTACATTGCACGGTATGCTTAATAATTTTGATAATACTTTTAATATAAAGGTTAAAAAAAATTATTAACACCACTAACTCATTTCACACGTTCACACTAATTCAACAAAATATATTAATTACTTAGAAAACACTATTCAAATATATTTATTCAATTTGATTTTCTTTTAAATTCATCAACTTTAATTTATAAAAAAATATTCAATATGGATGTTAAATTAAAGATAATGACGATATCTTTAATTTGATGTAAAAATTATAAAAAATAAATTTAAAACCAATAAGTTATTATAGTTTAAAGTCACCAAATTATTTTTTTCTCTCTCCTCTCTCTTCTCTCCTCTATCATCTCCTCTCTCATTTCTCATTTTTTAAAATTCACGGTTCTTTCATTCCTTTTTCCATATTTTTTTATTTTATTTTTTATGTTTTTACTATAGATCAGTATTTTTTATATTTTACTATTTATATTTTTATTATATCAGTTTAATGCAATTACAATGATGAAACTTATATTTGTTCATTTTAGAAATCTTTAGCTTAAAAATATTTTTTTAAAGGTCAACTTTATATTAATATAATTTTGTAGATAAATAACTAATATATAGTATATCTTAAAAATCGAATTTTTAAGCTTCAAAATTACTCATTGGAAAATCAGTAATTAGAGAACCATTATCTATTTTCTTTAAAAATAAAAAATAAAAGTAAATTGAAGAGTTTAAATTTTTAGTAGCACATTTATTTAAATTTACTGAAATTGTATGCATTTTATTTTGGAAAATGAACGACACATATCTCATGTTAAACCCTTTATTTTTTTCACTTTCCAATTGAAAAAAAAATGTATACATTGTAACTTTATTTTAAAATTTGAGCATAAACAAAATGACCTCATAAATATGCATTCGAAAACTATATTAAACTACAGTTATACTATATGTAAATAAATAGTTTTGTACATCTTAGAATATTATATGATCCATAATGATACTCATTATCATCTATACTTGCTTTTGATATTTCATAATTTATTTATTTATAAATTTATACACATTATCAATTAAATCAATTAATTGCTATTTCAATAATTGAAAATTCGAATGTTTTCAGATTGATATTTTTATTGAGATTATATTGTGAATAATTTATTTTTTATTGAGATCATTTATGTTTATATTTACTTATATATATATATATATATATATTATGTTTAACATTTTTATTTATTTATTTAAATTATCGTTCAATTTCGATGATGGTCGTGCATCGCACGAGCGGGCACATACTAGTAGTTATGAAATGAACACTCCAAATTTGTAAATTAATATAACATCTAATTCCATAATTCTCTTTTTCTTTTTTTAAAGTTACAATTTACATAATCACACCACACATATTCCTTGCGCATGCACACTAACACATTCCAAAATTGATTCAATGTCATAAAATCTTAAAATCTTTCATATTTCATTCAAATAGTGGTAGAAACCTTTTTTAGGCAAGTGCTAGTGCTAGTGCTAGCTAGAGATACATTTTGGTTTGTCGTGGCTTGTAGTAGTGCTACAAATACAAGAAGAGAACTTGGAAAGAATTGACACAAAAAGAATTTCTATAAAAAACTAGAACGTAGCCTAAGCAGAAAACGGAAAGTACTCGGCAAAGTGCCTTGTGTGTAAAATCTCTTACTATTGGGTAAAACCTTACAAAATTAAGACAAAATAGTGTCACACTATTTCATGTGTTGAAAATATTGTATGACCTTAATTAAGCTAGCTGTTTAAAAGTTGGACCAAATTAGAAAATCATGATGTCTATTAGGTTCAGAATTTAAAGATCCAAAGCCCCACAACAATCAAGAAAAATAAGAATATATATTTCACATTAACTTTTTTAAGAAAAATAAGAATATATATTGCATATTAACTTTTTTAAAGTAGCCAAACTCATGTAATCACTTTAAATAGTCTTTATATATTGCACGTTCATGTTTTATCACACGTTTTAACTCGACGTTTTAATTCTACGATACGATTTTATTTTATGACGATCGTCGCTTTTGTAATTCTTAATATGAGTAGCTGGTTTTATTTTTTGAAATGAGTTTGAGAAATTGTCATGATTTTGGTATGTCCAAATGATTATCCTTAATTAAGCTTGTATTTTTTATAGTTAATTGTATGAACCAAATTAATCAACCTCATACGTATTTCAAATTATTGATTACTTCCCCTTTTATTCAATCATTAGTAGTTACAATTCTCAAAAACTCAAAAGTGACAATAAAAATCGCACTATTCAGTATGTGTTCGATCAATAAATTAATCTATGCTTCTCACACTGCATGTACATATGTACAAGTCCAATTTTATGTTGGGACGGTTCATATATAACAACACTCCCTCTATCTCAATAATATTCCACTGCTTTTATTCCCGTCCATCATAAAATTATAAGTTTATTAAAATGTTGCACAATAAATTTTATTTCCTTAATATACGGTATACCCCTATTTAATGTATTCTTTATCTTTCTATTTTATTTTATTTTGACTTGGGGAAGTGGATCAGTGTGATATATATCTATATATGATATCCATGTATTCTCTTAATATCGAAGAGGACTATTATACTGGGAAGCACAGATAGAGTAGTATACAAATTAAACACAATTCATCAAGTTCTTATTACATCTATTACATAAAGTAATTAATTCTCGGTTATTGACACCTAACTTGAATACATTGCATGAACACAAAAGAATTCGAATATTAAAAAAAAAACTGATTTTGTTTTATGCATATATAATTGAACACAAAAATATGTATAATGTTATCACAAAATATGCAATGCATTTTTGTATGCCAAATTATGCATATTTGTGTCCAATTATATGCATTGTACGCATAATCAAGGCAGCGAGCAGCCGCGAAAGGTACCTAACGGATTGTCTAGTGCAATGCATTTTTGTGTGCAGTGTCTATCGTAGATCTTCATTCGAAAAAAAAAAATTGCTTCTTCAGGATTCGAATCCAAATGCTGCATTTATTTAGCAAGATGACGTATCTATCGTAGATCTTCATTATCTAATAGTTGAAAATAATTCTTTAGTCTTATTTTATTTAGTGATTATTATTGTAGATCTTCATTATTCAATAGGTGAAAATAATTCTTCGTTCTTATTTTGTTTAATGATTATTATTTTAACCTGTCCCTGGAGTAACTTAATATCATATTTGCTTTAGAAATTAAAGCCCGTGATAAAGGAATGATCCCCTATCCATTATCCACCTGTCCTTGATTAGGTATTACACTCCCAAGGTGTGATAATATAATATGTAACAAAAAAAGATAATTATATCAATTTAATACATCAACCACGCAATGAATTATACACCAATACATTATACATGTAGAGATATTTAAAGCAGAAATAATTTCGAAGCCTTATATATATTTGGTAAGCACATTAACTAATAGTATAAAAAAACATTAATAAAACTTAATTTATTTCATCAAGCCGGCCTAGCAAAGGAGACCTAACTGAAAATTATTTGTCAAGTCAATCTCTATATATGTTTGAAACTTACATTTAGAATTTCTCTGCCACGTCTCAACCTTTGGTATATATACCATTTGTTATTCTTATGACTGACTTTGTAGTTTTAATTATTTTCCTTCTGATCATAACTATAATAAATTCCAATTATTTTTCTCACTTATCTAGTTTTGACAAATTCGATCGCTCCTAATTAATAAAAGCTCTCTTTATAATACCTGAAAGAACAATTAAAATTAATCCTCTTCACTGTATATATATCTTCTTGATGATATAATAACATTAATATAATTATTAATAAGTTGGTACACATATTTTTTGTACTTCAATTCTTCCTATATATGTATCTCAAACTGGCTGTAATAAATAAACTTTCCCATTCACTTACTCCATTCCAGCAAAAATACAAGTTACTGACACATCATTATGACATTATTATTATCATTTACATTACAATAAAAATAATTTGTTCATATAATAATTAGTAGATAATCATTTTGGAATCAATTTGCTTGACCTTTTTCACCTCTAGATCAAGCATGCCTATATTATATTATGGCCAAAATATAATTAAATGTAACTATCACCAGAAATATGACCGTTGCCGTGACCATATTTGCCAACACATGCCTACACACACACACACATATATATATATATATATACTAACAACAGTATTTGTTCTCTACAGACATCACTCAGATTCTCTAAATTTTTTTACAAGAAATTTAGAATTGTTATCCTGCTTCAAACTCTCTGCCAAAACATTCTCTTCTCTGCAAATTCTATGCCATTTTATTGAAGTTCAATAAAAATGGCTGCTTCTCTTAACTTCTACTCCCTCATTTTTAATTGCAGTAGTTTAATAGCAAATATTAGTATTCTCATAATCTTTTGTCTGTCTTTAAATGCAGGAAATTCAAGAGCAGCATCGACCCATTACAGCATCAATTCAGCTACCAATAAATCTGGGGTTTCCAATTCCAGCAAGCACCACCACAAATGGGTGGGGCCCTCCGGCCACCGCGTCATCACCGTCGACGTCAACGGCCTCGCAGACTACCCCACGGTTCAGGCGGCAGTCGACGCCGTCCCTCAGAATAATATGATGAATGTCCTCATCCTCATCGCCGCTGGCTGTTACATGTAATTAATCACTCATTCACATTATATTTTTAAAAACAAATCACTCATCACTGCACATATTTTTTCAACCATGAAAAAAAAATCTTATATTCTACTTTTTAGTATTCACTTGTATACCACCCTTCAAAATCAAATCTTTTAATTTTGTTTAGTTTTGTTCTGTCGATTTAGGGTTGAGTATGCTCAGGGTATATAATTATTTTTAAATCTTAATTTTTTTTGCTAGTTAGAATTGATTATTTTATGATTAGGGTTTATCAGTTTTTTTTGAACAAGTTTGATTAATATTATTATTATGAACATTTAACACTAAAAATAGAGGCTTAGATGAAATATGAGACAGAAGATGTTAAATATGGGGCCCAGAAATTATAAATGTGAATGCATGGGAAATATGATGATGATGATGTGATAATGATATGCAGAGAAAAGGTGGTGGTTCCGGCGTCGAAGCCATACATAACGTTTCAAGGAGCGGGGAGGGAGACGACGGTCATAGAGTGGCATGATAGGGCAAGTGACAAAGGAGCAGACGGCCAGCAGCTGCGAACTTATCACACTGCTTCTGTCTCTGTTTATGCGCCTTATTTTACTGCCAGAAATATTAGTTTCAAGGTATCCATCATTTTATAATTTAATTTAATTACTTGTTTATGTTTTCGAATATACGTCTCATGTATTTGCATGCACAATAAATTACCTAATTCATGGAAATAATACTAATTGTACTTGCATCACATTAATTATATTTCTTCAATAACACCACCTTTCCTCACCATATTTTTGTCGTTATTTTTCACATTGTTTTCTTTGTTTGTATTCAGATACTTCAAATTGTCCTAGCATGCCTAACTTTTTACTATATATATATAATATAGCCGTTCAGAAACTGAGATTTTGTCAGTTTTAATAATAATAATTATTATTATTATTATGATAATTATTATTATTATTAAATACAGTTAATAATAATTAAAAAATAATAATTATAATAATAATATGTCAGAGCACTGGTCCAATGAAACTGTGAGCGATTGATACGTCCCTATCGTGGCTACTCTCATTTCAACTGAAGAACTTGTTAAATACTATCCAGTTTCAAAAAAGAAAAGAAAAAACTTGTTAAATATCATAAAAAAATATTCTGTTGATAAAAAGTTACCACATATATTGGTAGACGAACAATAATTATTGGAGAAAAAGAAGAAAAAATGCCACTGGAGTATTATTTTTTTGTCAGAGGAAGTATATGGAGTATATATATTGTTGGAAATCGGAATCATTAATCCAGAAACCCTAATTTTTTTTTGCTGAATTCGAAAGCATTGCCCCAATTAAGTCTGTAGATCTAGATTTATATATGTGCTGTCTATTTATTGCATGTTGTTATTATAGTTTTATAAAATGGTAATAATAGAGTTATATATGTTGTAGAACACTGCACCGGCACCAATGCCGGGGATGCAGGGATGGCAGGCGGTGGCGTTCAGAATTTCCGGCGACAAGGCCTTCTTCTCCGGCTGTGGTTTCTATGGAGCGCAGGATACTCTTTGCGACGACGCCGGCCGCCATTATTTCAAAGAATGCTACATTGAGGGTTCCATAGACTTCATTTTTGGCAATGGCAGGTCCATGTACAAAGTAAGTTCTTTCTCCAAACTAATCTTCTATATTTCTTAGTATATTATTTCGGAAATTACTACTGATTAACTTAATTAGGATGTGATCAATATGATTAAACTTGAGATAATAATCATGCAAGTGGCACAAATTAATTACAATATTGTTATCCTGCTCTATCAATTTTGAAGCACTATAGTATCTCGTCTTCATACTTATCTTTTTGAGTATTAATTTTGGATTTCAATTAATGATTGTCCTATCTACATATATTCCAATTGGGAGATTCCCAAATTCTCCAATTTTCAAAATATTTTGTAAATTACAAGAAAATTAGGTGAGAAAAACAGTTTTTTTTCCCCTGAACTTATTGAAAAAAGTTTTGACGGTAAAAAGCTGTGTGTGTATTGTCTCTTGTCTGGTCCTTTTTTGTCTTTGGCATCTTTCTAAGAAATTCAAAAGGGGTTTTACTTTTTTGAGGTTTTAAATAAATTATTGAGCTCAATCGTGCACTGCACCCCACTCATATAGTATGGGCTTTTTATTTTTATTTTATTTTCATGAGGAAATATATATTATGGCCTTCATTGCCATCTTATGGATAATATTAATTTCAAACTCCAAATTCTTTAAGTTATCTTAAATTTGGCCGGGAACACTATATTTTTAGATGATGGCACTACTATTAGTTTTTTCCGAGTAGGCTGCCATTAGTCACTTAACTTTGTACTCCCTCCGTTCCATGAAGCATAACACAGTTCTTTTCGACACTGAAATTAAGAAATTGATATTTTGTGTGTTAAGTGTGGTAGGTGAAAAAGTGAAAACTTATCTCTATAGGAAGGAAGCTGTGTCATGCTTCGTGGGACGAAGGGAATATTTCTTCAAAATAAGTTTTGTATACTGTGTAATATTTTTAAGATTTTCTTCCACCTATATATAATAAATTACATCTCCAATATATTAAAAACTTATCTCTATAGGAAGGAGCACAAAAAACAAGAATATTCAATGTCATTCTAAATTCAAATTTTCGACAGCGTCTATTGTGTTCAATTTTCAATTCAAACTATTTTCTTGTGCAAACATTCCATGCCAGTACAGTTATCTCCTTTCGAACTAATGATCACAGGTTTTCTTGTGAAAATTAATATCACAAGAACATAAATCATCAAAAGAGTACATTATTAATCTACTCATTTTTATGATTGATCATTTTATGCTTTACTACGAGCCTATGGCATGATTAATGTAGGTGGAAAATATATTTTTCATAATAGCAATAATTGGCTGTCTTCCTTCTGTTAACTAAAAATTTGTGCATTTAGTAAAACTAAATCTACGTAGATTAACATAGTGTGCGTGTCTTGTGAGATACGATTAAATAATTTGAATTACTTATGTTATTTAATTGGTGTAAGCAGGATTGTGAGCTGCACTCAATAGCAACGAGATTCGGGTCGATAGCGGCCCAAGACAGAAACTCGCCCGATGAGAAAACCGGGTTTGCATTTCTAAATTGTCGGGTCACCGGAACCGGCCCGCTCTACGTGGGCCGTGCAATGGGCCAATACTCCCGGATCGTCTTCTCCTACACCTACTTCGACGACGTGGTTGCTCGCGGGGGATGGGACGATTGGGATCACGTCAGCAACAAGAACAAGTAAGTCACCAATTTATATTATCACAAAAATAGTAAGACTAATCTCTTGTTTATTTTGATGGATTGAAACTTTGGAATATCTCAATGCCTTTGATTATTTTTATCATTTAAGTTAGTTCTGCTTGATTTATATCTCATTAAAAAATATGAGATTAGAGAAATCATGCTCTTAAAGATAAAAATACTAAATTATGACATTTTATTAATCATGAAAATAAATGCCCATTGTTTGTTGTAGTATCTATGATATAGTGACTATAATCTTATTTATGCAAAAGTACTTATATGTTTCTTTTGGGTATGGAAAAAAATTATAGGACTGTGTTTTTTGGAGTGTACAAGTGTTTTGGGCCGGGAGCAGCAGCAGTGCGTGGGGTATCTTGGGCCCGAGAATTGGACTACGATACGGCCCATCCATTTCTTGCCAAGAGTTTTGTCAATGGAAGGCACTGGATTGCACCGTCAGATGCTTGATATTTTTTAATAATTCATTCTTTAATTTTTTGCCCCACATTTACTTGTATATTTATTCTTTATTCACTTCAATTGTATCATTTATTTATTAAATCCGAATAAACTCCTATAGGTGTAATATCATTCTTTTTAGGCATTAATATATTGAATTTACTTTTTATTGAAAGTTTTGAAGGCCCAATAACATTGAGCACGTGATATTATGTCCAGGAACTTTTTGTTTATGAAGCTACCTTGTTTAATTAGTTATATAGAGCATTATACGTCAGATTAAATAAATAAAAATTTTCATGCACAAATATAAATAAAAAGTTGTAAAATTTTAATAAAGAGAGAAAATAAAACATCTTAGATTTTAAATTTTCCACAACTTATTTGTTTTAAATTTATTTTTGATCATTTTTATACCATATTAAATTTAAGAAGCATATGGAATATTTTTTTCATGAATCAAATTTGATAATGTTTAGAAAAAAAATGAGGAAAAATTTGGTAGGAGAAGAGGGAAAAATATTATATAACTATTACTAATTGTTGGGTCTCGTAGGGTTACTAAACTGGTGTGTGGGGGGAATACACCAGTAGGCTATTTTTAAAACTTCTTTTGAAAAATGAAGTTAGTATCGAAACTGATACTGAAGTGAGTAGACTGAAGTGTTCAGTGTAAAATAAGATCAGTTAAGAATATGCGTAGACTGATACTGATATTGGTTCAGTATTTTTAACTTCAGTGCGAGGAACGTGTCGACTCACTGATAGTTCACTTAGGGTTTCAGTCTAATTTGTTTTAAACAATCATAGAAGTGTTAGAAATCTTATTAACTATCCGAAGATTTGTTACTTAGACTGATAACACTTGGAGCATAAACAATTTTACGAAATAGCCTTTATGTGAATCACTTTGTCAGTTCTTAGGGTTTCTCTTTTCACTTTATCAGGTTCAATATGAATAATAGTTTGTACACAAATCCGTGAAAATTAAATACTGAAAGCAATAAGAACATAAATAGTTTTACGTCTTTCGGAAAATAATTTCCTATGTCCACGGTCAGCCGATCACACTGACAAATCACTGGGCTTGTGCTTACGAGTGCATAGCAAACCTTGCTTCTGAAACTTCAAGTTTCAGAGCCAACACACTGGGTTGGACTTCTCGCTCTTTCTTAACTCGCAGTTGCTAGACAACACGCATCTAGCTAGCGGTGGTTAAGATTTTCTGAGTTCAGAACGACGTCTCGAACTCTCTTTATCTCAATCACTCTTCTAACTTTGGTAGAAAAGGGTTGAACTCTCCAACTATTGATTACCGAGAACAGGCTCTAAAATAATCAAAATCCAGGCTAAAGATAAAGAATATGTGCCTAGAGATTCTAAGAGAATGTATGTATATGAGGTGTCTGATATTTGGCAATGGGAATTCTCTTCTTCGATTCAAGTATTTTGGCTAAGTATAAGCTGAGTCTTGAGTTTGGCAGAGCTTCAACGTATGTTCTGTTGGATTTGTATACTGAAAGCAAGAACGTTTTATGCTTGTATACAATGTTTCCTAAGTTCACTATCTGATCTCCTATCTGATTGTGTTCATGATTGCATATGTATGTTCTTTATCTCTATATAAGTAGATTATATGGTGTGTTGTAGATCACAGAAGACCATATAATTGGAATAACCTTAAGAGATATAATATGATCACAGCCGAAATAACTCTAGGACAAGTTATTGGTTTAGGCTGCAGTATAGATGGAAGTAGTTTGTCTTGGCTACTTGTCTATACTGGTACGTCATTACGTATTGATAGGACCACAGTTTGAGATGTATTCTTCTATCTGACTTAAGTGAAGAATCAAGATCTCGGTGACTTATAAATCTTAATACTAATAAGTATTCAGATATATATATTAATTCGTATATCACTTTGACTTACTATGGGTGAAAGTTATATACTAACTCGAGTACTCTGTATCTTGGGTGATAGCGGTTAATATATGATACTTATTTGATTATCTGTATTAGTACCCGTATCCGGTATAGGATAATGACATCCCCTTAAGGAGCTCAATAAGGTTTATTACGCTAAACCCTGCAGGTTGATTAAGTTCAGGCGTAATAATAAAGTTTGAGTGGTACTGCTTAAGGAATTATTAAGAGATTAATTAATTTAAGCTGTCAGAGCTCTAATTAATTAATGGATGTCGGATATTTTAAATACGGAGATTTAATAAGTCTAAATACAAGCCCCGACTCATCACCGGCAATAAAGGGGTAAGTCAGTATCGGTTCTCTAGTGGAATGAACTGATATTTATAAATTAATTATGGTCTGGGCTGACCATAGATAAATTAATTTATTTGAGGCCCATCTTTATTCCTTGTATCTGGTCCCTGGGCTGGCCCAATGTCTCCTAGCCCAAGTAGGGCAGATTTTCGGTCCTCACCTAGAAACTGGCGCCCCCTCTCAGTTTTCTGTATTATTAAATACAGCTGTCAGCTCTCAGGAAAACAGACTGATAAAATTAGGGTTTTGAGAGCAGAGAGAGGCGCAGGAAAACGTGAGGTGATTTCTGTCTTGGGAATTTCCATAGCTCGTTGTCCATCCAACGTTGGGAATTGAGCGGGATACAGTCGAGAAGATCAGAGCTGGAGTCAGATTTTCGCAGAAAACTAAGTTCTGGCAGTCTCCGTAAAACGGCCATAACTTCCTCCACAGAACTCCGATTCAGACGAATAAGGCGGCCACGGAAAGCTCTCTCGAAGACGAAGAAGTCGTATTTCTGGGCGAAATACGATTTGAGGACGTTTGAGGCTTCAAACGAAGGCTTGAAGCTGACTGACCTGTTCAGCGATAGATTGACGAATTCTTGGGAATTCTTCAGGTATTTTCTAACTCCAACGTGCGTTGTTAAATTCATAGGAGCATGTTAGGATTAATCGTTGTATGATAAATTAATAATAATCCAAGAAACGATCATCGGGCAAACGGAGCATTAATTCAGTTTAATATTCCTTCAATTGGTATCAGAGCCCAGGATTAATTTCTTGGCTCTATTATTAATTTATGTACGATTAATAATGTGCGTTGTTTTTAATGCCGTTGTTCTTCGTGGTCTGTTGATTCGTGGAATACGTCGTTTTGACGTTGTAATCGTTTTTCACCACGAGAAAATCCGTGGTTAGATTAGGATTTCTTTTTGTATTTGTTTTTCCTTTGGAATCTGTAAAATTGAAAATCGAGACGAAGATGACGACGAATCAACATCGAATGAACGGAGGTTGGCGAGCCGGGAGGTGGCGGGCGCCGAGGGCACGGAGGGCTGCGCACTGCGCGAGCCCCGTGCGCCACGGCGCGCGCATAAACTCCCGGGCTGGATGGCTGCTGGCGGACCGGGGGCAGACGAGGCCGCTACTGCGTGCGCCGATGAGGGTTGCGCGTGCGTGTGTGCTTGCGCACCGTGCGCTGTGCGCCCGGGCAGGCGCCGTGCAGCTGCTGCTGCTCTCTGTGCTGGGTTCTGCCGAGGAGGCGTGGCTGCTGGAGTCGGGCGGGGGCGTGAGGGCTGTGCGTGCTGGGGCGGCGTGCGCGCGCGTGCTTGCGCGATGTGTGCTGCGCGCCCAGCGCTGCACTGCACGGCCGTTCGCCCGCTGCCGACGTGCTGCTGCCGCGCCGAGGCTGTTGCTGGCTGTGCCGACACTGCTGGAGCCGAGGGCTACCGCGTCAGGCTGCTGCTGCCTGCGTCGGGGACTGCCGCTGCTGCTGCTGTTGCTGCCGTGCTGTTGCTGGACGCCAAGGCTGCTGCTGCTGTGCGCCGGATGCCACGCCGAGGCTGCTGCCGCTGAGCTGCCCGTGCCGGGCTGCTGCTGCGGCGCACGCCGGGAGCTGCGGCGGCGGCGCTGTGCAGCGGGTGTCTAGGAAGGTGGCGGCGGCAGCTAGGGTTTCCAAACCCTAGCTGCGTGTTACAAACCCTAGGGGGCCCAAACCTTAATTTCAAAGACGGGCCTGACGAAGCTGTTCGGGCCGAGTTTTACGTTTTTGAGCCTTTTCTTTTCTGTTTTAAATGTAATAGATTAGATTTGGGATTCCACGAATGGGTCACGAAGAACTTTATTCTTTTATTCTGTTCTTTGCATGTCGTGGTGTTAATCCTTTTTGCTCGTTGCATGCTGTTTTTGTCTTTGCTTGTTAATATGTGTTTATTAACTGCGTTTAGACAAGCATGCTAGGTTTATCGTTTTCTTAAGCATGTTTTTAGAATTCTGCGAGCATGTTTTACATGTTGCGTTCTAGATGAGCATGTTTAGGATTATGTGTTGAGCATGTTCAAACCTTTTGAAAGAAAAAGACTAAGTTGTATTAATAATTTTATAGATGATTAAAAATTGTTTAGATTGCCACAAGCGGCCTCTAGACAAAGTGATTGACGATGTGAGTAAACGTCCATACAGCGTGGCTTACTTCATGTTTGTTCTTTCATAAGTTTGTCAGATGAGGTTTCTAGAAAAATATTTAAATCCATTAAAGTAGTGAGAGTTATGCAGTAAACGTCCACACAACGTGGCTTACTCGTATAATTTTTCACGAGTGCTTTAGAGGATGGAATTAAATAAGATAACTAATAAATTAAATTGAATGCGACATGGTCCGAGTGAGTATGTCAAATTCAAGAATTTAATTTCAAAGTTAAATTGTGGTTATTTCTTATTAATTTTTATTCTTAAAATTATGTAGACCTCCACATGCGGTCTCTAGACAAAGTGATTAGCAATGTGAGTAAACGTCCACCCAACGTGGCTTACTTCATATTTGTTTCTCATAAGTTTGTCAGAAGAGGTTTCTATAAAAATATTTAAATCCATTAAAGTAGTGGGAGTTATGCAGTAAACGTCCACCCAACGTGGCTTACTTGTGTAATTTTCACAAGTACTTTGGAGAATGGAATTAAATAAGATAACCAAGAAAATTAAATTGAAAGCGGCATGGTCCGAGTGAGTATGCTAATTTCGAGAATTTAATTTTCAAGGTTAAAATGCGGTCATTGCTTAGATATCATATCAAGTACAATGTACAACTCCCAAAGGAGTCCCTTCTTGATGATGATATGGTCTAGTTAAGGTGCCAACTATTAATTTCCTATTGTCAAAAGGTTAAGTTGACATGGATGGAAATTAAATGACTAGGTAAATAGTCTGGTTAAGGAGTTCGTGTGTAAACGTCCACCCAACGTGGCTTGCACATGGGATTCTTTGAGCCGTTGGAGGTTTCATTAATATTGTTTTATCAAAAGGTTACAATATTATTGTTACGAATTATGTGCTTTATGTTCGTTACTTTCAGATATGTCTATGTCTCCTGTTTCTTTATTCTTGCACAAAGTCTTTTAACCGGTCCACATATATAAAATGGAAACGCAGTTTTGGATTTTTATCTTTATCACAAACTAACATAATTTTTGTGTTGCTTACTACTCCACGTTCTATTGGTCCGAATAATGAGTCAACTGATGAGAAAAATGAATTACATAAAAGGTGACATAAGGCGAATAATGTGGCTATATGCTATATTATGAGTATAATGTCACAAACCTTGTAGCTCCAACATCAGGGCATGGACGATGCTATTAGCATCATGCTGAATCTCAAGAAAGTGTTCGGAGAGTTGGACTGAGCTGCTCATTTAAATTTGATGAGAGTAATCTTGTTATTTTTATGAGTGAGCACAACTCAGTGCACGAGCATGTCATGCAAATTTTTTGACGGACTTGACTTGCTCAGTGGGAGTATCGACGGTGAGGCAAAAGTCGATATTATCCTGAACTTTCTTCCCAAGTCTTTTAATTAAGAACTTCCGCCTCAATGCTGTTATGAGCAAGAAAGATAATACTCTTTTTGAGTTGTTGAATGCTCTAGTTACGGCTAAGGAAGTTGTAGGAAAGAGATGTACAAGCACTTGTTATTGCCAAATGAGAGCCATCTTCTTCGTCGAATGACGGGAAGAAGAAGGGTCCAAGGGGCAAGAAAGACAAGGGAAATAGTGGGAGTAGTGGTGTGATAAGATTGAGTATTGAATATTTTTTCATTCAATACGTAAGGCAAAGGGTTAAGGTACTTCACTTGCTATAGTAACTGAGACATATCAGCTCATTTTCTACTCAGTTGTGAGTAGTGGATAACGAGAGAAACTGATAATGATTGTTACACCTTGCATGGCCTTTTAAGCTGACAAGGAAGCTGAGAAGTGATGAGATGATTGTCTTCATAGGCAACGTGACTAGAGTCGCAGTTGTTGCAATTGAAGCATTGTCTTTAAGTTCTAAAGACATAGTTTAGTTTTTGAGAGTTCCTTATCATGTTCCAAAATTTTGAATAGATGGATCTTATGTCATTTTTGATAGTGGTGTTTCTATCATAAGAAATGACAAAGTTGTTTATTCTGGTATTTTGAACATCTCTCTTCATACTATAACTTGTCTACAAAATACCTTTATATTGCATTTACATCATCGAACAAAAGAAAGAGAAAAGTTAAGGCTAATCTCTCATGAGGATCTTACACATATATTGATACCCTAGAAATAGGTCACATCTATCTTAACAGGATCCAAAGGCTCGTGTCTAAATAAGTACATTGGATTCAATCCAGGTTGTACTATTTCGAACTTGCGAATCCTGTATAGAGGAAAAGATGGAGACCATGTCATTCATGGCAAAGGGGATAAAGGGCCAATAATGTGTTAGAAATGATCTTTTCTGATTCATTGTCAGTGTTTGGGATTCCAACCCAGTTTACTACACCGTGTAATCCCTACATAAAATGGTGTGGTGGAGAGAAGAAATAGGTCACTCTTGGAAAAATATGTTCGATGATGAGTTATGTATCTTTGCAATTAGTCCTAAAGAATCAGAAGGTGGTTATTAGCAATGACATACGATTCTTAGAAGTGGACTATGGGAGTAATCACTAATCCAAGTCAGATAGTGTACTTCAAGAAATTGAAGACATTAGACAGGCGATTCCATCACCCAAGCCAAGTGTGCAAGAGTTTTGTACCACAAGACACTGCACGCACTGTTGACACACATGTGCCACCAAGGATTCATTGTAGTGGGAGGGTTGTGGGACAACCCGATCGATTTATGTTCTTGGGAAGATCTTTAGATTCAGTCCCTGGTAGTGAATATAAGAGAATCGACCCAGATATCTACTTGGAATTAGTGGAAGACGAGAATGTAGATTCTTGGCACGCCTCAATGGAGCAATCCATTAAGAATATGGGTGTATACTAGAAAATCTTGCTACCAGGAGGCAGTAAAGCCTTAGGTTGTAAGTGAGTATACAAGATAATGACAGGCCCGAATGAGCAAGGTCGTAGCTTTCAAAGCTAGACTGGTGGCGAAAGGTTATGCCCAGTGTAAGGGTATAGGTTATGATGATATTTTCGCCAGTGCCATGCTCAGAACATTCGGATCATTTTACCCATAGCAGCTCACTTAAACCATCGAGGTTACGTGAGGGAGGGAGAGAAACATCTCGTGTCAATCGCTCTCGTGTCATCGGTGATGTGGTTTATCTTGCATTTTATGTAGATAATATCCTCCTAATTGGCGACAATATGGAGCTATTGTCAAGACATAAAGTAATGGTTATCCGAACAGTCTCAGATGAAAGACTAAGGAGGTACAGTATACGTCTCTGTGATCAAGGTTATAAGGGATCACTAGAAAAGGATGTTGGGCTTATCTCGAGTGTCTTACATTGATACTGTGAATGCTCGTTTTAGTATGAATACCGCCAAGAAAGGATTGCTACCTTTTAGATATGGCGTTCCTTTATCTAAAGACTATGTCTTAAGATGCCTGTTGAGGTTGAGGAAATGAAGACAGTATTCTACGTTTCCGCAGTAGATAGCTTCATGTATGGATTACTATGTACGAGATCTTATATTTGCTATGCAATTAGCATGGTTGTAAGATATCAGTATAGTCCTAGTTAAGACACTGAACTGTGGTAAATTATATTCTCAAGTCCTTGACTAGAGAATAAGGGTAGTTTACCAGTTAGACAGTTTAGTTTCCTTTTTGGATTATACGGTTTCGGATTTCCAGGCTGACCGGAACAAAGAATAATTACCTCGAGCTATGTGTTTTCATTGGGAGGTAAAACCTTTTGGTTTGACCACTACCTCCAGGGTCTAAGAGTGATTCCTAGTTTGCGTGAGAGCATCACCTTCGTGGTACCTCAAGTGCAGTTGCAAACTCTAAGGAATCCTAAAACCACAAGGGGTCAAACACATGGAGAGTAAGTACCAAGTTATACGATTATTCGTAAATCGAGGTTATGTGCTCAAAGAATAAATTCTCACATATTGGAGAAACCTACTGATCTTTTCACAAAAGGCTTATCGCAAATGGTCATTGAAAGATGGGAATGCGATTGATGCCAGATTGATGCCACCCACTTAGGAAACTTTAAGTATAAGTGGGAGAAGTGTTAGGTGATTGGTAAATAGACGCATTGTATACTAAAAGTTTGCTTTAGTATAAGTGGGAGATTGTTGGATTTGTATACTGAAAGCAAGAACGTTTTATGCTTGTATACAATGTTTCCTAAGTTCACTATCTGATCTCCTATCTGATTGTGTTCATGATTGCATATGTATGTTCTTTATCTCTATATAAGTAGATTATATGGTGTGTTGTAGATCACAGAAGACCATATAATTGGAATAACCTTAAGAGATATAATATGATCACAGCCGAAATAACTCTAGGACAAGTTATTGGTTTAGGCTGCAGTATAGATGGAAGTAGTTTGTCTTGGCTACTTGTCTATACTGGTACGTCATTACGTATTGATAGGACCACAGTTTGAGATGTATTCTTCTATCTGACTTAAGTGAAGAATCAAGATCTCGGTGACTTATAAATCTTAATACTAATAAGTATTCAGATATATATATTAATTCGTATATCACTTTGACTTACTATGGGTGAAAATTATATACTAACTCGAGTACTCTGTATCTTGGGTGATAGCGGTTAATATATGATATTTGATTATCTGTATTAGTACCCGTATCCGGTATAGGATAATGACATCCCCTTAAGGAGCTCAATAAGGTTTATTACGCTAAACCCTGCAGGTTGATTAAGTTCAGGCGTAATAATAAAGTTTGAGTGGTACTGCTTAAGGAATTATTAAGAGATTAATTAATTTAAGCTGTCAGAGCTCTAATTAATTAATGGATGTCGGATATTTTAAATACGGAGATTTAATAAGTCTAAATACAAGCCCCGACTCATCACCGGCAATAAAGGGGTAAGTCAGTATCGGTTCTCTAGTGGAATGAACTGATATTTATAAATTAATTATGGTCTGGGCTGACCATAGATAAATTAATTTATTTGAGGCCCATCTTTATTCCTTGTATCTGGTCCCTGGGCTGGCCCAATGTCTCCTAGCCCAAGTAGGGCAGATTTTCGGTCCTCACCTAGAAACTGGCGCCCCCTCTCAGTTTTCTGTATTATTAAATACAGCTGTCAGCTCTCAGGAAAACAAACTGATAAAATTAGGGTTTTGAGAGCAGAGAGAGGCGCAGGAAAACGTGAGGTGATTTATGTCTTGGGAATTTCCATAGCTCGTTGTCCATCCAACGTTGGGAATTGAGCGGGATACAGTCGAGAAGATCAGAGCTGGAGTCAGATTTTCGCAGGAAACCAAGTTCTGGCAGTCTCCGTAAAACGACCATAACTTCCTCCACAGAACTCCGATTCAGACGAATCAGGCGGCCACGGAAAGCTCTCTCGAAGACGAAGAAGTCGTATTTCTGGGCGAAATGCGATTTGAGGACGTTTGAGGCTTCAAACGAAGGCTTGAAGCTGACTGACCTGTTCAGCGACAGATTGACGAATTCTTGGGAATTCTTCAGGTATTTTCTAACTCCAACGTGCAGTTGTTAAATTCATAGGAGCATGTTAGGATTAATCGTTGTATGATAAATTAATAATAATCCAAGAAACGATCATCGGGCAAACGGAGCATTAATTCAGTTTAATATTCCTTCAATTGGTATCAGAGCCCAGGATTAATTTCTTGGCTCTATTATTAATTTATGTACGATTAATAATGTGCGTTGTTTTTAATGCCGTTGTTCTTCGTGGTCTGTTGATTCGTGGAATACGTCGTTTTGACGTTGTAATCGTTTTTCACCACGAGAAAATCCGTGGTTAGATTAGGATTTCTTTTTGTATTTGTTTTTCCTTTGGAATCTGTAAAATTGAAAATCGAGACGAAGATGACGACGAATCAACATCGAATGAACGGAGGTTGGCGAGCCGGGAGGTGGCGGGCGCCGAGGGCACGGAGGGCTGCGCACTGCGCGAGCCCCGTGCGCCACGGCGCGCGCATAAACTCCCGGGCTGGATGGTTGCTGGCGGACCGGGGGCAGACGAGGCCGCTACTGCGTGCGCCGATGAGGGCTGCGCGTGCGTGTGTGCTTGCGCACCGTGCGCTGTGCGCCCGGGCAGGCGCCGTGCAGCTGCTGCTGCTCTCGGTGCTGGGTTCTGCCAAGGAGGCGTGGCTGCTGGAGTCGGGCGGGGGCGTGAGGGCTGTGCGTGCTGGGGCGGCGTGCGCGCGCGTGCTTGCGCGATGTGTGCTGCGCGCCCAGCGCTGCATTGCACGGCCGTTCGCCCGCTGCCGACGTGCTGCTGCCGCGCCGAGGCTGTTGCTGGCTGTGCCGACACTGCTGGAGCCGAGGGCTACCGCGTCAGGCTGCTGCTGCCTGCGTCGGGGACTGCCGTTGCTGCTGCTGTTGCTGCCGTGCTGTTGCTGGACGCCAAGGCTGCTGCTGCTGTGCGCCGGATGCCACGCCGAGGCTGCTGCCGCTGAGCTGCCCGTGCCGGGCTGCTGCTGCGGCGCACGCCTCGTTAAATTAATGCATCCATTGTTAAAATTAATACACTTTTAAAAAATAAAATTTATGATCCCTCCATAATTATAACCATGGGATGTATTCACCCAATAATATAATGCATACACCATAGATCTTGACGATCGAAAAGCTAGCTAGTTTTCCGTTCTCATTTTATATAGTAATTTTTATTTAAACTTTTTCATATATATATATATATATATATATATATATGAGCTAAATATAGAATAAAAAAGAATTAATGATAATAAAAACTAATGTTTTCAAGAACAATTATTTTTTTAAAAAAATAGGCTAAAAGTAAAATAAAAAGGAAAATAAAAAATCGACCTATTTAAAAAAGAGGAGATATGACATAAATGTTTTTAAGTTTTAATCTTTAAATTAAAATAATTTTTTTATTTCAAATTCAATATTTAGATAAAATATGTTAAATTAAAGTTCGTTATGTGATTTTTAATAATTAGTCAAATTTCACAATTTTATAACAGAAATAAAATGAAAAATTAAATAAGAAGAAAAAAAAGAAAAAAAAGCTATTTATTTTATATTTAACTAACTTCTAAGAAGATTGACATCAAAATTATTTTGTAATAACAGTTTATCATTAAAATTAATTTAAGATTAATTAAAATTGATCTCAAATTAAAAGTAACCTTTTTTTATATATAGGTTATAAATTTGTATCCTAACTCTACCACCCACACCACCAATTACTACGTGATTGTAACAACAAATTTTTATGCTGGTGTGAATTACTCAAACCATTCACATCCTAAAATGTAAAATCTTAATTAGAATAATGAGTAATTTTTTGGGTTCATTTTAGTATTTAGATTAGAGATGTCAAATGGTACGGGTCGGGCCAACCCGACCCGAACCCACTGGGCTTTCGATTTTTCGGGCCGGGTCGGGCCGGCCCGAAATTAGATCGGGCTACAAAATTCTAGGCCCAGCCCAGCCTCTCTCGGGCCATCGGGCTAAACCGGGCCATAATTTTTTTAATATTATTTTTTTTACAAAATTAATAAAAAATAATTTAAATTAAAAAAATTAACTCAAATTTAAATTAATAAACTTGGGCTCTTATATCTTAATTTCGGCACAAACATCTCAAATTTGAGCTAGAATACACCATATGCTGCATTGCTGCTCTACATAAATGGAGCAATTAAAAATTCATAACAAATGATGTATTTAATTAGTGCATTATTAATCGACAAGATAGTTCTCATAAAAAAATAAAAATCATAAATCATATCATTGTTAAATATAAATAAACATGAATTAAATTTTGTTTTTGTAATCCAGCTTGAGATAATTTAGTCTTTTAAAGTTTCCTTAATGTATATAAATATAATTAATATATATATATAGGGTTGGGTTCCGGTGGATCCCTATGCTTATAATAGATCCGTAGATCCAAATCTAGACCACACATTTATGACATGTGGCGCATCAAGATGGTGACACGTGGCAAGGCATTTCAAGGCAAAATCTGAAGAGGGGTAAAATTGGAATGTAATTTTCGAAATTCAAAAAAAAATTATATTTTCTCAAAATAGGTATATTTTAGATGCATAAAGTTTCATATGAGAATGCATGAACTTTCATATAAAAATGCATAAAGTTTCATATAAATATGCATAAGATTTCACCCCACCCCAACCCCACCCCCCACACCCCAGAACCCCACCCCACCCCCACCCACCCCCTACCCCCCACCCCCACCCACCCCCCAAAATTTTTATTTTTTATTTTTTTAAAAACTGGTTTTCTGACCACTGACCCACCCCTACCCCCACCTCCCACCCACCCACCCACCCACCCCCCACCAATTTTTTATTTTTATTTTTTTATTTTCTTAAAAACTGATTTTCTGACCACTGACCCCCCCACCCACCCATCCCCCAAATTTTTTTTTTGAAAATCAGTTTTTAAAAAAATAAAAAAATAAAAATTTTTTTGGGGGGGGGTGTGGGGGTGGGGGGTGGGTCGGTGGGGGGCGGGGGTGGGCCAGCAATTAGAAAATCAGTTTTTGAAATTTTTTTTTTTTTTTTTTTTTGGGGTGGGGGTGGGGGGGCAGGGGCAGGGGTGGGGTGGCGAAACTACCAGATTTATTAAAATGAAATGCATTTTTTGTATAATTTAATGCATTTTTATGTGAAAACTTTATGCATTTTTGTTTGATTTTATATGCATGTGAAACATGCATATTTTTGGGGGGTGGTAATGGGGAGGGTTGGGGGGTGGTGTAGGCTGGATTGGGGGGTGGTATTGGGTGGGGTGGTGAAAATACCAAAATTGGAAAAATTAAATGCATTTTTCTGTTCAAAGTTATGCATTTCATGTGAAAACTTTATGCATCTTTGTGTGAAACTATATGCATCTAAAATATATCTATTTTGAGAAAATCTAAAAAAAAATATATATATTTTTTAATTATTAAATCCGAAAATTACATTCCAATTTTACCCCTCCAGATTTTGCCTTGGAATCCTTGCCACGTGTCACCATCTTGATGCGCCACATGTCATAAATGTGTGGTCAAGATTTAGATCTAGGGATCTATTATAAGCATTGGGATCTATATGATCCCATTCCTATATATATATATATATATATATATAAAATAAATGGGCGGGCCAAAAAAGCCCGAAAACCCCGGGCTTAAAAGCCCGAAACTCGATAAGCCCGACGGGCCAAAAACCCCAGGCTTTTAGGCCCGATTTTTTTTGGGCTCTATTTTTTCAAGCCCAGCCCGCCTACTAACCCGGGCGAGCCGGGCCGGCCCATCGGGCCGGGTCGATTTTGACATCTCTAATTTAGATCAAAGAATTTATCCCTAACGTAAGAAATTCGTTTTCTTATTTAATCACACCTCCCAAACTAGAACCTAAAATTAGAATAAAAAGTTATTACTAATTTGCAGTTTGATAATATTTGTAGGAAAAAAGAAAAGAAAAGAAAAGATGTGTGTGTGAATATATACATAATTAGGGGTAAAAG
Source organism: Salvia miltiorrhiza (assembly GCF_028751815.1). Taxonomy (NCBI): domain Eukaryota; kingdom Viridiplantae; phylum Streptophyta; class Magnoliopsida; order Lamiales; family Lamiaceae; genus Salvia; species Salvia miltiorrhiza. The sequence goes on from NW_026651539.1 coordinate 327,414, forward strand.
AGAGGAGGTTTTCGGTGGGTTGTTGAGACCTGCGGAGCGAAATCGAGGCTTTGTCTTCTCTTCTGAGTTTACAGACACACTCTCTTTCTCTCTCTACATATATACGTACAAACAACATGTATGTATAGGCGATCCCTTCCGTTTCCTCAATTTTCATTTTTGATCTGTAAGTCAAAGATTTTCTGCATCAATTCTGTAATTTTTTTAGGTCCTATGTGTTGAATTGATTCACAATTTTGCAGAATTTTCGTGTTTTTGTTATCTTCGTGTTCCGCGTTTCGCTTATTGGTGGAGTTGTAAAACCCTGGATCTTGTTCAATTTGGATGGGTTCGGGTTGTTTTTTGTGGAATTAGGCAGGTTTTGTCCTTGGATCTGTGTGTTTATTAGCTAGCTCGGATCAATTAGGGTTTTGAATTTTGTGACCGTGAAATTTGGGGGTGAGTTTTGTGGAATCTAAAGTTAGGTTTGATTGGATGGCTTCGAATCCTCCATTTACGGTGGAGGATAATACAGACGAGGATTTTTTTGATAAATTAGTGAATGATGACGACGATGTGGACTTTAAAGTCACCACATCGACGGAATCTGGAGCCCATCATGTCTTGACGGATGGGAATGAATCCGATGAGGCTAAGGCTTTTGCCAATTTGAGTATCAATGAGCTTGACGATCAGGATGAGGTTAATGTTGAACACGTCTCCAGTAGTGATCGTAGCACAATTGATGATATAATTGCAAAAGTGGAGACAGTGGAACAGATTAACAAAGTGGAAACAGGGGACAAACGTGGAATTCCTTTAGTATCGGCTGATTCATTTGAATTTGGTAACTTGATGCAAAAACTGGGAAATGAAAATGGTGGTGCTGATGTTTCGCACAATGCTGACAATGGTAAGACTACAGACGTGGGTGTCTCTGACGTGCCAACGTTGAGCAAGACTACTAGCGGATTAGGGGCTGCTGGAGTTAAGGAAGTTGCCTGGAGTGCCTTTAATGCGGATTCGGTTCAAAATGATAGTAATGGCTTTGGATCATACTCAGACTTTTTCACCGAATTTGGAGGGGCCAATGCGGGTGATGCATTTAGCAACACTGTAGGGGTCACTTCAAAGAATGGGCCACAAGATGCTATTGGAAATGATGTACATGGATCCAGCTATGTGGATAATACAGGTGGGCAGTACAATAATGAACATAATGATGGTATTGCAGCAAATCAGAGTTCAACTATGCAGGATTTGAGTAGCACCCAGTACTGGGAAAACCAATATCCAGGCTGGAAGTATGACCACAGTACTGGACAATGGTATCAGGTTGATGGCTATGATGTGGGTTCTAGTGTGCAAGCAAATGCTGACTCTAATGTAACTTCTACTTGGGGAGGCGGTGGTGGGCAGGTTGATCTCTCTTACATGCAGCAAACTTCCCATTCTGTATCTGGGGCTGTAGCTGAGGCGGGTATTACAGAGACTGTTTCTAATTGGAATCAGACCTCTCTGGCGAGTGATGCTACAGAAGCAACGAATTGGAATCAGGTGTCAGAAGTGAGTGGTGATAACAGTGTGGTTTCATCAGACTGGAATCAAGCTTCTAATGATAATAACGGTTACCCAGCTCATATGGTGTTTGATCCTCAGTACCCTGGATGGTACTATGATACTATTGCCCAAGAATGGCGAGCTTTGGAATCATATGCCCCATCAGCGCAGTCTACTGCTCAAGTTCACGATCAGATGAATAAGGATGATTATTCATCTACTGATATGTTTTCTCACAACAACAATCTGAAGGCAAGCAGTTTGCACGATCAAGGTAATAATTACAATCCTCAAGGCTTTGGCAGCCAAAGCCCGGATCAGAATTGGGTGGGATCAGTCAACAATTACAACCAACAGAACTCAAGAGTGTGGTTACCTGACAATGCTGGTAATACTGGTGAAGCTGCTTTACCATACACAGAAACTCAAGTTACAGAAAACAACTATGCACAGAATGTTCCTACCAGTCTGCATGGAAGTCAACAAAGTAATGTCCATTATGGGGTAAAAGGTCCATATTATGAGAATCTAAGCCAGCATCAGAACGACTATTCCATGCCTTCCCAGTTTGTTGGTGGAAACTTCAGTCAACAACAGTTCAATGACTCCAAAGTCAATCAGAACGACCCAAAATACTTTTCGAATGACTACTATAGCAATCAAAATTCTGTGAACTTCTCACAGCAGCAGATTCAGAAAACTCAAATGACATACAATCCAGCGTCAGGAAGGTCATCTGCTGGTCGTCCTGCTCATGCTTTAGTTGCCTTTGGTTTTGGCGGCAAGCTCATTGTGATGAAACATAATAACTCTAGTGAAAGTATGAACTTTGGAAGTCAGGTCAGTGTCTAAGCCATTCTCATAAGTTCTATCACTTAGTTTCCTTGTATTTCATGCTTATATATTTTTTTTTTCATGAAGAATCCCGTGGGAGGCTCAATATCTGTACTCAACTTATCAGAAGTTGTGACTGGCAGCATTGATAATGTAAACCATGTAAGGGGTGTTAGCACTTATTTCCAGGCTCTCTGCCGGCATTCTCTTCCAGGTCCTCTTACTGGTGGAAGTGTGGCCACAAAAGAGTTGAATAAATGGATTGAGGAAAGGTTAACAAATTCCGAGTCTACAGATATGGATTACAGAAAGGCTCAAGTGTTGAGGCTACTCCTGTCACTGTTAAAAATAGCTTGTCAGTTTTATGGAAAACTTCGATCTCCTTATGGCACAGATGCTGTGATGAAGGTAGATTACTATGTTCAAGTGAACGAGGAATTGATTTACTTTGTGATTACTTAAATTGTGCATAGACGGAGCTCTTCTTCTTTTTTGTCGACAATATCTGCTTCAGAAATTCGGTAGTCTCTTTCTGTAAACTTATCACTTGTTTTTTTGAGAAAACTGTAAACTTATCACTAATTGCATGAAATATACTTAATGGCAGCTGCTTGATATACGTTTTGTTTACTGTATTATGTTGTATCTCATGCTATTCACATTTTTTTTCCCTTCAAATATGTGATTAATCTGATTTTTATGTAACAGTGGTTTTTATATTGAACTACAGCGAGTTAAACAAATAAACAAGTAAATCTTAAACCCTGTCCTGTGAAAATCATAGAGGTGAGCTGTGGTAGTGTCTAGGATACCAGGTCAACAACGGTTTTTTCTGTTATTTTTCTTTGATTATCCTCCATGCCTCTGTTGGTCATGGACCAAGCTGTCAATCGCTATAAACTTTTATGCTGGATAAGCCTTATGCAAACTGAAGATATTAACATTGTGTTTGAGTTTGTAAAAGCGTATAGCCACTGAATCAAATTTCCTTGTACCTTGGTGATTTGAGTGTTGGATATCGATTGTTTGTTAATTATCCCTATAACTTTTGTTCTATTACAGAAATTAGCTGCTTATACATTTGTATCCATCGTCCGTGTCATTGTTTTGGTTTATGTCTGTATTTTCATTATTTTTGCCCCAACAGGAAAGTGATGCTCCAGAATCTGCAGTTGCCAAACTGTTTGCCTCTGCTAAAACAAATGGTATGCAGTTTAATCAGTATGGCAATGTTACCCAATGTTTGCAGCAACTTCCATCTGAAGGACAATTGCAGGTATTCAATTGTTTACCATGCAAATACATGTATGCTTTAATCAATAATTCTATATACGACTGATATAACTTCTGTTTTAGGCCACTGCTGCTGAGGTTCAAAATCTTCTGGTTTCCGGAAGAAAGAAGGAGGCTTTACAATGTGCACAGGAGGGACAGTTGTGGGGTCCTGCCCTTGTTCTTGCTGCACAACTTGGCGATCAAGTTAGTTCATAAGCACCTCAGTCCTGTTTCCGGTTAATGAAAATTAGAGTCCTCTCTTTGCCTATTTATGTAACTTTATCATAACTTTCTTGGCGAAACCCTATGCAGTTCTATGTTGAAACTGTCAAGCAAATGGCACTTCGCCAATTAGTGGCTGGATCACCCTTGCGAACATTGTGCCTGCTCATTGCTGGCCAACCAGCAGATGTGTTTTCTGCAGATATTACAGCTGCTAACAACATGGCTGGTGCTGTAAATGTGCCTCAGCAACCTGCACAGGTGTGAAGTAAATGCTTTGAAAAACTTTCTGCTATTTTACCTGTTATATATTTGAAATTTTTAGGTATGATAGTTGTTTCTAAAGGTTGAACATGTGGTGTTATGCATCACTATAAGATCTAGTTGGATATTATATCTATTTCCCTCTGTTTCTTAATCTGTATCTTGTTAGGTTTTGGCAGCATGTTAAGTTTAAAAATCGTTATCTCTGTTTTGTATTGCAAAATACCCAGTTTGGAGCCAATTGCATGCTGGATGACTGGGAAGAAAATTTGGCTGTGATAACTGCAAATAGAACAAAGGATGATGAACTTGTTCTTATCCATCTTGGTGATTGCTTGTGGAAGGAAAGAAGTGATGTATGTCTAATTTCTCTCGATGTATTCATTTATTTACTTTCGGAAGTTCCTTCAATCCTTGCTAACTCGTGAATTATTGAATTGCTGAATGATTTGCTCAGATAATTGCTGCTCATATATGCTATTTGGTTGCGGAAGCTAGCTTTGAGCCATATTCAGACAGTGCAAGATTGTGTCTTATCGGTGCAGATCACTGGAAATCGCCGCGGACTTATGCAGGTCCAGAAGCAATTCAGGTTTGCCTGATTTACCATTTACTGGGTAGAACAGTCCTTTTAACTTTTGAGAACACGTAACACTACCTAGGGTACTGGTTTTTTCAATCAGCCCGTGTAGAGCAGTCCTTTTAACTTTTGAGAACACGTAACACTGCCTAGGGTAATGGTTTTTCAATCAGCCCGTCTAGGCATGGGTTGTTTTTACTGCTCCGAGATATCTGCTTTAGTGTGGGTCAACTGATTTGTAGCATGTAACTTAACATCCACTTAGTGTCAACAAATTTTAAGAATACTTTTTTGTGTTTGATTCCGTATTTCCGTGTGGATAGAATTCCTCCAAGGCCAGGTAAACTGCGGTTGCTTCTGGGCTAAAGTACTTTGCAGAGGCATAATATATTAGATAGTTTTATTCTGTATGTATTTAGGATATTGATATTAGCCCCAACTGCATGTTTGACCGTTCTGTATTTTAACAGAGGACGGAGATATATGAGTATTCAAAGACACTTGGGAACTCTCAGTTTGTCCTACTTCCATTTCAACCTTATAAGTATGTATATGCACTCATGTTGGCTGAAGTTGGGAGGACATCCGAGGCATTAAAGTATTTATCTTATACCTTTAACTTCTTTTGTGGATTATTGCCTTTGTTCTATGGATCTTGTCTTTGTTTTCTATAATTATTTTGGTTTTGCTGTAGGTACTGTCAAGCAGTACTAAAATCGCTTAAAACTGGTCGAACTCTGGAGCTGGAGAATCTGAGGAATTTAGTTTCATCCCTTGAGGAAAGGATTAAAGCTCATCAACAGGTATCTGTGCTTTCCTTTCATATACGTCAGCAATATTTGGTAAATTCTTAGAACTGGAACCTCTTGTGATGCAGGGAGGATTCTCTGTAAACTTAGCTCCCAAGGAATTTATTGGTAAATTGCTAAACCTTTTTGATAGTACTGCACATCGTGTTGTTGGGGGCCTGCCACCACCTATACCAACAGCAGGGGGTGCTGTTCACGGTAATGAGAGTCATTACCAGTCCACTGGACCTAGAGTATCAAGTAGTCAATCAACGATGGCTATGTCGTCATTAGTTCCTCAATCCATGGAGCCTATAAATGAATGGGCAGCTGATAACAAAAAGATTATGCACACAAGAAGTGTTTCAGAACCTGACTTTGGAAGGAGTCCAATGCAGGTTTCTTTCAACCTTTTTAAATGCTATTTTGCCTGAAGAGGCTTGTTCAGATATATTGAATGATCTCATATGTTTCTGCAAATAATTATATGATATATTTTCTTGACATGTAGAGTCAGGCTGATCCATCAAAAGAAGCAAGTCCTACTGGCACACAGGACAAAGCATCAGTGGCAGGTGGTACGTCTCGCTTAGGTCGTTTTAGTTTTGGATCTCAGCTGTTTCAGAAGACTGTTGGTTTAGTACTCAAACCTCGTCAAGGCCGCCAGGTAAATTGAAGGAGCTCCCTGTTTCCCAAAAATTTGCCTTGAAGACACTTTTTAATTTTTAGTAAAGCATTTATTGATTGGTTGATCCTGTTTCTGCTTTTTTCTAGGCGAAATTGGGTGAAACAAATAAGTTCCGTTACGATGACAAACTCAAGAGATGGGTGGAGGAAGGTGCTGAACCTCCAGCACCTGAAGCAGTTCTTCCACCACCACCAAAGGCTGCAGTTTTTCAGAATGGAGCATCAGAAATGAGTTCATTGCAAAATGAACCTCCTCATAACAATGGGAATCTAGAATTTAAAAGCCCAAGCACTATGGATAACAGTTCAGGAATGCCACCACTTCCTCCGACAGCCAATCAGTACTCAGCACGTGGAAGGATTGGTGTTCGCGCTAGGTAAATTCTTAACACTTCTTAACACTGCTTTTTTTTATTCGTGGTGCTACTTAGATTATCTTTCACTGTGCGTGGAAACAGAACAGAACAATCGGGGATTTAACTTATATTCCCTCCGTCCACCAATTCGTGTCCTAGGGGAAAAGGGGGCACGGGTTTTAAGAAAAAGTGTATTATTTATTTGTTGAGTGGAGAAGGGGGCACGATTTTTAAGAAAAAGTGATTTATTTGTTAAGGAGATAGTTACTAAAAATGGGTAGGACACGAATTGGTGGACGGACCAAAATGGCAAATTAGGACACGAATTGGTGGATAGAGGGAGTAGTAACTGCTCAAGCTTCCCAGCTTTCATCTATCCCATGTTGTTATTCTGGGATTTGGGTGTTGTATTACTAGTGATCCCATAAATGCTAGGGTATCTACCCATGGCATCCTTTTGAACTATTACTGGTTTGCTGTTGAGACGGCAACATGCTTGTGATAACAAGGGAACTGATGTTGCAACTGTTTGAAAGAGATGCTATCAGTTAAACAATACTTAGCTCTATCTGATTAGTTCTCTCTTTTAATGGCTAGGTATGTTGACACTTTCAACAGAGGTGGTGGGAACACAGTAAGTGGGTTCCAGTCGCCTTCTGTACCTTCTGCTAAACCAGCGGGTGGCGTAAACCCAAAATTCTTTGTTCCGACACCAGTATCCCCTGCTGAGCAGCCAGTTGTTGATACCCATGTAGAAGAAAAGCAAAATGCTTCCACTACTTATGAAAACCCTTCTTCCTCTCCTCCAAATGACTCGTTCCATTCGCCTCCTCCCTCATCTTCCATGGCGGCCATGCAAAGATTTGGTAGCATGAGTAACATATACAACAAGGGGGGGAGTGATAATTCCTTTGCCTCACATTCACGGCGCACTGCTTCATGGGGTGGAAGCTTAAATGATTCAATGAGCCCTCCAAATAAGACACAGCCTGTGGGAGAGGCAACGGGTATGCGCCCTTCAATGTTCATGCCAAGTGACACATCGTTAGCAGATTCCTCGGTGAATGGTGGCAGCTTCGGAGAAGATCTACAAGAAGTCGAACTCTGATATCCTCGAGATGTACATAACAAATTTTGCCATACAGCCACAGAGCCTGCTCAATTCACAGATTGTCTGCAGCAAGTGATGGAGATCGACAATTTTCTCTTTTTTCTTTTCTTTTTTTATAGCCTCTTTTATTTTCCTGGCCCCCGATTCTCCAATTATATGTTTATGTTTTTACAATTGTATTTTAAATGTTAGTTTGTTATGTAGTAGCCTACTATACTTTATAGAGGTTTGCTCATCATTCAAGATAGCGTGCGAACTGTACAGCTCATTTGTTTATTTATTTGAGCAAAGAATCGGAATGTTGCAGCAAAGGATTTTGATAAGTTATAATAGTTGAATAAGATGTAACATTTTGTTTCATTTGCTAAATGCCTGATTATCAATGAAAATCTACGCTGTTTAATGATACTCTTTTGCTTTGGCCAATTGCTCCCTTACAGGTATACGAAGTGGGAAGATCACAATCACTGATTTTGAATATATATGCTCTTGTGAGATATTCAATGACCAAACTTTATGGTCACTCGCTTCTTTATCTGTCTTTTTTATGGCAAAAGAAAGTGATTTGGATTCTTTAAGATACAATAGTAACAATGTACAGCAAAAAATAATATAACTGCAAAATCTTGGTGTTCCAACGAGGAAGGTAATTACAATTGAAATCATAGTTTGAACATGTCAAAAATCAGCTGATCCAGGTGCACGAGGGAAGGGTATTGCATCTCTTATATTGTCAACACCAGTTGCGAACTGCACGAGCCTCTCAAACCCCAATCCGAATCCGGCATGGGGAACTGCCGCACAAGAAATACTAGGTTTCATTCAATCATTCTCAGGGTGCATTTTTAGACACTTTTATTCACATAATTAAGAGTGCAAAAATAGTCCTATATACTTCCTAAGTATGCAGTTTCAGTACATTTTGCCAAAAACTTTAAATTTGGGGCCTTTTGATGAAACCCAAATACGGGTACCGGCTCACAGATCTTGACACTTGAGATGGTCTCACACAATACTCCCATAATGAATATATTTGTGAACAATCCATGAAAGTGTCATTGAAAATTCCGAGATTCTTAGGCTTTTTTTTTTTGGCAAAAACTAGGGTAAAAAGGACATTGTACGCTTCTCAAAGTATTTAGGTTTGACCCCCCCACCCAATAATATTTAGGGCTAATATAGCATTTCACCCTCAATTTTGACACTTGCATACGCCTTCAGCATAAGCTATCTCGCTTTAACTCAATAAGATGGGAATGCAAAATTGGATGAAGTATAAGCACCTGAACCATATCGCCGCAGGTCAAGATACCACCAGTAGCTCTCCTTGTTGAGCTTCAAATCATCCAACCTTTGTTCCAAATAATCAAGGCGTTCTTCTCTTTGGCTTCCACCAATTAGTTCACCAATCTGAAGAATAGTAGTTTTTAGAAGACAAAAGAAAATAGAAAAGAATATTTAAAATGCAGAGGCCATAAAATCTCTTTGTAAAGATTTTTCTGCATGCCTCAGTGACACCTTAGAATCAGGTGGTGGGTGGGTTTGGTGGGGGGTGCAGTAGGAATGTGGCATAAGTAGATTGCATGGAGTCGGAAGATAAAACCTAGCAGATTGAGATAGAACACTGTGCACACTTCAATCCAAATGGACGCAGGCTATTGTTCTCTCTAATTACATTATATTTCATATTCAGATTATCGATCTGATAGATAGAACCGTGAGTCTGCCAGAGATTTACCCGAGGAACCAACATATCCATGGCTGCAACAGTCCGTCCATCATCATTTTGGCGCATGTAAAATGCCTTGATAGCCTGAGAGTTAAGAGAACAAAAGTTCAATCACCAATCAATAAAAGAACATATGCACATAAACCCAAGAAAAAGGTATTCTTACCTTCGGATAATCTCTTACAATTACAGGACATCCACCGAAAGCCTGCTCAGTTATATATCGTTCATGCTCACTTTGCAGATCACATCCCCATGTTACCTATAAACAACATATTGGGTCAGTCCACCATGTAGAGCAAGTTTAGCATAAAAATTGCATTGATAGCAGTAAAAAAGAATGGATGGCACTTGAAAATAAGACTTCTACGAACTGCAGTATGACATTGTTCAGTCAATTCTTGTGCTGGCTTTAGATGTATTATTGAGATTGCCAATCCTAATTGGCAAAAATAAAAAAATGAAGTAAATAAGTGTTGGCCTTAAGACAAATACCGGAAATTCAAATTTCTTCTTTGCTTTCAGGAGAAGTTCAATTGCATCAGTGTATGTCAGCTGGACAACCTTTTTCTCAACTACATCCTGACAAGCGTGTTTCAAAATGACACAACAATCAGTAATATAAGACGAGCATATAAGAGTATAAGACATAGCATAAATAGTAGAAAAATAAAGGGGGGCATGATGGAGGCATAAGAGATGCTTTTAGAAAACAAGGAAAAAGATAAAGAAGGCCCAAATGACTAAACAAGAATCCATACACTTAGCCGGTCGATGATTCCTTTCTCAATCCAAGTATTGAAGAAATCCATATCTTCCTTGCAGTTTTCAAGAATGTATTTTACCTTTCAAGCAAAATTAGAAAATAAGTCAGTGTTAAACACATAGCACGAATCAAAGGATGTCAATAAAAGAATAAAAGGAAAATAGGTTTGCAAGGTAACCTACTACATACTGGAGATATGCAGTTGCACAAGCCATGTCATCTTCTAAATCAGCAAATGCAAGTTCTGGTTCAATCATCTTGGGAAAAAGAAGCAGTAGTTAAGATTTTTGCCACGATCCAAATGCACCATGAAACACTAATTTCTGGAAGGGAACAATTGAAAAGAAAACAAATACGAAGTAAATATGTGAACAACTTTCATAAATACTATGTATACCCAAAATTCAGCCAAGTGCCGAGACGTATTTGAATTTTCTGCTCTAAATGTAGGACCAAAAGTATATACCTGGCAGAGAGCCAAAAAATATTATCAGACAATATACGCAACATGTACATAAGCAAATGTAAGAGATCCCAGAGATAGCTTTAAATTGCTAATTGTACACTAGTGGTAAGTACATCTGTACATATTAATTGACAAGCAAGAGTTTTACATCAGTAAGAGCAGTAGCATATGTTTCCGCATTCAGCTGCCCAGATACCGTTAGGAAAGCTGGTTTTCCAAAAAAGTCCTGCCCAGACAATAAACAAAGAACACATCATAATTTGATAAAAAAGACTGGCTTCCATTGCAGAGAGACAATAAACAACATTTAAAAGATTCTTCTGCAGTATCTAGTAATCATTTTATGCATCAAAGACTGACCATAAGAATTGCTATAACCATTTTAATGCATCAAAGACAGATAGACGAAGGCAGAGATCAAGAAGAAATTATGTAACTGCGATAAATCTCCTCAAAAGTGGCCTACGGCAAGCTGTCCCGCAAAAAATAATATTTCTCGATAAATCTCAACAATAGCAGAAACCCTTATAAATACTACCCTACTCAAAACCTAAGCCCATGCACATCGGACTGACAATGGAAATTAACAAGGGAAATAATAAATAAGAACAATAAAACTAACAACTAGTACTGGGTCACTGCCCTCTTCCCGCGAGCATACATACACCATCGACGGCACCCGCGCTCTATAAAAGACTGTCGAAAAGAATTGTTTTATTTTCAATGCTTTATTTTACATAAGAATACAATGGAAAGTAGTACTCCATCACATGATATCTGCCACAGAAATACAGAAAAAGGTACATAGCTTATAGATCGGAGCATCCTTTGAAGAATTTACTTAAATGACTGTAACCTAAGGACCACCCCAAGCAAAACACTCGGTGAAATTGAACCACAGAAAGCTCACAAGGAGAAGTGGAGAACAAATCAGCAAAATTTACATAACAGAATATAAATGTTGTAACAGCCCATCAACAGCCACTGTAGCCCATGCTTTGCTCCTTAATACCAACATTGTTAATCTAAATCTACTCTGACTCTCCAATCACCAGAAAATTATTTCTTTTGGGTCTGATTTTATTTGATTTGGAAACAATGTGACAAAAATCATAATTCAAATTTTCCTTTTGTTAATAATAAATTTCAGCTTAACTGAGTCTATAGTAAATCAACAGAAGAGTTATCTCGCTTCAATTCTATGGTTTTACCAAATGAACACCCCTCAAGTTTCAGGAAAAAGTGAGAGCAAAGATATAGCCAATCAGCTTATAGAAGATGGAAAACAAAAATTATGGTGAAAAACAAGAGAAGATAGAAAAAGTAAGGTATTGGACAAGAAAAGCATGAATAGCAAGAGCAGGAGGTTTCATTCATTATAGAAGATTCGGCTTCTTGTAGATGGTTTTGACAAAGGAAAAGTACAGAGATGAAAACCTTACCTTGGACCAATCGATTGAACCATCCTTTGTTGCGGGGATGGCTTTAACTGGAGAATGCGCAGGTTCACTGGTGTTCGGAACCTGTTCAAGGAACAAATCCTGTCCCGTCAACCAGCAAATATAGAACATATTTATAATCCCACGGGATGGAACTTCTATATAAGTAGAAGCAAACTTGTGAAAATGGAACTAGTAAAGTGCCAACCATTATTCCTCAAACAAATAAATCAAGAAATTGGGTAACCAGTGAATGACATGGATTTATGATTGTTTGCAGGGATCAAGATAAAACTGGAGAATAATTTGCAAGGGTGCAATGAAGCCATCAAGCAGATTTTAGTGATGAACATATTTGAGTGTCCAAACAATGGGATGAGCACCTAAACCTGATCCGACTCAATTGAAGGGTAAAAGCAAAATATGTTGAACAACTTATATCACGATGTTTTAATAAGCAAAGACAGAGAATTAATTACACAGCACCACAAGATTGCAGGATAAGCATGACGTGTGAAACTTGAGCACATGTTTTTTACTTAGATTCTATTTGGTAGAAACACATACCAAGGTTGTTACACAAAACTGTTCACCAGCTCCTTCACAATCTGAAGCAGTTATGATTGGGCTGGAAAGCCAAACAAAGCCATTTTCTTGGAAAAATTTGTGTGTGGCATAGGCCAAAGCATTCCGCACTCTTGAAACCTAAGCCAAAAACGGATATAATATTTTCTTAATACAGGCTAATTGAAATAGCTATACGCTGATTAATAATATCCAAAGCACTGATACTTGATGTTAGCAAAAGACTGAAATAAACATTACATATACAGACAAGAAAGCACAATATATCTATGATCACAAGATCTGGAAGAAAGATAATCTTTCACTTTAATGTAGCCAATAAACTGTGCCTGAACTGAATGAATAATTCTTCACAGAAGCAGAAGTATTCTTTAGGCTAAGGATGCTGCAGAAGAAAGAAAATAGGCACAAATGGCCATATCAAGGAAATAGCCTACAATGTAAATGGGAAGATTGTAAAACTTCTGAAGTTGTTCAAACTATATTATGCTAATCAACATGGAATGATTCACTGACTTTCTAGTTTCTACCAAACTAGTAAAAGATGCATGCAGAAATCACCTTTTAGAAGGCTTGAGATCTGGTTCTTTTACTCTAGTCGAAATGATAGTGTCCATAGAATATAAAAAAACATTGGGAGTGGAGGGAAGGATGGGGTGAAATCAGAACCTGTCATTCAATATTCATTTGCTCCTTTTAAAGTGAAGATGAGTCTTACCGCCCCAAAAGTATTTGTACGTGGACGCAGATGAGCCTTAGTTCTTAAAAACTCTCTGCTGACCCTTTTCTTCTGGATAGGGAAAGAAGGATCACTTGTACCAACCTACAGAAAAGGTTAATTATAAAACAATTTCATAGTCACAACATATATGAAGAAAACATAACAGACAGTATAGTATACAACATACGTTAAAGTGGACAAATGCATCCACGTCAACCACGTAACCAATATTTAATCTTCTGTTATTTATGGCATGTGAAGCTTTTACATTATTTGTTAGACCATCTTGAATTTCAGAACCATCTTAAGATGAATTTTAAGAATCTATTTGCATATATCATCAATTACAGCTATAAGAACTGCATAGAAACTTTGTTGTTTGTTTATTGTGTACTTATCAAATAATTTTATGTGTGTTTGCAGTCGCATACTATAGAAGGTTTTATTGTAGTCATAGTCTCGTGCTCAATCACTGCTTTTGAGCCTTCAATCAAACAGATCAGAACCACAATCAAGAAGATAATAGCACTTCAAGAGGATACAATCATACAAAGGACAAAAGGATCAACAATATTAGAAATTGCCATATGTATCCAGCACTTTTGGTTGAAAGTGCAAAGACATAACCAATATGTAAGAGGTGGACATCCACAGCCTTACATAGAAAATATTACAAGGCTCAAGTTCCTATGTCTAAGTTTTTATTGCCATCATCATTGGCAGAATCATGTACATGCTACAGGAAAAAAAAATGTAGATCGTTTTGTTATACTATGTAATATGGCAGAAATTGTGAATTTCAAGTCAACTAGTCTAGCCATAATCATCTTCTTGACACAAAACCACATAAAAATAAGCTAGATATGCCTGTTCCTGAGCAAAAGATAATAAAGCTAACTTCATAGAACATTTGAATGGTCCAGTTACTCCCTGAACCAACAACATGAAGAGATTTCTTGATGACAGAACCATTATCATTTCCAAATTAATGCAAAAAAGAAGTCTAAGAACTACAGTATTGAAAATAAAAATTATTACTATAAGATAAAGATTAAATTTTGATGAGAAGTATTTACCGTAACAAGTTTGTCGACCTTCAATTCTACTTTTTGCTTTGACCCTTGACTGGCTACTATGGTTCCTTGTATCCACACTGAAGCACCAGTAGAAATGACACCGCTCTCCACCTAATAAGAGGAATTGATAACAAAAATGACAAAACAGACCCCCCAATCTACATTATTACAGGAAAGTGAAAGAAAAAAAAAACAGAATTAAGAGACAAATGTAGGCGAGGTCCAGAAATAAAAACAGAAGCCAAATCCAGAAGCCATCAAGCTATGCACAGGCTCACATCACCAAAATTTACAAGCAAATTTGCATGTGCTCTTACAAAGTTGCAAGGGTATAAACTCCTAATACTCTTACAAATTTGTCTGTCCCATTCAAAAGGTTTATTGTAGTTCAGGTACAGTGGTTGACCCTAAAGGAGGAGAAGCTTTAACCATATGTATCCAATTCTTATTTGACTCAATTGTGAATGATACCCACTGATTCCCCTGGCCTAATATTTTATCCCAAGAAACATCTAAAGTTTTTTACAATAAATAATGTTCTTACAATAGTTAATATGAATGACTACTTGACACTAATGGAGCTTGCCCATAAGTTCAAGTCTGGAGATCATGTCTCAAAGTTCAAAGAAACCATTTAAAACCTTCATTTCAAGAAAGGTCTCTGGCTTATTCGAAAGAATCAAAACGTGGCCATTAATACTTGGCATTATCATAATATCTGTTCTGTCTGCTTCATCTTCATGTTAAGATAGATGAAGTGAAAAGAAAAACCACATAAAAATCTGAGCGAAAGTGAAAAGAAAAACACCCACAAGCGCACAAAAAGAGATACCAAAAACAAAATAAACAAACAAACTAGCTCTCTTTCTCGACAGTTCCCTTCTCAAAAGCCTGGACAGAGCTTCACTTAGACATACAAATCTTATTGTATCTCATGCATTCATATACTTTAGATATTTTAACTTTCAATTTCCTAATTTTATTGAATTACATCGGTTATGATGTTCAATTTATTAATAAATCAAAACAACCAGGGAAACAATAACATTTCAATAATTTGAGTCATACAGTGCGATTAAGAAGTAAACACTAATCAAATTGTGCAACTTCATCAAAGAATCATTCCAAGAACTCCTACCCTGAAACTACAATATAGGGTCAATCTCTCAATTTCCAGCAGTTAGAAAATGGCAATCAAGCAAGGGAGACATGAAGAAAATTCCACAACTCTTATAATTCAAGGGTTACACCGCACGTTGCACAAAGGGCGAAGAAGTAGGCTCAGTCGTTTGGCTGTGCATTAGTTAAACTAACAAGGAATAGAATCCTTAACCTAGAACACCAAAGTGGAAACAATAAACTCTCAGAGAAATATAGGGCTCCAAATGAGGTATTCCATTATAAATCCAGGATAAGGACTCACACAAGAATGGTCCCCCAGCATGCTGAATAACAAGTTTTATGCACTTTATTAGATGAAGACTATGAAATTAAGTTGTCAAACAAAGAGAACAAAAGGTAACTACTGAAACAAATCCCTCCGTACAGAAAATACTAGTAGATTTTATGTGCCATCTAAGTGGTTGGAGAAGAGCAATGCAGCATCGCACATCTTGCAGTAGTTTTTTTTAGGGAAAGAGAGAACAATTCACTTGCACAGGTCCACCATAAGAACAGAACTCGACTGGGATCAATCACACAACAAAAGAAATGCACAACAATGAAGAATATCTAAAGAATTCCGATTAGCATTATTAACTTTACCTGATCATAACCTTCGGCATCGGAACTCATTACACATTGCATGCTTGAAAGACAAGAACCATCATTGACCTATTCACCACAAAAAACATTATTCAACAATCAAAATACTTTGCCATCTTTTACGGTTAGGAAAATGCCAATCAATCACAAACTGGAATAGAAATCGCACCTCGATGAACGTGACGCTGCTCTGAGCCCTGAGCGTTCTAACCCATCCCCTAACTACAAGAGTCTCCCCCAATCGATTCAATCCCTCATCAACTCCTCCTTTAATGTCCACAATCTTGAGCTTCCTGCGAAACTCGCGGATTTTCGCGCCTTTTTCCAGCTCGATTGGCTCGGCCTTAGTAGCCTCGCCGGAGGAGACGCTGGCAGAAACCACGGTGCAGAACCTGCGATGGTGGCGGGAGACCGCGGCGGAAGAGAAAAGAAGCAGCGGAGCAACCGAACGATTGATTGTGGGATTGTTGAAAGGAGCCAAGAGAGGGGAGGCGGCGGAGGATAACGGTTTGAGGAGGCGGAGCGTTGTGGCGGCAGCCGCCATTGAGTGTGTGTGTGTGAGGTTTTGGATTAAACTGATAAGTCGGCCACTCTCCCGCTTGCATTCCCCAGCTACCATTTACATCTTTCTTTTATCATATCACTAATTTTTATGGGTAAAATCCTGCTACACAGTTTATATATTATTGATGAATTTGTGTGGTTCAATCTTAACTTCACTGTTTTGAGTCATTAATTGATAATTTAGAAAACTTAACAATTTAGAGAAAATAAATAAATTCAAATTTCATATTTTTTGAGTTAATACTATTGATGTTTATTTTGTATATTTGAGTTTTATGAAAGTAATAGGAGTGTATAACTAAAACTCACTCCGTCCTAATAATAACGTCCCAAAAAAATTGAGGACATAAATTTAAAAAAATGTAAATAAAGTAAGAGAGATATATAGAGTGATGAAAAAATAAGAGACAAATAAAATAAATGAGGAAATAGATAGAAATAAGGGTTAAGTATCAAATAAGCCGAGGCCCTTATCACGTTTAGCTCCCTATAGTCGAAGTTGGGCCAACTAAACCGTCATACTGCCTAAAATCGAATAATCGGGCCCTCCGCCCTAACGGCGACTTAACGCTGTTTGTTTTCAATTATTTTTTTTTAAATTTTGTTGGTTGTGCTTCATCGCCGAAATAAGTGAGGCTTCTTCTGCTGCTTTCCAATGTCTCTCTGCCTCTGGGCTCTGATCATTCAATTTCACCCCTCTATCTCTTTATACAACAAACTTCTGATACGATGAGATAAGAACAAAAATTCATTACACCAATCCAAATATCCTCGCCTCAATGCGTCGCAGACGCTCACATTTCTCGTAATTCACACACGCAATATGCATACACCCTGCTGTATCTATATATAGGAAAGAAAGAAAAAAGAGTGCCATTTTACCTCTGGAGAATTTCAGGATTGCACTTTTGATAAAGGTGTAGTGGATAAAATCCGACTGACCAGAGGTCAGCGAAATCCTCTGCTCGGGGCGACCTCCCTGCTCGCCGCGATTCCTCTGGCGCCTCGCCAGAGGAATCAGCGAAGTCCTCGCCAGAGGAGTCAGCGAAACCCTCGCCAGAGGGATCAGCGAATTCTCTGCTCAGGGCGACTTCCCTGCTCGCCGCGATTCCTCTGCTCGGGGCGACCTCCCTACTCGCCTCGATTCCTCTGCTATGGTAGAGGAGCGACCCCTCTGCTCTGACAGCGGCATGATCTCTCTGCTCGGGCATAGGCGTGACCCCTCCGTCCTGGCAGCGGCACCATAGTAAACATCTCAACACGAAAGCAAACAAACGGAATTATACGCTTACGAAAACCTAGTCAAACGTGGGTGACTAGGTCAAACGAAAGTCGCGGAAGATCATTTCCTAAAAATCCGGAGCCGCTAGGGTTTCAAAGAACATTCCAACAAACCCTAGAAGGGCAGCGACTTGGAGAAAAAGAAACGAACGAGATCAGGGATACGATCCCCCAAATATCGGAACGACCAGGGTTTAAGGGGACGTGCCAGCAAAACCCTAGCCGTCAGGCCCATACCTATATATACTACTTCATTAACACAATGAAGGGGACGCCGTCATTAACACTCAGACTGATACTTACGATCGTTCCCATTCCAACATATTCTCTAGCACTCTTCTGCCCCCACGCTCCCAGCCTTAGGTTTTCCGGTGATCAGATCAATCGGGACGACCCAACGGCCCACGCTCATTGCTCAAATCGCCTTCAACTCCGTCGACCAAATCGACTTGATTCACTATTTCATTTACTTTCAATTGCTTTCAATACGATTTTTATTACTATTGTTTACTGACTTGAGCGTCGGAGGCCCTTCCATCGACACCCCCACCGGTGCTCTTCGGAGGGCTCTAAAGTTACTTGTGGTCTCAGGTTGCTAGTGCCCGTCGATCCTGACGTCATTTCCGTGATTGTTGGATTCATCCCCCACAAAAGGCAACCCATAATTCAATGCCCTCTTTCTTAACAGAATTCATTTATTTATACAGCTCAACTTCTTTCCCACGCCAAATATTGGGCATATGACCAAGTCCATTTATCAAAGTCTGCATCTTTTTGCAAAAGAAAGACAGTTTCTTGATTTGATTTTCTGAGATGGGATTGTGGTGGTGGCTGGCGGCTGCTGCGGTTGTGGCTGGATTGTTGGTTGGGGGTGTTTATAGCTTCCCGAAGGAGGATCTAGTGGTAAAATTGCCAGGTCAGCCGTCGGTTGGTGGTCTAATGCGCTTCATCGCCGACTACTTAACAAAAAAAAAAATTGAAAACAAACGGCGTTAAGTCACCGTTAGGGCGGAGGGCCCAATTATTCGATTTTAGGTAGTATGAGGATTTAGTTGGCCCAACTTCGACTATAGGGAGCTAAACGTGATAAGGGCCTCTATGTTAGGGGCTTATTTGATACTTAACCCTAGAAATAATAGATAAAAGTAAATTATTTCTTTTTTGAGTTGAGATATTATAAATGGGACGTCCAAAAAGAAAATTTGGGACATTATTATTGGAACGGAGGGAGTAGTATAACTTGTTTCTTTGAATCCAAATGAGTTCCGATTTTTTTCTAAAAAGATTATAGTATACCCTAACTTTAAGGTAATTGACCATAATAATCAATTATTAATTCAAAAATTGGAAAATAAATATAAAAAAGTGATTATTATAAACTCTAACTTTTAGTTTATTAAGTGAATTTTAGAGTGGTAACACGGAAATAAATAAAATAATCTGACTGGACGAAAATATGATTGTCATATTGGGCTGAATATGCTTATTCTAAAACACAATGAATCAAAAGTGAAGGAAAAAATTTAAGAAAATATAAAAAAGTTGAAAGTGATGATTGTCGATTGATATCCTTGCTTTAGATTATTAAGTGAATTTTAGACTGTGATAACACAAGAAACAAAAATCAAATAATTTGACTAGAGAAAGAAAATGATTGTTTAAAGGCTCCACTTGGGTTACAAGCCCACGCAATGGAGCACGAAAACATTACTTGTGTCAGTAATCAAGAATCTAATACCGATGTGGGATGAAAAGTATTAAAGTCATATCTCAACAAAATAACAATTTTATATTAACTGATTTATAAATGAAACTCATGTTGAAACAAGATAGCATTCAATGTTTACTATTTATTGCAATATGCTACACTCAACTAGGACATATTTGGAGGTAAAAACATATATTTTTATTATAGAGGGGAGGTGACCATTTCTTGTAAGAAAGCACATAAACAAGTGTGTGAAGAAAGGTTAGTATGAGAATTATAGCAGCTCCAATGATTATGAATGATATCAACTATCAAGCATCCAAATATCTCCTGGAATGACAAGAATCTGATGATGAAATCACAAGATTCTTTCCCAATCTGTTGAAGATCTATTCTTCTTTCATCCCAAGCAGAAGATGTGTAGTGCACCCTGTTGCTCGTGATCCAACAAAGATTGATTTTGTACTAAACATCCATTTAACAAACTTCAAAATCCCAACTCAAGGTTATAACATTTCATGCATATTCACTATGTAATTTTTTAAAGGAGAATCAATAATAATTCCTTATTTCCTTTTTATGGTGACTCAACCCTCAATCTAATGGTTGGAGAGGAAGTTGTCTTACCAACTGAGTTGCGGCTAGTTGTCACATATTCACTATGATGGAAGAACATAGGATTAACTCCACAAATTAATGCAAAAGGCGTCGAGATCAAGACGAGAACAATTCAATGAAAAATAACGAAATTGCTGTTCATCCCAATCAGTTGTAGCATCTACATGAAGAATCATGAACACAAGCAAGAACAAAGAAGCCAAGAATTCGAATTAAAAAAGGCATTACTGGTGCTCCAAAATTGTGATACAGAAGTAGGAATTCCTTCAATTTTTGTGAGTACAGATTTAACATATAAACCAACAGGAAAGTTGCTTTCAGCCCAAACTCATTGCAAAATTGATTATATGGATCATGCACCTTAGACTAATATCTGACAAATTGTCGTGTGTCATCTTCACCTTTCCTTCCATACGGGTTGCTCCTGCTGAATCCATGTCGGCTTCCATCAGTTTTATGTGATTTCTTTCTAAACTTAGAGGCATTGCTATCAATGTTTAAGTTTACTTTGGGAGGTGAAGTGAAACAGAATGAAGCAGCCACAGCCTGCCAAGAACCAAAGTCAGCAAGCAATCGGGCGTACACATACACAGGTGGAAAGGGTGACACGATATGCGCAGGTGGAAAGGGTGACACGATATGCCTATGCATGGCAAAGCAATATACTATAATTCAAGTAAATTACAAGTGCAATGTGAAATATATAAGGGAACTAATAGCTACTTCTATAGCAAGGCTCCCTAATTTATTTTTGCCAACTCCTACAGGAATATCGCGGCAAAATCTCCACCCCCAAGCCTTTGTGAGAAAAAATCAATAGTCGTTGCTTTGTGAAACTGTTTGCCATAGCACAACAATCAGAAGCAAATCAAATTACTTCCCACAACTAATGACAGACATCACAAGAAACTTTTATCTTACAAACAATTTCTACATTAATGCACTTTGTCACTGCAATTTTTAACAAATCCCACAATACATTTATTTGGGTATATGCATGATAGATGTTCCAGTTAGAAGAATATGAAGTACCTCTAGATCAAGCCTGTGAACATTAAAGATGTCCTTCATAGAGTGTGAATTGTAAGCGAGAATGTAAGATCTGTACGCATCTTTGGCCGACTTGTTTAAATGATAGTTTTCGGATATTATGCTTACCTGCATCACAAGCATAATGACAATTGTGTTTAAGCGAAATAGGATAAAGAGGGCACTGCACTTTCTAAGAAATTATGAAATCAAAGCCTTGTACACAAGAGCATACCAACTTGGATTGAGCATTCACTATCTTCTTCTCATCATATTCATACTCTTTGACTGGCACTTTGGCAGCCTGAAAATTCCAGAAATCACATTTTCAGGGAATAATAGAAGACAATAAGCATAAAAAATAGCATCATATGGCATGCCATCCTTCAAATGCTAATAACCGAAATCAAACAATAATACGAGCTACATTTAATAACCAAACAAAATTTTCTCCATGCACTAATAGACCTAAAAGAGATCTTCAGCCATCACAGGGTCCTTAAGAATATCATGATTGATTGAGGACAGGAAACTTCAGTTGCATAAGTTTATCGATCCCTGTTTCACATTTGGTTGAAGCTATTCATAAAGGAAAGGTAATGCCCAGGACCCCAGCAAAAGGAGAGTTAGATTAAGATCACAGTGCACCACTGATGCCCAGGACTCCAGCAACAAGAGCGCTAGATTAAGAACACAGGCACCGGTAACATTGCGTGGAATCACATAGGACTACTACCTTAAGATAACTAAGAAACTGTAGCTCTTCAGGGATCAGGAAAAGCAATGCATTCCCTTTTGCACCTGCCCCACGAGCTGTTCGACCAACTCTATGAATATATTCCTGAAAGCAATGACACCACAGGTGAGGAAGAGGTGGAATAGGAGACTAAAAACATTAGGGGTTTACAGAAGTCAACTTGACAGGAGCTGTTTGTCATTACCTTTGGCTCATCAGGAGGGTCATACTGCACAATCCAGTCCTAAAGAAAGAAGGGTAAAAATATTACCACCACAAGCCATGTATAAATTCTCTGAAATCCTTTTTTTTTTTTTTAATCTCAGGTCCTCAAGGGAATAAGGAACAGCTCGCCTTAAGTAAAAAAGCATACCACTGCAGGAATATCAAGGCCACGTGCAGCAACATCCGTACACAATAAGATACCCTTCTCAGCTTTGCAGAAATCAAAAAAGGTAGACGTTCTTTTCTGCTGCTTTTGCTTGCCATGGATATCTTCGCAATCAATCTGAATGTATCTAAGAAGTTCTGAATGGAACTTGACAGAATTGCAAGATGAGAAGAAAACCATGATTTTCTTTGACAGATTTTTCTTCAAGAAGGAATAGAGAAGATTAAATCTCTTGGCACAAGGGACAACACAATAACCTTGCTGCAGTCCTTCATTGGTGACCTACACCATTTAATGGTAAGTTAGTTTAGAATACCTTGTAATAACAAAAAGAGGAAGTAAACAACTTTCGCACCCTCTTTCTTCCATCATCCACGTCAATATAAACTGGCTTCGTCTGAAATGATAACCGTGCAAGGTCCTCAACCTGAAATGAGAATATGCAGTTTCCTTTTGTGTTTATCAAGGAGCAAATAAAACTAGGGTTTTCCAATCACATAAGCTGAAACTACACTTTTCCAATCACATAAGCATATACATATATATATATAGAGAGAGAAGGGTTCAACAGAGAAGCTAAATATTGTGGAGAATAGAGAATTCGTAAAATAAAAACGAACAGATCTATAATTTTAATGAACAGATCAATGTACCGCATGAACAACAATTTGCCCAGAGTTCGAATCCTGCTGGTGGCGAGTTTTTCTATATTTTTACTAAATACGTCTGTTCATTACTTATGTTGATCTGTTCGTAAAATATATAGATTTGTTCGTTCTCTCGAAAAAGATAATTCTCTGTTGAACTCAACCCTATATATATATATATATATATATATTCAAGTTTTGAAAACAAAATTGGGGCCAAAGCATTGGGAGACCAGACGAGTAGATAATTTAATGTTACCATTTCATTTTTTGTGTTTGATTACTATCAATTTCTTAGTTTTTTTTCCCGGAAATAACAGCTATAGAGGTCATCTCCTGGAAAAAGAATAGACGTACCTTCTTCGTTTGTGTAGCTGAGAAAAGAGCTGTTTGCCTCTCCTGCACATGTTGGCATATTAGAAAAGTCAGACATGAGTTACCATGAAGTGTATATACAACAATGGCAAATTAGAATACTTAGCAATTGCAATTGCAGTGACATATTAAATAATCAACTTTAGCTCTGGTGATATGTACCTTGGGCAAGATTTTAACAATTTGCTTCATTTCTTCTTCAAAATTAGCTTCCAAAATTCTATCAGCTTCATCAATCACAAGGCACTGCATATTCCAAAAAATGAGCATATAAGTAAGGCAAGAGTCCACTGACAACAAAAATAGATTCAACCTAGAAGGATGTGTGCGTCTTGGAGAAGCTCTGCATCTAAAACTTTGCAACAGAGATAAGTGATATGCAGCAGGAACTACCACGAGATATGCAGAAATAGAAAATTAGTGATGTGCATAACATAGCATTGAAAAGGCTCATCATGAGCATCCTTCTTTAGGTGTGTAAAAAGAAGCTTCCTCAATAACACTGGGATGGAATGCTTATTTATTGCAGCATAACATTTCTATAAAAACAAGTAAGAATCAAAATGGGACTTGGGGAGTTGCAGGGGAGACATTGAGTGGACACAGTCATATATACCTTCAGGTTTTTATATATAAAGCCCTTTGTATTTTGGAGATGGTCAAGAAGTCGACCAGGGGTTGCTACTAAAAGATTAACTCCTTTGACTATACGCTCTGCTTCTGTTCTTCGTGCTGCACCCCCAATTACCAATCCCAGTGTCTGTGAATGATACGTCATAAGGTCCTTAGCTACAGCATGTGTCTGCATCATTTAATGAAAGTTAAGTCTTTTAAAAATGCAAAAGTTCAAATTAAAGGATCTGTGCGGAACCAAATGATGTCAATTCATAGGTTACAAGTTAGAGGGATGGCCCCAAAATAAAGGCGGGGGATAGAGAGGAGTGTATTACATAGCCAACCCAAAAGAATCATGCACCACGGTAATTCAACAATCGACTTATATAAAAGGGCACAAGGAGCTGACAAGATTTGGCTTAGCCGCTTAGGTGAACGGAAGTGCACAAAGAGGTTTTAAAGTGTAGCCATCAGATTGTGAGTTCATGATACCACATGATGATTCACAAAATCTGAATGTCCAAGTTACCAAGAAGAGTAAAGCAAATAAGAAACATAAACTCAGTAGAAGGAAAATCCAACCCCTTATAACCTAGCATAGTTAATAATAAGATAAATTACTAATAACCTAGCATAGTTACTAATAAGATAAATTCCTCTGCACAAGCTTAGACAACTACAGATACATGAACATAAATATGTAATAACGGATGGTCTCAGTAACCACCAACAGGTGGAATCAACTAACATCGATTTTACTCTTCAAGATAGCCCGAAGAGGGACAGAGTAGTATTTTTTTATAGCATTGCTTATACACAGTGTAATACAGTTCTAAAGAAAGAAGCTTTAAGTCAAAAAAGTGTCTACAGTTGATATTGATGTGTATGTGTAGCATTATCGATACAAGTTAAAATGAAAAAGAAAAATGTGTACCTGTATGGCCAACTCCCTTGTTGGACAAATGACAATAACACCAGTCCCATTCCGAGGTGTGAAACGTATGTTAAACAACAATTCAACAGCTGGAACCAAAAAGGCAAGTGTTTTTCCAGAACCTGTCCTTGCAGCTCCAAGAACATCTTTGCCTTCCAAAAGTGGTGGAATTGCTCTAGCTTGGATCTTCATCATCATAACCCAACACAAAAAACACAAACAATCAGCAATTCCTTTCTGTCTAATCGGTATGAGCTCTATAGTGATCTCCAGTTAAATGATATTTATCGTGCAGAAATATCCGAACATAAAAACGATTCAACACAATTGGACATTCTAAAGAATCTGACTAGATGTGTGTTCCTAGGGCATATTATTTTACAGTTTCGCACGCCAATTAACTTAACACTGTATCTAGCAATGACGAAAATATTCAAGTAACATGTGATTACATCGCAAAAACTTGTGCCATAAACGACCTCAAAATCAGACTCACAGTTTGATTACCTGAGTCATATAGTCAAAGTTCATATCTTTGATGGCATCCATGGAGAGCTTTGACATCGGCAGCGCTTCAAAAGCTTCGGTGGTCATAATTCCCGATGAATTGACCTTCATCTCTTTCTTCAAACCACTCTCCTCATCTACCTTTTCTTCTTCTTGGTGGCTTTCTCCTCCGCTCTTCTCTTTCTTCTTCTCCACGACGGCCACTTGTTCATCCTCAACCTCGTGGTCTACTTCTTCTTCTCGTTTCAAGTCTTCAATTCCTACGTCTTCAGTTTGTAGGGGTTTAGGAGTTTTGCTTTTGTCTCTGCTTCTCTTGCGCTTCTTCTTGGAAGAATCCATAGCTCCTTTCCCTGCGATTTCAATAGCGGCCATAGTTGAGGAAGAGAGGGAGGCGGCAGCAAGTATTTGTAAACTTGAGTTTGCGCCCTTGGATTTGAGACACACAAACCCGGGTTAGATGGCCAACGGCTCACAAATTGGGCGGACCGGCCCACAATTAGTAAATGTCATGTCGGGATAAATATCAAAATAATGTCCTTGCAAGTGGTTGTAAAGTAAATCTCGAATTCGATTTAAAAATAAGGCATTTTCTAAACTAACCACATTTTATAATATAATTTTCTAGATTTGTTACATCTTAGAGCATCCGCATCGGTTACACGATAGCGGCCTACTCGTGTAAGGCTGTTATCGTGTAACCGATGCAGCCCAGTGTTACACGAGGGCTACACGTTCTATCGTGTAGCCCTTTCGACCGTTGGTGATTGGCGCAAAAATGCAAAATTCGAATTTGATTGCCTCGTTTTGCGTGTTTTGTTGACCGATTTTTTTATTTTTATTTTTTTTCCTCTTCTTTTTCTTCTTTTTTCTTCTTCTTCTTCTTCCTCACTTTCTTTCTTCCACCATTTTCTTCATCTTCCTCACTTCTTTTTTCATCATCTCTCTACATCTTCCATGGATCCACACAACCCAGCTTACTATGACCTAAATTGGTGTCCCGATCTATCCGACGACTATCATCCCGATTTGTCGGGATGTAACTTGGGGGATGCTCCTCCATCCGGCGAGGAGATGCCTTCGGCAGCCCATAGTGCCGCCAAACCGAAGAAAGGCAGCCGGAGGAAATAAGTCGCCCACAAGATCGGCATGACAGGCAGGCGCCGGTGGCGAAGGAAAGACTGCCCGTCATACCTACACCCCTGAAGAGACGGACATTATCGTCCAAATTTGGATGGAGGAGACAAATGACGCCATCCGTGGGACAAATAAAAAGGGGTACGATTACTGGAAGA
This sequence comes from Salvia miltiorrhiza, assembly GCF_028751815.1. NCBI lineage: Eukaryota > Viridiplantae > Streptophyta > Magnoliopsida > Lamiales > Lamiaceae > Salvia > Salvia miltiorrhiza. The sequence goes on from NW_026651539.1 coordinate 354,313, forward strand.
GGATTGTCGCCCGTGTCAACCCCATCATCGGCGCCAACCTCATGCACCACCAGATTTAAGGGCACTGGACCCGAGTGGCCCAAGAGGTGCGGCTGTGGGAGAGTATTTGGGTGGAGACGCGCAGTCGGTGGCCTTCCGGCCATTCTGACGATATGCTCCGGGACAAGGCCCAAACTCTTTTCAAAAGTCGGAGCGCAACTAACGCCTCCTTCAACTACTGGAACGCGTGGAAAATTCTCCGACACAATCACAAGTTCAAGTCGATGTACCTCGAGGGAGACGTGCATTCCTCCAAGAGGACAAAGACTACAGAGGAGGGCGTCTTCACCACCTCGGCGTCGGGCGAGGAGATCTCGTCTGCCCGGCCGATTGGGAACAAGGCGGCGGCGAGGGCGGTGAAAGCGAAGGGGAAGGGGAAGGCGGCAAGCTCCGAGCAACCATCGGAGTACAAAGAGGCATTGGAGCGGCCCGACCAGAACTTGAAAAAAATCACCGCCGAGTATGCCAAAAAGAACGAGCTCAAGGACAGGGAGCTCGATATGCAACTCCTCAGTCTGGATACGACGCATATGAGCGATGCACAAAGGATGGCCCACGAGCACATGGTCTAAGAAATGCTCAAGCGTTGTGGACTTATCTAGACTAGGATTTTAATTATGTTTTTTTTATGTAATTTTTAGATTTTTTATTTTAATGGAATTTTAATTATTAGTAAAATGTGTTATTTAAATTTGAGCTATTAAATTTAAGTGAAAAGCATAAAAATCAAAATTAAAGCTATCATGTAACCTCAATGCAGCTTCTTTACAACATGTGGTTCCCCCCATCATAAAGTAAGCTATCATGTAACACCAATGCGGATGCTCTTATACCCATTTTATTTTCTTATTATTTGTTTAGTATGAAAAAAATGTGTTGTATCATAAAAATATAAATGATTGGAGCTTGATTTTTATTTTGGAATATTCAGTATGAAGTGATCTTAATTGACGCGGCTTCAAATGAGCAATAATTCGATTTATGTGAATCATATATGCGCATTAAAAAGATTTATGCGCACCACACGATTAATGTGCATATTTAATGCAAGAATTTAATATATTTAATGTGGGAATTTGGTAAATTCTTGGACATTTATGCACAATTTATGTCAAATTCTTGGACTGAATTTGATGCATAAAAGCAGAGATTCATGTATAAAATTTGGGATTCACGCAAAAAATGAATTCATGCATAAAAGCAGGGATTTACACTAAAAATGTTCAAAAATTCATAGATTCACACAAAAATTCGGTAAAATTGATAAAATGGATTCGCGCAAAAATAGGATGAACAATAGCAGCTCCTACAAACTTCGTCCTCTATTTCGGCACTCCAACTGCAATCTCAAAAGAAAGAAGCTGCACACAAAAAGTGGAAGATGGAATATAACAGATGAATCATATACTAAGGCTTGAAATACTTTTCTCCTACGACTAATGGGCATCGCTGGCAGCATAGAAGGCACCGATTTTGATGAAGAAGAAAGGTCACAAAAATGCAAAAGTCCACAATACAAATGATGGGAAGTCTTTCCAGTAATAGATGTTTGACCAAGCATAGCAAAAGTCTACAAGCCTAAGCTTACTATGCAGATACTAATGTTCTCATGAAAAAAGAATTGCTTAGGTGCATGAAGTGACAAAATAAGGTTGCAGATATAGAATAAGAAAACAAATGGAAACACTTAGTTTTGTTGAAAATTAAAGAAAAAAATCGAATCTAGTTGATGGGGAAAATAGTAAACAGCGTGAAATCGGTGGAATCCCTATTTGAGAAAACCGAATGAGTGACTGATAATTTCTTTAATACTTTCTTTGTATTTGCTTACAATAGGACTTAGTCCAAAAGTGACCAAGGCCTCAAAAAACACTGATAAGCAAACTACTTATCATCCAAAAGAAGGTTGTCACGAGTGACCCAAACTAACAAGCTCAACAACCAAACGAGCACCAACTTAGGAATGATCCACACGTGACAACCCCAAAGGAAAAAACAAAAAGAGCTAAACATAAAACACAAAACCAACCTACACATATCTAAGTTTAAAATTAGGATATCCCAATTGATCCATTCTAACAAGTTTTAAAAAAATACCTAAGAACATTGGAAGCATCGAACGAAGAAATCACTGAAACATCATGTCCATAGAGAGCCATAAAGTCTGCTGGGCAGTTGCCCTCTTGATGAATGTGAGTGAATCGCACCTGTATACCACGCAGGATAAGCCGAATCCTGGTAACTGTGTGTCTTGTCGGGGCTAAACCATGCGTACCTGAATGGAGTAATGAAACTACAACTGCAGCATCCAACTCGGCCTAGACATGTATGGAGAAAGTGGCCGCGATATGAAGTCCATGAAAGAAGGCCTGAAGCTGTGCATCAAAACTGAAAGATGCTTGAAATGCAAAAAGTTGCCGGGATGGCACCTCTTGAGTCTCTGACCAACCCCTCTCCCCCTCCCTCTCGAGATATATATATTGAAACCTTAAAAATCCTTTGTCAGACATAGTCATCCGCAATGACACGGTTACTGTGAAGATCACATTGCGTCTTTGGCAATCGAGTAATCCTTTTGAATGTTGTATAGTGCCCCTCCAGAAAAGCCACTCGTTTCCCTACATCCACGAAGCGTAAGGCTCGCCTGAGTTCTTGGTTGATGGATCCCATGGCAGTTAGTAGTGCATGGGTGTGATTTGTGAGGCGGTGTCGGATAGCAGTCTTATTCGTTCGTGATGATACGCCGGAACAATAAATAGTCTATCTCGGCAATCTATTTTGGTAATAGAAAAATCAACTTTGTGAAGGAATATTGGAGAATTTCATGGCTACAGTAAGTCAGAAGAGTAAAAGGTTGTTGGTGTTTTTTGTGTTCACCAACCAGTCCTTATATAGAGAATTATATGCAAGGAATTTGGCGGTTAGCAATAAATTACCTGCAATGGTAATAAATTTCTATTGGTTCTTTCATCACAAAGAGTATAAGGCTCACATTAATTAATTCACACGGTTGTAAGTCAGTTAACATATAATGACATTGTGTGTTTATTGAGTATAGAATATGAAGACCAAGTGACAATTTGTATATTTATGTACATTTATTGCTTCGAATGGCCACTCATTTGCATAATTACCTTTTACCCTCTAAAAGGTGATGATTACAGTTTCTGAATAATTAAATTATAAATTATATTGAAAAACATGAAAGGCATGAACCATGAGTTGTTACATGAATCACCATAATCCCCAAGACATCTAAAAATAAATGAAAATAACAACTAACAAATATTTTTCATAAGAACATCTAGTCCTACCAAACAGGGTATTAATAACTAAAAACTAGAGACTACAAAAAACTAATACATTAGGAATGACTTTTGATGAGTTTAGACGAGTTAAAATAGCTGAGGCTAGAAAAAAATAAAAAATAGAAGGTTGTTAATAACCAACTCCACATACCACTTCAAGGCATTCATACGAACAAAAAAATTGATGTCATAATTTACAACAGACCACACCAAACTATACAAGAACGAGAGCCATGAACAAACAAGCAACTTGTATTTCAATGTCACCCCTAAAGCACATGGGGATATGTGGTGCTTTTCTAGACTGATGTTCACCATGTGCTCTATTGACTGGGGATGTAGTAGATTGATGTTTTTGAGTTATAGTGTATGTCTGCCCGACGAGAAACAGTGGCATCTGCCCTGATGCAACTTCTCGCTGATGATATTCGTCATATCATATGAATGCCTTTTGAGGTTTGAGGTTCAAGGAACACTTGTATTAATACCTCCCCAAATGCGTTGCATCCTTGCCAACACATTTAGCGGCATTCAATCATTCCCATATCGACAATGAGGATATAGCTTTCGAAGCATCGTCTTACGAATCCATAGCCTACATGGCAGGATATAAACAACATAGCAATTGTAAGTTCACAAGAGACCAAACAATTTGTAGGGTGAATCAAAATATCACTAACCTTAAACATTACTTATATATTGTTGCCACATGCCCTGTGCTAGTGCATCTCTCTTCGCATTCCACTTCGGGGATGACTCCACTCCGTCAACCTAGTCTTCGTGTTCTCGTTCTATATCATCATCCTCATTTAATAGAGAGTCATATTGTTGTTATATGGTATCAATAACCATTTCAGATCGAATAAAATTGTTAATTACGAAACATGCCATTATGAGCCTATTCTGAATTTTCACTGGGTAGTACGTAGTGCTCAGGAGTATTCCCCATCTCATCTTCATAATGTCGAAGGCACGCTTAATGGCACGTGTGTTTGAGGTTAAACAACTCTTCTGCATTTTTTGGCCTAGCGGTCGTAGGCCCCCATTCTTTTAGATATCTAACTTCTTTATAATGAGTGAAAAATCCTTCACTATTTGCGTAATCATTATCACACAACTAGTAGTTTCATTAATATGTGAACTCTCTTAATAAATCCATTATGTGAAGGATTGTGTAAAGTACTTGATACTATCAAAAAATGATGCAAGCTCTACTTATGATCTAGGACCTTTAACGAATGCTTTTGGCTATTTGGTATGATTATTAGCACAATTTTTTGCTTGGTTTATACATAAGCAACAAATTATCCTTTTGGAATTGTTGTTTATCGTATAAACTCATCAACTATATAAATAGATGTTTTTTGTATGGATGTCTTAGCTTTTCAACACATAAGATACAAGATAAGAAAAAGATTGTGTGTGCATGTTCTAAAAAAAAGTGTCATACTTCTAGTAGATATAAAAAATGACAAAAATGTTATACTTTTCGTGAACGAAGGGAATATTTGATTGATTCTATTAAATCTTAATAAATATAACTTCGATAGATACCATATTTAATTTTAGCATAAATTAATAAATTATTCGTATTACCTATTAAAAGATTATATATATTTATATAATACATAAAATCAACTACAACTTTCTCAAAAACAATAATTATAATTATTCAATCCATTTGAAAAATTTTATTTTAAAAAAATAATTTCCATTTTAGGGAAAGTTGGATGGGGAGATATGTCACACATTTAGATCTAAATTCAAACAAATCTCACCATTTTAATAATCACAAGAGCTTATATTTCTATTTTGATTCTATGATTTGTTTGGAGGGCCTATCTATCGATGAGTGAATTTATCTGTCACGTCCACTGCAAGAATCAACAATATTCCCCACCCAATTCTTACGTGGAATTTATTTTAATAATAAATTGATGTTATTGGATATAGTTAATGGGAAAACTAATGAATTTGTTTAAATTGATAAATAGGGATCCAATGGTATTGATCATAGAATCAAAGGGGCCTAATAAAGTGAAAAAGTTGTAGGACTGTAACGAAACAATATATCAAAGTACAAGGATCTCTAAATACAAACATAATAGAGAACTATATTAGGAAAGGTAAGTGCATGGCCTCTTAATGCATCATACCTAATTACCTATAAACTAAATTTTCACAATTAATTAGCAAATCATCAGAGCTTGATATAACATTAACTGCAAATTAACCATCCATCGTTATGCCAACAAGGGACGAGAAATCTTTTCTAGACTACGTTTGCTAAAATAAACCACCAGCTTCCCCCATGTATCTGCATTCACCAAGATAAAACAACTCTTGGGCTAAACGAAAAACTCAACGGTTAAGAGGAGTTGCACCATCCTTACCTAATCGGGTCAAATACCTCGCCCCCAACCTCTTTCATATATAGTTTGGGGCAATCTTTAGCACGAACAAAGGCCGGACTCGTTCTACTACTCCACATTGTTACGACATAACAAAATCATCCCCAAAAAGAATGTATAGAAACAAGCAGGCTTATAAAAGCAGCCAAGCAACATATCATTTGATTTGCTGACAGAATAAAAAATGTGGTTCAAAAAGCTCCTAACATCAATAGGATCAATAACACCTCTCTTTACCAATCTAATACCTAAAATCCAAAATTCCATAGTTCAATTGCATAAACAGTAGATTTTTGGATTACAAAAGGCAGTCCTACAAAGACTGGAAGCAACAGAGATGTCTCTCTCACGATGGAGAAAAAAGATGCTGCATTCTAGAGCTGACATGTATGCATGATAACCATGGATACTTACCTAGACAGAGTGCTCCGAGTGCAACACTTGCAGCCAACCAACAATAATAGCCTGAAAATTTTGGAAGCGGTAATTCAGCTTATGATTGCATTTTCAGCAAAATAAAGACACCAATTTACAAAATCTGCATCTGGCACCGTGACAGCAGCTTGTAACTCTACTATATTAACAAAATCCTTCCTATCCATACCCTCAAAAACCTACAGTTCTATGTAGAAGAATTCTAATATTTGCTTTGGAGTGCTGTTCTGATTCATATCAAGGCAATTTGGTTGTCAAGAAATTCACCGTTGCAAATCTCGCCTATATTGTCACACACCGACACAAGGGGATTTAAAGGTAGACGACTCACCAATTTCCATTTCACCGCACATTTTAGTATCGATTATAAGATTTCCCGAAGTCACGCCTGTGACGCTGGAAATCATCACAACTGTCATGGGGCCTATTAGAAGGATAACTGTCCATAGCATTTGGAAACCTGCCCCTCGAGTGCATACCAGGTCCAGAGTGATAAAGATTTCCGGAACTATCAAAGTCTGGGTAACTCGGTTGCTTATAACCAGTAAAATCAGATTCAGGAATGTGTTGACATGCTTCTTGCCTCCTCTGTTCATGTAACTGAAGAAACTCTTCCCACATATTTGCTTGTTCACCCTTCATTGTAGCTACTTTTCTCAAGAAATTATCTCTCATCTCTGTAACAGCCTAAAAAATTGGAGGGGGAGGGGGCAATGGAGACTAATTACTACTTTGCTAATAATTAAAAAACGGACTAGCCTAAAATGAATGAAGCAGCATTACATATTGAAATTCATGTGTTTGGAAAAAGATAATATGCAATTAATATTTTAGCTTAAGCGGCACTCAGGATATGCAATATGCACAAAATTAAGCTTGAAATGGCTTCATTTAAAAATATAGAAGCATAACAAACCTCACGATGCTTGAAATTTTCATCATCTTCTTCTTTGTCCCGAAGTTTAGCAAGTTCCATTGCCTCCCTTTTATATTGCAACTCCAATTCCTCCAGTGTCTGGGGAAAGGATGGGTAGTCAAACTTACTTTCAGGCTGCATGTTAGATCCAGCTCTGTCAGCACTCCATCCATCCGCCCTGAAGCTGCTTCTATTCTGAGAATGGCCTTCATATGAATTAAAGGAGTTTCCTACGTAAGAAGGATGGGCTGGAGACTTGGAATGGCTTGATCGCCCTCTACCTCCATCACTACCATAAGCTTCACCAAAGGAAAGTAGTGTTTAGCACTTCCTTTCAAGATGTTTAACAATTCTTGCAGCTTTATCATGACACTATCTTAAACCCTCCTAGTGAATCCATCTGGGGCAAACGAGACTTGGGAGTCTTTGATAAAAAAAAAATCTTTTGGGAGACCCATCCTTTTTCAATTCAGAACCACCACGTAAGTAATATCACAATCGAACATAACGCTTGAGCCTAAGAACTTACCTCTTGCTGCAAAAAAGATTAGAAAAACAAGCAACATTACTGAAAACGATGGACCAGACAAATATGAAGCTTAGAAAAGACTAGAAGTGAATACTAAAATATTAAACTGTCCAAATTCTGCACCTACCATGGGGAGAAGCACTTGAGAGTTTTTGAAGATCTTCACGCACACGGTCTTCCATGCCTTTCTCTTGTCTGCCATACCTATGAGAGATATGTGCAGCACGGTGGGGGCTGGGGTTGGACTTTTGGGATCCAGACCGTCCCAGCCGAGAGATAACGGGACTTCTACGTTCAAATGACCTGGACTGCGAAATTGGAGAGCTTGAAGAACCTTTACGCTCGCCATCTTCTGGATATTTATGAACACCCTTACTATCAGCCTCTTCCCTAATCTTATGAACAGCATCAACGCCTTTCTTCAGGATCAACCTATCCTTGCCACTTACAATTATGAACTTCTCCTGAATTTGGATTTTACATCCAATATCTTTCTCAATTTTGTTTACTACATCTTCTGAGAACAAAGCTTTCACGTGAGGATCTCTTGCAGGCACCCTTTCAAAGAAGTCTTGCGACTTACGATTAGCTCCAAGAGTAGATGGGCAACCCTAAAACACTATTTATTAGAAACTGTAATAATAAAATGAGAGTGGTTTCAATAAATAAGCAAAGCACATAACAAAAGTTCACGTGAAGGATGCAAGAGCTAGGTTTAGTGACATGCATCCAATTGATTAAATTCTAAGAAAGACTGATCCAGATTTTAAAGATTAAGGAGATCCATTTTTCAATTAAATTTGAGAATTGACAGAATATATTAAAGTAGAGGAAGGTACTGAAGTGACCAAAAGAAGAACCCCTCTCTCTCTCACACACACATACATAAACAATGATGCAGTCGACTAATATTGCAAGAAATGTACCTGAGTAAAGTGACCTGATTCACCACATATTTTGCAAATCATTTCTTCTTCTTTCCTCTTCTTCCAATTCCTCTCTGTAGCCTTAGATTTGGCTTCCCAAACCTTTGCTTCTCGGCTAGTAAAATCTGTTGGGACAGCATTAGGATCACGAGTTTGCTCCTCTTCATCAGAACCTGCATGTGACCTTTTGCTTGTTTTTTCTGGTTCATTTGGCGCATTAGAACCCATTGGACCAGTGTATGCCTTGTAAATTTCATTAAAATCATCATCAACATCCAACTCTTCTCTACTTCCCATGCCAGCCAAACCGGACTAACTGTTGGGTCTGCTTTGATTCACTGATAGGACAAAATAAAAAAACTGACAAGAAAAGAAAGGCAAATAATTACAACCTACAGAAGTTGAAGTTTTCGAGTATAAATATGTTGTTTTAGTAAGATTACAATCTGCTCCCCGTTAAAACACAGTTACAAGAAATTAGAGCTATCCTTAGATGTGATTTGATATGCACTCATACCTAATTATCGAGGTATATCTCACTCAATTATAGTGTACTTCCAACCAAAATAGCAGAAAGGCTGAAATACAGGAAGCAGTTATCGTTCAAATGACAAAACTCATTGCAAGAACACTAAGCCATTCTGGCATTGTGACAATGGCACCTCGATATATCTAAATGGCATCAATGTGGCTACCACAGTCATTTCTTACTACAATATCAACCCAACCTATGCTCCACTCTACGCTACACACTTGGAGTCGCTACACAGTCAACTTCACCTATAGACCAATCAAATTTGGATCCTGGCACGTTTCTAAAAAAAAAAAATAAGGATTGAAAACATTTTCTAAATGTGGAGATAAAATGGAGCGCAAGAAAATTACCTAGGGTTATGCACGTGAAATAATCAACAAAACCGTCGAAAATTTTAAATTGCAACCAAATTTAGGAATTAGGATGCAACATGTATGGTTACGTGAAAATTGAACAACGTTAAAGCAAAACTCTCCACCATTGTCAAACTTGAGAACACCCGGGTGACAGTTCACTAGAAACCGTAAATGCGTAGGGAAATTTTACATTAAACAACAGGAGGAAGAGACTTCGATTGTTACCTTGAGAGAGAGAGAGAGCGGCGAGCTGTGGAGTGAGTGAGAAGATGACAAACAGCTAGGGCTCGTTAGCTCGTTCTGGTTTTCAGTTTTGCTATTTCTACTTTCCCTTTTCCTTTTTGGCACTTTCTCCCCCTTTTGTGTGCTTTAATTAATTTTCGTTTTCTAATAATCCTTTTGGGCTTTTAATTTGTTTATAGTTTTGCGTCCCTTTTTTGTTTTTAATATTGGAATGAGTATTTTTTTTTATTAAACTTACTTAATATTTAGCTTTAATAAACAGTAAAAATAAGACAAGTTTTTAAGAAAAATTCATATACTTAATTTTTCAAAATACGCCTACTATGAATTTTGTGAAAGTTCTAAAAGTTAAATTCTAACATAAAATATAAATAATTCATAGTTTATTTTACAACTTATTCATTTGATTAAAGTTTTATAGTAATTTAATATGTGGCTGACTAAGACATTGAATAATTAAAAAGTTTTATTATAAAAGTTGAAACACTTTGATTTAGATATTTGAAATGAATGTATTATAAATATTATACTCCATTCATCCCCCAATTTACTATCCATTTAAAAAGGACATGAGTTTTAATAAAAGGATTGAGTGTTTTGTATAGAGATGGTAAAACGAGTTCGGTTAATCAGTTATAACCGTAACCAAATCGAATTTTTGATAAATCAATTAATCGATAATCTATTTTTATTAGTTCGATTCGGTTTTCGGTTATCGAATTCTCTAGAATTCGGTTAATCAGTTTAACCGGTAGCCGATCGATTAAAATCGATTAACTGAATTAATAATTAAAATATTTTATTTTATTATAACAATTAAAATAAAGTAATTGAAATTAATTACAAGTTTCTATAAAAATAATTTTATATTATATGTAAACATAAATGATGAATTGATAGAGTGGATAAGACTTTACTCTTTCTTCCTAAAGCATAGGTTCGAATCTCTTCAGTAGCAATGGAAGTGCATTTTTTTTAATTAAATAAATTGATTATTTGCGGTTAACCGATTAACAGTATATATTAACCAATTCGGTTAGCGGTTAGTAAAATCGCCCTTATTCGGTTCCAGTTAACCAAAAAATCAATTCGATTTTAATCGAATCGGACTGATTACCACCTTAATTTTGTGAGTGAAATAAGAATCCCATATTTATGAAAGTATTAAAGTAGAATAAGAGTTTAACCAATTTTACAAAAAATAGAAAGAAACACTAAATTAAGGAACATATTAAAATGATCCGGTTAAATTTCTGAAATATTAACTGATCCGGCATATCAAAGGTGGAGTGGCAAATGATGCTTACAAGGAATATTGCACCACCAAGTTTATATTTATAACTTGGTTGGTTATTTTAAGAAGACTATTTACTATGGAAAAGCTGGAGAAAATTGAAATTTATTGTGACAAGGAGTGTTCTCTGTGCATGATTGAGAATGAAACTATTGATCACTTATTTTTCAAGTGCTCTTTTTCTGCAAATATTTGGAAGCAACTTGCTGAATGGAGTGGAGTTCATGAACAAGTGTTAGATTGGCAAGGGGAGCTGCGCTTCATGGAGACACAATACAGAACCAAGTCTGGAAGGCAACTTCTCTATAGGTTGGTGCTATCTTCTGCGATTTATTGTATATGGAAAAAACGAAATGCAAGGAAATTTGGGGATAATGTGTGTACGGTTGAACAAGTGGTTAGACAGTGCCAACTACACATAATTACAATGGGAGCAAATGATAGGAAAGTGATGAGATATTTGAAGAATTAGACCCAATTAGTAGTCTTTGCTTTGTTAACTTGTAAAGTTTTGCGATATTGCTCATTGGTAATAAAACCCCCTCTATTTACCAAAAAAAAAAGGGTTGGGTTTCCACTTGATTTAGCATACAATTATTAAGAAGAAAATAATCAAACAAAAAAGGAAAGAACATGCGATACTCATGCCAATGATAAATTCCATGTATGAATACACCAAGAACACAGTCTATTAAGTGGACAGAGAAAAATGTAATAGTATCAATACACCAAGAGAAGGCCTAGGATCCATGCTTCACATGAAACTGGGGCATGGCGGTCCTTTCGACAGACCAAGACGAACTTCCATACCGTGATGCAGGTCAACTGGACGGTATGATTCAGACTCCCTAGGATCTGAAACGCAATATAAAAGTTCAGGAATAGAGCAAGGATTCATAAATACAATCAGAACTGTTTCACAGCATTTTTCAGGTTGCATGATCATAGCATTAGACCATAATTTCACTCGAGACTCAACTAACAGTTCAGAAATCAGTTCTGTACTTAACTGCAAGCTACCTGTAAATGCATGAATGGAAACACGAATACAGCAAAAATATAATAGATGTAACTTCAGCAATAGACATTGATGTGCTATTCATGAGAATGAACTTGGAACTTAGAGCCTTATAATTAGGACTTCGTGTATGGCTTTGAAAAAGATGATGAAAAGGTCGCAGCAGAGAAGTTTTGTTTTTAGTTTTAAGGTATATATATAACTTTTACCACTTATAAGCTTTATCATCCAAGGTAAAACTGATGAAACGTTAAATGGAAAAAGTTCTGTGATTTGAATAGTACTTCCTTACCGTTGAGATAATCTTCAAAACCAAACTCTTCCATAGTTCCAGTAAAGGCCTCTAGACCTACAAACGACGAATGTACTACACCAGGAGGCCTTTGAAATCTGTGCAGCAAAAAGTGGTTGCATTACAATATATTAAGCAGAATTTGTGCAAGGCTAACAATAATATCCGAGAGATATTTATTGCAACATATGCAGGATTTTATGCAGCTCATGGACAGGATTTATAAATTTGGAACTATTTATTGCAAGATTCAGCATATGGAACTAATTTTGACATCACTATTATGAAATGAAACAAACATATACAAAATTTTACATGAAGTAAAAGAACATTAAGAACTTCACAAACACAAGAATATGCAAGTATATTATTTGAGGAACACATGATAGCATAAGTCATGGGCCTCATGACAAGAAACAATATCACTCACTAAAACAAAATAAAGCACATTAACTTTGATAATGATAGAAAATGACATTGTTTGATTACAATTGCACGGCATTATTACTTTATTAGAGCATAATTGCACTAAGTTTCACACATAATCTAACTTAAATTCATCAGACTTATTCTTGATTCAGCTAGTTCATCACTTAGACCATTCAGAAGGATTACAGCAAAACAAAACTACACGAGATTGAATATATGTTCATAAGAAGGAACACATGAGCTGCATTTCAAGAATCTTCTTCCAACAAATGATCCATGTCATAACCCACACATTGTAGCAATATCACCAGCATCATTACAGGTTATTATCATAGCTTTTTAATCAGCTCCAGGACACATTTCCACATTCCATATATGAGAAAGTTAAAATACTTATAAAATTCTATCTACAAAGGCAGGTGCGTAATAGACAAGACGAAAACTTCAGTAGCATATAAATAATCCTCAAATCAGTTTCTGATAGCACTAGAAACCAAGTACCACTCCAACCTTAACAACTAAGAGGGTGTTTGGCTGAGCTTATAAGCTCCTTAAAACAACTTATAAGTTGTTTAGGAGCTTATAAGCTCTTGAGAAGTGTTTAACCAAAATAAGTTCCAAAAAAAACTTATAAGCGATACAACTAAACTCCAATAACTTATAAGCTCCCCAAAAATAAGTTCCTCAACCGCAACTAATTTTTTCATAATCTTAAAAGCAACGATTATTTCATAAAAAAAATTCTATTGTTGTTAGTTATTTTCATCATATACCCTTCCAATTTAATATCTCGTCAATTTTCTCTCTCTAACTAGGATTTTCTCTTTATAACTCACAATTCCCTCTCTAGCTTACATCAATTAAGTATAAACCTTTTAAGTTGTTGGAAATTACTATAAGCTCTCCAAAAAGAAAGCACCAGGAACAAAAATGAACGGAAACATCATAGCAGAAAGAAGACGTAATAACTTGAATTAATATGGAAAGAAATCTCGATTAAACCAGACTCAAACGTATAAAAATTCGAAATAAAAAACCCCAATTTTCCGCCAAACTAAAAACCCTAGCTCCTAATGTTCACTACACAAAACAAGCAAATTAAGAGTGAGTGCGAGCGCGTGTGTGTGGAGAGAGAGAAAGAGTAACGAGCTAGAGGAACACAAACTTGGAGAGAATCTGACGATCCATCTCCATCTTCATCAGGAATGCTGCGCCGTAAGTATTCGCCAGGATTTTCTTCTTCATCTCTTCTTGCGTTTGCTTCGCCTGTTCATTACAAAACAAAAACTCAGCATGAAAGACACAAATCAATAGGCGGAGGGAGAGAGAGAGAGAGTGAAATTATTGAAACATTACAGAGCGACGGGCAGATTGAAGAGGGTGGGGTTCGATGATATCGCTCTTGACGCCGTGGATCCCGAAGCGTAGCAAATCGTCGGCGCGGCCTTCCAGTGGTATCGTCTTCGCGGGGTCCATGATTATTGCTGTAGTTTGTGAATTTTCGTTCTGCTTTTGTTTGCGAAAATATGAAGTATCAAAAAAGAAGAAGAGAAAATAACTACTAATTTCTTTCAGAGCAAGAAAATGAAAAATTGATGGTAGGAGTGTGGGCTCCACAGGCCCAAAGAGATCAAATGAGAGAGACAGATGATCGGCAGAATTTGGGCGTGAATTGAGAGAGATGAGATGGGCTACAACTTCGGGCTTTGTTTTAATTAATCTGCTGGGCTTATTTGGGTTTTGATTAATTAAGCCCACGTTTGATTGGGTATTTTTAGAGGTTGGAAAGACAATCAAGTAATTGAATCCATTACTTGTTGTTTGGTTTGGGTAATGAGATAATCATTACCCATACTTGAGGGTAACCCAATCACCCAATTTGTTACCCCTCAAAATAGAGGGGAAATAAAAGAAAGGGAATCCCTTACTAATGATTCATTTCCATTGTCAAACCAAACACTCAATAAAAGTAATGGTTATTGATACCATTCCACTCCTTTATTTGATTTTATTCTCTTTTCATTTCTCTACTTGAACCAAACGAGCACTAAGTGGGCTGAGATCATAAAATGAGTTGGGCCGTAATTGATATTAACTTGGACTTATTTAAATCATTAATTGAGTCTTATTTCTGGTTTGATTTTTTTTAAGGGTTATTCTATATGTAACCTCATTTTACAAAAGTAAATCCAAAATCACCATTTAACTAGCAACACAGAAGTCAATCTAAAGAGCCAGTGTAATGCAGTTTTTGTGAGCAATGACACGTCGTCTAAAAATCATTCATCAGTGAATATCGTTGAAAGGTTTGAATGAAAGTTGTAGGTCATCTCGATAGTTTGTAGGTGCAAACGGATTGCAAATCAGAGCTCACACGAGGGAGATACAACCGAAGCAAAACACCAGGCGAAACATCAAGTGCCCCACGGTCACGCTCGCGGCCGCGGGCATAACCACTACTGTTGTGCGACAATACAGAGCGTTCCCACGGTCATACCCCGTAGCTGCGGCCCTTGACCACAGGAAAAAGGCGGAAAGCCTCTAAGAGTGGACCCCAAATGTGTTTTTGTCTGTATTTTTGAATTTTTACTATGTTTTTCTCATGTGCTTATATATAGGTCCTTTTTTTGGCCTATTAGACACTCATTGTCACCATTTTTCATACCCTAAATTTATAATTTATTATTTTCTCAGTTTTTATAGCTTAAATTTATTTTCTGCAAGTTTTATTTAATTCAATTGCTTTTATTTTAATTATGTCTTTACTTTATGTAATTATGCCTAACAAGTTTCTTTTTTGATTCTAGGGTTTGTATGCAATTGAATGAATATGTGTGTTTGATTTATTGATATCAATTTGCCCTCCAGTTTATGATTCATGATTCATGTTGTCTGATTTCTTGTAAATTATTTTGCCAATAATTTGCATGTCTAGCTGATCAATTTGAGAATTGAAACTTGAATGTGATAGAGAATTTATTAATCTATTTTTATAGTTGTTTGTTAGTGAAGATTATGAATAAAATTGTGATCTTTCATCATGTCCGGATTAAATTGGTAATTGAATTAATAGGTTAAATACATAAGTTTAATTAATGTTATTACATTTCTTAGAGTCAGTGTTTTTATTATCTGATTTCATTCTCTAAATTGTATTTGCTTTGATTTGTATCTAGTTTTAGATCTTCACCACCCTTTATTGTTTTTCCTAGATATTGAATATGTATTTGTGCTGAATTATTCTTTGTGTTTTCGCTTGTCGGTCTCTATGAATATGATATTCTATTTGCTATATATGTTGCAGGCAGTGGCAGATTCAGGGGGGCTGAAGCCCCCTCCCAATTTTTGAGTTTTAAAAAAAAATTAATTTTAAATATAGATATATATTTTATTTTATATATCTATATATATGTATATAAATCAGAAATAGAAGAAAAAATATAATACTTTATTTATAGTATATCCAACTATCCATATTAATTATTTGACATTGTACATTGATTTGTTACATTTATGTTATTTTTATCCTATTTTTTTTCTTATTTAATTTTTAATATTGAATTGGAGTCCATTCTAAAAGTAAAATTACTAATTATTAACAATGAAAGTTAGTTTATTTATTTAGAAAATGAAATATATTTTTTTAAAAGAATGCATAAAAGTATGTTTTTGTATGCTTTCAATCTACTTGATGTTGAATTAATTGAATTGCAAACAATTATTTATTATATTAAGTGATTGTTAAAAAAATGCATGAAAATGAAGTGTACGGAATGCTAAAAAAATAGCAATAACTAAATAAAAAAACCCCAAACAGCCTACCATTCTTGTACAAGTTTAACTAGGTAAAATCCATAATGAAATCGAAAGTGGTGAATTAGACTTCTTGCGATGGAACAATCTTAATTATATTAATCACGAGCAAATTGTGGTATATATATATTAAACACTAGCTCATATCCGATGTTAAAACGCTAGGTTCAGATTCACCATAAAACTAAATTGTTTGTGTATATTCACCTAAGAGCAATTCCAACGCGGCTCTAACGGCCGCCTTATGCCTTGGCGTTAGAGCCGCCCGCGTGCTGGCGCACCCCCTCGACTCATATTGAGCTCTAAAATTAGCAACCAAACTTTTAGGCAATTTTATAAGGCGCATGTATAACACACACTACTATTTTTTTAAAAAAAAAACATAAAGAGGAAAGGAAGAGGGCCAACCGTGATAGATTGCAGAAAAATGAACGAATTTCACTTGTCAAGTTGAGGGCAGAGAGATTGAGTGTGGTGAGTTGGCCGGAGCGATTGTAGATGGAAAAGAAATGGGAAAGAGAGAGAGGATCAGCCGTGGGGATGGGAAGAAAGAGAAGAATGGGGTGGAGAAGAAAGAGAAGAAAAAAAAAAAAGAATGGGGCTGCGGCCGGAGGTAGAGTTTTTTTTTTTTTTTTTTAAAAAAGCCACCTGAAGTGGCAACACCCAAAATAGAAAACAGGAAAAAGAAGAGAGAGAACATGCTAAATACAGCTAAAGGGCTAGCCAAAAAAGGCTCTCCCCATTAGGCAAGGCAAACAACATCAAAGAAGAAACAAACTAAAACGAACTAACTATCTTAAACTTTTTTAAAAAAATTACCTAAGGGATCACCCCCTTAAAATCCCCAAAGGGAAATAATATTTAAAATTAAATGAATTTCTAGATCAAATACACTATTACATAATTTTTCTAAAAATATTTATCGAGAAAAATGAAATAAATTGATTTTGGTGGTACAAGTTGGCGTATGTGGTATACGATCACAAAAAGAGCAAACATGCCCAGTGACTAAAAAGTTGGAAACAAAACGAAACCTTTTAAAAGATGGACAAAAAAGAATGTTTGCTTTTTAAGTGCCAACAAAAGTATAGTCACCAAGAACTTGTGTGAACTTTAAATTAAATTTTAATCACAAATTAAACTGTGCATTGTTTGTAGCTACAAAAGTTTTTTTTTTGTTTTACTAATTTTTTTCCGGCTAAATATAATATGTCGCACAACTTCGATTTTCCGGCTGGACTAACTTAATAACTTACACTTCAAGCTAAAGTTGAGTTAAATATTTGAGAGAGAGACCAAATTTAATTTACTGATAGTTTGATGAGAAGGCAACGTCCAACAACGTGACACTATGCGTATATATAAATATTCATATAATTGAGGGGTCAAAATGAAATTTAATACACTATCTTGCAGTTTACTCAATTGATGGCTAAACACACAATCAAGGAATAAAGAAGACTTGCTCTTTCTAAAGCGAACCCAATAAAGCTACACTCCTAAAACATTCTTATTTTCGTCTAAAAATAATTAAAAAACATTCTTATTTTGCATGCTAGAAGACATCGATTCAAATAAATCATGAAAGAAAGAAATTAACATCCACAAAATTAAAGTATACATAACTAGATTTGCTCTGTGCTCTCCGTGCCATGCGTAGGAAATAAATAATAATGCTATATTTTTAAATTTTTAGTTATATATAAATATGAATAACTTCAAATTTTATGATTTGTAACAAAATTGATAATGTGATGTCGATTTAATTGTTAGAATATTATTTTAATTGTACTAATATTTTAAACTAATACATATTTATAATTTTTAAGTTGAAAAATATTTTAGAACTACTTCATCAGATTTATATAAAATAAAAAAGGATTTTAAATTTATATTCCTTAAATAACTAAAATATTGTAAGAAAAATAATAGTTATTTCATTGAAAAAAGAAGAAAGAACAAAAATGTAATTTGTTTCAAAGTTTATAATATATATAAAGTGTTAATAAATATTCGTATATCTATAGATATGTGTGGACGTGTATTTCACCAAAATTCTTTCAAATACATAATAGATATACATTATGTTATACTAGTATTTATAAAAAATATTTTAAATTTGACAATAAATTTTTTTCGTAAAAAAGATAAAATTGAGTTAATTGAGTTGGTTAATTTTAAAATGAAAATTATTTAAACAAATTAATTATATATACATATGGCTATATACATATTAATGTAAGTAATAATTGAGTTAATTATTACTATTAATTAATGATGATATGGTGAAGGTTTAGCGGAAAATTATTGTTGGAAGTGATTCTCCGTACTGCTTATGAATTTTAAAAAGTAAATATTGATTGTTGTTTTATACTAATGTTTATTATGCATCACCAAAACAATCTTCTTTCAATATAGGCTTGAACTAAGCGATGAACATGCGACTAATTAAAAAACACTCTGACCGTCCCAATTTTTAATATCCAATTGAGAATGACACGAATTTTAGTAAAGTGGTTGTATGTATCGTAAGTATAATAAGGGTTTCATCTTTATGAAAGTGTTAAAGTGATTGAAGTGAAGTGGAATAAGAGTCTCACTTACTAAAAATAAAAATAAATAAAAAATTATGGGACAACCAAAAATAAAAATATGTAAATACTAAAAGTTACGATACATGGAATATATAATCAACGAAAGATAACAAAACATATAACTAAGTAATAATTTTAAAATATAAAATTGAATTTAGAATTTCACCTCACGATTATGAAAAACAAACACATTCATAATTAAAAATATCATTGGGGCTTTGCAATGTACGATCATAAACACAAATAATCTTCCATTTTAATCGCCGATATGACATTGTTTGGATATAAATTTGGATAAAGGACCACGATAAAGACATAAGTGATATTAAAAAAATTATGGAGTGTCTTAGAGTTAATATTGACTCCAACAATGTTGATTCCAGTGTTGATAACATTTTGTTATCAATATTTCTGGATTCCAGCAACATTCTAAGAGTGTGCTTTGAAGCTGATTTTGACTCTGCATCAGTAAATGTATATTATTAATATTTCCATTTATTTTACGTTTTATTATTATTTGGTTGTGGAATAATGCGTTCTATGTAGTTAGACACGTTTTTAATAAGTGGAAATTTGATCTTATCATGGTCCAAGATAATGGGACGACAGTTCCTATTTTTTAGGAAGCATGATCTCCTACCAACATTCCACGACATATTAACTAGCAGTCTTCTGAGAGGCTTTGCAGCGGTTGTACAAGGTGTATGGAAGTGAGAAGTGGAGGAAACTAACCACGACATGACACTATGTAAAAGTTGCAAAATGATTATCTCATGCATACGACTTGCAAGTGCATTTTTACCAACCTAACATAATCATTTCGTCATTTTCCTGCTGCAAATATGAAACCAGCTTTTCGAGCTTTAATTTCACGGAGGATTCTTAGACAATCAATCTGTAAATACTATCTATGTATTGTCGGGATGACAAGGGCAATAATCAAAGACTAATGTAATTAGAGTGTAGGAGGTTGTTTATTTGTCTGTTTAACCTTAGGTTATACGACTATTGTTTTTTGTGTTGAATAAACATTTCAGGTACAATTAATAGATAGATGTTTATCCTTAGGCGGTTTGTAAAGGTTGAGTATCAAGAGATCTTGTATTGTACTTTGTAATGTTGTTAATATAGTGGATTTGGTCATGGGGCATTCTCAGGTTGTATTTTTTTATATAATCTCATGACAACGTATATTGTGTGTTATTTAATTTCCACTGCTCTTAAATGTTATTAACATTCGTTTTTTCAACATTTTTGTTAATATTACTCTTATAAATTACATGGTGTTACTTGTGGTAATTTAAGATACTAAATTGTTTCAGAGTGAAAATGAAATCATGGTAGCAAGTGTGATTTTATCAAACAATTATTGAAGTTTATATAGAGAGGAGAATTATTATACACAACATATTTATTAATTGCTACAATAAATTATAATGTGTTGATTATATTATAATCAATTTAATAGGATTGTGATTGATATACAATTATAGTTGTTTGACTAATTTTAAATGTTTAGAATTTTTACATGCGTTGGCGTAATCAATGTTAAAGAAATAATAAATAAATAAATATATTAAAAGTCCATGTATAATCATAAATCACAAATCTTATTAATATCAATATTTTAATAATTTTATTTTCATTTTTAGAATACTGTGATCAATTAGAAAATAAATCTTATTAATATCAATATTTTAATAATTTTATTTGCATTTTTAGAATACAGCGATCAATTAGAAAAAAGTAGTAGTATGTTATTTTTTTGATAACTTAACAGTATTAAATAAAGAAATTTAAAGGCCGCGTCACAGGGGACTCGAACCCAAGACCTTTAAGGCATTAACCCCTTACCGCTTGGCCAACACGCACACACGAAAATGTAGTATGTTATTACTATTTCATTAAAAAAAATTATGTAACATGATCATATGTATGCAAAAATATTTAAGATATACAAAATTAATTAATACTCTTGAGTCGGTCACCGATGAGATCGGTCTCACCGATGAGATCGGTCTCATATACAAGAGCGTATATGTATTGCATTTATTCTACAAATCACTCGCGTTAACCCAGCGGTAATCTCCTTCACTTATCATGTGAGTAAAAATAATAATTATCGTGAAGTAAAATAGCGTTTGACAGACATTACTTTTCTTCCTATTGATTATTACTTTTTTATCACAACAATAATGACTTTGAAGCTGTGACTCGCGATTCGTATCCAATCCGACTCGACCCGCACTCGGCCCTAGCCCTACCCACATCCAAATTTGTCCAAATCCGCATTTCAATTTGGAGCCGCCCCGTCTCGTATGTACACTTGATCGGACACGATATATAATTTATCATAACTTTTATTCAAATACGAGATTTAACTCGAATCTTCTCAATAATAATAATAATGATTAATGAATACTAAACAAAAGGTATAGATGAAACCTATAGAAATGTACAAGGCGACTTCCACACAGACACCGTTATTCTTGAACTCCTCACATTGTCCCCTAAAATTTACCATCTAATCATTTCGATCTGAATACTAAAAAAGAATAAAATAATAACACGCGTGCCCTACATATCAACATAAAAAATGAGCTCAAAAATCTACCAATTCTCATCTCATTGCACCACTTGTAAGAAAAGTCAGCACAAGGAAATAATCAAAGTCAAATTAGACAACAATTAATAAACACTGCTACCAGCATCAAGTATTGGACCAAATTGAACAAGCTTTTAGAATTTAGTCTATGAATTATTTGCTTTGGTTCATCACTTTCTAACTTTTATCATACAAAATTATGTTATCACCAATGTACTGCATTTCTCATATGTACTAATATAAAAGACTGTATAAACTCTCTTAAAAATATAAATTAAGAACTATTTTTAATTCATAGACCATAAATTCATTATAGATTCATAACTTTATTGAATAAATTCGTTATCCTGAATCCATTTTATTTTATTTTTGAATTCTTCACTTTTGAAAGCGAATTTATCAATTACATATAAAAATCATCATATTTTTCACAAAAGTTGATAATTTTTAGTTTAAGATAAATGTGTATCCTAATTCTATCCTACCATGTGTAACTACTTGTGGCATGATAGGAAGTGTGGTGCAAGCCTGAAAGCAGGCGATGGCAGAGAGAGAAAATGATGAGAGAGAAAGCAAGTCTTACTTTTAAAATGGTTCTTTTTGCAGACTGAACAGGATGATCAGAGATCAGAAATCCCAAATTATTAACAGCTGGAAACAAAGCACAAAACAATGCTTGCAGCTCTGGACACTCAAGATTCTTGTGCCTCAAACCAGTCACCATATGCATGTAAATCTCTCTCTCTCTATTCTATGAGAAAACAGAAGAGAAAACTTCAAGTTATGCAGTCATAAATCACATGCAACAGCAACATGTTTAATGCTTCCTTCTCCATCACAGAACAACCAATCAAAAAGCAGGCACAAAAATCATCTCTAACAAACAAATAAATGCTTCATTGTTTTCCCCTCAAATCCCATCTCCACCAAACAGAACAGAGCAGCCTAAAATTTTTAAGTCTGATAAAAAAATCAAGAATAATAATAAAAATAAAATCTAAATGGGATTTATAATTTTCCAACCTCCAAAACTTGGCTTCTTCTGATTGACAGATTCAAGCAAGAATTTCTTCATTTACAACTCCGACTGCAGCAGGCAGATTAAGATCCACCAAATTCCTCCGGAATTTGGGCGCCGGAAAATGCGATCGTTTGTGGCCGCCAAGGGCTTGCGCGGATTTGAAGATTCTGGGGCACAATGCGCACTCATGAACTTGATCCCCAACCGATTCCCTCTCTTCTCCTTCTCCCTCTCCCTCTCCCTCTCTCTCTTGCAACGAATTCCTGATCCTCTTGAAATGGCTGGCCTTATGACTCCCCAATCCCTGCGACGATTTGAAGACCTTGTGACATTTCTCGCATCTATGGATTTTCTTACTCGAATCGTCTGAATTATTCCTCCACACATCTCTCGACAGCATAATCAAACACAAGGCGACATCGCCTTCTTCCATCTCCAACTCTGCCTTGGTTACTTCCTCCTCTTGATCGTCTCCTCTCGGGCGCTTGAATCTCGGCGAGTCGCTGTGGACATCGAGCAAGTCGGGATCCGGGAGGCGGGAGCTCTTCTTGGGGTTCTCTCTCAGGGAGTAGGTGGCGGATTTGTCATCGGTGAGTTCATGGGGCTTGGGGGGAAGAGGGAGGATGGCGTAGTGGGACCGCATGTGAGCGCCCAAGGCTTTGCCGTTTGAGAATCGCTTGAAGCAGAGCTTGCAATCCATGCTGCCCATCAATCATTCACCAAATCAGAGATCGGAAACGCTTTTTGTATGTATCTGAGACCCTCAGATACATGCCCCAGTCGTGTCTCTCTCTCTCTCTTGTTGAAGGAAGGGGATATATAGGTGGAGGTGGTGGGAGGCTAGGCCTAAGAGGTTGTAGCTGACTAGAGTTTCGCCAATGAATTAATGAAAGCCACTCTCCACCAAAACAACAAATGTGTTTTTGGTTTCTTTTCGTTTTTCACAAAATCAAGATTTATTAGATTTAGGTTGGGATAAATACAAAAGCATTATTATTAGCTTTTCTTTTTTCCTTCAAATATATAGAAAAGCTTTTTTACAATTTAAGAAATTTGTGGAATAAATCGTGATTACCAAATTGGATTGCAATCCATGGCATGGAAAGACTGAAATTTGGATGTAGGATTGTGCTCTTATTATTGGGAAAAAAAGGAGACAATCACCGCTGAGATTATCTCTTTTACTTTTTAGAATCTCACCATCATATCACATGACTATATAATTTTAGTTGGAAATTTATATGCAGTCATTTTGAGTAGTGGTATAAGTTTTTCATTTGTTCGATTATTTGGTCTAGTTTATATATGGTATTATAATTTATATTAGTTTAGTTGTTGATTAATCATTAAATTGATTAATTTATTGCATTAATATATACTCACTTCATCCCATGTATATAGGTTGATTGAGATTTTCACAAATATAAAAAAAATGTTTGAAAATAAAAACATATTAGTAAACTTCCTAATATGTTCATATTTATTATTTAATGATGTATCAAAGTTGGAGTAAATTAAAAAATTAAAAAGGAATATAATAGTAAATGAGTAAAAAAATATAACTATTTTTTATAGAAATAAGCTTATATAAATGAGATATTCGAAAAAGGAAAACAAGCCTATATATATTCGGGACGGAGAGAGTATATGAAATTTTCATGATATGATATATATCTTGTATTTAGAAAAAAGAATATGAGTTTACTAATTACTTTTGTGTAATAAGACAGGTATAATTCTAATTGTTCTACCTCTAATAAGCTACATTTTAACTTATTGAAGATATATATTTAACTTATTCAAAATAAGTTATTTTGAAAATTAAAGTTGTCGAATCAGGTTAAAACGTCAGCATAAATAAAATTGCTGAATTAATGGAAAAGAGCTAAAAACTTATTGAGAATAATGCCGAGAAGTATAAGAAAACCAACAAGACTTTGGGGCGTTCAAGGTTCGAGAATTGATGAGTTCGGGAAGAAATCGAGCTAAAGGCATGTGGTGAACGCGGTTCTAATCAAAATAAATTTAAGGAGTAAGAAAAGCTAATAGTAACCTGTAAATGTAATCTTCGATCTCTCTTTAAGAGCACCTCCAGTGCTCGTTGCGAGCGCTGGATCGAGGCGTGGCGAGGAGGCGGGCGGCGCATTGGCGACTCGGCCAGATGCGAAGGCGTGGCGAGGCGGAGACCCGGGGCGAAGGCGTGGAGGGTATGGCGCGTCCGGCGGACGCGCCTATTAAAAAAAATAGAAATTCGATTGTTTTTTAAAAAAAATGACCGTTTTTTATTTATATATATATATATATATATTTTACATATCAAGTCAACAACGCCTACTACACAAGTGGGTACTACTTGACTGACGGCATCTATCCTAATTGGCCTGTATTCGTGAAGAGTCCTACACATCCGACGGATCCGAAGGGGAAGAGGTTCAAAGTGATGCAGGAAGCGGCTCGCAAGGATATTGAACGAGCCTTCGGCGTCCTTCAAGCTCGTTGGGCAATCGTCAAAGGCCCATCGCGTCTTTGGAGCAAGGAGGCGATGAGCGACATCATGTTCACGTGCATCATTTTGCACAACATGATCATCGAAGACGAAGGCGAGCAAGCAACGCAGTGGGAAGAAGACGTCGACGAAGCGTCGAGTAGCGCCGCATCTCAACCTCGTGATTTTCGTGCATTTGTTGCTCGACAAGCATCCATGCGAGACGCGGAGATGCATGCTCGCCTCACTTTGGACTTGAAATAGCACATTTGGTCTCGTTTTGGTCCGATTGAGTCCTAGAAAATTATTGTAATTTTTATTTTTTTTATTGTATTTAAATGATGTCTTTAAATTATTGTAATGTTTAATTTTAATTTTAATGAAATTAGAAATTTTAAAATAAAAGTGTAGAAATATGAATTTTGTGGAAATGAGGATTTAAGCACCCACCTAAGACACAATGCATTGGAGAGGGGTGTGTCTTAGGTGGGGCCAACTCCTAAGACACCCCTCTAAGACACCACCATTGGAGGTGCTCCTCGAAATGATTGAAAACCTTGACGAGCCCGTCGGAACTGAACTCTTTCTATGGTAATTTATAATATTTCAGCGAGATCTATTGTAATATCCGTATAAAATTTCTCAATGGATTCATTTAGTAAGAATAACAATTAAATTCTTTAAGATTAGAGTAAGTGAATTCGCACCTAAAAAAAAAGGGAAAACAGTTAAATCATGCATTATTATTATTTATACTTTGTGCAAATATGTATTTTATGGAATTTAGTTATTTATTTATTTATATGTGTGTGTGGGGGGGGAGGTATAAATTTTTTTAAATAACATCTTGAATTTTTGTAGTATCTTCATGATGTAATCTGTCACAAGGTATCCTTTGCACTAGAATTTTTTGCCCTTGCGTAGCGTCGAGTTCCCGCAACTCGACCAGCTTCACCCTCACCAACACTCGTTTGTCACTTAGAAAGTATGAGGCTCACGAGTTTAAAGTTCACACGCAACGGACATAATCATGAACATAATTGAAAGCAACACACAACAATTACGGGGGCACCACGCCCCAACCCTTAATTTTATTCCCCCAATAAAATTACAAGGAACCTGCTCTCAAGCTCGCACATAAAACTCCCTATCTCATCTATGGCTCATTGCCTTAGAATACATCATAAAAACGTGATGAACATCCCCCATCACTAGGCAAAACTGACACAAGGCTCATGGATGAAACCGCCGGGCAGTTTTTCGCCCCACTACTCAAAACTGCCAATCATAGGCATGGGTTGTTGGCGCCTAGCAACCGCCCCATGCTGCTTCCAACTAATCCCGTGTTCAAGTCCTAGCAAGGACATTTTATGCCTTCATCCATTCGCCTTAGCCAAGACACGCCTTCCTCGTGTCAATTGCTCGGGCGCGCATCGCCCGTGCCGCAATCCTCGGAACCGCTCGCTCACCCACCTTGGCACTCTTCGGCAGATACTCGTGCCCAACGCCATGCACGCCCGATGCGCAGCGCCCGAAATCACCCGACGCGCTCACTCGGCTGCGTGCGCGCGCAGCGCACTGCACTCGCCAACTCGCGTATTGGCCATGACGGGTGCTCGTGCCTCGGCGCGCCACACGCCCGATGCGCAGCTCTCGGAATCACCCGACACGCTCGCTCGGCAACATGTGCACCCGACGCACGACACTCGCCCGATTCTCGCACTCGACCATCCGTATCTAGCCCGGTACTCACCCGAACGTTGTGTTGCTCCGCATCAACACTTGGATCCGTTGCCTATCTTTTCAACAACCTTGCCCCAACCTGTCGTGGCACGTCATACGGACTCGACGTGTCTCGGGCCTCGCTTCTCAAGGGTCTAACATAATCCCTTTGGATCAACTATAAAAGACCTTTCTTCTTGTCTCTTATGATATCCATACATGCCTAATATTCCTTTTGCATTCCCAAACATCTTCATTTCAAATCTAGATTGAAGTTCCTTTTTTAACATATCACTCTCCAACCGACTATTGCTAGCTATAAACATGTCATCTACATAGAACAGAAGATAAGACACTATAACTCACTGATTTTTCTTAATGTAAACACAATTTTCATCATTGGATTTATAATATCCAATCTGCAGCATTTTTTCATCAAACATCTTATGCCATTGCCTTGAACTCTACTTCAATCTATACAAAGATTTCATCAACAAAGAGACTTTGTTAGACTCTCCTGGCATAATGGAACCCTCTGTTGAGTCATATAAATTGTCTCTTCTGAATTCCCATGTAAAAATGTTGTCTTCACATCCAACTGCTCCAGAATCAGATCTTGTTGAGCCACTAGAGATAACAATAGCCTCATGGAAGTGTGTTTAACTACCGGTGAGAAAATTTAATTGAAATCTATCCATTCTCTTTGAGTAAACCCCATAACAACCAGCCTTGCTTTAAAACGAATTTGCTCATTTCCTTTTACTGTTTCAACTTCCTTTTGAACACCCACTTACAACTGACAACCTTGTGATTAGCAGGTTTATCTACTATAATCAATGTTCTATTCATTTCGAAAGAATCCAGTTCTTCTTTCATGGCTAGAATCCATTGCTCTCGAAACTTGTTGTTTATAGCTTCTGTGTATTTGCTTAGGTCTTGATATTCAGTCTCTTCAATAATAGATAAGGCATAGGCTACAAGATCTGCATCACCAAATTTTGTTGGATGGTGTATCTACCTTCTGAATTTATCAATTGCCAGCAAATAATCACTAAGATCTCCATCACTTCTATAGGAATCTTCATCTGATGCATTCTCTTTATCAAATAATCTCCGAGAATTTGCAGAAATTGTTCTATCATGCTCCACCTTAATTTCAATACTATCATTCCTTGCTTTGAGCTCAACTTCCCAAGCATCTGTTCATTCCTCTAAGAATGACTTATTTGAAAGTACATCTCTACTGATGTATATATCTTATTCATGCCCTTTTCATAGAACCATAACTTGTACCCCTTTGTGCCATCTTGATACCCTATCATTATGCACTTTATAGCTCTAGCATCTAATTTGTCTTGCTTCAAGTGAGCATAGGTCTGACATCAGAACTCATAATCATGCACCTCACTTTCTCCAACATTGTCCTATTTCATCCTTTCCACCACACTATTTTGTTGTGGAGTGCATGGGATAGTCCTATGCCTCCTTATGCCCTTTGATTTACTGAATTCATTGAACTCATTTGATAGGAACTCGATCAAGACCATTGTCAGTCCTTAGGCATTTTAGAGGAACTTCATTCTCTACATCCACAGATATACACCATTCTTTACACTTCGGAATGCATCATTCTTATGCTTTAAAACATAAATTAATTCGTAATTTTTTTGGAGTAGTCATCAATGATTGATAAGAAAAACCTTCCTCCACCTAGAGTCTCAACTCTAGCAAATCCTCAGAGATCAACATGAAAATATTCCCGACACTACAAGAAACAGGGAGTTTAACGACCAAATTTAACGATCTTTAAAATGGCGGGCGTAACGACCGAAAGTTAATTTTTAACGACCGTTTTTTTTAATGTTTTTAACTTTATTTTTTTAAAATCTACGATCGAGCAAAACGGTCGTTAAAAATTAACGACCGTGTCAACGACCGAATTACGGTCGTAAAACAGTTTTATTAAATTTTGATATAATTTTAATGGTAACGACCATTGTTAACGGTCGTTAACTAATTTTCAGACATTATATTTTTAATTTTTCGTATAATAACAACGACCGTTTAGAAAATGGTCGTTGTTTTTTAATTAATTTAATATTTATGACTGAAATTCGGTCTTTAAATTATATTTATAAAAATTAAGTAATTAATAAGTATTTTTAACGACCGGGTTTCGGTCGTTAAAAATCGAAATTTTAAATACTCCCTCCGTCCCATAATAAGTGGCCACATTTCCTTTTTCGTCTGTCCCACTATAAGTGGCCACTTTCTAAAAATGGAAATAATTTACTCCCTCCGTCCCATAATAAGTGGCCACATTCTTTTCGGCACGGAGATTAAGAAATGAAGTGTTATGTTTTAATTGAGTGGGGCCCATCAAAATTATTGAGTTAATTAAAATAATTTCTTCTCCCTTTCACTTTCTTCTTCATCCACTGCCACCCACCTCCGGCGAAGTCGCCGGCATCAGCCACCCCCTCCTCCGGCGAAGTCACCGTCGCCAACAACCACCACCACCGCCAACAACCACCACCACCACCGCCACTCAAAAACCAGAAATCAAAACCTCGTCTCCCTCCCAATCTGCCAACAACCACCACCACCGTCGCCAACAACCACCACCGCCGCCAACAATCACCACCACCACCACCACTCAAAAACCAGAAATCAAAACCAGATCTTGCCCCCAAACCAGATCTGAAAGAGAATAGAGGGAGAGAGGGAGGACGACGACCTCAAATCGGCACACAGGGAGAGAGGGAGGACGACGACCTCACCCAAATCGGCGCAGGCGAGCCCTAGCCCCCAAATCGGTGCACGACCTCACGCATTTGGGCGGCGAGCTTCGAATCCCCCAAATCGCCCAAGGATGCGACGGTGAGAGGGAGGGAGAGAGGCGGCGACGGGATCTGTAATGAGAGAGAGGAAGAGAGGCGGCGACGGGATCTGTAACGAGAGAGAGGAAGAAAGGCGGCGACGGGATCTGTAACGAGAGAGAGAGAGCAGACGAAAGTGGCCACTTATAGTGGGACAGACGAAAAAGGAAATGTGGCCACTTATTATGGGACGGAGGGAGTAACTTAATTAGATCATTAATTAAGTTACTAATTAAACCCTCAATTATGTTTAAAATAAACATACACACACAAACACACACATAGAGAGAGCAGATCCCGTCGCCGCCTCTCTCTTCTTCTTCTCCGGCGGGATGCCACCCCCGTCGCCGCCGCCGCCTCTCGCCTCTCCGGCCGCCGCCGCCTTTCGCCCATATCGCCGTCGCCGCCTCTCTCCCTTTCTCTCTCGTTACAGATCCCGTCGCCGCCTCTCTCCCTCTCTCTCTCGTTACAGATCCCGTCGCCGCCTTTCTTCCTCTCTCTCGTTACAGATCCCGTCGCCGCCTCTCTTCCTCTCTCTCATTACAGATCCCGTCGCCGCCTCTCTCCCTCCCTCTCACCGTCGCATCCTTGGGCGATTTGGGGGATTCGAAGCTCGCCGCCCAAATGCGTGAGGTCGTGCACCGATTTGGGGGCTAGGGCTCGCCTGCGCCGATTTGGGTGAGGTCGTCGTCCTCCCTCTCTCCCTGTGTGCCGATTTGAGGTCGTCGTCCTCCCTCTCTCCCTCTATTCTCTTTCAGATCTGGTTTGGGGGCAAGATCTGGTTTTGATTTCTGGTTTTTGAGTGGTGGTGGTGGTGGTGATTGTTGGCGGCGGTGGTGGTTGTTGGCGACGGTGGTGGTGGTTGTTGGCAGATTGGGAGGGAGACGAGGTTTTGATTTCTGGTTTTTGAGTGGCGGTGGTGGTGGTGGTTGTTGGCGGTGGTGGTGGTTGTTGGCGACGGTGACTTCGCCGGAGGAGGGGGTGGCTGATGCCGGCGACTTCGCCGGAGGTGGGTGGCAGTGGATGAAGAAGAAAGTGAAAGGGAGAAGAAATTATTTTAATTAACTCAATAATTTTGATGGGCCCCACTCAATTAAAACATAACACTTCATTTCTTAATCTCCGTGCCGAAAAGAATGTGGCCACTTATTATGGGACGGAGGGAGTAATAAAATTAAATTATGTAACGATCGAGTTTCGGTCGTTAATTTGAAACTCGATCGTTGTGGTTGCGGGTTTAACTTAGGTTTTCTAATTTTTTCCCCCATTTTCTTCTCCGCCTTTCCTCATCCGATTCTCCGCCTCTCGCCGCCGATTTCGCCATTGCCGTCGAGATAGCCGTCGTCCCTCCGTTCCAAACGCCGTCGCCTCCGTCCGATGAACGCCCACCTCCACCGACATCGCTGTTGCTGCTCTAGTCCGACGCGACGCCGCTGCTGCTACTCTCTGTCCGATGCGACGCCGCTGCCGCTGCTCTCTGTCCAACGCACGCCGCTGCTCTCCGGTAAGTTAATTTTTCATCCTAACCCTAATTATTTTTTATACATTTCACCAATTATTAACCCTAACTCTAATTCCCAGCCCCTGGCCTCGCCGGACCGCCCCTGGCCTCGCCGGAAAGCTCTTGCCGTTGCCAGAATTAGCAATTGTAGGTTAGTTCGTCTAACTTATATAATGTAGGCTATTAATTTGAATTTAGGTTAATATTAGTATGTTAGTATATGAATTTAGGTTAATTATATGTGAATTAATGAGAAATTTAGTTAGAAATTTATATGCTATATATGTTTGAAATTTAGGTTAATTATATTAAAACGAATTAATGTGAAATTTAGTTGTTGTGTTGTATGGTATATGTGAATTATATGTGAATTTAGTTTGAATGTAATGTGAAATTATATGCTAATTATATATGTTCATTTCTATTAGATTTGTTTAATTAAAGAACAAGAACTTAGTAAAATAATTTCTTTTAGATTTATTTAAGAGAATTTAGGTAGGTACAACTTTATTAGATTTATTTAAAGAACTTAGGTTTTTTTCTATATATTAGATTTAGTTAAAGAACTTAGTTAGGTTCATTTCTATTTAAAGAACTTAGTTAGGTTTTTTTCTAAATATTAGATTTATTTAAATAACTTAGTTAGGTTGATTTCTACATATTAGATTTAGTTAAAGAACTTAGTTAGGTTCATTTCTATTTAAAGAACTTAGAATGTTTAAATTTATTTTATTCGCTTTATCGCCGGTGGGGGAGAGCCGAAATATATGATTTAGCATGATTAATTGCGTTGAGCATGTTTTAATTATAATTAAGCATGATAGTTTCGCCGGTGGGGGAGAGGCGATTAAGTATGATTGTGATTAATTGGAGTTTGGGCCGCCAGTGGGGGAGAGGCGGAGGCGGTAGCAATGACTACCGCCCTGGTTTTGTTGTTGTGTTGAAATTTCAATCTTCAATCTTCAATCATCCTTCTTGAAATCCTAATCGTCATAATCTTCATATTTCTTTAAGTCAAATCTTCGGTCATCCTTCTTTAATCTTAATCTTCATCCTTATTTGAATCTTAATTTCCACTCTTATCCATAATCTTAATCTTAATTTTAATCTTAATTCTCAAGTTTAATTCCTAATCATAATCTTAATCCTAATCTTAATCTTAAACTTAATTCCTAATCCTAATCTTAATCTTAATTCCCAAGTTTAATTCCTAATCATAATCTTAATCCTAATCTTAATCTTAATCTTAATCTTAATTCCTAATCCTAATCCTAATCTTAATCTTAATCTTAATCTCCACTCTTATTCATATTCTTAATTTTAAATCTAATGTGTGAACTAATTAAAATATTAATAATATATGAATGCAGGAAATATAAACATGAGTTTAAATAGAGGGTGGATGTATAGGCGATATGCTCAAGGTAGTCTAACAGAAGAGTTCATGGATGGATTGGAAGTATTTATCCATTATGCACTTTCTCGACCGGACTTAATGATTGGAAATAAGATCAAATGCCCGTGCACGAAATGTAAGAACAAAAAATTTGATACTCCAATGACTGTGAGGGTTCACTTGGCAAAGAATGGTTTTATCCCTAGATATCATAAATGGACGATGCATGGTGAAGCGTTAGTGCAAGTCCCTGATGTTGCTAGGCGTATTGTAACCATTGAACAAGATAGAGAAGTAAATCGTTATGAGACGATGGTGATGGATGTAGCGACAGCTCAATTTCACAATGTCGATGATTTAATTGAAGAATCTCCAAACCCAACAGACCAACATTTATATGATATGTTAAAGGCGGCAGATATAGAGTTGTGGCCTGGTTGTAAAACTCATACCCAATTATCTCTTGTAGCTCGATTGATGAGTTTAAAATCGGATAATAATATGTCAGGGCGATGTTTTGATAAGATTTTGGAGTTGATTAAAGAAATAATTCCCGATGATAATTTAGTGACTGGAGATTTCTACAGTGCAAAGAAATTGCTTCGTGGGATGGGTTTGCCAATTGAAAAGATTGATTAATGTCGCAATAACTGTATGCTTTTTTTGGGGGGGGTGATGAAAGCTTGAACGAGTGTAAGTTTTACGATGCAAAACGTTACAAAGAATCTTCTGGTCCTAGTGGAAGTCGCCAACAACGCCTAGTTGCAGTCAGTCAGATGCATTACTTTCCAATCACCCCAAGATTGCAAAGGTTATATGCATATAAAGCAACAACAGCTGATATGCGATGGCATGCTACATCAGTTAATGATGGTGTGAGAAGACACCCAGCAGACTCACCTGCGTGGAAATATTTTGACAGTACATTTCCTGATTTTGCGGCTGAAGTTAGAAATGTAAGATTGGGGGCTTTGTACTGATGGATTCTCGCCATTCAATAATTTTGGAAAGCAATATTCCTCATGGCCAATCCTACTTACCCCATACAATCTTCTTCCTTGGATGTGCATGAGAGAACAACGCATATTTCTCACTGCTGTTGTCCCTGGGCCACACAATCCAAAGGATATGATTGATGTTTTTCTTCAACCGTTGATTGCTGAGTTAACTCATCTTTGGGAAGTCGGTGTCCAAAGCATGTTATATGCTTGATAATGATGACAAAAGAATCTTACTTAAGTGGATTGAAGGGCTTAGATTTCCTGATGGCTATGTATCCTCGTTGGGTAGATGTCTCAACTTGAGTACACTTCAAATGTTTGGTATGAAGAGTCATGACTGCCACGTGATGATGCAACGAGTATTGCCGATCGCATTAAAAGAACTTCTACCATTCAATGTGTGGAAAGCAATTACAGATCTTTGTCTCTTTTTCAAAGATTTGACATCACCAAACATTCAAATTGACAATCTTCTTCAGATGCAAGAAAACATTCATGTCATTCTGTGTAAGTTGGAAAGAATCTTCCCTCCTAGTTTCTTCTACTCTATGGAGCATCTTCTAATACACTTGGCCGATGAGGCCATGATGGCAGGCCCCGTACAATATAGATGGATGTATCCATTTGAGAGGTACTTGGGAAAGTTGAAGAAAATGGTTAAAAACAAAGCCAAAGTTGAAGGATCAATTACAAATGTTTATCTTGTGGAAGAGGCTACAACATTCTGTTGTTATTACTTTGAAGATCACGTTAAGACAAAGCAACGAAATGTACCTCGAAACTTTGAAGGTAGTGGTGTTGATGTGCTCCCTGACATGTTGTCTGTCTTCAAGTATGTTGGGAGGCCATTTGAAAAGATGACAACTAGATTTCTGGAACCTAAAGAGCACGCCGCCGCCCATTTGTACGTGCTAAATAATGGCACAGAAGTTACAGAAACCTACACAAGGTATGTATACTTAATTATCAAACATTAATTTTTTGAGGATGAAATGCGTGCCAAATTTCCTCATAAAACCTCAATAATAGGTTGTTTAATTAACATGATATTAATCTATAGGTTGTTTGAGGATGAAATGCGTGCCAAATTTCCTCATCTTTCATCCAATGAACTGCAACTGAAACTTGAGAAAGAATTTCCCACATGGTTCAAAGCATATGTAAGTTCTTTCTTTGTTAATTATCTCAAAGTATACTATAATTAGATTTTACTAATAATTTTCTTTCAATAATAGGCTTCAAATCCAACAAATGAGCTAGTCAATTCATTTTTGCATCATTTGTCATTGGGACCTCTGCACAGAGTTACTAAGTACCAAGGATTCTTTGTCAATGGATTCAAATTTCATACGGTTTCTTATGGCTCGAAGAAATCAACTGATAATAGTGGATTGTGCGTTAAGGGTTCAGTGTTGAACGGTGTCCAGTTAGATTTCTATAGTCGTTTGTTAGAGGTTGTTGTCCTAGAGTATCCTGGGCTACCAATGAAAACAACCACATTGTTCAAATGTGAGTGGTTTGACCCTCAAATTCTAATTGGAACCGAAATTGATCGTGACTTCAATTTAGTTTCAGTGCACACGAATCGTCGTTATTCCAAATATGAACCATTTATCCTCGCCAATCAAGCTGCACAAGTTTATTATTGCTTGTATCCGAGTAAAAATAACAACAAAAGAAATTGGTTTGCTGCTTGTAAAGTTTCCACAACTGAACTTCCAACAATATCCTCGCCAAGCAAGGCCAGTTGTTGAAGTTTCCACAGCTGAACTTCAAACAATGTCTTTGCCTTTTCAAGAGGAAGTCGTAGGCAGAATATCTCTTACGAATATATATGACATTCCAACAACGGTTCATCCACATGGAGGCGAGGTGGACATAAATGATGATGATGATGATGATGATGATGATGAAGATGATGAAGACCTTATCTTACAATCCCCCGAGTCTTCTAACACTGAATCTGATTGAGTAATCAATTACTTCAAATAAACCATATTTGTCAATTTTATATATTTAGTGTGGTCAACAATAAAACAAACAAACTAATATATTAATTACTTCAAATTTGGATATAGATGTCTACTTCTACTCCATTCGATTCTGGTCCTTCGATCACTGATACGCCGCCCGAGGATGAAAACTCCAATGTGGAGGAGGAACGTGTTGCTAGAGATGGCCGGACATGGGTGTATTTCACTCGTAGGTACGTTTCACAATGTATCATTCAAAATGTAATGTACATTAATTCTAAATTTAATTTCAAAACTTTAAGTATTCTGAGGCCGACTAGAGCTATTCGGGCTAGGGCGACTGATAGCTTCCAAGGTATGCCACATGAAAGTGGCACCAATTGGAAGAATTTGACTGAGGAGATGAAGGATTTTTATTTCGATGAGTTTGAGGTACGATCATCTCATATATAATAATGTTATTCTAAATTAACAATCATAATACTAATTTTACTCTTATTTGCAATATCTTTAAACAGAAAGTATTTTGTTGGGATAAAATGCAACATACCAGGCAGGCTATTAAGAAAGCGTGGGTTAAGTCGGCTCGAGTGGCGTATAAGGATTACATCTCCAATTGCAAGAAGGTCCTTTTGATACAAAGGAAGACGATTGATTATCTTCAGCCTAACATTGAGGCTGCTTGGAGGGTTTATTGGGCTTTGCCTCAGACTCAGACAAGGTCTACTCAGGCGTCCATGAATCGCCGCTCAGAGCCATGCAGTCCGGGTACAGGGATGGCTATCCATCATGGAGGGTCGCGTAGTGCTATAGATCATGCTGAGCATCTGGTAACTTGTAGATATTTTTATTTAAAGTTTTTATGCATGCTAAATTGTTAATTTTATCTTTAATGTGTTTTGGAAGGCTCGAGAGAGCAATATTCCTTTTGACGAGACTTCTTGGGCTACTTTTCGACGGATCCATTATAAGAATGGACAGTATACCGTTGGACGACCTGCGCAGCATGGGGTATGACGTTAATTTACTGTCTTTAAATTCTTTTGTTCGAATAATTTATTTTACAACTATTCTAACTGTATTGGGAAAAATTCGTATAAGGCCCAAATGAATTTATTCGGTCCAACTAGACGGTCCAATCGGATGGGTCAGATTCGATCCATATCGAAAGTCCAAATTTGGGCCCAGAGACATACAGGTTCATCATGTTAAACCCTAGAAAGGGCTGCTACTTGTTGAAGAGAGAGAGAAAATAGGCATCGTGGGATATCTTTTCCTAAAAATTCGGAGCAGTTAGGGTGGAACTTAAGATGAAAAGCAACCCTAGCCGCCAGAGGACTAGGATATATATAACCCGACTAGGTCAGACGACCCAGCCGATCATTCATACTCTAATCACTGCTACCTGCACTTATACTCTACACGATTTGCTTTCTTGCTCAATCAATCCGCCTCCACGCTCTCACGGTCTGAAGTTCAGAACAACCCTGACCCGTCAGGCTGACTAGTCCGACCAGCCAGACCGACTACTTCAACCCTGCTCTATTATTTCATTAATTTTACGTCTTATTATTATTTTTACGAATTCCGTCAAATATCTTTTATTGTTGAACTGACTTGAGCGTCAGAGGCCCTTCCATCGACACCCCCACTGGTGTTCCTAGAAGGGATCTAATGTGTTTGTGGTTCTCAGGTTGCTAGTGCCCGCCGATCCGGACGTACCCGACATCCTATTTCGTGGTTGTTGGATCCATCCCCAACACTAACTTTTTTTGTATTGTAGTTGGAGGTCGATAGGAGATTGGCAGAGCTTCGCCAAACACAGGAAGAGGTTACGCCCTCATATGTAGATCGCATCTTCCGAGAGGTCGTCACTCCTGATCTGAGGGGGCGCATCATGGGATTAGGCATGATGATGTCCAGGGCGATTACTGAGAGCGGTGAGTCGTCGAGCACGCACTCCACTAGCACCTCCCAGTTTTCTTTCCCTGTTGCCTCGAGAGATGAGCTCATTACATTGAGGGAGGAGCTGAGCTCCACACAGAGGGAGCTAGAGGCCAGGAGAGCGAACGAGGAGGCTCAGAGCAGGGCTATACAGGAGATGCAAGCCCAGATCGCGCTCCTCATGCGAGGATATCGAGCACAGTCCCCCTTCGACGCCTCTGATGGGACCCACCCGGACCTGTGATTATATTTACTCTCGTTTGTTGTAGATACTATACTTTGAATACTGAATTTCTAAACTTGTTGACATATTTTATGATTTGCTACTTTGTTATTTGATGTCTTTCTACTTTGATATTGGTTGATAATTTTGAATAATTTACAATATAATTGAAAACAGGAAATATAAATTCTGAAGAAAAAAAATAGTAATTAAATTAACGACCGAAAATCCGGTCGAAAATCGGTAAACGGTCGTTAAAAATTGACGTCAAAAAACAGAAAAAAAAAAACGTCCAGCAACGACCGAAATTCTTATCTTAACGACCGAATTTCGGTCTTTAAACAACGATCGAAAACAAAATGGTCGTGAAATATCCCTGAAGATTAACGACCGTTTATTTTCGGTCGTTGTTTAACAACCGAAATTCGGTCGTTGAAAGATGAAATCTGTCGTCCCCGGCAGGCTTGGCTACTGTTTTTAAGACCGCATAAACGGTCGTTAAAAATAATTTTCGGTCGTTAAATTTTAACGACCGAAAAAAAACGGTCGTTGAAGCCCGCACGACGAACAAAACG
This sequence comes from Salvia miltiorrhiza, assembly GCF_028751815.1. Taxonomy (NCBI): domain Eukaryota; kingdom Viridiplantae; phylum Streptophyta; class Magnoliopsida; order Lamiales; family Lamiaceae; genus Salvia; species Salvia miltiorrhiza. The sequence goes on from NW_026651539.1 coordinate 392,776, forward strand.
CCGACCACAGTTTTCGGTCGTTAGTTCGGTCGTTAAGGGTTTAACGACCGAATTTTCGAGTTTAACGACCGAAAATTCGGTCGCTAGAGCCGCGTTTTCTTGTAGTGCGAGTGCCATTTGATAGATGTTTTCCAATTCCAAAAGGTAGCTTTCAGCTGCTCTCTTTTTCTTCTTTACAAAATGCACTGTTCACAGCTGCTATCCTTCAATCTCCCATTGCAGTTGATGACATTCAATCCTCTTTCTCCCACATGCATGGCCTAGTCTAGCATGCCATATCATATAGTCTTCTTTAGAAACATTCTCACAATCACCAACTAATGTATTTGCCACCAAATAGTACAGACTAAATCTCCTAATTAATTCCCTTCATTATATTTTAGAATTTTTTGTAATATGGAGATTTCCTAATTCTGACTTCCAACTATAGTCTTTAGATTCCAATGTTCCCAGAGATATTAAGATTCTTTTCAACTTAGGAATAAATCTAACATCAGATAATCCTTCATATATCCATCATGCAATTTCAATTTCAACTTAATATTTCCAATACATGCCTCCAACTGTACATACCTGCAGGTCATTTCCTAATAAGCCAGAGCCTTCATCAAGTCTTCTAAAATTAGAAAGCCACTCATTTCTTGGGCACATGTGGAAGCTACAACCCGAGTTTAAGATCCAATATTATTCTACTTGTCCATTGACCACATTCAACATCTCTGCAACTTCATCTCCTTTGCTACATCAGCAGTGTAAGAGCCTTGATTCTTGTCTGATAGCAAACTTTCTTGAGCCCCGGTTTCTTGCAGTGATGACATTTGCGAGTCTCTTTCCTATCAAACTCTTTTTCTTTAGTTTGATAACTCTTCTTTCCCTTCCTGTTTGCCCTTCCACTTCTTGAATTTCTTGACATTCATGGCTTCAGTCTGCATCTATTGTTTGCCTTCATTTTGCTTTTGCAATTCCTTCGCTTTCAATGCATTTTGAATTAACTTCCTCAATTGTTATTGTGTTCTCTCTGCCAAATAGCATCGATCTTTGAGATGCTCAAAACTCACTCAAGACACAATCAAGATAAGAACTCTTCACTAGATTCAATCGAGAACAAATACAATTCGAAACTACAAACTGGAATGAAAGAATGAATGCTACTCTCTTATGCACTCTCTCTTATCACTCTCTCACAGTCTGCTTTAATCTCTCTTCAGACAACAATATGAATTCACTAACTGAGAACTAATTAAAGAAGAAATCAATGGACGCCAGCGGAATCAGCTCGCCAGCGGAGTCATCTCGCCAGTGGAGTCAGCTCGCCAGCGGACTCATCTCGCCAGCGGAGTCATATCGCCAGCGGAGTCCTCCCGCCAGAGGAGTCATTCCGCCAGAGAAGTCCTCCCGCCAGAGGAATCCTCCCACCAGAGGAGTCCTTCCGCCAGAGGAGTCCTTCCGCCAGAGGAATCCTCCCGCCAGAGGAATCCTTCCACCAGAGGAATCCTCCCGCCAGAGGAATCCCTGCTTTCCAGAGTCGAGGAGCGGACGTGCAGAGCAGAGCGTACGGAGCTGGTTTTCTCACTAGGGTTTATTCTAGCTTGCTGATCAAGTTTCTTTTGTTTGCTTGTTTTTACGATTATGTCCTTCTTTAAATTAGGGTTTTATTTTGCCTATATATATGGCGGCTGTATGGAACAAAAATGAATGAACTTTGATGATATATGAAATTTGTGAGATTATTCTCTCTTGAGAACTTCGAGTTCTTCCTGGATATACAAGCAACAAAAAAGAAACGAGCTGCGCGCATTCTGTTTTCAACAGCTAAAGTCTGTTTATAACAGACTTTTCCATGCAGTCCCTCAACTAACGCCTATTTGCCAATAAGCCCTGCTGCATTGCATGAAATTTTGATCATTTAATTCAACATAAGAGATGAACAAACTAGAAAATAAGATAATCAAGAGTAGAGAGGTCAAAGAAATGGCGAAACTATATATCAGTTTAAATTGCATTATTCTTGTCGTTGCATGTAATTTATGCGATGATACATAATAGTATATACGTATTAATTACAAAGGAACAAGAAAAAGAAAAAAAGAAAAAAAAACAGTTTAATCTTGGTTTTAATCCCATCACCTCATCTCACTGGTTGAAGGAATCCCCATCTGCAACCACCCTCCATCCAAGTTCACATCCCTTAGATCGCTCAGCTTTCTTAGCTTCATCTCACACGCCTCTTCGCCGCCCCGGTCGATCGGGCCGTCACCGGGTTTCGGCAGTTGGTTTTGATCGGTCCACTGCTGCAAGCACAATCTTGTCGATGCCTCACATTTACTAGTTCTATCACCATCATGAACGCCATCGTTGTCGTTGTCATTGTCGTCGCCACCATTATCGCGTTTCCGATCATGCTGTGGCGCGGGAGGGAGGTTGAGATTGAGATCGAGCTGTTGATCATGATCATGCTCATGCTCATGCTCATGATCAAGAAGATGATGGGGCTTTGCAGTAGTGAAGAGGGGTGGTTTCTTGCAGAGCTGTTGGCTCCGGTGATCGTATTGGAAATCGTGGAAATTCGGGATGAAGGCGTTGTCCGTGGAGGTTGTGAGCCAATGGCACCTCTTGTGGCCGCCTAGGGCTTGGCCGGAGGAGAAGACGCGGCGGCAGACGGAGCACTCGTGCATCTTGGTCCTCTTCCTGGCGGAGGGCACGGGGCGGAGGGCGGTGTCGGGCTCGGGTGGGGGCGGGTGGGGCTCTTGATCCTCTTGCATCGACGGCTCCTGAATATCGTCGAGGCTTTCGTCGTCGTTGAGGCCGTCGATCTTGGACGCGAAGCAGCCCTTAACTTTCTTGTGGCTTGCCCTATGGCCCCCTAATGCTTGGTGGGAATTGAACACTTTTTTACAAGCTTTGCATTGGAAGGTGCCCTTCTCTACCACTTCTTTCCCCTTGGAATTACTCTCCTCTCTCTCATCACCGTGGGATGATGATTTCTTCGAGAGCATGACGAGGCAATTAGCTAGGTCTTCCTCTTCGCTTAAGCTCGGGTGCTCGTGGATCAATGGCGTGTCGGTTTTGGAGCGAGGAGATGGCAAGAAGGAGGAGGAGCTTTTCTCTCTCTCAATACCTTCTCTATTAATCGGCGATGGCTTCTTGAACTCACCGTCATCCTCGCCCACGTGATGAAACCCTAGAAATCGAGGCGTCTTAGCACGAAGAAAGTAGGAATGCTTGTTATTGTTGGACTGATGATCATGAGGCTTTATCCTCATCCCTTGATGATCACCTGCATTATGATCGTGGTTGGTTGCGATCCTCATTTGGCCCCCAAACCCTAAGCCTCTATACTGCCTCAATTCTTGCTTATCATGTTGAAGATGCTCATTCTCCATCATCTCCACACTCATCACTCCAGCTAACTCTCTCTTTGTTAATTGCTCATGAGTGTTATATATATGTATATACAAAGTGATGGTGGGCTATGGTGATGTATGTAGTAGTGTGGGACCAGTGGTTATATATAGTGTGTAGAGTAGTGAGTAGATTAATGTGGGGTGGTTTTGGACAAAGTATGTAAGAATGGGGAAGACCTAGTTTTTAGTTGAATTTCTTGGATGCTTTTGTGGAGGAGAGGGAGAGACTGAGGTGAAAGTGTTGGGTGGTGGAGAGGTGTTCTCTGTGAGTGTGCGGTTGTCGATTGCTTTCCACGATTAATTCGGGACTTAGTAATAATAAATTCATCATATTATAGTAACATGCATAACAATTGGTCAACGTAGACTAATATCAGTATATGGTAGTCATTTTATTTTCACTTACTCTACGTGTACGTGTAGTAGTGTGCATGAATATCAAGGACAAATACTTTTTTTTAAGACATGCATGAAAATATGAACTACTTTTTTCCTGCTTTGAAAACGTGCGTCATACCTTAGCTTCGAAAAAGAAAACGTGTATCATACTTAGCTAGCTAGCTCTATTTTTATCTTAATCCTAGCTCTTAAGTAAGCTTTGAAGATTTCTCGAATGATTTTTTAATGTAGCTAGTAACTTCAAACGAAGAGGCGAATATGCAAAAATGTTCCTTTAGATTAAAGTCAAACTCTGCAGCCAAGAAGGGATCGGAGATGACTATTTATTAATTAAGACTAGCTAGATGTGTGAGTTGCAAACAATTCACAAATTTAATTCACATTAATCAATTATTTGAAATTATTAGAGTTGAATAATTATAAGAAAAATCACAATAACATATAGTAATAATTAATTTTGAGAAATTTTATGAGTCAGGAGACCGGTGTTATTCATGAGATCGGATTAGATGAAGAGGGCGCGATCCCGGGCAGCAGGGCGCTGGCGCGACCGCGGCCCATGGCGTGGCTACGGGGTGCATCATCGGAGAATTGTGGCACGGATCATCGTGAAAAAAATGTAGTAATTAATATGAAAACATTATCTTTTTTCGTATTAACTTTTTCTTACGATAGTTATTACTTTAACCAAATAAATTAAAAGTACAAGTTCTCGTGAGTAAAAATAACAATTGTTGTGAAAAAAAAAAAGTAATGTTTGACAAACATTTTCTTCATGTCGATTATTACTTTCATCACAACAATATATATACTTTGAATTATCCATATTTTATAACCGGATTGTGACCCATGACCCACGCCCAAACTTGCCCCAACTCAATCCATCTCATACACTCAGTCTCACCCAAAGTTTTTGCCAAATTTTAAAACAATATATTATTTTCATGATTAGTATAAACTAGAATTAATATTGTAATTGAGTCGAATTATGTTTATAATTTAATTAATAGTTTTTTTAGTTTGTCATAAAATAATTTTTTCAAACTAAACTTTTTCCTTAATAGTTAAAATAGGAAATAAAATATATACCAATAGCTTCTATAATATGAACTATTGTATATATAATATATGGTTCATAATTAACATTGAAAAGCTTAAAAGATAATTTTAATTTGAGTAGACACCACATGTGTTTGTTTATCCAATATTAAAAGCTTACTTGCTTAATTTGAATTGTATGTTCCTTATATCACTGATTTTTTTTCCTAGTTGAATTATAAACGTAGAAATGTAAGCTTTATTACTCTTTAATTTATATCATTATACTATTCAATTTGGCATGATATAATCTAAATGATATGAATTCCTTGTATGCTTATTATTATCTAAATTGAATTGAAATTTATGAATCTTTTTTGTCATTTTTTGCCTGATAATTTTTAATCAAGCCACTCCATTTGTCAGACATTAAATTATTAATATGCACCAGCGCCGGCCTATACATTATACATTGGTAGAAGGTATTTACGCATATTAAAATACGTCCAGAAAATATTGAAGTTATTCTATATATTTTATAATATATATATTATACTATATATTTTTAACTTAAAGGTTTTTCTATATATTTATATTTTCAGAAAAAGTAATCAAAACTTGAATTCTTGAACTCCAGTTTTTTTTTTGTGAGTGTGTATGTGCATGATTCGAGAGTGTAGTGTTGGGGTTAAATAGAAGGGGAGACAAATAAATATTCGGGATATATATTCTAAATTGATCAATGAGTTATTTTGGATGAAAAAAAAATAATAATAATTTAGGATGTTTCCCAATATATTTCCTTTTTACAACTGTGGTTACCTCATCAAATCTATTGAAGATCATGACCAATCAACGACTCAATCACTAAAATTGTTATAGTTGTTACATCTGACTTATAATATTTTTATATATAGTCTCAAAATGGATAATACTTTCAATATTTTAAAGAATTTTTGGTACAAAATAATATTCCCTCCATCTACAAAAAATTAAAGTTCATTTTTCTCATTTTGGGACGTCCACAAAAATTAGTCAATTTCTATTTTTCAAAACTTTACATCACATGGTGAACCCCTTTTTTCATTCACAATATAATTAATTATCATTATTAATTAACACTACCTTTCAGGTGAGATTTCTTCTCCACTCACAATGTATTCAACTATTTCTATTAAAACTTGTGTCGTCCCATTTTAAGATTATTTTTTGTGGACGAAGGGAGCACTTAATTATCTTATATAAAAATAAATGAAATAAGGATATATACTTGTACGTTGTGTTGGGTTTCGATCTTAACATCGAAACTAACAAACTACACATGAAAATAATATTTACAACCAAAGAGAACGCACCCTAATAGTAAAATTTTCATTTGAAAAGGATGGATAAGAAAAGGTGAGATAATATTATCTTTTTCTCCTTTTTTTATCATGCTGTGTTTACTTTGTTATAAATAGATGGATAAAAAAATTGAAATGTTGGAAAATATTTTCACACCCTCCCAATAGGATAATATTATCCAACATTTGTGAGAAAATGAGTGAAAAAGGGGCTGCCCGAATAAATTTTCCAGCATGACCGGAGAAAATTATCCATCATAGGAAACATGTGAAAAATGATTGAAAATATACTTTTTCTAACATTTTCTATCAAAGTAAACACACCCTAAGTGTAAATCATCAGTTGTCATGTGTTATTATCGAGATCGATTTACTTATGGTCTTGCGAAATGTCTTTCAGAGATGAAATCTTCAAGCTCTAAGTGCTTTTAATCTTCCATAGGTGTTACACAACTCTCCATCTATCCTTCATTTGCCTTTGATTTCTTCTCTTGTAGTGTGATACATGGATTTGCCTCTTTGACAATTCAGCTTTGATTATAGCTTTTGTTGCTCATGCTGATACAATCAGATCTAAAACCATCTTTCGACTCTTTTTCTAAGGCCTCGCCTCGAGATCTTTTCACTCAATTTTGATGTAAGTTTTGTCGAGTGAGAGATATCCAATCCGATCATTTGTGATCTGATTTGATATCCCGACGTGCCAGATTTCACCCCATCAACTTATATACCGAAATTTATAAAAATAAACATTTTTAATCTAAATAATATATATACGTACATATATATAGATTTATTTACTAAATCATCCTTATAATTTTGAAAATAGGTAAGGATGTTATAGCTAGATATATCAAAAATTTTGAGAATTAGTAGACATTTTTACACGAGTAATACATTATTACATTTAAAGTTTTTTCTACAAGCATTTATATAGTTAATTAATTGACGCACATTGGAAAGCGAGAGAGGCTATTATGTACGCGGTGTTGTATCTATATACATATTTGTTTTAATTTCTTTATGCAATATTTCTAGTATTGTTAATATAGAGATATGTATATGAAATGACGTTCACGTTCCATTTCATTAGTGCATGCGCACCACGCAGAAATCCCTTGTTTTTAAGTTTGTTTATCTCAAGATGCAAGACTGGATTTCTTATCTACAACGAGTAGTTTACATCTGATGGAATTGAAGATTTGTTGAGACGAAGAAAATGAATGAATGAATTAAGTTAAAAGAGGCTTCTCAATATCAAAGACGGTTTGGATGGAGTCGTCCTCAACAATCGGACTCTCTGCATTTTTGCCTTCATTTCTTTTAGCCCAAAGCACCAAATACAGACCAGTGAACATCACCAACATACCTGCCAGGCTGCCATGCAAATATTTATCTATTTTTAATAATAAAAATAAAGAAATCATGATATGTTAATAATACCTTCCAGCAGCAATGGAATCGCCCAAGGAGATAGAGATGGCAGCAGAAATGACAGTTCCAAGAGGGTTGAAAATGGAGACCACAACTGGACCTCTTTTCTTCATTGCCCATGCATTGAAGCTTACACACATTCCGCTAATCCCGCCTGCCTGCACTTAATTTTCATCCAACTCTATTTAAATTACTTACTCTACCTCTTTTTTCCTTTTTTCTATCAAAATAATTAGCCATGGCTCAACCTTAGTGCTATAGGTTGGTTGAGCAAAATGAAGAAATTAAAGAGTGGAGTTGAATTACCACAAGGGAGTAGCCAAGCAAATCTTGAAGAGTTGATGCAGGCCAATGAGGGTAGTCCCAATAATTTTGATCTTCAACAATCTCCACTATTGCTGTAATCATGGAACCCAGCAACGAAGTTATCGCACACAGCGATATCGATGCAGAAAATTCCTTCAATGTTATAGCCTGCAGCACAACTTGGCTGGACAGAACAAAAACAGCAGCAATGAGATACATGCAACCTAGGATTGTCTGTGAGTCGAACTCCGTGGGGGCTTTGACGCCGCCGACGTTGCGCATGCGCTCGTCGGGGGCGCTCTGCATTAGGCTCATCACCACTGCTCCCAACACGCACAGCATCGTCCCCGCTATCTTCGCTCTGCTGTACTTGCATGCTATATCCATCCTCTCTAACCTACAAATTAATTAATATTTGTTAGAATTAATTAATTGGGATGCCTTCAACAAAATCATATACACCTGAAGGCGCAGGCGATGAAGAAGATGAGCCCTGGTGCCAGATTTGGCATTGCTGTTGCTACTGCTGGTGAGGTCAGGTGGACTCCTTTCATGAACAAAGATTGAAACACTGTCACCCTGCGATGCACAAATTATGATTACGACACTCGCAAAATAATAAAAGAATTAAAATGAAATTTGTGTATTTGGATGCAGGATTTTATGTCCACACGCAAAATGAAGAATATTTGAAAGTTCGTGTATTTAGGCGCTATATGCATACCCTCCAAAGGAAAGTAAAAGCAATTGTATAACAAGCTTGTAAGTGATCCTTGAAGGCCATTGACTCCTGCAACATGAACATCCAACTATACATATATAATTATCAACAAGAACAAACATAATTTGGAGCAAATTAAGAAATTAGAAATAGGAGTTTTGCCTTTCAAAGAGGATTGCGAGAGGAGAGAGCACAAGAAAAGTGGCAAAAGTGGAACAGATTATTAGAGAAGAAGGTTGGAGTCCAGTTTTCAATATAGTGCTCAGCAAAATTGCGTTTCCCGCGTACAAGAATTGCACAGAAATTAATCCCATAACCACAGCAATTTCTTCCATCACTTCCCTTTTATTTGACTTCATTCCCATCATTTTTTCCTTTTCCTTTTCTTTTTCTTTATCTTTTTCTTTTCCTTTTTCTTTTTCTTTTTCCTTTCTGGATGCAGAAACATTAAAGCTCCTTCTTTCTCCCTCTTTATTTGCCTCTCTGATCTGCATGCATGCAGATTTATGTGTGGTGGTTGCCGGCGTCGTCTTCAGCTTTGGCCTTCCTCTTCCAATCAAGAAATAATATGCAACATCTCAGTTTTTTCTGGCAGAAAGAGCCATTTTTTATAAATGAACAAAAAGGCGCATTCCTCCATTGATCAATAATTTTGATGTTTTGATCATTCGCGGAAAGAAGGGTTTCTATAATTATAAATTAAGGAGTTTTCATGAAATTTACATACATGGGTATGCAAGGATTTTTGATTTCTTCCTTGTGTAGTTCTTCGTAATGATCACTTTTTTGTGTAAGTTGATGAGTTTGAGAAACAAAAGGAAATGTGTTGTTCCGGAAATGGATGGGAAGGCACATTATCCTGAATTTCTGGTCCAGTCGTTTGGATTCTCTAACAACCATCTAATTGATCAATTAGTTTTCTTGTATTTGCATTGTCATCAGTCATTTTGTGTGACAAGTCAAATTCAATATGTAAGATGCATGGATTTTCGGAGAGAAAATATAGCAATATTTGGCTACTATCTCGGATAAATATCTTTCCAAGTGTTTTAACATTAATGTTAAAGAAGTCATAATGCAACTAATAATGGATAAGAATTAAAGTCTCATAGTTGGGTAATTGGGTTGATTGTGTTATTGCCTTATTGGTGTTAATTTGAAAGAAACGAGAAGGTTAAGTACACCTGAATGAAAACTATTTCAATTCTTCTTCTAATTAGTGTACACTAATATTTCACACAGTGTGTTAAAAGTAATAGAAAGCAGGAGGTTTGAGAAGTGAGAGAAATGATTTCATTTTATTGAATGAATAATTATCAACTGATTACACATATTTATACTACCGCAGACTACTTAACTGTCTAACTAATACATGCTGACTCAGCAAACTAACTAACAAGAAGCTAACTAATCATCTAACAACTAAGCAAACAATAGACTTCAATATGCTCCAAAAAACTTATCCATGATCATCCAACGGCTCAAGTAACAGCAATCTTCGAAGAGCACAAAATCTAGGCTTAGCAAGAGGCTTGGTAAACACATCAGCTACTTGATCAGCAGCAGGAACATGACCAACTTCCATAAATTTGTCTTGAACCTTCTCCCGAATAAAATGCACATCGACTTCGATGTGCTTTGTGCGTGCATGAAACACTGGGTTAGAAGATAAAGCCACTGCACTGGAGCTATCACACCAAAGCTTATGAGGTGTGGCAACAGGAAGATTGAGCTCTTGGCATAAGGAATGAAGCCAAAGAAGCTCAGCTGTGGTAGAGGTAATAGCTCGATATTCAGACTCTGTGCTACTGCGTGACACCACGTGCTGTTTCTTAGAGCTCCAGGTAATAAGATTGGTGCCATAATAGACACAATATCCACCGGTGGAACGCCTATCATCCACAGAACTAGCATAATCCGCATCTGCAAAACTGATTAGTTGGGATGAGGAGGAAGGTGAAAAGTGAAGAGCCAATGACATGGAACCTTTGAGATATCGCAGAACTCGTTTGCAGGCTGCCCAGTGTAAAGTAGTAGGATGATGCAAAAACTGGCTAAGTTTGTTGACGGCAAAAGCTATGTCAGGTCGCGTATGTGTGAGATATTGTAAAGCCCCAATGGTGCTGTGGTAGAGAGATGAATCAGAAAAAGGCTCCCCGCCTTATTTTGAAAGCCTTGTGGCTGGAGTCATTGGAGTAGGGCAGGGATGACAAGAGCTCATATGTGTTTTATCCAACAGTTCTTTAATGTATTTGGATTGACAAAGAGCATAGCTGGAACCAGACTTGGTGACTTCAAGTCCTTAAAAGTAATGAACTTCCACCATGGAAGTAAGAGCAAACTGTTTGTTCAAAAGATCAATCAAGCTAAGCACCTCAGAATGATCATCACCAGTTATTAAAATGTCATCCACATAAATGAGTATAAGAAGTAAACCACCATTCTTATTTCTGTAAAAGAGGGAGAAGTCAGAGATAGACCGTTGGAAGCCAAGAGAGTAGAGGCAGTTTCTCAACTTATCATACCAAGCTCGAGGAGCTTGTCTCAGACCATAGAGAGATTTATTCAGCTTACACACATAATCAGGATGCTCCAAGTCTTCAAAACCTTTAGGTTGGGACATGTAAATAGTATCCTCAAGATCTCCATTGAGAAATGCGTTATTCACATCAATCTGCTGGATACCCCACCCTTTTGAAGCTGCGAGTGCAAACATTAGTCTAATAGTAGAAGACTTAACAACAGGGCTAAAAATTTCTAAGAAATCTACACCAGCCAACTGCTCAAATCCTCGGGCAACAAGCCTTGCCTTAAGCTTATCCAGTTCACCAGTAGAGAGAGTTTTAATTCTGTAAACCCATTTATTGCTGATAATCTTGTATAATGGAGAAGGCGGTATTAAAGTCCAGGTACCTTTAATATTCAGAGCCTGAAATTCTTTTTCCATAGCAGAGCACCATTCTGGATGAGCTAAGGCCTCATCATCTGTTTTGGGAAGAGAAGGCAGCTGGGAGGCAGAAGATGATGCAATATTCTGAACAATAAAGACCTCATGTTGTTGTATAGTGAAGCAGCCTAAAGAAGTAGTGGAGGATGTGAGAGTACCCTGATTAGAATTGACAGTAGCAGAAACTTGATCAACAATATAACTTTTGGGCTTGAAAATCCCACGCTTAGATCTGGTAATCATGGAGTGAGTAGTGGTGGTGGATGATAGAGGAGGAGGAGGAGGTGGTGGTGGTGGGGATGGAGATGAGAGAGGTAAGGGAGATTGAGAGGGTGTTGGAGAGGGAGATGGAGCAGGAGGTGATGATGCAGAGGATGTGGCAGAAGGAAGAGCTGAAGATGTGGAGGAAGATGCTGATGATGAAGGAGGAGAACTTTCAGATGAGAAAGAGCTGTCGGTTGTAGGTAGATTGACTTGATGTGGAACTGGAGTGTCAGGTAGAGGTAAGATTGGAAGGATATTAGTGGAGTATTCAATAGGAGCAGGACTTGGAAGAGTGAACATAGTAGAATAAGGAAACTCTTGTTCTTGAAAATGAACAGTATCTGCAATGTACATTCTATTAGAGGGACTGAGACATTTGTACCCTTTGTGGTGTTCACTATACCCCAAGAATAGACATTTAGAAGACCTATAATGCAGTTTATGTTGATTGTATGGCTTAAGATAAGGATAGCAGGCACATCCAAAGACTTTGAGCCACTTGTAGTTGGGAATTTGATGATAAAGAGCCTGAAAGGGAGAGATGTTATTGAGAGAAGGGGAAGGTAAACCTATTTATGAGATAGACAGCAGACTGGAATGCATCCCACCAAAAGGAGAAAGGAAGTGAAGCTTGAGCTAATAGTGTAATACCCATATCAACGACATGTTGATGTTTTCGTTCAACCCTCCCATTTTGAGTATGTATGTGTGGACAAGGGTGTTGGAAATGTATACCTAAAGTAGTGAGATGGTTAACTAAGGGTCTAAATTCACCCCCCCAGTCAGTTTGAAAGGATTTGATAGATGTTGAAAACTGACACTTAACCATTTCTATGAAGTGTTTGACTGTGGCAGTGGTTTGAGACTTAAGAGATAAAGGATAAATCCAGGTGTATCTTGTGAAATCATCAACAAAAATTATATAGTACTTATACCCAGCAGTTGATAGTGTAGAAGCAGGACCCCACAAATCTGAGTAAACAAGATCAAAGGCAGAAGTAGATTTAATAGGCTGAGAAGTATGTGGTTTTTGATGCATTTTTCCCAACTTGCATGCTTCACAGAAGCTAATATCAGTAGATTTATAAGGAATTTGTAGCTGAGTACAGACTTTAGCAAGTACATGTGGTCCAGGATGACCAAGAATTCTATGTAAGGTATCTAAAGAAGTGCATACACCAGCAAACTTGCTAGAAGAACTAGAAGCAGACTTATTACATGGAGTTTTATTACAAGTAGAACTAGTAGGGATACTAACAGCAGAAGTGTTATGACAGAGTGATGGAGAAGAAGCTTTGTTGTAGAGAGAAGACAAGTCAAGCTGATAAAGTCCATTAGATAGTGTTCCCTTCAGCAGGACCTGTTGGGTGTTGCAGTCCTTCACAAAACAAGAAGTGTGAGTGAATTCAATGGTAACTGCATTGTCTTTTGTGAACTGAGAGATGCTCAAAAGGTTTTTGGTTATTTGAGGAACATATAGAATGTTGTTGAGTAATAGAGAATGGTTAGAAGATAAAGGAATGGTGTTAAAACCAACTGAAGAGATGGGCAGAGTATTACCATTTCCAACCATGAGACTATCATTGCCATTGTAGTCATTATTGATGGCCAAGTTCTGCATGTCATTCGTAATGTGTGTAGTAGCTCCACTATCCACATACCAAGAGGCATCGGCAGTAGATGGATCCTGAGAAGAGAGATCATCAATAACATTGGCAGTATGAGATGGTGTAACATCAGAAAGAAAGGCCTGAGAGGCAGAATTTGTGTTGTCAGTGAAGTGGATATCAAATCTTTTGAAACACTTTATAGCAACATGTCCTGTTCGGCCGCATAACTGACAGACAATACTTTTGGTAGAGGCAGCTGCTCGAGAGAAACCACCACGAGCAGGTGAGTTAGAGCCATGAGAGGAAGGTGCACCTCTTCCCTGTCCTCGATAAGCAACATGAGCAGCTAGTTCAAATTGAGAAGTAGAATGTTGTTGCTGAAGCCGCAGTTCATAAGCTTGGAATGAGTATTGAATCTCTTGTAAGTTCTGAGCATCAGTGCGATGCATGATGTTGACAACCAATGCTTCATACTCAGATCCAAAACCAGAGAGAATGTACATAATCAACTCATCATCAGTAATGAGTTGACCTACAGCAGACAATTGATCTGCATAACCACGCATTTTGAGGAAGAATTCCTCAACACTCAGAGCACCTTTTTTGGTTGTTTGGAGAAGAAGACGAAGTTGCATGATCCTGGCCTTCGATTGCGACATGAACAGCCTCTCGAGCACAGACCAAAATTCTCGAGAAGTATTGCAGCGAACTACGTGACCTAACATTGATTCAGTCACCGATGATAGCATCCAACTGAGAAGAAACTGATCGCGTCGTAGCCACACGAAATGAGCAGGATTTGTTGTCGGAGCTGCATTAGATGGAGTCGGAAGAAGCGGTGGTGGTGCCATTGCGGGATCTGTGATGTAGTCATAGAATCCATGAGCACGGATTGCCGACAAAGCTTGCGCTCTCCAGAACGCGTAATTCGTTCGATCGAGTTTCAGAATTTGGGGAAAATGAGGAAGATGAGCAGCGGAAGATGAATTCTCCATGGAAGAGTGGATAGAGAAGAACGGAAGAGAAAAATATGAAGAATGGAGAGAGAAGAGCAGGAGAAGATTGTATGTAGACGGAAAGAAGGATCGAGAGAATGAATCTGGACTATTTTGTGGCAACTGATACCATGTTAAAAGTAATAGAAAGCAGGAGGTTTGAGAAGTGAGAGAAATGATTTCATTTTATTGAATGAATAATTATCAACTGATTACACATATTTATACTACCGCAGACTACTTAACTGTCTAACTAATACATGCTGACTCAGCAAACTAACTAACAAGAAGCTAACTAATCATCTAACAACTAAGCAAACAATAGACTTCAATACAGTGTAACACCAAGCAAGATCATATTTCACACTATAATCTTTTATCTAGACTATGGAATTTAGAGTTGATTTAATTAAGACTAAAAGCATGCAAATTAAATAAACAAAATTGCATAAATAAAGAGAATTCAAACAGAGGAGTCTAGAGCTTCGGTTTCAACATACAGAATCAAGAAATCAAACAAATTTAAATCAATTAATCATTCTCGGACTCGATTCTTACTAACACAATCATAGAAAAAGTTTAAACCTACTCTTGTAACAAATAAACCGTAAATTGCATGCAAGATTATTGTCCCCAAATCGTACTTAAACATGCAACTCTCAACATAGTAAATATATATCCTAAGATTATAAATCCTCACACTAATCTCAAGTTCTCTCGTCTAACATTAAAAACCATGTTCCATGTTTCAATTCAAGTAATAATAATCATCTTTCAATATCAAATTAATATAATAAATCATATAAAATTGGTGATCAGTCAATAAAGCAAATAATAAAATTCAGAATATGACAAGGAAAATATATATTTAGATTAATTACTTAATCAAAATAAGTTCAATAATCTAGCTTCTAACTATTCCCTAACTCTAGGATAAATGATTACTAGTCACGCATACACATATAAACCAATAAATTGAAATCAATGGAAAACAAAATATTTCAACAATATAACTTGCAGAAGAATTCACAAAATCTCGATATCTCTAGATTTGAATCACAAATCTTCTATTCTCTCTTCTCATCTCCGAAGCTCCGCAAAGCAAAAATTCAGAACATAAAAGTCAATACCTTTTTCTTGAAGCTTTCAGTGAGTATTTATAGAACATGATGAGAAAATACTAGCAAAACTAAGTCAAACTCGAAAATCCTCAAAATCCATCAAAACACGTTTAAAACATCTTGTTGGGTCCTGGAGGGTCTTTAAACAGGTGTATGAGGGGGGATACACCCGATGGGATCTTTTTGGGAAAACTGATTTTGTCGTGAGAAAGTGTTATCAGTTTTAGAGAGAAAGATTTCAGTAAAGACTTTGAACGAAAACAGAGCAGTGTTATGAACCTTACAAATTTTCTGAAGATAGATCAGTTAGAAGGATATTACACAAACAACGGAATATAAGATGGTTCAGTAAGCCCTTAGAAACAGTGATACATAAAAAATTTCTTGGTTGCACTTTTCAGTTAGTCAGTTTCAATAAGAATAAGCAGTAAGCACAGAGATAAGTAGTTAAACGACACAAGGAATTTTACGTGGTTCGGAAATAAAGTTCCTACTCCACGGTCAGATGATCAATCTGACAATCACTCTGGGCAATGCTTGAGGTTTACAGCGTACTTACCAACACCACTCTTGGTTGGATTTTACACTTAGTATGCCTTGACACTTTCGTGTCCACACAGCAGTAACACTAAGGTTTTGGAGCCAGAACCTTTAAGCTGGACTCCCTCTTGGCTTTCTGGGTGCCAAGGAAACCGAATCTGTTTAGTCTTTAGACCGGCACTAAACATTGACCACTCCAACTCTATTTTCGATGCGGTTGAAAAGGGATATGGATTCTTTCAACTAGGATTACTGAGATTTGAGTCTCAAGCAATCGAAAACTTAAGCTTTTGGATAAACAATGGTTCGCCTAAGTACTAAGAGAATATGTGTTATCAGTGAACTGATTTGTACGTTGATGATTCTCTTCTTCGATTCATCAAACTTATGATTGAGGAGAGGGCTGAGCTGCAATTTTGGCAGAGTTTCAACTTATGTGTTTAAATTGGCAAAGATTGCAGGTGTTCCTCGAGCTCTATTTATAGGAGAAGTCTTGAATAGATCCGTTGGAGGGATGTTCTTCAAGTTTTTTGCCATTGTGAGAGTAGATTTGAATCTTGCTGAGTTCGCAATCTTCGAGGTTCCTGTTGTTGCTGAAGAACTGTGTCTCATCGTACATCCTGTAGGGTGCCTTTGAGATAAGTTGCATCAAATAGGAACTCTTTGCAGAGAAAGGAGGATCTCCAAAATCTCTGCATTTAATGCGGCTGCAGAAGCATTTAATGCTACCTTTGGGGATTCAGTCCGATGAAGAATGTTAACTGATATGTGTCAGGAATATCAGTCCGCTGATTCCTTAGCTCCACATTAAGGCGTCTCTTTTCACTGGTGATTCAGTGACGCTCCCATTAAGTCCAAGACTGTTGCATTCTTGACTTGTTTTTCCATCTTTATTTAGTCATGGTCTTTAGTCTTCAGTCTTTCGACAGCAAAGAAAATTGAACTCTAACATTTGAGTTCTAAAAGAGATCTTGACTGAACAAAAGAGGACGAGATAGTTTTGGTATCATCAAAACCAGGGATATGATATTTCATTAAGTTCCCAATACATCGCCAAACAAATTCGTATCGATCGACATGAACTTTAAATTAAGCTCAATATCATTGATTTTGTATCAAATATTTTTTCAAATTCACCCAAACAAGAAGGAATTAACAATTGTTAAACAATAAATCAAATTAAGTTTAAACTAACCATCAAACACTAATACAATACAAAATTGACATCATATTGACCTTAAAAACATAGAAAATATGTATGTTTAACACATAGCTAATTGGAGCTATGCCTTCTTTTGAATGCTCCTTAAGATATGAGAAATGTGAGTGGTACATGCATTGCTAGCTTTCATCGTTGGTGAAGTTTTGGAAATTTGCTTGGCTTTAATAGTTGTTTTTTTTTGTAAGTCTGCTGTAACTTAACTTCAGGTAGTGAAAAGTTTTCCCTTTGCATAACCCCGGACATAGGTGTCTTATTACCAAACTAGATAGCAAATCTTGTGTGTTTGTTTATTGCACTACTACAAAAAATGGTGTTAACGACTGAAAAATGGATGGTTAAAAATGAGAATTCAGTCGTTAAAACAGCTCACGACTGATTTAAGGTATCGTTATTTCGGTGGTCATTCCATTTTATAAGAACCAATTAAAGATTTTCAATCTTAACAACCCGACTCCAAATTTATTGATCATTATCTCTATGCTTAGAATATGAGGAGAAGGATATTGTACTTGTATGGATGATTTGGGGAAGAATGGTGGTGTCGGCGAAAGAATGATGACAGAAATAACCATTATTTTAAAATAATAAAAAAGTAAAAAAATAGTTAATATTATCGTTAAAAGAGTTTAAGATATAGCATGTATATATATGATCTCCTTGCAAGCCAAAAAATCAAAATCATGTATATATAGATATGTAATCTAAAAACAAACTTCTCAGATCCCTTCCAAATAGATACACCTCTCAACAAATTCCACATCCCCCAAAAATGGTAGTAATGCTATGAATTCTATTTAAAAAAAAGAGCAACAAATTATTGACATAAAGTGTAAAGGATATTAATTGTGTGCAAAGAATGAACTAATTAAGTGCGACTACTCTGGGCACCTCAACCGGAAAATCATGAATCTCATCCATCCACGGATTCTTCTCCTCGGCCGGATCAACGGTCCTCAGCGCCCTCCACACGGCGCTGTTGCACTTGAAACCCGACCCGAACGCGATCTGCCACGTGCGATCGCCCCTCCGGATCCGACCCTTAGCCTCGGTATAGGCCAGTTCATACCACAAGGAGCTGCTCGACGTGTTCCCGAATCTGTAGAGTGTCATTCTAGAAGGTTCCATGTGCCACTGGCTCAAGTCGAGCTTCTTCTCCAGTTCATCGAGGACCGCCCTGCCTCCTGCGTGGATGCAGAAATGCTCGAACGCCATCTTGAAATCCGGTATGTATGGCTTGATTTGCATGTTCAACACTTTTCTGGCCAGCAGCGTCGCCAAGAAGAGCAGCTGTTCGGACATGGGGAGGACCAGTGGGCCCAGGGCTGTGATGTTGGTCTTCAGGGCCTCCCCGGCCACCGCCATCAGGTCCTTGGAGAGGGCCACGCCCACGTGCCTCGCCTCGTCCTCTTCCTGGAACACGCACCCGTAGCTCCTCTCGTCCGCCCCCCGGTGCGTGCGCACGCTGTGGATCAGCTGGTACTTGGCCCGCCCCCTCTCCGCCCGCCGATTCGACAGCAGGATGGCGGCGCCGCCCATGCGGAAGATGCAGTTGGACACCAGCATGGAGCGGTTGTTGCCCAAGTACCAATTTTGGGTGATGTTCTCCATGCTTACTACCAATGCGTACGAATTCGGGTGCACCTGTTCCATCAAATTAATGGACACTCAGAATTCATTTTATAAATATTTGAAGAAAAAAAAATATTAATCTAATCCGTACATGAAAAAATAGAAGAGAATGACACGGGGTGCAAAAAAGAAACTATTGAGTGTCTTGACTATTGAGAGTCGAGAAAAAGTTGTTGAGTGTATTATGATTGATGAAAATATATTTTAATTAGTATTGAGAGTGATGAAAATATATTTTAATTAATTTTTGACCTGCAGAAGTTGTTTAGCAAGATCAATGGAGATCAATCCAGCACTGCATCCCATGCCGCCAAGATTATAGCTGAGAACATTGCCCCTCATCTTGTAATGATTGACGAGCATCGCGGACAGAGACGGCGTGGGATTGAACAAGCTGCAGTTGACAACGAGGATTCCTATGTCCTTAGGTTTGACGGCGGTCTTGGCGAGGAGGTCGTCGACGGCGCCGAACATGACCATCTCGGCCTCCTTCCTAGCCTCGGCCATGCAGGGTTGGGGCGGCACGCGCAGCAGGGCCTCCGGGAAGTAGGTCTTCTGCCCCAACCCGGACCTCTCCAGAATCTTCCTCTGGAAGTCCAGATTCTCCGCCGTGAAACTCCCCGCCCGCCTCGACCGATCCATGAACATCTCCTTGCTGCACATCGCCTCCGCGCCGGGCTTGTAGCACGCGAAGTCCACCAGGTACACTCTCCTCGGCCGCCTCATCAAGTAGAGGAACACCACCAGCGTCCAACACACCGCCGCAGCTCTCAGCTGCTCGTATAATCGGGTTGAGAGATGAACGGACAGGATTAAATATGGCAGTGTAGGTACGAGGAGGAGGTACATGCCGTTTGAGATCATGTAATGGTAGCCAAGCTTCACGTATTTGGGGAGCTTCTTTCTCTCTCTCCTCTCTCCTCCCGTTTCTTGTTCTTGCCTCTCGCAATTCCCCATTCTTAATTTCTTTCTAGAGATTAATTTCGCGTCTTTGTGTTTGTGTCGAGATTTTGAATTGAATGTGATTGGGTTGAGTGGGAGAAGTGTATATTTTGTATTTAAAGAGATCGTTTTTCCGCATTTGACTTCGGAGATTTAATAGCTTAGTTGGCCAACTACTATTTTCATCCAAATTCATGTTGAAATAAATAGAGCATTTTTCTAAAAATTCCAGATGTCGAAACTTATATTCATCCACGATTTAATTTCTTATAGTATCATCATTGATTGCTTAATGGTCAATCCAACGCCTAACGATCACCTAATTACAACTGAAATTTCATTCTGTTGTGTTCACACTAATGAATTAGCTAGTAGTAATTACGTACCAATTATTAAAAAAATAAGATTTGATTGAAATTTAACATTCTTTTTCATTTAAAGATGTTAGCATGTTGATTAGTCCTTCTACATAAACTTGAAATTCCCAGTCTATATTTTCGTACAAGCTGGGTAAATCATGCTGGAAAAATTAAATATGAGACACTCAAATCTATATATAGAGACACAAGTTTCGATGATTATTATTATTATTATTATGATAAATTACATAAGTAAATAAAAAAATTTAAAAATCGCATGACGGAGGACTCGAACCCAGGACCTTAGGTTTCGATGATTAACTATAGTAATTTTTTTATATATAAATTATACAAGTAAATAAAGATTAGTAATTTTTTTATATATAAATTATACAAATAAATAAAGAAATTTAAAGATCGCACGACGGTGGACTCGAACCCAGGACCTTAAACCTTGGACATTAACCATCTACCGCTAGGTCAATTATACTAAATTTTGACAATTAAGAAGAAACAAAACAGTATTGTTATTCAAAATATAGTTTCCCATCTCCTAGTAAAAAAAATCATGTCTAGTAATAAACGCAGGAAAATCTTAATTGCTAAAATAAAAACTGGCAAGTGACCTAATTCCAATATTGTCCAAACCTAACAAAAAATAAGTAATTATGGGTGTATGGCTGTGGAGAGTTAGACAAGAAATGTTGCCCACACGAAATCGAGAATAATATATTCCAACTTTTTTGTTAAACGCATTTGAGAAGCTAGAGTGGTATTTTTGGGAGTCTTCTTGGTTGCGTTTGTTAAACTAACTATGTAGATGAGATGAGTAGTCATTATTTTCATTATTTAAGGAGTAAGGACAACCATATGTGTAATACAATCAGTCCCTTCAAATTTCATTCGTGCATGTTTCCCGTTTATATGTTAGAGAACTTCAAATATTTTCTCCCGTCTTCTTTTTTCTTTTTTCTTTTTTTGACTTAGGGGAGTTGAGGAGGGGGAGCAGTAGGGTTTGAACCCGGGACCTCACTGTTCACACACAGGAGGTCGCACCACTTGGTGTCCCTTTGGAGACTTCTCCCGTCTTTAACAGTAGTATAATTAATTATACTTCAATAACTTATAAGCAATGTCCAGAAAATTATACTCATGACGTCTTAATTTGATAGGTTGTGTTTTATTTTTATTTTTTATTATTTTAAGATACAAATTTGATAGTCTTTAATAATTTGATAATTAATTTGATGTTTCTTACTCTGTTAGAGCATTTGTCCCGGGTTCAAACCCCACTGCTCAGTGCTCGCCCTCCCCAACTCCCCCAAGTCATATATATATATATATATATATATATATATATATATATAGAGAGAGAGAGAGAGAGAGAGTATCTTTTTCTTTTATGATACGATTATTATCAATGGTGGAGCATTTTGAGCAGTTCAAACTCCAGAAATATCCAAGAGAGAAGAGAGAGATTTGATAAACATCAACCAAAATATTTATTCCTTTTTCTGCAAACTTAGAGATTACAATATTTATATTTGATAATGAAAACTTAATGGGCTATGCGCTGGAACATAATTGGACCAAGTTAGAGATTGGGTTGGGCGTATCATTCCCCACTCATTTACAATCACCTTGCCCTCAAGGTGAAGCTGTGAAAAATGATGATGGGAATACTGCAGATGATTCGGCCCACTAATTGCAAAAAGAAACAAAATAGAACCGAAATAAAAATTGCCCCACATACTTGATAAAAGCTCAAGCTGATTTAAATCAGCTAAAAGCTTGAAAAAGCCATGCATCCACCATGTGCTTGACAAAAGTCCCAACCGAAAACTTGCACAAAATAATCCAAGCAAAACTCAAGAACTGATACGGCATGGTATGAAATCGACTGAGTATTCCCAAGAGACCCGGCGGCGGTTCACTGCATAGCTGAACTTCTTGAGCGGCGAAAACAACCATGAAAGAGTAAAACATCTACGGCGAAAACTTCTTCACCGCATAGCTGAACTTCTTGACGCCCACGGTTAAAACATCCACAATAACAGCAGATCTAGGTCCAAAAGCATCAGACACAATCTCGTCCTCAGAACTGATGAGCAACCAAAATGGACTGCCGAGTCCGCTGTCATTCTCCTTGATTTCGACAGTGCGATGTAGTGTGGTTAATAGGGGCGACACAGCTTGAGGCAGTGGAATGACCTCAATTTTATAAACTTGAAGAAAGTGACAGAGATGGACTTGTGCACTTGGGCCATGGGTAGCCACGATCAAATGTTTTGGGCTACTCGTACTGTGCCCCAACTATAACGGTTGGACTGGGCTTTTCATTTTTAGACTTGGGCCAAATATGAATGTCAAACAGCTGATTAAACAAGTCACGATAAACCCTAGTTCGCCATAGATTAGTTGCAATTATCGACAACATCGACGGTGGGGTTTCACCCTTAATAACCTCATTGCTGACTGCCAGAATAGGACTACCCGGTGAATCAAGGTCATGGTATCCATAATCCAGAATGAGTAAATTTTTGTTGCAGCAACGAAGGGTCGGAGATGGTGGTGACTGACTGAGTGGGGAAGAAATTGGCGGATGACTCGCCGGAGGAGTTATTGGTGGTGGTGGTGGTATTGCAGGTGAAGACAGTAAGTCTGGGGGTGGCTCGGTGGGTGGAGATTGTATTGGCGGTGGAGGTGTTGGCGGCGGCGGCGGTGGCAAGTTAGATAACTATCGATGGTAGCGGAGATAGTGGCTCGAGTCCTGTAAAAGAAGGAGGTGTGATACAGGGTGAATAGGGATCTATCCATACGTGTGGCAACGGAGTGAGCGGATGCAGAACAAAGTCAAATGGAATAGCTTTGGACAGCTGATGGGATGGAACATCAGTAAAGGGCAGATCTGTTGGGCTGGGCGGTGCAGGAATGGTCAGTGGTACAAGAGGAGATGGAAATGAGTTAGGTTGCATAGTTAGAGTAACGGTGGTGGCGAAGGGTGCCGATGGCGAGAAAATCGGAGAAGGGCTATGTGTGGTCGAGAATGGTGAAGGATGAGGCGATATAGTTGTGGGATCGGGTGGTGGGTCTTAAGATACAAAAGAGATAGAGGATAGCGGCTGAGACATAGGTGGTGGCTGGACAGAGACGCAAAGACTTGAAACATCATCCACCGTAGCTTCAACTCCAGCCATGAAATCTGGAGATTTAGGATCGCCAAAGTCATCCTCATCGTTGGCGCCGAACAAAATTAAGTATTTGCTGCGGCATCGGTGGGTATTGGACCAGGTTTGGTCACAATTGTAACAAAGCCCACGATCGTTTTTCTCTTCAATTTCGAATGGGCTAAGACGACGAATGGGAAAAAGTGATGTGGAGTGAGTTGTATGTAGGATTGGGGAAAACGTTCGTGGTGGGTATGTAGCTGGAGTAATGGGTGGTGGGGAAGGGGATGGAAACCAGCAGAGATCTGGAGCAGTAGTTGGTGATGAAGGGAACGTGTTTGTGGCCGAAAAATTTGCGTCGATGGAGGTTTGCAGGCTGTAGATGGAGGTTTGAAGCCCTTCAATGGCAGCGAGTATATCAGATTTTGACATTTTTTTTGGATAATCAAGGAGAGATGCTCCCTCAATGAAAGCACCAATTGATGCGATTATTATCAATGGTGGAGCATTTCGAGCAGCTCAAACTCCAGAAATCAAAAGAGAAGAGAGATTTGATAAACATTAACCAAAATATTCATTCCTTTTTCTGCAAACTTAGATATTACAATATTTATATTTGATAATGAAAACCTAATGAGCTATGGGCTGGAGCATAATTGGACCAAGTTAGAGATTGGGTTGGGCGTATCATTTTACCTTTCAAAAAGTTTTGATATAATGTTTTTGAAATTTCTAGTGGTGTTATTTGTTACTACAATACATAGTTTTCAAAACTTTATTGTTTTACACCTTAGTCGGTCTTTGCTTATATATTTATGATTTGCAAGCATATTTCTTTTTCAAAAAAAAAAACTCACACACACGCACATACGTGTGTGTATATATACATACAGAGAGTTAGATTTTAGTGAGATTTCTATTTTTCGTGAGATGTGAGACTAATGAATAAGTCAGTACATAGTGATGAATAAAATAGTATACAGTGTTGAATAACGAGATTTAAAAAATTAATATAATTTTTGCTCCTTCCAGGATTCGAACTCAAGTAAAAAATTTATCCCTCCAGAGTTATAGGATACATTAAATCAACACCTACAAATCAATCTAAGATCTCACCATATATGAGGTATCTCATTGGAACCATTCCCTATATATGAGGAGGTTCAAATGAGAATCGTTATTTAAAATTAGAATAAGAACCATTTTCAGTCATTCGATCATAAAAAACTATGATAAATGCATTGTCTTTTTATGTGAATGCAGGACCTGAGTTCGAATTGTCCGTAGGCAGCAAAATTGTTATTTTTTGCGGTGAGTACGGTAAATTTCAATGCAAATGCATGAAACTTTATACATTTAGTGCAATGTTATCACGTGCTTAGAATGTAGTTCTTACCATAATCAACCTTATATTATTAGTATGTTTTAACATTTCATTTCACTTTTATTAATTAATTCATTATTTAGATTAAAAAATACTACAAAGTTATGATAATATAATTTTTTTAATTTTATTTTTTGAAATAATACTTTAATATAATTCATAATATTATAATAAAATTTATTTTTATAAAAATATTATATATATATATATAGTAAGAAAACGCATCATGTCCTCCACATGGCGTCGTAAAATCACTCCATTCCCATTTTCTTTAATTTTGCTTTCAATTCTATCCATGTCTTAATATTATAATTAAATGAAATTTTGAAATTAGAAAATATAATTAAGAGTATGCATGTAAAATTATACTTCTCCTTGATATGTGTAATTTTGTGTCATGTGAGACTTATTTAAAGATGGAGGGAGTAATTTGGACTGACCCCTTAAAATTTGATCAATTGTATTTTTTTTTAATAATTAATTTGGTAGCAATGCGGGAAAAATTAATATTGTTAATTTAGTAGCGATGGTTATAATATAATACTCCCTCCGTCCACGAAATGAGTACTCATTTGTGGACGGCACGGGTTTTAAGAAATATATGGAGTGTAGTGTGAATAATTTAAGGGTCCCACTTTTTTAGTGTATTAATTAAAGAGATGTGTGGGGTACACTTGCCAAAAAGGGAAATGGGTACTCATTTCGTGGACGGACGAAAAAGGAAATATGAGTACTCATTTCGTGGACGGAGGGAGTATAATATAATATAATATAAATTTTCATAGAAGTACTGCGAATCCTTTTCACGAGGAAGTTTTTTTTTTATATAATTATAATATTATTAACTATACAAAATATACTATCTTATCAAAACTGACGTGCAGTTTAAATATTTCAATACTTATATCGAATTTGCTTATATGTACATGTTTTAAGCACAAATTGTTCACTTTTATTTTCTTTGTACAAAGTTTACCAATAGTTCAATTGTTTTTTTAGGGAACCAATAGTTCAATTGTTAGAATTGATTATTAATTCAGAACTATTATTTCGGTAATTAAATACGGTACAGGGCCCAATGCATAAATCTTCAGTGGCCTGTTTGATAGTGTGTATTAGGCGTGTTAATTAGTATTTCTATAGATTTTGTTCTGTTTGATAGGATTATTATTTATCATCCAGGTCCGCATAAAAAACAGAGCCCGCACCTAACCTACTGTTCTTGTTAGAAATTGTATCCACCGCCACCCCCCAATTAAGTTATACTCATTTCTACATGTAAAATATATTACTTTTTAGGTTGACAAATTTGTCCCCCCAATTCTTCATTATGCTCTTGAGATTTTTTGAATGTGAGTATTGATAAAATTTGGGTGAATCTTGCATTGATTTCTACTTTATTTTACAACTTGTTGTTTTGGAATTTTACAAAATGTATCCATCAGAGACAATTAGCGATTCCACCACCATTGTCCTTGTCGACCCCCGCCCTCGCTGTTCACAAAATTGAACAAGAAATGGTGCGGAGATATTGGGGCATAGCAACGGCGGTGCCATTGGGGCATGGCGGCGCCATTAGCGATTCCACCACCACCGTCCTCTATTCAGCCGATGTAATTTGCTCGGGAAGAAAGGGGTGGGAGGGGAGACGTGTTGGGCAGCGGCAGAGCATTGGGTGGCGGCGGAGTCGAAACGTTGAGGGCGGTGAATCAACGAAAATTTCAACAATAATTTTCTGTATGCTTGAGAAAAAAGGACGGAGGTTGTAGGGCGAGGCTGAGAAGAAGTAAAGGGGTGGGGTGGGGTTACGTGTTCTATCACAAGGGGGGTTGGGACTACACATTTGCTTTTATGGGATTTTTTTTATTTTTTTAAATTAAGGTTAAAAAAGTAATTTGCAAATTTAATCTATTTTTTGGAATAATTTATTAATTTAATCTTAAGTTATATATTGCCTATCAAACAAAAATATGAGTTATCTCAAGGATTATATTTTAACTATCAAACACAAATATACGATACTTATCAAACATTATCTATGATATCTATCTTGACTTAAGTAGTACGTCTTCCCGTGCGACGTACGACGATCATCGAAATTAAATAATATATTTAAATAAATAAATACTTCATAAAGATGAAATAGAATCATAATGTAAGCAAATTTAAAATATTTCTTTTGAAAAAAATAAAACGATTCACATTAGTTATTCAATAAAGAACCAAAAAATATGAAAACACTTAAAATTTTCAACTTTGTATACAGTTTAATGATAATTATAGTTATTAAATATTTAAATTATTTGATAGTAAAAATTATCATTACACAATATTATTATTACAGATATAAATAAAAATCATATTTGAAATTCTATTTTAATATATAACTAATTATTCATCTACAAAGCTATATTAAAATTAATACAAAAAATTTATTTTTTCAAAAGAGCTATAAAATGAATCAATATATTTTTCTTCACTCTTCTTTCATTCTAAACTGTTATAACTAAAAAAATTTAAGATACAAAACCTTATACTATATACTTATTTTCCCTTTAATATAAAAACATAAAAATAAAAGTAAATAGAAATTAATAGCAGAAAAAAGGCGAAGTAAACATGACAATAAGAATAGAGAATATTTGAAATAACATTAGTTTGAAAGCCTAGTAATGGGCTCTTTACTTGCTTAGTTAGGCGACTTTTTGACTTTGATAGCAAATTAAAATAAAGTCCGAAGCCCGTCTTTGGGCTAGAGCCCGAGCCAAAAGAACTGTTGCTTAATGGAAACACAACCGGAGCCCACCCTCGGTTATGGATACTGAGTGCTACAGTAACATTTGATTAAAATTTCATTCACAAAATTACTCCCCAAATCCCCTCGAAAAATTTCAAATTTGTGTGACCCGCCGCCCGCTCATGAATTTCAGCTACATACACAACCAGAGCTCAGAAATCACGATACCCAGGCGCTCCATCGACGGTAATTTCTCTCACTTTAATTCGCCGATCTGGAAAAAAAATAAATTGATTTCTTTTATTTTTGCACCGACAATGATTGTAGTTCGTGGTGATGAATAGTAATAACTCCATGTTTACATTTTTTTCCAGTTGTTAGCAGGGGTTTTGAATGCTGATACTGGGAATAGTGTTTGGGGGTGCAATTAGGGCTTCCGGTTTAGAGGCTTGCGCGGCGCTGGAATTGCACTTTCAAGCTAGGAATATTCGATTCTTCATCATTCTATCTGTTAGTGGAAGAAGTTGAATGTGGTTGTATTTGTGGAAAAATTGTTGAAGATGTGTTTTTCGCATACTGATTTTGTGTCTGCTCGACGACGTATGTTGCCTACTCTGGGCCTTGATTCATGATTATGCTATGCAACTTTAGAATGCTTTATTTTTGCGCTGGAATTTCTGTTCATGACAGATCCACTGCTGTGTGTGTTATGTGTTCGATGCACATGGGTGTTATGAGCATGTGCAGGGGCGGATACAGGATTCAATGTTAGGGGGGGCTGAATCTATTGGACTACGGTGTTTGAAAATATTTACACGGGGTTCGGGGGCGAGAGCCCCCGAAGCAAATTTGTTTAAGCATTCCGTACACTTCATTTTCATACATTTTTTCAACAATCACTTAATATAATAAGGTAATTGTTCGCAATTCAATTAATTCAACATCAAGTAGATTGAAAGCATATAAAGACGTACTTTTATTCATTTTTCTTAAAAAAAAATTGTTTCATCTTCTAAACAAATAAACTAATTTTCATTGTTAGTAATTAGTAATTTTACTTTTAACTTTAGAATTGACTCAAATTTAACATTAAAAATTAACTAAGAAAAAAAATGATAAAAATAATATAAATGTAACAACTCAATGTGTTGAGCAATTAATATGGATAGTTGGATACTATAAATAATGTATTACTACATTTTTTCTTGTATTTTTTTATTTATATACACATATATATAGATATAAAACAAAATAATAAATATATATATCTATAATTAAAAAATAAAACTCAAAAATTGGGAGGGGGCTGAAGCCCCCCCTAGCCCCCCTGGATCCGCCACTGAGCATGTGAATTCACTTGTTTGTGTTTATTTGTGAACAGAATCAATGTCGAACAAGAGGCGTGTGAATGCTTGTGTTTATGTGGCTGTTGAAGAGATTTTACAGGCACAACTGATGCAATTATCCATCGTAATCGAGACTATTGAAAAGGATAAGATACGTAAACGAAAACGGAGGATGTTAGTTGAGCCTTACATGATGCTTCATAGAATTCCTGACCAAGTGAAGCACTTGAATAGGCTGATCGGCTTAAATGATACAGACTGTGTTACAAATCTTAGGATGGACCGGAATACTTTCGGTCGATTGTGTCAACTGCTTATAGATCTAGGGGGTCTTCGTGATGGTCGGTATGTGTCCGTCGAGGAGCAAGTAGCAATGTTTTTGTCTGTATTAGCTCATCACAAGAAAAATCGTGTAGTTAAGTTTGATTTCTAGATGAGTGGACAGACTATCTCACACTACATCGACGTGGTTTTGAGGGCAATTCTTAGTTTGCACGTTATTTTGATGGTTAAGCCTACTACTGTTCCGGACAACTCGAATGATCCGCGTTGGAAGTGGTTTAAGGTATAGACAACTATGTTGTTCTTAATATATGTTATAATTTGACACTTTTATGAATAATACTCACTATACCTCGCCTTGTTTGTTGTTTATAGAGGTGTTTAGGCGCCTTAGATGGTACGTACATCAATGTGATGGTGCCCAATAGCGATAAACCCCGTTATCCAACGAGAAAGGGTCAGATTTCAACTAATGTTTTAGCTGTCTGTGATCATAATCTGAGGTTCGTCTACGTATTACCTGGGTGGGAGGGATCAGCTGCTGATTCTAGAGTATTGCGGGATGCCCTTAACAGGGTGAATGGCTTGAAAGTTCCACGGGGTATATTCTTTTTAACTTTTAAATGCATTTCAGTTCAACTTTGAGTGTATTTGTGTTCAGTTTCTGCATATTTCTCTTATAGCACTAACATGGTGATGTTATATATATATATATATATATATATATATATATAAGCGCATATTATCTATGTGATAATGGATACGCGAACACTGAAGAGTTTCTAGCACTCTATAAAGGGGTTAGGTATCATTTAAAAGAATGGGGACCCGCTGCAGCACGCCCTCAAAATGCCGAAGAATTATTCAATTTGAGGCATACGAGGGCATGAAATGTTATAGAGCACGCGTTCGGGGTAATGAAGATGCGGTGGGGGCATACTACATAGCACAACGTTCTATCCCATTAAGGTGCAAAATAGACTCATTATGGCATGTTTTTTAATTAATAACTTCATTAGAAGAGAGATGGATGTAGATCCTATAGAACAAGTTTTCGATGATTTGCCGCACGACCACGAATACACAGAACCAGACCATGGTGAGTATGTGGATGTAGTGGAGCCATCGGCAACATGGAGTGCAACTAGGGATGCCCTAGCACAAGCTATGTGGCAGCAATATCAAAATCAGCATTAACGTTTGTGGGATCCAACAAGTTGGCTATTATTACACATAACTTGGTCATGTGACTGCCTTGTTCTATTACTCTTGATTCCTGCTGCAAATTGAGTTCATTTCTCTTAAGTTCTAGGTTCTTGCGTGTGTTTTATTCATCCTGAATTGATTATGTCTTGTTCATGCCAATGATGTGGAATGTAGAATGCTTATGTTTGCCAAGTTGCCTTCTCATACTAGCTGATAACTTGTGGTAATGCCAGATGGACTCTCGTGGTTATGGCTGGTACCCTCCTCCGATGCCGTAAGTCAGTGCACCAATTTGCCTGAAGCAAGAAACGCCAGGGTAGATGCAGACCAACAAATGAATTTTATTTTTATGGCGATATGCATGCTCGTGTTTGGTTTTGTTGTTGGAAAGCTTGTGTGATATTATCCCTAATATGTTCTAAATAATTTAGACCTCTCTGGCTGGATTCATGTAAATTTTGTAACTCACTCTGAAACCAAGACTTTTGTGGATCTTTTGATTTGGATTATCTACTAGACTTTATATTATGTTGTCTTTGCTTTGAATGGCACGTGGAAATTTTTTTCAATCAGTAAATAACTTATATCTACTAAAAGCTTCTATATTATGTTGCCTTTTGCTTTGAATTGCAGGTGGAAATAAATAAGATATACTCTACTATTTTTGTAACACCCCGTATTTTTACCCTATGATTGATAGGATCGAGACACTATTATGAGCATTGAGATATTAGCAGTAGTTTAAGACCGAGATGAAGTTTCTCAATAAATTGAGATATGAGTATTCTAGAATTCTGATGATGAAACCAGTGAATGAATTACTTTGAGAGAATGAGTTTTGATAGAGATGCTGATTGAACTGGGATGATGATATAGATTATATTTTCGATAGAGGAAGCATAATTATTTTTAGATGGTTTAGAGTGTAGAGTTTAAGAGGATACTCGACTAGAAATAGAGTCGATGAGAGTAAGTGAGAATCACAATAGAGAAGAGTTGAAATAGTGAGATGATTGAGTTGACGTTAGGATTTCACCGATTTAGATTGAGTGAGAATATTTAAATGACTTTTATGTGACCTACTTGATACATGTGTGACTATGATTGAATGAATATGATTTCCTTGAGTATTATAGCACACGAGATTAAATATTAAAACGAGCAACCAATGAGATATATTTTATCGGTGAATAATTAAATCGAGTTAAAATTTTTCCTAACAGAATTTCTCGGAATTAAGTTTTCTGAGATAGATGAGGAGTGAATTATGTGTGTACTAATTATTATTATAATTATTTTTAGTCACACAATTATTTGATCTTGGGTAATGATTTTATTATGAGACATGTGCCTTAAATTATTTTTACTACCCTATACTACACACTTTTGGTACATGATTATATGGAAGCATGTGAGATACATGATTATTATATATTAAAGCTTGGAGATATTGTGCCACTTGCTATATAAACAAAGTTTTTAAAAAGAAGGCCGGTTATACGCCATCGCCGTAAGCACCCCCACTGCTTACCAAAAGACCGCGTAGCGCCAAACTCTACTCTGACCTTTGAGCTGCTCTGCTCTGGTCTGAGAAACTCTACTCTGACCTTTGATATACTCTGCTTTGGTCCGAGCTACTCTGCTCTGGCCTCTGGGATGCTCTTGTCTCTGCTCTGGTAGGAGCTACTCTGCTTTGCCTTTGAGATGCTTTTGTCTCTGCTCTGGTAGGAGCTACTTTGCTCTGCCTTTGAGATGCTCTTGTCTCTGCTCTGGTAAGAGCTACACTGCTCTGCCTTTGAGATGCTCTTGTCTCTGCTCTGGTAGGAGCTACTCTGCTCTGCCTATGAGATGCTCTTGTCTCTGCTCTGGTAGGAGCTACTCTGCTTTGCCTATGAGATGTCTTGTCACTGCTCTAGCCTCTGAGATGTTTTTGTCTCTGCTCTGATCCGAGCTACTCTGCTCTGGCCTCTGAGATGTTATTGTCTCTGCTCTGGTCTGAGCTACTCTGCTATGACCTATGAGATGCTCTGGTCTCTGCTGTGACGTCTGAGTTGTTCTGCTCTGGTCTCTGCCTCTGAGTTGTTCAGCTCTGGTCTCCACTTGCTAATTAAGCATGTGCAACAATTAATTAAATATTATAAGTTATGCTTGGAGGCTAAGCAAAGGACGTAAATAAAACAAATTATTTCTCTTTCTCTCCGCAAATGTACCATCCCCTCTCATCCTCTTTGTCTCTTAATTTCTTCATCATCCTCCATTGATGATCATGTGCAAAACTTCATAGATCATTTCTATACCATATGCTTCCATTAAAACAAGCTCTAAACAGCTATACACTTCAAATCGAGAGCAACTATGGAAGGTTTTTAAAGCTTGAAGTCAAAAGGATATTTTCATTTTCTACTCAAAAATCATTGAGTAAGTGTTAGATTTATTTAAATCTAATCATATTTGAGTTATATAAGCATGTATATGGATGAAAATAGCATGAAAACCCACTTATTTCTCTTTTCATTTTTTTTGAAAATTAGGGTTCATACCCTTCAAAAAAAAATTATCATCTAATCTTAAATTGAGATTATATTCATGCTATTGAGATCCTATTTAGTCCATTTCTACATGTAAAGAACGGATTTAGATTGATATGTGAATTTTTGGATGAGTTAGTTTATATGATATTGAGAAGTTGGAGTTCATGAGTGAGTGATGATTTGATTATGATTATGAGTTTATGAGAGTGTTGGTATGATATTTGATGGATTAGAATAATGATTAAAGGTGTTTGATGAGGATTGAAGTGAGTTAGTTTGATAAATAAAAAAAATAGGGTATAGTTGGCTAAATGCTTAAAGTTGGTAAGTTGATGAGTTAATTTGAAAATTTTTTAAAGGCTACTGACCTACTGACTTTCGACGGGATTTTTGAGAGGAATGTTATGCTACATACCTTATGTGAGCACCACTCGTGTTTAGCTCTTGTTAACATTATCTTTTTTGTTTTAGACATTTATTTTTATTCTAATACTTCATAAATTGTTATTAGGATCATTAATTTTATAAATAACATAAAAATCAAAGTTCGATTTGTTAATATTCCCTTTAACTTCAAATAATTAATAAAAAGAACAAATTAGACTTTGATTTTTATGTTATTTTTAAAATTAATGATCCTAATAACGATTTATGAAGTATTAAAATAAAAATAAATGTCTAAAACAAAAAAGATAATGCTAACGATGGCTAAACGTGAGTTGTGCTCACATAAGGTAAGTAGCATAACTTTCCTCGGGTTTTTGATACCCAAAAATCTTTAAAATTTTATGGTGAGTATATAAGAGTGTTATAAACGTACTTGTAAAATTTTAAGTCATTTGGACATCGTTTACTACCCTTTTAAAATGGAAAATACCAACTGCAACTTTCTACCGAAAATTTCGAAGAATAGACCTTATAGTCACCCTTCTCAGTAGCTTCCTCTGACTTTTTGCCTTCCAAATTTTTATGATAACGATATTAATGTGTTATCTAGTTACCCACAAAATTTCAAGTCATTTCGGCAATGTTTACTATTTTTCAAAAATCAAAACCTTCGGTTGCACAAAACTGCCGAATATGGTAGACTGTGTGGGAGAACGGTCATATCTCTTAAACCACTTGGATTTTTTCAACCTACTTTTTTTTAAATGAAACTAGACTCAAATATGTTTCCAATAGTATGAGTCTCTAACCCAGGAGAGTTCCGAGGAGAAACAGTTTATTCTCTTAAGTTAAGGCAGTGCAGAAAGAGTGAATTGAATAAGATTTTGATTATGAGATGAGATATGAATTAAAGATGCCTATATTGTGGCTTAGTGAAGATGAATTGAGCTTATATATGAAAAATGAAATAAAATGGCATAACTTGTTTATGTGAATTAATTTTTGAATAATTGGTTTAAGAATGATTTATAAAATAAATTTTTGGGAATTTTCCCCGACTAAAAATATTTTACTTTTTTTTTTCAAAAAAGAGTTTGTGTATGTGATTGCGATGTGCTTTTGGATTGTTTATCTATGAGTTGTTCCTTGACAGACCTAAATTAGGTGATAAGTCAAGAATAGAATAGTGATTACTTAGAAAGAGTTTTTATATGAGATCGAGATAGACGGAGTGTAGTGATGAGGAGATGAAATAGTACTAAGATAGGAATGGTATTCTTAGTCAGGAAGTTTCTGACTAATCTTTTTTATTCTTATCATGAACTACTCCGATGTGACGGTATCTGAAGATACGAGCAGAGGACGGAAGTGAGTCTTCCCCAAGTGCTACGAGAGTAAGCTAAAGCCATCAGGGGAGCTCCACGATTTACACCAAACACTCGAAAAACCATGGAATCGGTATCACAGAGACAGAGTACAAAGTGCTAACCTTGTTGTGTTGAGCTCACACCCTGCTGCGTCGAATTCATCTCGTGTTCCCAGTGTAGAGGCTCTTCAGAATTTGAAGCGATTGGGTGGAATGACACAACACTTGGCGTTTATAAATCCTCCCTCCTGATTATCTGATTACGCGGGAATTGGAGGGACACGGTTGTAATTCCCAAAAATTGCGAAGGACATATTATACATTTCTTAAGGTGTCCGAGTTATTAGGGCGTGTTATCAAACAATGGCAATGCATATAAAGCCTTTAACCCACACTCTATCAAACACAGGCTCAATAAATAAATATTGGCCCAGCTCAGCAAAATAAACTTAAGTTTGGGCAAATGGGCTTATACAGACAATGTTTTCAAACATAGGCTAAAGGTAGTATAGAGGAGAGGAAAATAAAGTTATTTTAAAATGAATTAATATAATTTTCTTCTCCTTAATTACACTAAAAACTATTATAATTAAGAAATGTAAATAAAATGACAAAAAAATGATATAGAACATAAATATATATACATATGTCACGTACTTTTCATATAATTAATGTTGCATTTTTATAAAAAAAAAGTGTAATTTTTAAAATCACACGTATATATTCCTTCTATTTAATTATGTTTTATCTCATTTAATTTTATATAATTAATGTTGCTCTAACCATGCATTTGCTAAATTTCCTAATATGTCATGTAAGTTTATTTAATAATAATAATAATAATAATAATAATAATAATAATAATAATAATAATAATAATAATAATAATAATAATAATAATAACAACAACAATTTGGACCCAAAATTAAATAAAACGAAATCAATAGTCCATGTGTACTTAATACAATGATTTTGGGCTTTTAGAAGCCCAACTTATATTATTGTTAAAAATCCACACTCAAATAGTCTAAAAATAATTTTAAAAAATTATAAATAAATATAAATACAACACAAATAATTAGCAAGGAAACAACCCTAATACTACATCTCATCCTCGCAACTAGGGATGTCAATGGGCGGGTATTACCCGAACCGGAACTATTAAAATTATTTACGGTTCCGGATCCAGAACCGACCCATTACTTATTGGGCTAGGACCGGACCAGAACCATTTGTAGCAAAGTAATGCGGTCCAGATCTGGGTAATTACCCATGGGCCTCATAATACCCACGGGTCCTCATAATACCCATTGGTCCATTACCAAAAGGCCAAATCTGAAAAAGGCCCAAATCGCTGACGCTGAGTAATTCCGCAGCGGCGCAAGCGTAGCCTTCTGGCTTCTGCACAAACCAACGGCGCGGATTGCAGCTTTCCTGTCGCTGCTCGCCGCCGATGATTGCAGCTTCCGCCGTCGATGCTAAAAGTTTGAAACCTAAAAGTGAGGGCTCCATTTTCTAGCAAAAATCTGCATCTTTTGAGATACAAATCACTACTGATTTTGATTGGGTTTGAAAATTAGATTTTCTTTGTGGGATTTTTATCTAATCAAATTGGTAGTGATTTTCTTGGTGGGATTTTTATTCTTGCTCCAATGGAGGCTGTTTTGAAGCAAACTAAGAATTATACTCCCTTTTTATGGCGTCTCTGGTTTAGATAATCGAGATTTATGCTCACTTTTTTAATGGGATATAGCGATTCATACATTAATTTGAGTGTTGTTTCTTTTTCTTGGTTAGAACTTAGCATCTACTACATTATTTAAGTTGAGTCAATGACTTTGCTATAGTAAGAATCAATAAGTGGTATTTTTTGTTCATAAGGAAAAGCTCCATATAGGTATAGCTCATCATCCACGTGGTTTGATATGGTGAATACACTTAGTGTACTCACTTAGTGTACCCAACGTTGCCAACCTGCAACAATAGTAGTAATAATTGCACCTACAACAATGGTGATGATATTGTATGTATCTTATGAGTACTATATGTATAGTTCAACAGCTTGTATAGTTCAGCAACTTGTATACTACTAGTGTGATACTGAACTCCTGCACTTATATGTGATATTCATTTTTAGTGACTTGTATTTATGTAATACAATGGCAAGAATGAACACTTTATAACTGAAATTTATAGACATCATTATTTTTTATCAGGCCGAGTGAGATGGTAGAATCCAACAAATAAATGTCTCAAAGTGGTGAAGGGTCTCAATTTGCAGCATATGTGAAAACTAATGCCGTAAACAAAGAACCTATGGGGCCTCCCACTACAACGACATCGAAGAAATCTAGTGGCACAAAAAGAAAACTTTCACTAGTTTGGTATTAGTAAGGGATTGTTCAAATATGCAAACTGCAATCATTGTAATAAGAAATTAAACTGGAGTAGCACTTCAGGGACTTCGAGCTTAGCGAAGCACCATAGAGGCCCTTGCCCGAAATTCATTCTTGACGATACTTCTACAAGTTGCTATAGAAGTCCTAGAAGTGAATATAAGTTTGATTAGTTGAAAAGTAGAAGGGATTTGGCGGTAGCGTGTATTAAACATAATTATCCATTCAATATAGGTGAACATGATTATTTTGAAGTTTTTTTGAATGGTTTGAACCCTGATTTTAAGTTGCCTTCTAGGAATACCATTAGGACTGATGTGATTGGTATTTTTGAGGAAGAGAAAATGAAGATTTACAGTTTATTAGATAATCTCAGCAGCAAAATGTCTTTGACGATAGATATTTGGACTTCTAAGCATTCTAATAAAGCTTATTGTTGCATGACTGCTCATTTCATAGATGATTCTAGGGATTTGCACAAAAAAATTCTTGCATTTAAGTTGCTTAAGTATCTGCATGATGGGGATAAGTTGTTTAACTTCATGAAAGATAGGATCATAGAGTGAAATTTGGATAAGAAATTGAGTTCAATTGTTGTTGACAATGCTAGTGCCAATTCATCTATGATTAAGTTTGGCTTGTTTCTGATTCATTGATTCATTTTTCTGAAAATTTGTTACATGTACGTTGTAGTGTACATATCTTAAATTAGATTGTACAAGATGGGTTTGGTCAAATTAGAATTTTGTTGGATGATATTCAAAAACTGTGAGATACTTGGAAAAAACTCCAT
This sequence comes from Salvia miltiorrhiza, assembly GCF_028751815.1. NCBI lineage: Eukaryota > Viridiplantae > Streptophyta > Magnoliopsida > Lamiales > Lamiaceae > Salvia > Salvia miltiorrhiza. Next base: position 430,645 of record NW_026651539.1, read on the forward strand.
TACAATGCAAAAGTTTGAAATAGCCAAACAACAATGCAAGCTCCAAGATAAAAGGGCAGTGGCTAATGATGTGCCAACTAGATGGAACTCAACTTTTGAGTTACTCGAGACGGCACTGTCTTTGAGGGATGCATTTGTTCGACTAGGACAGATTGATTAGGGCTATTTTTACAATCCTTCTGCAGAAGAATGGGATGTTGTTGCAGTTGTTGTTGAGTGTTTGAGGAACCTTTTATGAAGTTACTCATCTCTTCAGTGGTAGTATGTATCCGACTTCAAATGTGTTCTTCCCAAGTATATGTGATATTCATTTAAAGTTGATCCAGTGGAAAAGAAGTGAGCATGAGTGTCTTAGGAAAATATGTGTTCCAATGAAAAAGAAATTTGATAAGTATTGGGAGGATTGCAATTTGGTATTGGCTGTTGCAGTGGTATTTGATCCTAGATGTAAGATCCATATTGTTAAGTACCTCTACACACAGATTTATAGTGAGGATGCTGTTGTTCACCATATAAGTAGGGTTCAGAATCAATTGGAAGATCTTTATGTCCTTTATGGTGGAAGTGGCATACCATCCAACATGGTTACTTCTAGTAGCTCATCAGTTGGGAGACAGAGTAGTATTTGGAGTCGTTTCAATCAGTGGTATGTTGAATATGCTTCATCTTTGCAACAGCCAGAGTTGGAAATCTATTTCAATGATCCCATACTTTCTCAAGATGATAAGTTTGATATTTTGAAGTGGTGGAGCATTAATGCTAGTCGATTTCCTATTTTGCGAAAGATAGCACATGATATATTGGCCATTTCAGCTACCACAATTGCCTCAGAGTCAACATTTAGTCTTGGTGGTCGTATCATAGACGAGGCTCGTTCTAAGTTGAGTCCGGATATTGTTGAGGCATTAGTAGTTGCCAATGATTGGATTCCAACAATCAGAGAAAATGGCATGTATCATTTTTAATAGTATATCATTTTATACTTATTTATTATTTAAGTTATATTTTTATAATTGTTGTTGCATGTGTTTATAGTGCGGATTAGTACCGTCCCTCGCGATGAAGCTTTAGGTACACAAAGTGAAGGCGATGAAAATGAGTTGTGAAATGGTAATTGTAAGTAATGTGCACTTTTCTTAATTACTTTTTTTAAAAATTAAGTTCAAGTCTTTGTAGTTGTCATTCTTGAATTTGTGTAAATGCAGGAAATGAAGTATTTGAAGTATTTAAAAGCGGGAAAAAAGATGCGCTTTTGATGTATCAGAAATGAGCAGAGTAGCTTCATTTTTTGATGATGGTCGCATATTCTTGTTATATATTTACATACCAACTGCATTTTGTTGTTTATATTATGAGTTTATATTATCTTAGTATTGTGATTAGCTTTATATTGAGAGTTGTTCTTTTAGATATTTGTTGTTTATATTATGAATTCAGTTTTCAGTTCACAAGTTCGAATTATTGGAACTCATATGGCATGTGATGTGCCCCTTTGTTTAATGATCCTTGCTTGAATTTTATTTGGCCGATTTTTGCATTTTCATAAATATGCACCATGTAATTGTTTGCATCAAGCCATGTAATATTTTCCTTGTAATAAACTAGAATTGTTCGAATTCAAGTGTTAGAGTTCTTTTTCTAGTTTAGATATTGTTCTGAAGACTGAAGACTGAAGACCGGAGGACTGCAGACTGAAGATGCCGACTGATGTAACGAATTAAGGCATAGTCAAATACTCATATTTGACTGATCAGTCCAAGAATCAGTTACGACTGATCACATAATGCAGGCCACGTGGATTCAACGGACTGATACTAAAGTCAAGTATCAGTTAACATTCTTCCTCGGACTGAACCTTCAAAGTTAAAAGGAAGCCAACATTAAATGCAGAGATTTCAAGGATCGTCCTTTCTCTGCAGAGCCTTCCTTTTTGGTGATTACCTTTTTCAAAGACGTCGTATCTCCTGTACCAAGTAACCGTTCTCACCAAACAAGGAACCTCGAAGATTGAATCCTCAACAAAGTTCTATCTCCAACGGATGAATTCTTGAAGACCTTATCCGCCAACAGATCTATTTAAGACCTCTCCTATAAATAGAGCTCGAGGATCACTTCAATCTTCACCGATTCAAATACATAAGCTAAAACGCTGCCGAATTAGTAACTCAGCAAATCAAAGCCATTCCAAAGTTTGAATCGAATAAGAGAATCACAAAGTCAAAAATCAGTCTCTACTGATTACACACATTCTCTTAGAACTTAGGCAAGTATTGTATATCCAAATCCTAGATATAACTGATTACAGAGAGCCTGCTCTTTGTAATCTAGTTGGCAAGTTTTCGAACCTCATTTTAACTGACCGAAACGAGTGTTTAAGCCGAGAGGAGTTCAGACCAGTGTTCTGATTCCGTGAGATCTTAGTCTTTGAGGAAAGGCATAGTTTTGTCTCAGTGAAGCTAAGAGTGAGAAATCCAACCCAATGTGTTGGTGCCAAAGATTGGATCTTTGGTTGTTTAGGTTTGCTGTGCACCCGTAAACACAAGCCCAGTGAAGTTGTCAGTGTGATCAACTGACCGTGGATGTAGGAATTGAATTGCGAACCACGTAAAAATCCCTTTGTTGTTTATCGCTTTCAGTATTTATCTTTCTTATCTGTGCACAAGCCTTTTGTTTAACTGAAACTGATTAACAGCAAAGTGAAACATAAATCTTGACAACGTGCTTAATCACTAAGGCTATTTCTAAAGAAAAAGTTTTCTGCTGCCACTATTATTAGTCTAACTGATAAATCTTCGGATAGTCAGTAAGATTCATAACACTCATCTGTTTTACAAACCCGACTAAAGCCTAACGTGTATCACTTAAAGTCTTTGACTTAATTGATAACTCTTTACCGAAGAGATATTCAATATCAGTCGCCAACCTAAGTTTTGCTAAACTCTTTTAACTGAAAAGGTTGTGTTGGTTTGTTTTTCTTCAGTTTCGATTAAAATAGCCTATAGGTGTATCCCCCCATACACCTATTCGAGACCTTTTGGGAACCAACTGCATTGCCCTTAATTTGGGCGGATCGAATCGGGTTGGACGCGCAGGTTCCGTTGGTACTTTCTGTGATACCCAAATCCAATTTTAATTTAAATAAATATGCACGCGAAAAATCATGACAATAAATAGATACTCCCTCCGTCCCAATAATGAAGTTCCCTTTCTTTTGGGCACGAGTATTTAGAAGAGTTAAAGTAGATGTAAAAACAGTAGGGACCACATAATTAGTACTTTAATTAATATTATTTTATTTCTTAATTAACACCCACATACATACACTCAATCGCAAAGGAGAGAGCAGCCGCCTCCTTCGGCAACTTCGCCGCCAGCCTCCCTCTAAAATCCGGCAGAAATTAACACCCAAATATTGAGTTCCAATCCTCAATATGGCTATATGAATGCATATTCTCAAATTTTTATGTCATTTGTAGTTATATTTATTTGGTTTATCACTCAGAAATTTCCACTACTTGCAAGTGATTCATCGAATTTATGTCATACTGTAATTTTATCTTTCTCCTTCTATAACAAAATAGCTACCCGTTTGTTAATTATGAGCATACATTGATATAATGACCTCTTTTTAACATATTTATGGTTAATAGATGAGCAATTAGAAAATCTAGCATTGGTTGAAATTGAGAAGTTGCTTATTACTAATTCCATAAGTTTAATCAATTTTCCTTTACCAAACGAAACTGTCATATTTGATCCAGAAAATCTACTAATATTAAAAGAAATGTCTTACAACATAAAAGAAATGAAAGAAGAGCACGCTAATATATGTCCCTTTTTGACAGACGAGCAAAGGACATTTTATGAAAAAATAATGACAGCGGTTGATAGTGGCAAGGGAGGTTTTTTTCTTTCTATATGGATACAGTGATACAGGAAAGACATATATTTGGAACACGTTATGCTCGGCCATACGTGGGAGGGGCGATATAGTGCTCCTGGTAATTTTCTAGTGGTATAGCTTCGTTACTATTGCCCAAGGGCAAGATGCAGGCTCTAGATTCGGTATATCATTGGACTACCATGAAAACTCCACATGCATCAAGATAAATCCAGACAACAATTTAACTAGACTCGTCGAGAAGACAAAACTTATTATAAGGCACCAATGACACACAAATACTGCTTTGAAGCACTTGGTAGAAACTTAAGGGATGTTATGAGATTTTCTGATAAGGCTAAACAACCTTTTGGAGGTTTGGTGGTTGTTTTAGGAGGTGACTTTTGATAGATCCTCCCAGTCCCAAAGGGTAGTCGATATGACATCGTGCATGCCTCCATAAGTTCATCTCAACTCTGAAATACATGTCAAGTTCTCAACTTAACTAAAAACATGATATTACAAATATTTTAATCTTAATCTGAATATATAATTTAATAAATTATATTACCATACACAATTTATCATATTATTTTAATTTCAATTAATTGAATATTATTTTAATATAAAGTAGCGATCAAGTGTATTTTTTTTTACTTATTAATTTTGAAATTTAAAAAATGAAATATCATCTCAATGTTTTATATATTAGGTAGAGTTAATTTATACAAAAATAAAGTTTTTTAGAATTAATAATATTCTATTTAAATTGTTTAATAATTTGATAAATGTACATTGTTGTTTCAAAAATACATATTACATATAATTATTTTCTCATAAAAATCAGACGAATGCTTATTGGTCCGGATGCAGAAGAAACTAAATAAATAATGCATATGATCCAAAAAAGTTTTAAGGATAAAGCTATCTTGGTCCCCACCAATGAGATGGTTACTTGACGTCTCTTATGTCTACTAAAGAAATAGTTTACCTAAGTTCAGACAACATTTACAAAGAAGATGGACAAGGGAACCTCGATGAACATGTATTATCGGTTGAATATCTGACAACGATCAAGTGTTCAGGATTGTCAAGTCATAAGATAAAACTAAAAAATGGATGCATAATCATGTTTCTCAGAAATATTTTTCCATCTAATAAGCTTTGCAATTACACTAATTTCGACCAATTTAAAATAAATATTACTCACTCCGTCTCACGAAGCTTGAGCAGCTTTCATTTTCGGGTTGTCCCACGAAGCTTGAACAGTTTCTTTATATGATGAAAAATTTACCATTTATTCACCTTTTAACTTTTTCACCTACCACACTTAACTCAAAAAGTAACAATTTCTTAAAATTCGTGCTGAAAAGAAGTTGCTCAAGTTTCGTGGAATGGAGAGAGTACTATATTTTTTTTATTTTAAAACAATTTCATGAAATATTTTATTTTAATCAAATGAAATTCATGAAACAAAAAATACATTAAATAATTTCACAAATTTATGAATTTCGATGGGTTAGTTAGTAAATACTTATAACAATAAAACACGTAACACCCATAAAATTATAGCATAGTGAAATCTCATCCGTAAAATGGAACAATCTCAAGATATGCAGTGCTATAATAAGCTACTCTCTCCGTCTCATGAAGCATGACACAGTTCTTTTCGGCACGAGAATTAAGAAATTGGTATTTTGTGTGTTAAGTGTGATAGGTGAAAAAGTGAAAATATGAATAAAGAGTAAATTTTTTATCATTTTTAGAAACGTGTCATACTTCGTGGGACAGATGAAAAAGGAAACTGTGTCATACTCCGTGGGACGGAGAGAGTAGTACCTTTGCACCATAAAATTTCATCCGTATTTGCAAACCAGACAAACTTCAGAATTACACATTTACCCCTCCTCTCATATTCGTGTCACGAGCGCAACGACAGTCACACACGCTTTGTCACAGGCGGTAACACAGATTCCTGATTTGGTGTAGAAATTTCAAACAAAAGAGTGAAATAGCCATTGGCTCCCTTTCTCCTACAACCAATGAGATCCTGACACGTACACATATTCCCTGCCCCTACGCGTCAGCATCTCACTCCGAAACCCCCAAAATGCCCTTAATCCCCCGCCTTGTTTTGTCCACTCTACTCTGCTAAAAAAGCAATTCCTTTTTTTTTTTTTTTTTTTTTTTTTTTTTTTTTTCCAGTTTTCCTCGCCTAACATCTGAAATAAACACACGCAGTTCACACACCACTTTCTCTCTCTATCTATACACACACTTCCTTTCTCGCGTTCTCTTTCTCTCTGCGCCTTTGTATGTACTTGTGCATACACGTGCAGCTCTGCTCGCTGAAGGTGTGAAGTTTTGACGAGTTGGACGGCGGAGTTTTGGGTTGTTGACGGTTTCTGCTCCGGAGATTTTAGGGTGTTCGGGGCCTAGGGTTATGAAGGAGAGGGTGGCCGTTCGATTAGGGTTGAGTTGAGGGGAATCAACGGTGAGGATTTCGTCTCCGGATGGAGGGAGGTAGCGTCTCTACACTTACTTCTTCTGGTACTCTTCATTTCCTCTTTTTTTTTTGGTTTTTGTTTCTGGCTCTCTTTTCTTATCTTATATTCCGAGGCTTTTGACTTTATTGCTTATAATTTTGAGAAAACCGAGCTGTAGGTGTAATTTAGTTATGGGGGGTCATTGTTTGTTGCTGTCAAAGTGCCTGAAAACAGAGGAGTGGGTTGAGCTGTAGTTATGTTCGGTATGTTCGCTAATTGTTGTTTCAATGGTGGAATTAGTTGCCTTCCTCTGAGTTGGAGGAAATAATGGAGTGACTTTGTTGAAGAAAAGAAGGGAATTTCTGACATCTCATTTAGTTTAGTGCATTTTTAGGGTTTTTGATTTTGAGTTTCATATCTGGAATCATTGCTGGTATTTATTAGGGATCTTCATTTGGGTTTTATTCAGACCTTAAACAACTGGATTAGGGTTTGCATAATGTATATAATTTTCTTTCTTTAGTTCTTTCTTGTTTTGATTAAAGTTAGTATTTTGGTTGGACATATTTTCATATTTAGATGGCTATTCAGAGTCTATAGATTTGTTCTATCTTGTGATAATTGAGAATGCATGCCATATAAAATTTGCCATTGCGGATTCAGCTTTGTTGTCAATTTAAAGTTTGGGAGTACACTCCGCAATGCTGCTCTGGTTACTATCTCTTCAGGAAAAAAGTAAAAGAAGAGACTTTAGTGATCCTATTAACACTATGCGGGTAAATTTATTGATGGCATCTTTAGGTAATGATAGTTTACTATATGAACAGTGGGAAAGCGTTAACCACTGGCAAAAGTGAGTTATACTGTCAATTGAAGGTGCACTGTTAATGTAATAATGCAGAAGCGTAAAAAGATAGCTAATTTCACTATTATTATTGCAATATACTATAAGCTTTGTCAATAAGGACTTTTCATGTATCCATAATCTTGGAAAATTGTAGTTTCATTATTTTGTTAATTTTTAATTGTAACTTTTAATTTTTAAAAATATTGTCACTTGTCAGGGATAGATTCAGGGAGATGAAAAAGAAAATGCAAAATTCTGTCATTTTAACTATGTGATGTTTACAGTTGAAAGGTGCCTTGTTTTCGAGTATTTATTGCTGCAGGTTAAATTGGTAAAAAAATACTCCCTTCATCCACGAAAAATTTGCCATAATTTCCTTTTCGGTCTGTCCACGAAAAATTTACCACTTCCCTTTATAATAGTAGGGTCTACACAACTCCACTTATATTTAAAGTGGGAGTCTTACTCCACTAACAACTCTACTCACATTTTATTAAAACCTGTGCCATCCACAATGTGGCAATTTTTTTGTAGACTGAGGGAGTATTAAATTGTATGAAATGGTCTCAATTTTACTGTGACCTAGTTTTTTGACGTAAGTGCACTTGGCTTTGTTTCACTGGCTGCTAGATGCTCGTCTTAATTTAAATGCTGTGTTTACTACTCTTTTTGTTGCCTCCTGTGAAGCCGAGTTTTTTCTTTCTATATTGGTTTCCATGTGCACCTGAACTCCATTGTCCTTTTAGGGATACACAGATGGACTATAATGACAATGACTATGAAGGCCAGAATCTTCACTTAGCTGGTGAAGAGAGCTCTAAAATTTCTGTTTTGAGACCCTTTGCTCTACCCAAGTTTGATTTTGATGACAGTCTCCACGGGCATTTGAGATTTGACAGTTTAGTTGAAAACGAAGTTTTTCTTGGTATTCCAAGTCAGGAAGACAACCATTGGATTGAAGATTTCTCTCGGGGAGGTAATGGAATAGAGTTCAGCTCCAGTGCAGCAGAATCTTGTGCTTTGCGGAGACATATCAATGTCTGGTCTGAGGCAACATCATCTGAATCTGTTGAAATGTTATTGAAGGCAGTTGGACAGGAAGAAATGGTCCCTGGTGAAAAGATGATTGAGGAATCAGATCCAGGTGAGACAAGACTAATAGAGAATAATTCGAGGGATGCTCATAAAGTTGATGATGTTGACGATGGGATTCCTTCATTACCCCCAGCTGAAGTTGTTGGATTTTCTTCTAGTTCAAATCAATCATCAGGAGTTGAAATCAATCACACTGAATGTACTTTACAGGTTCAGGAGACAAAACTTTCCTCTTATGCAGTAGGTATTGATAACAAAGATAGTAGTTTAATTGTGGCCATGGGAAACTCGAGCATTGGAGTGCAGAGGGATGACAATAAGCAAGGGGAAACTTGTGTTTTGGTGGATGAGTCTCTGTCCCATCAAATGCAAGAAGACCTACCAATTCATGGAAAAGAGATTGACAATACTAAGAGCTCTTCTAAGAATTTTGATGTTAATGCTAGGGAGTCAGTTGACCAGGACAAAACTAGCAGTGCCAAATTTAGTTCAAGTTGTACAGTGAAAAGTACTTACAGTCCTGTTGAGGAGCAGGACAAAGGATGTAATGAAACTCATGCAAAATTGAGTGGGATTTCTCTTGAAATCAATGATATCGATAAGCCTCGTTCTCATGAAACTACTTCAAGTATGCAGTCCCAGAAACACGAGCATGGAGTTGATACTAGCATTGCTACTATGGTGGAAGTATCTAATGTGCATTCGGTAGAAGAGTCGGTATCCAAAGATGATGGGTGTAATAAGGTTGCATTTGTTGTTGAACCTGCAGCAAGTCAACATAGTGCTGTCTCAGGCCCAGAGATTAAGCAGCTGTCTGAAAGTGATGTCATGTTACATGAGAGGTCTTCTATTGTGCATCAGGAAGAAGGTATTGAGGTGCTTGGTATAGGAGGCAATGATGCTGTCACCCCTGCATTCAATGGCAGTAATGAAATGAAGCAGGGTACTGCTATCCAATCACCAGAAAGCCACAAAACTCTTGTTGGAAAGGAAGATGTATCTGCTGAAAGTAAGAGTTCTCCTGAGGCTCCATGTGCTACATCTGGGTCCACTGTGTTACATGAGGTACTAGGCAATCCTTCTGAGAAGGACAAGGACCATAAAACTGATGACGCAGCAGGCGATTCTGGTCTATCAATAGGTTCTATAGTTTCTAGAGAATGTTCTGAGAAATCAGTCGCTGATGGTATGGAAGATTCTCGAAACATTCCTGAACCACAGAAAGAGAAAATAGATGATGGGGGTGGTGTGCACCCTCCGTTACTGGGTGAGAGCATATGGACATGCAAGAAAGATATTGTCTCTATGCAGGTTGAGGCTCACGAAACTGGTGGAAATGTTTCTGCCCATGAGGAAGAAAGCGAGAAGTTGCCTCTTGATTCACATAAGATGGTCCTTGATGATGTTGAAAAAGAAGTTGGATCCAGTTGTCCTGCAGGGCCAGTTGAAGTCCAGAAAACTACTGGATCAAAACTTGATAGTTCTGTTGGGAATTATCCAGGTATTTTATCCCAAAATGTTGTTTTATAGTCCTTACCTTGTTAACGTCAGTAGGAATTAGGATTATGATTTGTACTTAACTATTTCATCCATAATGATATCTTGATTCCCACTGTCTGTTAAACCGCCTTGTAGCATTGAATACTGAGGTTGAAGGTAAAAACTTGGCAGCATCACCTGTTGAAGGCAATCAAATAGTTGACTCTCGCGAGCATAACCCTCCTTCATCTGATATGGAGCACAAGGACCAGAGTAGAGAAATCGAGTCTGAAGCTATTAAAAAACCAAGTTCTTCAGCTTCAAAGGAGTCACTGGATAAAGATGAGCTTTCCCCTGCTACTGAAATTGATACGGATGTTATTGCTGCTTCTGTAGCTGGAGAAATAAAGACAAGCAATCAATCTGTTTCCCTTTTAGAGACTTCCAGTGACAACATTCCTGGTGAAGCCTCCAAGGAGTTAACTAAAATGATGGATCATCCAGCCAACACTTTAGTAGCTCAAAATGATGGTATTGATGCTGCACCTTCTAAAGAACAAATCGTAACAGAAACAGAAAGAAACATCACAGAAAATTCTTCAAAATTGTCAGGTGAGTTATCTCTTATGTTTTGAAATTGTATTCATTGAGGACCTAGACCCCTCTCAAGTTGCCGTTTATTTCTTTCCAATTGATCTGTGCTATATATTTCCTATCATAGATTGCCACCTTAAATCCTCTTTGTACTTACCATCAAGTAATTGTAACAACTTGGATTTCTAGTTTTGCATTGACACTTGCGATGGCCCTTCAAAAGGCATCATAGTAATTTTTCATTGATCTTATGAACTATGAATCTAGAATGTCGCATATAAATCTTGATTACTTTAGCCAAAATGTTGTAATACTTACTAAACTTATTTAATGCATGTTCACTCTGTCATTTGATGATGCAATATGAGCTCATGTTATAGTACCAATTTGTGGGCATGGTATTGCATGCTTCAGCCTGAAACCCTAAAAAAGAGGTTACCATTCATTTGTGCATAGTTTTACTACGGTGTGTGTGTGTGTGTATAGGGATTGGTTTAGGTAGAAATCATCCATGCTCTAACTCTAAGAAGTAAGAACTAGAATGGATGGCCCAGATTGGTTTCATGCAGAAAAATGCTTCTTTATATATATAATAATATTTTTTAATAATAATGTTTCTTTGTATATTCAATAATATGCTTCTTTTATGATAATGCCTTTTATATAATACAATAATAATGATTCCTTTTATGAAAATCATAGATCCTACAAAGATCAATGGTGCAAATTGGTTTTACTTACTCGAATAAGGAAGCTATTTTTGAAATGCCCTCTCTCCCTATGCACACACCCACATCCACCCACATCCACCCACACACATAGATTCTGTCTTCATTTGATTGCAACTTGAGAAAAATTACTTATTTTACTTGGGTAAATCATGTTATTCTTTAGAAAGATCCTTTTATATTACTATGAGAGTTTTAGGGTTATGTGGTCATTATTTGCACACTGATTTTTTTATATCTCTTATGACAACTAAAAATGTCTGCTATTATATAATTGCAGTTACCAGCAGTACTGTAGAAATTGATAAATCTAACAAGGATGCTGTCCCCAGTGCTAGTTGTTCTGACCTTTCACAAATTGAAGTAAACAAGCATGCTTCTCCTAATAGCATCAACATTGAAAGTTTTGGCAAAACATTAAAAAGATCTGAGACTTCAGGAGTCAATGAGCCATGCAAAGAAGATGAGACCTTTACCTTCGACACCAGGCCTTTGGGAGGTCAATCTACCGAAGATGCTGGCAAGAGTTTGCAATCATTTCAGGGACTTCAAGCTTGTAAAATGCTGGTACCCCTTACTCTTAGGCCATGTTTTGATCCTTGACCTTGTATTTTCCGTTTACTTTATCTTGTTTTTGCCTTTATAATTAATAACCTACACTCTTGCCATGCGATTTGCTGAAGACTGGCGAAGGATTGCCTGCAGCTTCTGTTTGCAGCCAGACAGATCCAATTGTTGTGAAGGAAACTTCTCATGTTGGTTCCTCAACTCCTGGTGTTTGCCCACCATCTGGAGGTGTTGGAGCTACCTCTGAGCGTAAATCAAGACGTGGCGGTAGTAGATCTGGAAAGGGAAGTTTAAAAAAGGGAAATCTAGTAAAAGAAACATCTCCACTGAAGCAGACTGAAAAGGGGGACAAATCATCTCTGTTTTCTAGTCCATTAAGTGCTGGTCCACTCATGACGTTTGAAACTGGCGTGAAGCCAAGAGGGCCTGTTGCAATTCCTACATCCAGCTTGCCTGATCTAAACACTTCCGCTCCCTCATCTTCGTTCTTTCAGCAGCCTTTCACAGATTTGCAACAAGTGCAACTTCGAGCCCAAATCTTTGTTTATGGATCTCTTATGTGAGTCTACTTATTCTTTCTCAACACTTTTATTTACTTTGCACTACAAAACTGGAAATAATAGTTTAATGAATTGGGTTTTCTATGAGCACATATTTCTGTATCAGATGTTCATCAAACTTTATTGCAAAAGTTCATGAATTATGAAGTTGTCCTTCATCGTTCTACTTGTTTTGCTTATATGATTTTTTGTTTTTGGTAATTATTAATTTTAAATTATTTTGATTGTAGACAAGGAGCAGCACCTGATGAAGCTTGTATGGTTTCAGCCTTTGGTATGTCTGGTTAGTTTCGCCATTTCTCCTCCCTCTCCCTCCATCTCTGTGGTTGGTAGGTTTGTTGTTATTGCTGAATTTTCTGAATTTTTCATGGAAGAAGATGGAGGCAGGAACGCTTGGGAGCGGTCTTGGCGTGCTTGTGTAGAAAGGCTTCATGCTCAGAAATCCCAGGGTAATAATACTGGGACTCCTGTACCCTCACGTTCTGGTATGTTATCCTGCTCCTGAATATTTGCATCATCATCTTTAACCGTGGTTGATCATGGATTGCATTTAAAGATGTAGGTGCTAAAGCTCCAGATCAAAATAATAGACAAGGTTTTCCTCAAAGTGACGTTCTTTCCTCAACAGCTGGTCGGCCAAGTATCAAAGCCATCCCTTCTCCAGTTAACCCTGCGATCCCTCTCTCATCGCCCTTGTGGAACATATCTACTCCATCTGGGGAGGCTCTGCCACCAGGTAGCATGGCTAGAAGTGCTGGGGTTGATTATCAGGCTGTTTCTCCTTTGAATCCTTATCAGACACCACCTATACGGAGTTACATTCCGCATTCAACTTGGCCAGCGCAAGCCCCTCCTGGTCCCTTCCCAGTGCCGTGGCTTGCCTCTTCACAAAGTTCTCCCTTTGAAATCAGTACTAGCTATCCCACATTCCCAATTACAGAACCAGTAAAACTAACAGCAGTTAAAGAATCACCCTTCCCTATTACCTCTGGCATAAAGCATGCTCCTCCTATTCCTACAACTAATACTGGAGCAACTGCTGTGGTAGCTGGGGCTTCTTCACTTGACTTGAAAAAGGTTAAAGCATCATCTGGACAGACTGGTGAGACAAAAACTAGAAAGAGGAAAAAGTCTTCTGGTTCTGAGGATGTTGTACAGGTATCATCTGCCACTGCTCCTCTATCAGATGCTGTCTCTGCTCATGCAGTACCTAGCCAGGTATCTAACAAGGTTCCTGCAGCCGAAGATCTAAGTCGGATCACTTTCATAGCTCAGAATCAAGTAGGATTAGTGCCTAGACCTGTTGTTGGTAGTTGTTATTCTACATCTGTTGCCGTCTCAACACCTTCTAGCTTTGCACCTAAAGGCCCCCCCTCCAACCAAGCTTTTCCTGTGGTAACACCATCAATTTCAAGTGGTCAATTCAGTAAAGGTGATTTAAATATGGATAAAAGGGCTTTCAATGCTGAGGGTTTTAGCAAAGTTGAGGAGGCTAAGTTGCAAGCACAGGAAGCTGCTGCTCATGCTGCTACTGCCATAAGTCACTGTGATGGTGTTTGGAGCCAATTGGAACTGCAAAAAAGTTCTGGCTTGTCAACAGATGCTGAGTCTAAATTGGTGTCTGCTGCTGCTGCTATAGCAGCTGCTGCGTCTGTTGCGAAGGCAGCAGCTGCAGCTGCTAAGATTGCAGCAGATGCTGCAGTGCAAGCAAAACAAATGGCAGATGAAGTATTGACCAAGTCTGGAACTTCCGCTACCACTGAGTTTGATTCTAGTTTTGTATATAATTCCATGAATTTGGTTAATGCGTCGCCTACATCCATCTTAAAGGGTGGCGAGCGAAATAATGCTCCCAGTTTAGTGATATCTGCTGCTAGAGAAGCTGCTAGGAAGAGAATTGAGGCTGCTTCAGCTGCCACCAGGCATGCCGAAAATCTTGAAGCCATTCTCAAGGCAGCTGAATTGGCTGCAGAAGCTGTTGCACATGCTGGAAAAGTTGTTGCTATGGGTGATCCTTTCTCTTTGACTGCTCTAGCGGAAGCGGGGCCAAGTAATTATTGGAAAGTGCCGCATGTAGCTGGTATCCCTAATTCAAAATCAAATGACATGAGTAAAGATAAATCTATCAGTAGCAATGCTGAGGAAGTGCCTGGTGTTTATAATCAACATGAGGGACCTGATAAGGATGTACGTGTTACAAGTCATAATATGTCTCCTACTCAAAGAGGGTCATCAAAAGACGACAGTAATCGTGTCACAGTAGATGAGAACATTATACCCACTGTCAAGCATGGGGAGAAAAGTTCTAAACCTCACGATGACAGAACATTATCCGACTCGGCTAAAACTACGTCTATTGTTCCTGATCCAGATATTGAATCAAGATCAAACGTATCATCCACAAGCATGAGAGAGGGTTCTCTTGTTGAGGTTTCTGATCTTGCTTTTAGTGAAGCATCTTATGCTTCCTTTTAGTTCCTTTGAACAGTTATATAATGTCTTATTGTTGAACAGTTGTTTCACTGCTTGTTCTGTATCAAATTATATGTGGTAATATATTAAAATTTGTGATTCATATTGTGCATGAATTCAAGTTCATAATCAATAATGAATTTAATCTGTTTTTGACACTGCAGGTTCTTAACAATCGTGGTGATTCAAAGAAGGCCTGGTTCTCAGCTAGTGTACTGAGTTTGAAGGATGGTGAAGCGCTTGTTTGTTATGATGGACTACAATCGGATGAAGGTCAGTCACTGATGTTTGTATTCTTAGTAAGGAATCAGTAGTTATGTACTTGAAACAGTACGGAGTTATTTCTTCCCTACTGACACCACTAAGCAATATATATATATATATATATATATATATAGGTAAAGGATCACGTGAGTACGGCATCTTTTCATGAGAACGTAGAACCATGAACAAACACATAATATATATGAACAACATATAATCGGAACGTGAACATGTATACAAGGTCTGACCATCTCTTGTTCATGTATTTTATGTATTATAAATGTTCACGACTTGTCAGTGTCTTGTTCATGCATTTTATCTGTTTGTTCATGGTTCGCAGTTCTCATGAAAAGATGTGGTTCTCACTTGATGGCCTATATATATAAACTTTGGGAAAAAAATGCTTGTATATACGTCCAAGTGAGAAATGAAAGTTTAAAAAATATTCATTGTCCACTTTCATTATAAGAAACCTGCATCCTCTTTACAACCATTACTGCAATTTATTTCTTCATTGGTGCTAGTGCTTTTGCTTTTGCTCAGATGAGTTGGTCTTGTTGAAAATAGAATTGCACAACCATGTATTTGTAGCTCTTTGTATATATTTATTTATTGTTTTGCATTTGTTTTTTCGGTTTGCATTCATAAATATGTTACACTTTTTAGGATCTGAGCCACTCAAGGAGTGGATATCGATACAAGCTAAAGATAGTGATGCTCCTAGAATACGTGTTCCCCATCCTATGACTGGTGTGCAACTTGAAGGAACAAGGAAGAGACGCCGTGCTGCTGTCAAAGACTACACTTGGTCTGTTGGAGACCAAGTTGATGTATGGGTGCAGGATTGGTAAGCAGTCTTTTGATGTGACAAGCTTGATATGCACCATTAAGGTAGCATCTAATTGATGCTTTATTTTTTGCTATCTATTAGCACTTCATGTAATTCTGAACATCCCCTCGATGCATGTCTTCTTCACTTTTATTGTGTGTTTGGTGACTTGATTTTCCATCTCGGGATGTGGAAGATTTATGTTGCAAGGAAAATGGTTGATACTTGTATCATCCAGATTTTCGTACGATTGGAAAATACTACACAGTCAGAAAAGCAAAGAATAGTTATGTGTGTGCATATGTATACTAGAGAGACAATCAAACTACAAACTAGAGCTTCTGCTTCACTTTGGTTGGTTCTTATCATGAGACCCTCAATAGTCTAATTTTTGGATGTACAAGTTTGTTGTTGAAATGCCTTTTAGCTGGACATTATGCACTGAAAGAGTAACTTGCTGCTCTTCTTTTGAGTTCATCTAGATCAGTTATGTCATTATCTACACATCATATTTATTTTACTGGAAACTATCTTGATCTGGATCATATATGTAATTTCAGCTGGCGTGAAGGCATTATCGCGGAAAAGAATAAGAGAGATCCAACTTCATTGAGTGTCCAATTTCCAGGTATTTCTTATTACAGATGCAAATCATTGTCTATGCTCAGTTCTTTGATTTATAATTGCAATTTAACATTTGTGCATTTCTTTGTACCGTGTCTGCAGCTCAAGAAGAGACATTAGCGGTCAAAGTGTGGCATCTTCGACCGTCTTTAGTTTGGAGTGAAGGCGAATGGACTGAATGGTGCAGAACAGGGCAAGATGACACTCAAAAGGTCTTATATTTTGTTTTGCACATATGACTAAAATTCCTTGCCTGTGCTCTTTCATTCCACCTCAGATGTACATCTTATATTCAGGGCGATACACCAGCTGAGAAGCGACCAAAGCTGGGAAGCACCACTATAGAGGCAAAAGGGAAAGCTAAGTTGGCTAAAAACATTGATTTTACAGAAGTCAGGGGAAATGAAGAACCAAAATTGCCTTTGTCTGCTAATGAAAAAGTTTTTAGTATTGGCAGTACGAAGGAGGAGAATAAACTGAACATGGCTCGGACAATGAGGTCTGGTTTGGAGAAAGAAGGATCCAGAGTTGTATTTGGTGTCCCTAAACCTGGGAAGAAGAGAAAATTCATGGAAGTAAGCAAGCATTATGTTTCTGATAGGATCTCCAAGACTAATGTGCCTAATGATTCGGTGAAGTTATCCAAGTTTCTGATACCTCAAGGATCAGGGTCTCGGGGATTCAAAAGCACTTCCAAGGATAAACAAGTAGCTGATTCTAAAACAAGACCACTTAAGTCTGGGAAACCACCAAGTATTCCAAGTAGAACTTTAGAACGGAGAGATGACTCTGCTTCTACACGATCTAATGCACGTACTGCATCATCAGATCATATAGCAAAGGAGTCTACGAGCAATGATGAGAATGAATCATCTGAACAAAACATTGCTGAAGTTGAGGAAGCTGCTCAAGGAGCTATGGTATTCACTTCTCAAGCTCCATCTCAAGAAATCCGTAAGAAAGCAGTGAGGAGTACTAAATCTGAGCGTCTCAACCAAGGGAAACTTGCTCCTGCTAGCAGAAAATCAGCAAAAGAGGAAGCAACTGAAAAGTTAATATCGGAAGTCTCTGAACCCCGCCGTTCAAATCGCCGAATTCAGCCAACATCACGGGTGGCTAACTCTTTGCTTGCAATAATATTTTTCATATGTTCATTTTATGTTTATGCTCAACATTCATATGCCTATCTTGCTTGGTATTAATGACCGACCAAAACATGGAAATCAGATTCTGTTTTAGAAACTTCCTGAAGATTGTGCGTTTGCTTCTGTAGGATTTTAGAGTGTGCATAATATTGACCATATTTAGGTATAAAATTCTCTAACTTGCATATTATTGGATGAATTCATGAATGAATATGCATGTCCCATAGCATCACAATGGATTGAAATTCTAGTATTGTTGGATTCAATATTCTTGAATCTGTGAGAAACTTCTCATATGTAATTATTGAAGCTAACTGCTGGATATGAAATAGGTTACTAAGTCTAGATCTTTCACTTGAAATCTGAATAACTTTTGAATCATGCCTTATTGTAAGCATCATCTTCTCAAAGCTAAACAAAACAAAAAGGTTTGAAGCACTGCACCATTGAAGTGTAACATGATATCCACCAGGATGGCTACTTTTGTCTCTACCCCTTGTATGCAGTGAAAAGTTTTCTTCATCGCAAGTTGAGTTTCTGCAAGCTCACCCATTAGTTCTTTTCTTAATCAGCTATTGGAAGGCTTGCAAAGTTCGCTGATAATTTCGAAAATCCCATCGTCTTCACATGACAAGGGGCACAGGAGTCACACCAAAGCCACAGTCCGAGGTAAGAATTACCGGAGGCCTAGCAGATTTGACTAATAAGTCTCTTTACATCTAGTGAAGAATTTCGAAAAAACTGAATACATTTTTGTTTCTTGCTAGGGAATAACAATCGTGGTTGACAGGGATATTATCCCAACGACTCGTTTCTGGCTGATGATTGACCAAATTCTCCTCCTGTAGTTGCTCTCTGTAGATTTATTTGTCATGAATAATTGAGGATGCAAATGCTCAGTTCCTATGTTGCAGATGTAAAATTTAGGCCGTAGATGTCAATATCGGTTTTTAGTTGGCATACAGAAATAGGTTTCAACTATCCCTTGAGCCAAATAGATTGTATATGGAACTTGTCTTAGCTTTGCAGTAAATGTTGCAGAGAAGTCTAATTTAACCAATTTGCATGTTTGCTAGTATTGTGATTTCTGAGGTTTACTTGCACATTATCCTTTGTTTTCTGCCTGGAGAAGGGAAATCAATGAAACATGTCCATACGTTTGATGTTTGAGGTGAATTTCTAATGTGTTGATGGATCACATGTTTCTTAATAGCAAAGCGATGCAAAATTTTATAGGGACTTGTTAACTTTTTGGGGCAAAATAATAGTCATATCTTCAAATATAGAGCGAAAAGGGGATGTACTTATTTTGATAAGCGTAATTAAAATTTCATAACACTCCATGCACTGCTATAAACAACAAACACTGTAAAAATCAATGCCCACCAAGTGTTTGATGTATGTCCCCACCAACCTCAACAGAACCACCAAAAATCATGCTTCCACCGCTGAAAAACTCTAGCCAGACTTGAAACCAATCTCCCGACCCCATATAAGAACCCGACCTCCCGGCAAGGCGCCAAGCAGCCCTCCCTACCCTCGAATGCGAAAGCACGTGCCAACTGTTTGAAACAATGTTGAAGAGGAAACAACTACCACCCATGCATACACTACCTCCACTCTCTAGCGAGACCAAACCATCCCGATGTTGGATTTGTATACTGAAAGCAAGAACCGTTTTATGCTTGTATACAATGTTTCCTAAGTTCACTATCCAATCTCCTATCTGATTGTGTTCATGATTGCATATGTATGTTCTCTATCTCTATACAAGTAGATTATATGGCGTGTTGTAGATCACAGAAGACCATATAATTGGATTAACCTTAAGAGATATAATATGATCACATCCGAGATGACTTTAGGACGAGTTATCGGTTTAGGCTGCGGTATAGATGGAAGTAGTTTGTCTTGACTACTTGTCTATACCGGTACGTCATAACGTATTGATAGGACCACAGTGAGATGTATTCTTCTATCTGACTTAAGTGAAGAATCAAGATCTCGGTGACTTATATAATCTTAATACTAATAAGATTTCAGATATATATGTTGATTCGTTTATCACTTTCTTACTATGAGCGAGAGTTATATAGTAACTTGAGTACTCTGTATCTTGGGTGATAGCGGTTAATATATGATATCTGATTATCTGTATTAGTACCGTATCCGGTATAGGATAATGACATCCCCTTAAGGAGCTCAATAATGTTTATTGCACTAAACCCTGCAGGTTGATTAAGTTCAGGCGCAATAATAAAGTATGAGTGGTACTGCTTAAGGATTACAAAGAGATTAATTAATTTAGGCTGTCAGAGCTCTAATTAATTAATGGATGTCGGATATTTTAAATACGAGGATTTAATAAGTCTAAATACAAGCCCCGACTCATCACCGGCAATAAAGGGGTAAGTCAATATCGGTTCTCTAGTGGAATGAACTGATATTTATAAATTAATTATGGTCTGGGCTGACCATAGATAAATTAATTTATTTGAGGCCCATCTTTATTCCTTGTATCTGGTCCCTGGAGCTGGACTGGCCCAAAGTCTCCTAGCCCTAGAAAAAGAGAAAAACGCCTCCTACACTAATTCTGTGCCTACACGTATATATTTTATTATAAATACAGTTGTCAGCTCTCAGGAAAACACACTGATAAAATTAGGGTTTTGAGAGCTGTGTGGGGCGCAGGAAATTGTGTGGAGCATTCTCTCTTGGGACTTTCATAGAACGTTATCCATCCAACGGGACTTTCATAGAACGTTGTCCATCCAACGGGACTTTCATAGAACGTTGTCCATCCAACGGTGAAAGCTGAGCGGGATACAGTTCAGAAGATCTGAGCTGGAGTCAGATTTTTGCAGGAAATCAAGTTCTGGCAGTTTCGGAAGAACAGCCATAACTTCCTCTACAGAAGTCCGATTGAGGTGAAACAGGCGGCCACGGAAAGCTCTTTCGAAGAAGAAGAAGTCGTATTTCTGCACAAAATACGATTGGAGGTTGTTTGAAGGGTCAAACCGAGCGTTGAAGTTGGCTGACCTGTTCAGCTACGGATTGACGAATTCTTAGGAATTCTTCAGGTATTTTCTAACTCCAATGTGCAGTTGTTAAATTCATAGGAGCATGTTAGGGATTAATCGTTGTATGATAAATTAATAATATTCCAAGAAACGATCATCGGGCAAACGGAGCATTAATTCAGTTTAATATTCCTTCACCTGATTCCCAAACCCACCAACTGTTCGAAGAAAGGCCAGAGACAGAAGCCTTCCAGCCGATTAAACATTTGTGGTTAAAACAACTCGAATTGACACATAACCTGGCAAAAAATGTGCCCCGAGAGATCTTGGCGAACTGCATCCTGTTTTATACTTCTACTGTGCCCCATATTTATGCTTAGAATCTTTTGACACAAGTCTCAATAAAAAGTGGTTGATAAAGTTGTTGAGTGTATTAATAATGAATAAAAGGTGTTGATAATGGAGAAAAACTTTTGGTAATAAATTTTAGTAGAATCTTTTGGCACGAGTTTTAATAATGAGTGAAGAAAATGAATCCCCTGGCGAGGATGACACAATGGTGTAGTTCACCGAATTTTGGATAAGAGAATGACAACGACGACGAAGAAGAGGGAATAGCCAGGTAGAGAGAGAATGAGGGAGTCGTCGGGGAGAGGGGGAGTCTCCTGGGGAGAGAGAGAAAGGGGTGGGGGGAGGGGGAGGGGTAAGGGGAGCCATAAGTGCCCAAAATGATTATTTTACTTGATTTTATTTTGGATTTGTGTTGGCACTTATGGCACTAATAGTGCCATAAGTGCCAACGGAAATCCAAAATAAAACTAAAGTAAAATCTTGGCACTTATGGCACTAATAGTGCCATAAGTGCCTAACCCGACCCGGCACGCGACCCGCGTGCCTGATTCTACCCGGTCCGCCTCATTAAGGGTAAAAACGTCCAAATCAATAAAAATGGCCAAAATTTGTGTTTTTTCAATTTGTGGCCATAAATTGTGTTTTATGCTTCATTTTGGCTACTTCAAAATTTTACTCTATGTAAAATAATTAATATTTTAATATACCGTCAACTGATTTTTAAATTTATTCATTCATTGACCAAAGAAAAAACAAGACACGGACCAACTATTGTGAAATCTAGGTTCTTAAATTCTTGTGTGCATGTGTTGGTCTAATTTCCTAAATTCCGAACGATTAATAAAGCTAACATTTCTTCTAAAAGAATACAAGGAAATTATCATCAAGAATATTTCAGCTTAGCTACATTTATGAACGAAAATACAAGAGTTGGGAACCGAGCAAGAAACATGCAATTTAAATGAAATGAAACAAGAGTTACCGTTGAAAAAAAAAGAGAGCACAGCCTATATATAGATATATATAAATATATATGGACAATTAGTTGAAGGTCACATGCTACAGGTGAGCTTTACATGAATCCCAACAGTGTTTACTGATTCTTACATAGGTTGCAGCATCAATGTTGTTTCTGCCTTGCAGCACCGGGCACAGGTTGCATGACACCGGTGACGATCAAGTTGGGGGGTCAGAAAAATGTCGATGAACAAGCTCTGCTTAGACAGAAAAATGGTGTTATTTCTGCTGCTGCACAGTTTCACGTCTTCTGCCGATGTTGTTATCATCTGCAGCATCATCTGTGGAAACATTGAGAAAACTAGTTCCATCTTTCATTGCAGCAAGATATTTGGATGGTTTCTGGCAGATGCAAGTAGATGGGAATTCATGAAACTCTCCTCTTCCGGGTCTCATCTCTTCGGGTTCTCCCATAAATCCCCTTTGGCATAGTTTCACTTTTCTTGAGAAAGAACTCCAGTCCATTTTGTCTCGTGCAGCAAAGAGAGCGCTAAGCCTTTTGGCATTAGGTCTGATTGTTCTCTTGTGACCCATGTACCTCCTTCAACAAGAAAAACGAGATGAAGGATTCATGTCAGTTGTAAACTATTATAACTGAATAGGCACCTAAAAGAGCAAAGAAAACATGTTATAGCTATAAGGGCAACTCAAATGTTTCACTCCAATCATGCACATGCTGGTGTGAATGGAATATTTAGAAAATATTCCTACTTTGCATGTTGATAATTAGGTGTGAAGGGTTGGAGTTGAGGAAAATTTGGTGCTAAAATCACACCAATTTCGTGCAAAATCCATACCAAAATGGTGTCATGCATTGGAGATGCTCTAAGAACTTTTAACAAAGATTGTGGAACAACACAACCATACAATCAACTATTATAAAGTAAAGCAAAATCAGCTCATTTTATAGAAATTATCAAGGGCCATGAGATATCCCAAAGTTCGAAGCCATCTTAGTAAACAATGGCTTAGCCTATACTATTTTATCTATCTAGGCTAATCCTCAAAAGTAAACGCCCCTTCAGTGTATCCTATATTAATACCAAGCATATATTATTGATTTCTCTTGAGCTTTGTCAGAGGTGCAGTGTGAAAGTGTATTGTATTTCATTAAAAACCATGGGGTTTATTAGAAGGTCTGAAGCTATGGCCACTTATATATTTAGACATACATATGTAGGATTTATTCCATCAGTTACCCTGACTGGTCTGAGTACAGCTAACGTTTTAGCTTGAACAGTTACCGAATGGGAACCTCTTTTGTGTCTTGAGTTAGCCTCTATTTTCTAGTGTTGCCCTAAAATCAATCTATTTGCATGCATATCTCTTGGTTCTGCCTCATCTGAAGTTGTTCTGCTTCACAAAGCTGTAAAGGTAATTAAAGACTATAGCACAAATCTACACTTGTGTGCCGAAGTGAAATATGCTTATCTTCCTCAATACTTACCTTCGACCAGCTAGGATTTTTGCCATATTCCCATTGTTATTGGTGACAAAGACATCACTTTCATCACAGACAGTGTAGTCAATGGCAGCCAATCGAGAAGAAAATGGAAGAAGTGTTTTCAACTCTTCACTGGCCAGCATCTCCTTTGTATAGAAATTTGGAAACAGTTCTTTAAGCGGCCTCAAAGTTTCTTCTCCACCATATATTTCTCCAGATGCAACATATAGATAAGTGTTATTATCAAAGTCAAGGCCCCGCAGCAATAATCCCACCTCATGAGGGGTCAAAGGGCACTTCCCTCGTGTTCGCTCTTCATCTGGGCTTAATTCCTGAAGAAACAAATTGCAAATCGTTGTTATATCACAGAAAATATATAGAACGGATCATGCTTCAAAGGAAGATGAGAATAAAAAACTTTTAATAATCAAACTCTTACAGGTAACGTCTCCCATCGCTTTCTTATCTCACTCAGTTCGTATCTTTCTTTATCACCTCCACCATAGTAACACCCAGAAAATGCAAGCATATCAGGTTCAAACCTACAATTCATATTTCAAAACATGAAGCAGTGATAAGATGCATATTCCAGATTATATACTTTAATACAACAACCTCAATGATGCACAAGAAATAAAGCATTGAACAATATCTAGTGCACTAAGTTCCCAGCATTTAGGAACATGAGAATATAAAAAGGTAAGACTTTTACAGGTTTTGTGTATTATGATGCAAGCCACACAGCAATGGAAATTTACTTTTACTGTAAAACCATCTCCAAGGTGAATAACCAATCGGGAAAACAGAAATTCATAATGGGAATAGCTATCCGTTACTCATTTCCCACACATCAGATTCAAACAGAATTCATTTTCAAGATATCACTTCAAACAGGGCAAAGGGTGTCAGGAAATATATGTAAAAGCAGGAGAAATTTTGAAAACATTGATAATATTTCAACTGCATATCGTGGGATCACCATATTTTCTCTACAAGCACAGTTCAACTTGACGTTAACTGGATTATGGCAGCATAATAGGTGAGTTATATTCTCAACTAGTACCACAATGCAACTGGCATGTTGTTTTCAATATATAGGTTCATATTACTCACACCTATGCAGGACGTATTAGAAATGATACTGTAAATCTAAAGAGTCCTAGTGGAAAGTTGTATACCTATACCTTAAGTTTCTCACTTTTACCGGGCAGATTCTTAGGCATAAGTAAACAAAAGTTTTACTGTACAATGCACATGGAGTCTAGTTTGCCGTGCGTAAAAATTACTATCGATTCCATGAATCAGGAACTCATAGTAATAGGGTGTTCCTCTACCATGAATTTAATACTCCCTCCGTCCCATTACAAATGTCCCACTTTCCATAATGGGATGTCCCATTACAAATGTTTCATTCTGTTTTTGGCAACATATTCTCTCTCTATACCTAATACTTAAATAATTTCCACTAACCCACTTTATCTATTAATTACACATTTTTTAATCTCCGTGGCCAAAAGTAATGGGACATTTGTAATGGGACGGAGGGAGTAGTTATTATCCTCTAGATTTTATATGGACATTGTAATGGCAATTTAGGTTTTTACTGGTGGTTCAGACTCTCAATCCGGAGAGTGAAAGGCTCAGATGCTCTCCTGGACACATAGACATTAACCTCTCATAAAATTCACCTTCACCTCCTAGCTAATAGGAAGATTTTCCTTAACTATTTTAAAAAGGTCCCCTACAGTTCCTTTGACAGCTAGTCTAGCATTGGACTATGAAAATTGCTCTTTCAATTAAATTTCTAATCTCGATTGAATATCATTTATTCTTTTTAATCAGTAATTGGAACTTGTTTCCTCAAAAAAATAAAAAGTAATTGGAACTCGTTGCAATTTCACCTAGCCCCAACCCTATCTGGAGATCAACATCAAGAAGTAGAACACACAGTATTCAGAAACAAACTCATGCCACATAAGCTTCTGAAAAATGACAAGATAACAATAAGCATATTCCAAAACTTATCCTGATTAAAGTCCTACGTCATAAATCAAGACCAGACAGAAGTAGAACTAATCAGGAGCGACTGATGGGAGTAATTACATGCCATCGATGAATAAAAGCTGAAGAACTAGAGAAGAGCTTCTGATATTACTCCTTTACTTATACAAAAAACATTTTTCAATTCTATAAAACATGAAAGCATATCGAATTCTGTCATTGAATCTGACTGCTGCAATTTAAATGCAGCTATACTCCATGTAAGCAAAAATCAATTCTGAAGCTGTCAAACCATTAAAAGACTTTTATAAGTAACAATCTTGGACATCAATTTCAATGACTAACCAAGACAAAATTATTGATTACAACTTTCACAGTTTGCTTCCAATGCTTGCAGGTTAGAAGTTCATGATAATTAAGAATATTCATGGTTTAGCAAGGATCTCAAACCTCAAGTGAACAGCTATAAAACGTTTCGTCATTTTCCGCATGCGTGTGACAACCTTCTGGCCTAAATTCCTTAAAGGTTTAGTAAATCTTAATGCATGATAGTTAACCCGGCAACGTAATTTCTGTAGCTCTTCATCAAGGTCGTTAGAAAGCCTGTAATCGAACTTTGTCAACTGAAGAACCTGCAGAAAATTTTAATAGGTTATAGGTTAACCAGACCTGGTTCACGCTAGAAATTTCCAAGATATCATTTTAAAGTAAAAAGAGATAATGTACTCATTTTGTTTAGAGGTTTTAAATCACTATGTAAAGCTATTAAATACTCCCTCCGTCCCAATAAGAATGGCTGAAATAAGTTGGGCACGCCTATTAAGAAAGTGTTGTTTAAAGCTATAAAGTAATAGGGTCCCACTTATTTTAAGGCATAAAATGAGTTTTGAGCCATTATTAGAGGCACAGAGGGAGTAATAAGTTAGATAACATTTGAAAAAGTTTTGTGCCCCATATAGATCATATTCTAATCACATGATGATTCAAGTGAGAGAAGAAAACGCTTAGTTCTATGTAGTTTAATTTTTAACAATACACTCTTATTTTAAATAAGATGGTTTTTTAGAATACAGAACCTCATTTGCAATTTTCGAGTTGGAAATGAAATTGCAAAATCTTCATAGAATCCCAAGTGAATTTCATTAAAAAATCATGCTACAGAACCCAGATGGCCTGACCTCAAATCTAATTACAAGAATTGATACCATTATGAACCAACAAAGCATCTGAATTAAGATTTGTCCAAGTATTCTGCCGTCAAAATTATATTCATTGTGTATAATATACAACTAATTTCAAGTTAAAGACATTTTAGGGGCAACTATAACTCTGTTAAACCCAAATACTAAAGAAAAAATAAGGCAGAAATAAAATTTTCTGCCAATTGTTTCATACGGGACTGGGAAGAAAAGATTCTAAACTCAAAATGTAATACCAAGATCAGGACAGATAACCTATGTGGTAAGTGTCTTGAGTGAAAATGCAGATGTAAGCAAACCAGTCTCGGTGGCAAGATACAAAAGACATCCATACTCTCATGCTAATTCATAAGATTCAGTTGTTTGAAGTTATTATCATTATTTATCCAAGCCCTATGCAATGTTTCGTAATTTCTTGGTAGTAGTTTTTGAAACAAAGTTGAACTAAGCACGGGAAAATGTTAACCTTAGTTATGATGGCCTGATAGATCAAGAAACATTGGTTGTATTATCATACTTGATGATGCTATCCACTATAGAGTAAACATAGACTACATAGTACATGGTTATGGGAGTGGCATCCCAGGTGTCCAACTGGTCCTGTCTATGGACCTTATAACCTCTAAACTTTGTGTACTCTCATTAATGATGTTTGGATGATGGCCGCTATTTACCTATTTGATGGCAAGGGAAGGAGAGAGAGCTAAAAGGGACATGCGACTAAGAAAATTAAGCAGAAGAAATTGCATTCGCAGGGGGAAAATTATAAAGCACTCTTATTGGCTCAATTCTTCAGCATATAGACAATTGTGGAGCTTTTGTCCTACCAAAGATCTAAGAGATTTCTCATATCAAGGACATGCAGCAAAATGTAAAAGGCTAGATTTAACTATAAGGCATCAGAAGCAGCTACTATAAAGTTTTTCTAAACTAATCATTGATTACTGCATAAATTTTTCCTCTTACACGTCTCCTCAATAGAATAGGCAATACTTGCTCCAGATAGTAGTCAGGTTCTGATTTTCGAGGAACGCGCATGGTATACGGTGGTTTATCCATTGACCTCATCACCTTTTCCGGAACTCTTTTCACAATAGGTACATCCTTCGCAAGGAAAGAGATGAACCAATCAACATCAAAAATGTTGGCAAAATCACTGCATAACAAAGTAATATCTGGATGAGAAAGGGATTAGCTAAGTTAAGTCAAAAGAGAAGAAACAACTCCTAATATAGAGTAGGCATCATGCTTCAGCTACCAGAAGTGAGGCTAGGGATTTGAATACGGATTTTCTTACCTTCCCCTTGTAACAGGATTGATAAAGGAGGTTGTCAGAAGAAACTAAATTTGATAATTTACATTCTCAGTAATTATAATATATTGCAAATTAGCATGCCTACTCCGGGGGTTTATAACTACCGTAACTAGATTACTGGAACAATAAAATCCAATAGTAAAAGGAACTGTTTAGTGGCAGTACTTAAGCAGAGGTTGCATATTATAAGGACCAGATAACTGAAGTTCATTTCTCTACTTAAATAAGTGGATTGCCATCTCAACCAACCTTTCATCCTTCCAGAACGAATGATGATCCAACTCTGGCACAACCAAAGTAGCGTTTAAAATCTTTGCAACAACTACAGCATCAGTTATCTGAAGATCAAAAGAAAATAATGAATTTTAGGCATTTAATCGTACAACTAAGACTAATGCAAAGAGGACATGACAAACTTAGTTAACTGAAAGACAAATGAAAAAGATATAAGCACAAGCAAATTCATCCTCTGTATCAGATACATAGATAATAATCACAGGTATGAGGCAAGAAGCCACTTACTCCTGTTCTTTGTTGGTTCAGACCCCCACTAGTTGCAATAAGTAAGTATCCATTTGAAAACCGTTCGCGTACAGGAGCTATTGATCATCATTAAATGAAGGGTAAACCACAGTAATAATATAAAATAAAAGATATGTAAAGGAAAAGGCTGAAGCTGACAAAGGAATTAAATTTTTTATGTCCAAACTTCATGTGATCATATCTTAACCCAGCTTAAAGCTATATTTTGCAAGATAAACATCCTTGATCTTCTTGGAAAGCAAAGGAAATTACTTGAAATATTAAAAGACAATAACAAGGCACCACTTTTATTTAATGGAGTTACTAAATTTATAACTTTTTCTTTATAATACCAAATGGCCCTATATCTCCAAAAGCTTTTATAACCATCCTAAGCATCTGAGTCCTGATTGTTTGTTACTACCGAAACTCAATTGAACAACTTTTAATCAAATGTCAACAACATCAGCACTCCAAATCAAAAGGAGCTGCAATAGCGTTCGGAAAAACTGTAAATTTTGGCTTTAATGCTTTAACCAATAGCAATTGCATGCAAACAAGAAAAGTATGTGATACGAATGGCAAAGATAACTCATCTTGCAATATATAGAGAACTCTGACAAACTTACGTGCAAAACGGGGGCCTCTTTCACTGCAACCATAATAAAAGTTTGAAAACTTGGATTTCCATATATCAACTGGAACCTGATAACTTCTATCCTACATTGCATTTAACATATAAATCTATGAGTTTTGTCACATTGTTATATACTCAAATAATGGTATAATCAATCTTATACAAGGGAAGTACTGTACATGCAATCAGAAAATATGCATAATTACTGCAGCCACTGTAATTCTGTTTATTGTCATGTCTCAGGCGTAAGAATGAATGAAGTAATTACACATTTCATGGAGACCGACCATAGGTAAAAAATAATGCCAGTTAAATCAATAGCAGCTTCCCCACTGTTTAATGTTTTTATGTTTGCAAAAAAACAAGAAAAGAAAAAGAAAACACCATAAGTAGCCATGTTAATATGAGTAAGTGGACAAACCAACTAATCAAACTAAAAAATCAACCACCTGAAAAAGAAGAGATGCCAGTAAATGCCAGCTAATTCCATGAAATTAAGCAAATATTCTTCTATTTAAACCATGCACTTTATTTCTGTACTTAACAATGTATATAATCGACTCAAAAAAACAATATATATATATATACCAAAAGTAAAATAATACCCAAAAATCACACTTTGAATATTACTCTATACTAAAAGTAAAGTAGTCCTGACTATCACATTTAGCACATTAAATTGTCTGAAACACAAACAGAAAAAAATACTATGAATATCCATGCCCTGAAATGCAGGAATGACGTACTATAAATCACAACAATGGTCATCATAGTCACTTGAATTATTTGCTTAGGATGTGAGATATGATTTGGTTTGCTCCTCTCCGTTGTCCACTCTTATGAATTTAATTCATGGGGTTTTTATATCAGTAAAATTACATGGAAATACATCTAAAAGATGAATAGCATAGTTAACAAAACTTCCTAAGGGTATAAAGATATTTTTATGCATCAGGATCATATAGAAAGCAATCGATGAGAAGCTGAAAGCCTCAGTTATCTTCCAAACAATCACAATGTGCTTCTAATGCTTTGCAAACTATAATATAAACTTGGCTTACATTTATAAATCTCTACTTTGTGAAGTGATGCAAAAATGATCACAATTGGAAAATTGAAAGGAGGTATAATCAATGGCTTTAAGTGTCAGGAAAAGCATAATTAATTTACTGCAACATCATAGTTCCCTAAAATATAAAAGATATTGCTTTGAACACATTGAATATCACTAAAAGTCTATCCGTCACTCAATTTAGAATGCCAAATGTGCTTTGCCATCTCTGTAGACCCTAACCTCTCATATTCACAGACAAAGAAAAGGCATGTCAGTTTATACAACATCATAAATGCATTGATACTATGTTGTGTTTAATTCCATGTCTAAGAACAAAGAAACTAAATTGCAGAAAGATCCGAATTTGACATGAAACTTAACTAAAGAATAACCATTTTTTCCCAAAGTATAGTCAGCCAGAAAAAACGTAAAAATCAAACTTCGAGAACAATCAGCAGGAAGAGAAAATCAAAATTAGAAACACCATAAATTATCTAAAGAGAAGACAGCGCTATCCGACTAGGACGACTCGAATCTAACAAATGTGGGAGGGACAATCTAATTCAAGCTAAACTCAAAGGTGAAAATCAGAAATTAAAATGTCGAAGACCACATTTTTTCCAAATCTCAGTGCCGAGAGCAGAAGCAAACAATAGCTGTATATACATTGCAGTCAAATCATGAAGATCACAGAAAAAAATAATCAATTCCGCACACAGTAAGGGTGAAAAACTCCATCTTTCCTTACCCTCTTGTAGTACCAAGTCCGTTTGACGAAGCGATTGGAGTACCACTCCAGATCAGACGCGACGTGGCCCGTGAAGAGAGAGATGAGACCGACGGCGAAGAGCAACAGCCCGCACACGACCGTCCATGGCACCGCCTGCCGCCGCCTCAGGGGCAGATAGGTCCAATAATGATGATTCCGCGGCAACTGCTGCAGCTTCTGCTTCTGTTTCTGCTGCTGCAAAATCTCAGCCGCCAGATTATTCACCAGAACGCCGCCGCCGCACCTCCAGGCCTTGTTAGCCACGCCCATTTCATCTTGCTCCACACTTTCTCATAGTGACAAGCACGAAACACGCAGTGGAGGTGAATCAGCTTTATTCTTCAAAACCCTACTCGTATTGGGTCGTTCTTTAATTCACAGTGTGAAAATGAGTGATTGGAGCTGTGTGTGTGTGTGTGAGAGAGAGAGAGAGAGAGTGGAAGTGACGAAGGGGAAAACTGTGGGGATTTCAATAAATGAGAAGGTTTGATTAATCAATTATTAATTCTCATTTAATGGCGACATTTTCTTTATTAGGGAACATTTAATTGCGATAATTAATTGTATGTTAAATCTAACATGAGTTTTGTTCTTAGATGAGTGAAGTAGCTCTTGAATAAATCATATCGTTATCATAATTCTGTTTAAAAAAGTTATGTCCCTGAAGTATTTATTATTCGACACACTTAAACTTTGACAAGTGTATAAAGATTGTTTCTAGAAAAAGGAGAAGGAAAAAAAAAAAAATCAAAGTGCAATTATATACAAAAAATTGAAAAAAAAAAAGAGCTGGTTTCTAGTGTCCTCGCGTGCAAAGTGCGTGCGGATATTATATGAAGATGCGACACATTCACTTTTTTCTTTTTCTTGAGGGAATTCTTTTTTATATAATAAATCTGTATAGCCATATTTACATTATGGTCACCTACAAATTAGATAAATAATATTTAATTTATTTTTTAAAATAAAAATAAAATTTAATTATTTTATTGTATTATTTATATTATAATTGTTTTTAAAAACTTTTTTTGAACTTTTTATTTTATTTTTTAAAAAAATAACTATAATGTGAACAATACACTAAAATAACTAATTTTTTCATTTTAAAAAATAAATTAAATAAGTCAAATTTTTCTCAATTTTACTATTGTGTGGGTGGCCACAATGTTACGAGTACTATTTAGGATCATTCTTTTTTTTCACATTCACTTTATTCAAACTAAGAATAACTTTTACAAGTATTGTGTACTTTTAGTAAAAAAAAATACTCCCTCCGTCCCATGAAGCAAGATCAAGTTCTTTTCGGCACGGAAATTAAGAAATTAGTATCTTGTGTGTTAAGTGTGGTAGGTGAAAAGTGAAAAGGTGAATAAAGAGTAAATTTTTTGCTACTTTAGAAATTGGTCTTGCTTCGTGGGACAGACCAAAAAGAAAATTTGGTCTTACTTCATGGGACGGAGGGAGTAAATAGAAAATTTGAAAAAAAACTAATATCACTTATTTTACATATTTAATATATAAAATGATTTGTTTCTACTTATAAAGTAAATTGTTCTCCATCAATCAATACAGTGGGGGAATTTGAGTCACCACATAATAGAAAACTAGAATTGATCATCTTTAAAATAAATGGAAGAAAAAAAACTATAAATTAAATTGTTCGTGTCTATGGAATTCATACCCAACACCACGAGTTTGTTATATTTTATCATATTCTCTATATTGTAGTTATTTTTTTTGCAATTTTTTGGTAATATTTTTAATTTAAATAAATTAAATAAATCAAGATTTTTCTTATTATACTAGTTTGTAGGTGGCCATAATGTGGCTACATAGATTTATTGATATATAAAATAGTCACTTTTTTCAAAATAAAATGTCACTCTTGTTGCCGGTGCTTTATCTAACGTGTATTACATCCAAAAGAATATTTCGAGAAATTACAATTTAAATTATAAGTTATTGAAGCAAACATATTCATAACTATTGATAGCTATTGCTAAATATTCAAACTATTAATTACCTTATAAAAACATATTACTAGTAAGAGTAAATTTTTTTAAAATCAATTTATTTATAAATTTTGATTCAAGTTTAAAAGGGTATAGTTAGTTTTATTGTTTTCTTCATATTGTAGTTTTTTCGTAATTTTTTAACAATTTCTTTTATTTTTTGTTATTTTATTTGTAGTTTGTGTACTTTAAAAATAATAATAATTAAAAAGGTTATTAAAAAATTACAAAAAAATTACAATATAAAGAAAACAATAAAACTAGCTAAATTCTATTTTATTTTGAATCAAAAATTTTAAATAAATTTATTTTATAAAGTATTTCATCATATTTTGTCCGGACAAATTTTGTCCAACTAGCATTATTGAAAAACAAATCCTTTGCAATGTGTATGGAGTAATTAATATTGGGAATAATTAATATTGAAAAAAACAAATCCTTTGCAATTGGTTAGTCCTATTTCTCAATCCTTGTCAAATGTTGATTCTTTTTATGTGTTTATGGAAATTCATTGTCGCTACCTTTGATATATATTGGGAAGAAAACTACGTTTCTTATGCAATAATTAATAATCGTTAATTCCAAATGTTTGCGACAAAAAAAAAAAAAAAAGAGTAATGCTAAACAGCCACATTATGGCCACCCACAATTTACCTAAATAAAAAATAATTTAATTTATTTAACTTATTTTTTAAAATAAAAATAAGATTTAGTTATTTTATCATATTCTCTACATTGTAATTATTTTTTGTAATTTTTTGGTAACTTTTTTATTTTTATTAAAAAATAAATTAAAAAAATACAATGTAGAGAATATAGTAAAATAACTAAATCCTATTTTTATTTTAAAAAATAAATTAAATAAATCAAGATTTTCCTTATCATACTAGTATGTGGGTGGCCACAATGTGGCTGCATAGATTTATTGTAAAAATAATAATCTATAAAAAGATAATTCATTATAGAATATCCAAATTTAATCTTTGGGGGGATTATTATTTATTACTATAATGAATGCATCAATTAGTTCTATAATATATAAATGCAACTAAACGTTAGCTCACCCTCCAATTATAAATAATCTTTTTCTTCCCCTTCTTAAAAGCCCCTAAAAAAATGTTATTTCTTTACTTGTCTGTCTTTTTTAATGGCTAGATGTCCCACAATTTGTGTACCACCATGTACCACTCTTAATTTCTTACTAATTTTTAATTATATTTTCTTTAATTTTAAGTTGTTATGATTTTAAGTTTTATATTTATTTGAATTAATAATTAATTATTTGGGTTAATTAATTCAAAGTTAGAGTACATAATTTTTTTAAATTCTAATTTTTAATGATAAATATTAATTAGAGTTCATAATATAATACTAATATTTTTTTATTTTTATAACAAATAATTATAAAATAAACAAATTAAAAGTGGTACATGATGGTACACATTAAATTATGGGAGAGATGATCGTCCCATCTGGTCACTTAATATGCATGATTCTGTAAATATGAATGTATAGCGATGATAAGCAAGTTCCAAATTAAAAGGAAAAATATAAAATGGTAACAAAAAATTAAAGTGATGGACCAATACTTGATTTGTGAAAGATATGAAAGCCAATTAGCACCTCTAAATTATGAAAAAGGGGTATCCATGTTTTTAATTAATGGTCTTAACTCTTACGTGTTTTCTATATAGACTAGTAATGTCAGAATCATGATGATAAAAGAACACACGCACATATATACATATATTCCTACTAAACTTGACCACATTAGCAAATCAAATCAATATATTAAAACTTGAAAGAAACATCAGGTGACATTAAGTTATTTTGATGCTAACCTCTTAGTAGTCCATTTTTTTCAATAAGATACTACCAACTTTCAATTCAAAATTGATATGGATACCTATACTCTGTTTCATAAACACCAATATTAATTATTAACACCAACTATGCGTTAACATCAGGTGACATTAAGTTATTTGATGCTAACCGCTTAGTAGTCCATTTTTTTCAATAAGATACTAACTAAAATAACCAACTTTCAATTCAAAATTGATATGGATGCCTATACTCTGTTTCATAAACACCAATATTAATTATTAACCCCAACTATGCGTTAACAATTGATAGTGCATTTACAAAGAATACTGTAGTGAACCCAACTCTTTTAGTATAATTTTCTGTATTGAATTACCATAGCAATTGTAATATGGAACAAGAGATTAGGATAGAGAGAAATATAGAGAGAGAAGAATTGGGAGAGGAAATTGAATTTTCATTTTCTGATCTTCTCTTGCGCAACAAGGGAACCTTTTAATCAAAGTGGTCCCCAACTAACCTCAACTAACAGCACTTTTCAAAGGAAAAGTAAAATCGAAATTGCTAAATAGCTACAAGATACAGCGTGTATTAAGGGAAACGCGACTACCACTTTTCCATATCACCTCTTCCATCAGCCACGTGTATCCAAACTCACTATCAATTCTTCATCAGTCAAGACTCCCAACTTCATCGCCACTTCTCCTTCTTTAAGTTCAGACCCAGATCCCTCAATCAGCAAACCAGCTCCGCCGTCAACCGAAGTCTCCATCTCGTGAGTCATAACAATACCCCCCGCCTGAGATGATTCTTGCCCACAAGGATCGAAAGTTGGAAACTTGCGACGAATAAACGCAACATCTTCCCAAGTAGCCAAATTGGGATCTTGGTTCTGCCACTGAACCAAAATCTGAGGAAAATCGATTCCACTCCTCGTCTGAACACTGTGGGCCAGCACCGCAACGGGGTTGACCACACAACAACCATCGTCATTAACCTCAGGGAGATCGGCAACAGGTACAATTTCTCTGCCCAAACATTTCTTGAGGAGAGAGACATGAAATACAGGGTGTATTTTAGCAGATTCAGGAAGGTCCAACCGGTAGGCCACTGAACCCACCCTCTGTAAAACCGTATAGGGCCCGTAGTATCGAGCAGAGAGTTTAAGATTTCGGCGCAAGGACACCGAAGTCTGGCGGTAGGGTTGAAGCTTGAGGTAAACACGATTTCCGACCTCAAAGCTGCGATCTTGCCGTTTTAAATCGGCATATAGTTTCATTCTACTCTGGGCTTCCATCAGATTCTCCTTGAGTAGTTGAGTAAACTTTCGGCGTTCCTCGATAACTTCCTTAGCCTCAACATTAGTAATATCAGTATAGGAACCCAGGCCTAAATAATTGGGTGGGTAACCATAGAGAGCTTGAAACGGGGTGCACCTCAATCCCGAATGATAATTCGTATTATACCAATATTCAGCAAGGGAGAGCCACTTAAACCATTGCTTGGGACTAGCACTCACCATACAACGTAGGTAATTTTCCACACACTGATTCAAACGCTCAGTTTGACCATCCGTTTGTGGTGATAGGCAGTAGATAAAGCTAACTTAGTACCCATTAATTTGAATAGTTCCTTCTAGAAAGAGCTAGTAAACACCTTATCCCTATCAGAAATAATAACCTCGGGAGAGCCATGTAACTTGTAGACACAATCCAAGAATAACTTGGCAACAGATTGAGCTGTAAAAGGGTGAGACAACCCAATGAAATGACCATATTTCGTAAATCTGTCAATCACCACCAAAATTACATTTTTCCCAAAAGATTTGGGCAATCCCTCCACAAAATCCATAGAAATCTCTGCCCAAGCCTTGGTAGGAATAGGTAGAGGTTGTAGCAAGCCTGGATAAGCCCCAACATCAGATTTATTCCTTTGGCAGGTGTCACAATTCTTGACCAGGGCCAAGACATCTGCCTTCATCTTTGGCCAGTAAAAGTAGTTCTTCAACCTCATGTAAGTTCCCAATATGCCTGAATGGCCCCCATAAGCGGTGTTATGCATTTCTGTCATCAAAGATTCCCTTAGATTAGGATCAGAGCCTACCACGATTCTTCCCTTGTATCTAAGAAGTCCAGCCTCAAACTTGTAATTCACCAAAGCAGTAGGGTCGGTGGTTTTGGTGGATAGAATGGTAGTAATCTAGTCATCATCCTTATAACTCTGCATAATCTGTTGAATCCACAAAGGTGTGATAGTGGAGATTGCTGCACAGGTTTCCACCTCAGGGACACACCTAGACAACGCATCAGCCACCTTATTATCTACTCCTTTAGTGTACTGTATTTCATAGGTAAACCCAAGTAATTTGGTGAGCCACCTCTGCTGTACGGGGTTAATAGTTTTCTGGTCTAGTAAATGCTTCAACGCCTGCTGATCCGTTTTAATAATGAACTTTTGACCCTGTAAATAAGACTTCCATTTCTGGACAGCCATCACCACTGCTAGGAACTCCCTTTCATAGATGGATAGGGCCTGGTTCTTGGGACAAAGAACTTTACTCATGAAAGCAATAGGCCTGTTATTTTGCATAAGCACAGCTCCAACCCCATAACCACTAGCATCAGATTCAATAACAAAGGTTTGGCTAAAATCAGGTAGAGCCAACACAGGAGCAGTAGACATAGCTTCTTTCAACTTAATGAAAGCAGCTTCAGCTTCAGGGTTCCACTTGAACCCATCCTTTTGCAACAATAAAGTGAGGGGTCTACTAATTTGTCCGTACCCCTTTATAAACTTTCTGTAATAACCAGTTAAGCCCAGAAAACTCCGCAATTGCTTCACATTCTTGGGAATAGGCCAATTAACCATGCTGGCAATCTTGCTAGGGTCAGTGGAAACTCCTTCTCCTGTAATAACATGTCCCAAATACTCAATACTCCTCTGACCAAATTGATATTTACTCCTTTTAGCAAAGAGAGTGTGCCTTCTTAGTATCATGAGTACTTCCCTAAGATGTAGCAGGTGCTCTTCCCATGCCTTACTGTAAACCAATATGTCATCAAAGAACACCAAAACAGTCTTTCGGAGGTGCTCACAGAAAACTATATTCATCAAAGATTGAAAGGTAGCAGGAGCATTACACAACCCAAAAGGCATCACTAAAAACTCATAGTGTCCTTGGTGTGTGTTAAATGCAGTGAGAAACCTATCAGCGGGATTTACTAGGATTTGAAAGTATCCTGACCTCAAATCCAATTTAGAAAAGAATTGAGCTCCATGCAGCTCATCCAGCAGCTCATTTATAATGGGTATAAGATAATCATTCTTAACAGTGAGGGAATTTAAATACCTGTAGTCAACACACATTCTCCAGGTTCCATCCTTCTTTTTAACCAATATAACTGGAGCTGCAAAAGGACTTTTACTATGCTGAATTATTCCATCTCTGAGTAACTCACCAATAATTTTCTCAATCTCTCCTTTGTGGTGATGTGATGATCTATATGCATGTTGTTGTTTAGGAACACTGTTGGGTTTCAAAGTAATGTGGTGTTCTACCCCTCTTGCAGGTGGGAGACCTTGGGGCTCAGAGAACACATCCCTGTATTATTCAAGAATGGAATCAAGCTCAGCATTGGGTGGATTCAGTTCCAGTTCCATCATAGATGTAGTGGAAGGAGTTATAAGGTATATCTCTTCAATTTCAGTAATATTCTTGTGGAGTAAGGATTGTAGTGCCTGGCCTGAAGTCACTTGGCATTCTGTAACCCGGTTCACAGCCTGCATTTTAACCCTTTTTCCACCCACATGCACAGTACAAGTAACCTTCTTATAATCAAGTACAATAGGACTACAATGTTCCAGCCAATCACTTCCCAAAATAACATCATACCCTTCATGTTCCAATAACCGAAGAGGATATACATGATGGCCTTGTACATTCCAAGTGAAGTTACTGACCACCTGTGTACTCATAAGGTGTTGGCCATTTGCTACTTTAACCAGTAAAGGTGATTCACTAGTGGTCACACTCTTTAAGGCTTCAACAGTGCTCTTTTTAATGAAACTAAGCGAGCTGCCTGTATCTATAAGTATCTGCACCTTATGCCCCCTTACCTCACCAATAACCCTCATTGTTTTGGAGCCATTTGTACCAGTAATAGCATTGATAGAAAGCTCAGTCTCAAGAATAGCTTCCTGGTCAGGTAGCAACAGCTCCACATAATCATCCTCCTGTTGGGTGTGAGCTGATTCATGCTCCTCGGACATAGCCATATAAAACACTTTAGGTTTGCATTTATGACCAAACACATAGGGATCATCACAGTTGTAACATAGCCCCTTTTCTCTCCTGGCAGCCATTTCTGTGCTAGTTAACAACTTGATAGGAACCTTATTACTGCTGGTGGTTTGGGATTTCTGAACAGTAGACCCTTCAGGTCTCTTATAACTGGTGTTTTGATTAGTAAAGACCTTAGGAGCAGGTTTTACTCTCTTAGCCAAAGCATCCAGGGTGAGAACCTGTTTCTGGCCTACCTCTATAGCATCTTGTAGGGATTGTGGCTTGAATAACATAAAAAAACTCTGCATCTCCTCAGTTAAACCACTGATAAAACAAGCCACAAAATACTCCTCAGAATAAGCCATATGATTGCTCAACATCAGACATGACCTCAACTCCTCAAACTTCTCCACATATTGCAAATACGACCCAGTTTGCTTCAGATTTTTAAATTCCATTATGATTTTTACATCACTTATATCATCGAATCTCGAAGCAACAACGTCTAGAAATTGTACCCAAGTGATATCCAATATATTCTCGTAACCAAAATTCTGAAACCACTGTAAGGCCTTACCCTCAAAGTTATGAACAGCTAATTGAATCATGTGTTCATCACTAAGAGCGGATGTGAGCTTAAAGTAAGTATTACACTTAATTATCCACGATCTAGGGTTAGTTCCATCAAATTTTGGAAAATCCACCCTATGAAATGAGTTTCCACTACTGCCTTGTGACTGATCTGATTTAAACTTAGAAGTATAAGCAGTAAATGCAGATTTTGAACCGGCACCAGAATTCAGTTGAAATGGTGTTCTGCCCAGTATAGGCTCATCATTTTTACCTTTGTTTTTGTTCAGGTTCAGAAGCTGGAGTTGTATATCAGCCAATAGCTTGGAGAGGTGATCACACTTGTGATCAATACCCTGCATCTTTTGTTCCACCCTATGGTCCACGGCCATGATCTGCTCATGGATCTTCTCCTCTGCCGCTGCTCGTTTCATTGTTTCTGCTTGCAGAATTTGATCTAGTTTCTTTTGTGCCTCTTGTAGATCCTTCATTCTTGTAGCTTCTGCCATAATTCAGCCCAGAATTTCACTCAAAGAGAGCAAAACTTGGCTCTGGATACCAATTGTAGTGAACCCAACTCTTTTAGTATAATTTTCTGTATTGAATTACGATAGCAATTGTAATATGGAACAAGAGATTAGGATAGAGAGAAATATAGAGAGAGAAGAATTGGGAGAGGAAATTGAATTTTCATTTTCTGATCTTCTCTTGCGCAACAAGGGAACCTTTTAATCAAAGTGGTCCCCAACTAACCTCAACTAACAGCACTTCTCAAAGGAAAAGTAAAATCGAAATTGCTAAATAGCTACAAGATACAGCGTGTATTAAGGAAAACGCGACTACCACTTTTCCGTATCACCTCTTCCATCAGCCACGTGTATCCAAACTCACTATCAATTCTTCATCAGTCAAGACTCCCAACTTCATCGCCACTTCTCCTTCTTTAAGTTCAGACCCAGATCCCTCAATCAGCAAACCAGCTCCGCCGTCAACCGAAGTCTCCATCTCGTGAGTCATAACAAATACTCTATATATATATATATATATATATATATATATATATATATATATATATATAGGGGAGAGCTAAAATAAAAATACTTCTTAAAATATAAAAACGTTGAAAAACGTTTTTATTCTTATTTTAAAAAGTTTTTTCACGGTAGCCCTTTTCATATATATGATGTTTTTTATGGGGCAATTTGTATTTCTGTGTGTAGTTCACAATTTATTACAGATGATTCAACATACATTTAAATAGTGGCTGAGGACTTATCAATATCATATTATTCAACACGCATATATAGGGAGATGATAAATTTAAAACTTTTTTTGACTGTGTTAAACTAAAAATGGTCCATAAATCATTTGCATAATCTAAAATGGTCATAAAATTAGTATACATTAATTTTTTTTGACTTGGGGAAATTGGGGAGGGGGAACAGTGGGGTTTGAACCCGGGAGCTCACTGTTCACACACAGGAGATCGCACCGCTTGGTGTCCCCTTGGAGACATTAGTATACATTAATGTAATATATAGAAAACATTAACATGAAAGAAGCATTAAAATGTATATAAGCATTGGCATAAAAAAAATATTACAACATATAAAGATGCATTTAACAATGTCATTTACTAGTAGAACTTTGTTGTTTAGGAATGTGGAGTTTGATTTCACCTTCAATTGCATTCTCAAGAAGAAGATTCAGCAATCGCAGTCGAATTGCTCCGCAATGCCCCACGACGGCCTCAGTTGCCTCATAATTCCTTCGCTCAAGCCTCTTATATGTGGGGGGTTTTCGAAGGCAGGAGATTCAATTACTTAACATGCATTATCCTAAATTCTAGAATTATGATTATGAAGATGAAGATGAAGATGAAGATGATGAAGATTCAATTTGCGTAGTCACTGGTCGGAGATTCCATTCCTTGACATGCATTATCTGGATTGTTCTATTGTGTGTGTTACTATCGGTGGGTTGAGTGCATAGGGAGGAAGGTGGCTATCGGCGGCGGCTTGCGGCCGGGTCGCTGTCACCGATTTGAAAACAAATAGGAAAGCAGAAGTAGGGATTTCAGAAGGGTGGTTGTGGTAGAGAAATCGCCAGAAAATGAAGGAGGCGGTGAAGGATGCAGCATGTTGGTCATTGCTGCTCGTCGATTCTGGGTGTGTGTGCATGTGTATTGATGTTTAGATTAATGGAGAAATAGAGAGATTTATCCCTAATTGAATTTAATATGTTAATTTCACACAAAACGATGTCATTTTCTTTTAAGTGGAACGACAACGACATATTTGACTGTTCGGTGTGTCCAACATGCCATTTCTGATGGCCACATCATATTTAAATTGGGGAAAACCGATGACCGAGTAAAAAATAGACAAAAAAAAGGTATGTATCCTAAGGGAAGAAAAAAATGCTTAAGTGTAATTCCCCAATTCCTAAAAACGTTAACTCTTTAATATATTATACATATAATAAATCAAACAATATATTATGGTTTATGTTTTATATTTTAACAATTATTTAAGTAGTAGTTCATCAGAACTCTTCATCCACATAAGTTGCTATTTTTTATTCTATAAATTTAACAATATAGAATTACAATAGAAAAGATTTATTTATTAGTTTTAAAAAGGGTTAAGTACCAAATTCCCCCTATCGATGGTGTCCTTATCGCGTACAGGACCCTATAATCAGGGTTAAAGTTGTTTACTACCTCAACGTGGCAAAATCGCACCAAATACCGCCCGCTACTTAACGGACATTAACACTGTTAGAATATATATATATATATATATATATATATATATATATATATATTTTTAATTATGGTGGGCCCCAACTCTCTCTCTATCTCTCACCAAAATCCGTCTGTCCCCTCCTTTAAATCTGCCGTCGCGGCCTTCCTCTGGTGTAGGGCTGTCGACCGACCATCTCCCTCACTCTTTCATCTCCTCCGGTGAATGTGACTACCGCCCGTAGGTTAGGCGACAGCAAGACGCCGCCGCCTCCCTCGATCTCTCTCTCTCTCTCTTTCGGACTTCCAGCGATTACGGCGGAGACCGCCGCCAATACCAGTCCCCAGACCGTCCTCTCTAAAAAAAACTGAGGAAGACGCATCTATAGGTTGTGCCTTCGCCTCCGAACTCGCCCTCCGAAACTCCTCCCTTACTTCGGACAGGACGACAGCGGAGCCACCGCCGCCGATCGTTCCATCTTTCTCCTTCAGAAAAAGTAACAACAGCCCAAACCACTGGCACAACGCTCTCTCTCATCTCCCTCTCATCTCACTCCATGAATCAGTCCGACAGCCCAAGCCACTGGCGTATTCTAATATGTTCTGCGTCCTCGCCGTAGGTCAGCTACAGAAGTGACTTCAGCACCTTTTTCTTCAGACCTTTGTTGGCGGCCGATCGTCGCGGTGTCGTTGGCAATGCGAGCAGGGGCGGAGCCAGACTTCCGATTCAGGGGGGTCCAAATGTTTTTATAAAATAAAATTAATAATTAAATTAAAAAATAAAAATAAATTAAAATAATTATTAATACGATTATAATACCATTTAAATTTTAAAAAAAAATACACTTTAAACATATTTTCAAGTTCATACAAAACAACTTCAACAAATTAAAATGGATAAAATTTGGGGTTTTGGCAAATAAAATCATGAACTATTTCGAATTAACAATTTTAACGTAATTTTTGAAATGTAGCGAAGTAAGTCACTATCTTTTCAGTTTTGACAATTTCGTGCCCCCAATTTTTTTCGATCATCGGATTGTTAACTTGGAGTTTATGTGGATTAGTTCTCCACGTAATATTCATGTTACGATGTATTTTGCAATAAAATTACTAAATATTGAAAATTATGTTGCAAATATAGGATATAGTTCTATAATTTGAAGATTTTTTTAATTGAAATTGTAGGAAACGATGTCGTTTAGGCCTCACAAAAACGACGTCGTCTTTTTACTAATTCACGTAAGTTCCAATTCAACACTCAGAAGTCACGTTAAAATTGTAAATTCGAAATAGTTCGTGATTTTATTTGCCAAAATCCCATTAAATTTTGTAAGGCAAAATAACTTTCAATATCCAATTCAAAAAATAAATTTATAGAATTCAATCCAAGCATGATATGCATAGATTAATTATGTGTTCACTTCTTAACTCTAAAGTTTACATATCAATTACAGTATAAAATAGCTCAATATGATAATGATGTATATAAAATTATATTTTTTTATTATTTAATATAAAATTACGAAAATACCCCTAGTATTTTTAAAAATCCCAGGGGGGCCCAGTGACCCCCCTGCCCCTCCCCTAGCTCCGCCCCTGAATGCGAGCGTATCCATGTACAACGTACGACAGCGACGAGGCCTAGCACGCAGATTAGGG
The DNA here is from genome assembly GCF_028751815.1 of Salvia miltiorrhiza. Taxonomy (NCBI): domain Eukaryota; kingdom Viridiplantae; phylum Streptophyta; class Magnoliopsida; order Lamiales; family Lamiaceae; genus Salvia; species Salvia miltiorrhiza. The sequence continues at coordinate 474,634 of NW_026651539.1, forward strand.
CGCAGAGGAGAGCTACGAGGATCGCTACGAAGTCAGAGTCGAGAGTCTCCACCGGCGACGAGGGGTTTTTGGCCAGCGACAGCGGAGAGGTTACGCCGCTGAGCCTCCATGAACGAGCGGTTATATGTAGAGAGAGAGAGAGAAATAGAGAAAGAGAGAGAGAGAGAGAGAGTTGGGGCCCATCATAATTAAAAATTAAAAAATATATATTTTTTCTAACGGTGTTAACGACCGTTAAGTAGCGGGAGGTATTTGGTGCGATTTTGCCACGTTAAGGTAGTAAACAGCTCTAACCCTGACAATAGGGTCCTGTATCCGATAGGGACGCCATCGATAGGGGAGAATTTGGTACTTAATTACCCTTTTTAAAATGAAACCTATAAAATTAATTTTAAAATTAATTTTAATTTTGCTACAATCCCTGAAATTAAAAATTAGTTTATTTAAAAATGAAACCTAGAAAATAAACGTGAATTTCATATCAATCTTCTTTTCTTTTTGGTCGTGTTTTTTTTATAATGACGATAAAATTAAGTGGTGCTTAATTAATTAAAATTAATTTTTTACATTAAATTTAGATGATCTTTTTTCAATTTTATAAGTTTTGTAATACTATACTAATTTTCAAACGTTATCAAATAATTGGTTCAAAAATATATATTAAAATGATAAATGTTACTATTATAAAATGAAATGAAATATAAATTTACATTCATAAAAAATATTTATTATAATAATTCCTTTTTAGGTGTGAATGTCCGTCATCTCTGTTAGTACCATAAAATATCCTCAAATTTCATTTTCTATTCAAAAATTTTGAACGTTCAACATTTTTCATAAAATGCTTCACTATATAAAATTCAACAATTCCATGTTATAATTCAATTACAAATCCAAATTCATAAGCCTCATAAATCGTGCATATCCAAAAAGAAGCCTTCACATCATTCATAATGTTCAACTATCAAGTTTGGTGGTGTAGAATTCACAATTTGATTGCAATAAGTTTGAGATTTTTTTTTTTTGTCTTTTTGTTGAGAGTTTGAGAGGTTTATTAAGCCCTTGTTATGACACATGGTTCATCATCTACTTAAGCACAATCGATTGGAGCTGAGGATGTGGCCACAAAATGTGTACAATGACATTTAAGATTATACTACTTATGCAATACCTATTTTTAATGTGATAATATTTTTAATTTTTAAAGCGAAAGTGAGGAATGAGAGGAATGAGAAATAGTGAATTATCTTTTGTAAAAAATAAGGAAAAAGAAATGAGGGATTTAAAGAAAAAAAATTATATCGCTTTTTTCTTTTATGATAAATTTAAAATAATACACTCTTTAAAAAAATTAGAGAGCGCTTTTGAAATAGCTATTTTGAAGATGGAAACATAATATTTGGTCACTAATTGAAAAAACACAAAATCTGATCATTTATTACGTGTAAAGACTGTTTTGTCCTTAATTAGAGCGGATCGGATTCGGGTCGGATTCGGGTTTGCACGCGGGTTAGACATATATGGCACTATTAGTGCCATATATGCCAACTGAAAAATAATAATAATAATAATAATAATAATAATAATAATAATAATAATAATAATAATAAGTATACGGCACTAATGACACGAATATGACCATAAGTACCATTCGTGCAACACTACATAAGAGAGTATATGACACTAATATGGCCATAAGTATCATTCGTGCAACACACTCAATGGAGAATCTAAGCCCTAAATGAAAAATGTAAACCCTAAATGGATAATCTAATCCTACGGGGAAGTGTTTAAAATAGTCATATAACCGTACCCATGCATCTAAATAATATCAGCACATATGTATATGACACTAATGACACTAATATGACCATAAGTACCATTTGTGACACTAATTGCACTAATATGGCCATAAGTACTATTCGTGCAGCACTGATTATATGACACTAATGGCACTAATAATATCATGTATGCCTAACTCGCGCGTAAACTCGAATCCGACCCGAATCTGATCCGCTCTAGCCTAAAAAAAGATGGTTAAATTTTATGTTTTTTTAATTAGTGGCTAAATATTATGTTTTCTTCTTTAAAATGGTCATTCGAGTATATTGTTTCAAAAAAATTATATATTTAAAAAAATGGAAGGGAGTATTTCTTTTATTTATTTTTATATACTATAGTAAGTCGGCAGTCTAATAAATTTCGTACAGGAGTTTCTATTCAATGCTCCACTATATATACTGTATATATTCTCTGAAAACTATGCGCACTAATTTTTTGTATTTTCAAGTGGAAAAATTCGAGGACCACCTGTTCACCAGGAGAATTACATTTTACAAATTTTTGCTTTATTACTTTTTATTTTTAATTTTAATATAGAAATTATTTGTGGGGTGTAGATCTTTCAAGTTTCACTAACCAAAACGAATCTCAATCGAGTTTTTTTCTGGTACGAATTAATTAGTTTAAGTTTTTTTTTTTTAATTCTCAATATTATTAATGCTAGTATACATCCCTTACTACACACGTAACAACATTTTATAATTATTTTATTTAAGAAAACTAACATGCAAGTTATAAATTAACTATTATTATTTATTAACATAAAATTGTAATTTTCTTACTGCATTATAACGAATTATTATTAACATTAACATTTTATAATTATTTTATTTAAGAAAACTAACATGCAAGTTATAAATTAACTATTATTATTTATTAACATCGTTAGAAATATAGTGTTATTTATGGTATGATAGAATAGGGTTTATTACCTTCCTTATATAGATTAGAATCTCTTGTATATATATATGTGCAGTGTCCAGTGATATAATATACAGAAAATTCACCCCAATTATGTTTTACGTTGCTTTATTACATGGTATCAGAGCAATCGATCTGGGGTTTGAGATTTAGGATTTTTCAAAAAATTTCAAATTTAAAAATTAGGGTTTACCCTAGCTGCCACTGTCTGCCTCCGTTCTAGCCCTACCCATTCGACACCTCCAGTCCAGGGAGGTGCACCGTTGTCCGGCGACCTTACGTCTGAAGTCCGGCGGCCACCGAAGTCCGGCTGACCAGAGGCGTGTTTCCGGCACGTAACGGCTCGTGCGACACCGAAATCTGCTCTTTCGTCTCGACATCCTCTTTCGATCCGTGTACCTGTTAGGGTCAATACCAGAGTGGTGTTGGATCCGTTTCGGTACATCTTCGATTTTCTAGCAGTTTTCGTTTCTGTTTTGTGATTTTGATTTTCAACATGTCTGATGCGGAGCCTACGACAATTGATATTGTGCCTGTGATGACTAGAATCACAGAACACAAACTCACTCCAAACAATTATATGGATTGGCGTCAAACTATTGAACTTTATCTTTTGAGTATGTCTATGGATAAACATATGACTGATGATCCACCATCTTCCGGTGCTTCACAACTTACATGGCTTCGAGAGGATGATCGGTTGTTCTTGCAGATTCGTAATTCCATCAGTAGCGAGGTCGTTGGCATGATTATTCACTGCAAGACGGTTAAAGCTCTTATGACTTATCTTGACTTATTGTATTCGGGGAAAGAAAACATTTCTCGAATTTATGATGTGTGTCAGGCATTTTATAGGCCGGACAAAGGGGATCGCTCGATTACAGAGTATTTCATGGCATTCAAGAAGACTTATGAAGAACTTAATTCACTGCTGCCTTTTAGTAGCGATGTCAGTGTCCAACTTGCCCAACGGGAGAAGATGGCTGTGATGAGTTTTTTGGCGGGCCTTCCGGATGATTTTGAAACTGCTAAATCACAGATTCTGTCTGACTCTAAGATTTCCTCCCTTCAAGAAGCTTTTAGTCGAATTCTTCGGACTGAACGTTCACCCTCTGTCCCTGTCTCTCACCTTGGGAGTGTCCTGGTCAGCCGTGCTCCTACATATGAGTCTGGGAAGTCTCAATACAAGCACAACGGGATCAAAGGACAACCTTCAGCATCTCGTGGGCAGGGGCAGTGGTCTTCCTCTGTGGAATGTCGCTATTGTCATGACTTTGGACATATCAAGAAGGATTGTCTGAAACTGCGCAATAAGAAGCCTTCGTCTGCTCATGTGGCAGACAGTGGCAATCATAGTGGCGCGTCTAGTGATTCTGTCACTATTTCAGCCAATGAATATGCCAAGTTGTTACAGCAACAAGAGATAAGTCCATCCCATTCTGTCACTGCTATTGCCGAGTCAGGTAAACCTAATGCTTGTCTAGTTTCCTCACCTTCCAAATGGGTCATAGATTCCGGTGCCACCGATCACATGACAGGTAATTCCAAAGTATTCTCTACCTTTGAGTCTCAAAATACCCATTTTCTCGTTACATTAGCTGATGGATCCCAATCTTATGTTGTTGGATCAGGAACGGTCAATCCTACACTGTTTCTATCCCTGTCTTCTGTTCTTAACCTTCCTAAACTCTCGTTCAATTTGGTCTCTGTGAGCAAGCTTACTCGCACTCTTCATTGTAGTGTCTCATTCTTTCCTGATTATTGTTTGTTTCAGGATCTTGCGACGAAGAAGACTATTGGTAAGGGGCATGAGTCAGATGGTCTCTACATTCTTGATACACAACCACCTTCATCAGTAGCATGTACCAGAACCATCTCTCCTATGGAAGCACATTGTCGATTGGGACACCCCTCTCTATTATCCTTAAAGAAGTTGTGTCCCCAACTTACCAAGTTGTCATCTTTAGATTGTGAGTCTTGTCAGTTTGCAAAGTTTCATCGTGTTAGTTTAAGTCCTAGAGTCCATAAACGAGCTAATGCTCCCTTTTGAGTTAGTCCATTATGATGTTTGGGGTCCTTGTTCTGTGACATCAAAACCTGGGTTTCGTTATTTTGTCACTTTTGTTGATGACTACTCTCGTATGACATGGTTATATTTGATGAAGAATCGTTCTGAGTTATTTACCCATTTTTCTGCCTTTTGTGCTGAAATAAAGACTCAATTTGGTGTGCCTGTCAAAATTTTACGAAGTGATAATGCTAAGGAATATTTGTCTCATACATTTCGTAATTATATGATGCACAACGGTATTCTTCGTCAAACTTCTTGTGTTGACACACCATCTCAAAATGGTGTTGCCGAAAGAAAAAATAGACATCTTCTTGAGACCGCTCGAGCTTTGTTATTTACTAGAAAAGTTCCTAAGTATTTTTGGGCTGATGCTGTCTCGACTGCTTGTTTCCTCATCAATCGGATGCCATCTTCCGTTCTTAGTGGTGAGTCACCCTTTCATGTCCTCTTTTCATCTCAACCTTTGTTTCTCATTGAGCCCAAAATATTTGGTAGTATGTGCTATGTTCGAGATGTTCGACCTCATGTTACAAAATTAGATCCGAAACTCTAAAGTGTATATTTCTGGGGTATTCTAGGGTTCAAAAGGGTTATCGGTGTTTCTGTCCTAGTCTCAACAAATATCTTGTCTCCATTGATATTTCATTCTCCGAACACATACCTTTCTCTCCTGACCTCACTCTTTCTCCCACTGAGGAAGATGATCCCGACTTTCTCAGTTATACAGTTTCCACACTGATAGTTCCTCCATCCGAGTCTACTAAGCCACCCATCGTCCAAACATACTCTCGTCGTCGTCTTCCTTCCGTGCCTGCTCCTACTGAGGTGGTTCGTGATACGTCATCTTCGTGTCCCGATGAGCCAGTATCTTCGTCGTCAGATCCAACTCCGAGTGATGATCTTCCCATTTCTCTTCGCAAAGGTAAACGCTCTTGTACGTATCACATTGCTGCATTTATCTCTTATGCTCAATTATCTCCTGCCACTCGTGCTCTTGTTGCTTCTCTTGTTCGCATTCCTAAAACTGTTGTTGAAGCTTTGGCTCATTCTGGTTGGACCGCTGCTATGGCTGAGGAGATGAATGCTTTGATAGCTAATGAGACTTGGGTTCTTGTTGAACTACCTCCTGGTAAACGATCCATTGGTTGTAAGTGGGTGTTTACAATTAAAGTTAACCCTGATGGTTCAATCTCTCGTTTAAAAGCTCGCCTTGTTGCAAAAGGCTATGCTCAGATTCATGGTGTTGATTATTCTGAAACTTTATCTCCTGTTGCGAAACTGACATCTATTAGGCTCTTGATTCATTGGCAGCCTCGAATAATTGGCATTTGCATCAGTTAGATATCAAGAATGCTTTCTTGCATGGTGATCTACTTGATAACATCTATATGGAGCAACCGCCTAACTTTGTTGCTCAGGGGGAGTCTCATAAGGTTTGTTATCTTCGTAAATCATTGTATGGTTTGAGGCAGAGTCCTCGAGCATGGTTTGGTACATTTACTCGTGCTCTTGAGGAGTTTGGTATGAAGCAGAGTAAATCTGATGATTCTGTTTTCTACCAAAATTCTGATCGTGGTATTATACTGTTAGTTGTTTATGTGGACGATATTGTGATCACTGGTAGTAACTTTGAAGGCATTGCATCTCTGAAAGCTTTCTTTGCTACTAAGTTTGATACTAAAGATTTGGGAGAGCTTAAGTATTTTCTTGGCGTTGAAGTGATCAGAAGCAAGAAAGGAAGAATTTTCTTGTCTCAAAGGAAGTATGTGCTTGATTTACTATCTGAAACAGGGAAATTGGGAGCTAAACCGTGTAGCACCCCAATGGTTCCTAACTTACAACTCACAAAGGATGGTGTGCTGCTTGACGACCCTGAGAGATACAGGAGAGTTGTTGGAAAGTTGAATTATTTGAGGGTAACACGTCCAGATATTGCTTATTCAGTAAGTGTGGTAAGTCAATATATGTCTTTACCAACTGTTGATCATTGGAGGGCAGTGGAGCATATTTTATGCTATTTGAAGGGAGCACCTGGACGTGGAATTGTGTATGGTGATCATGGCCATGACAAGATTGAGTGTTTCTCAGATGCTGATTGGGCTGGAGCAAGAGAAGATCGAAGGTCTACCTCAGGATATTGTGTGTTCCTTGGAGGGAATTTGATTTCGTGGCAAAGCAAGAAACAGAAGGTGGTCTCACGCTCAAGTGCAGAGTCAGAATATAGAGCTATGGCTAAAGCTACATGTAAGATTATGTGGGTGCGTCAGTTTTTGGTTGAAGTGGGCTTGAATGTTTCAACACCAGCTAAGTTGTGGTGTGATAATCAAGTTGCACGTCATATTGCATCTAATCCGGTCTTCCATGAAAGGACGAAGCATATTGAGATCGATTGTCACTTTATTCGTGAGAAGATTCAACAAGGACTGATCACTACTGGATATATGAAAAGTGAAGACCAGTTGGGAGATATCTTCACAAAGGCTCTTAATGGTGTTAGGATTAGTTATCTTTGTAACAAGCTCGGCATGATTAATATCTATGCTTCGCTTGAGGGGAGTGTTAGAAATATAGTGTTATTTATGGTATGATAGAATATGGTTTATTACCTTCCTTATATAGATTAGAATCTCTTGTATATATATATATATATATATATATATATATATATATGTGCAGTGTCCAGTGATATAATATACAAAAAATTCACCCCAATTATATTTTACGTTGCTTTATTACAAACATAAAATTGTAATTTTCTTACTGCATTATAATGAATCATTATTAACATCATCCATCATATAAATATATAATAGTATTTTCAAAGCATTGCCGATTTTCGTGTATATATATGAAATCCATGATAAAGGTATCTTTGAATTTTTTCCTACTCCTTTTTGTAATTCAATAGATTTGATAATGGAAATAATAATATTACAACGACAAAAGTTTAGTGTAACAAAGTTTAATAAATTTAGACGGTTACATATACTTGAAGTTCTATTAATTTCTTTCATATTCTCTCTGTTCCAATTTTTAGTATCTAATTTTTCTTTTTTTGATCGTCCCACATTTTAATATTCATTTATATTTTTAGCAAAAGTATGTGGAACTCTTACTCCATTTTAATTATTCGAATATAAAATATGGGACTCTTATTCCACTCACAACATACTCAATCATTTTATTAAAACTCGTGTCATTCTCAAATGAATACTAAAAATTGGGCGGATGAAGTATTAATTTTGTATAATAATTTTATATATATGACTAAAGTTAGGTTCTTATTGTGATTTATTGCATTATCCTATTTTCATTAAAATTAGAAGTTATAAATTTAACCTTATATATATTCGTACTAATTATAAGTTTTATGGATTTGGGACCCAAAAAATAACATTAAATTGTAATTTTATTTATATAAAAAATAGACATAAAAAAAAACCCTTGCAAGCACAAAGACGTAGACTAAGGGTCGGATTTCCTTAAAAACCTCCTTAAAGAAAACCTAATGAAAAAAATCTGAAGGAGGAAAAAGAGAGCTCATCCACAACAAACATCCAAACAACGAAAGGAAAACAAGAACAAAAACAAAGAGACCAAATCGCCAACAAGCCCAATCGAGGAGGAGAGCTAGAATCCGAGCTTCGGACTAATTGCATATGTACATGGTTAAATAGATATGGGACTGCACTAACATGAGTTGCGAAAATCAGCTTCAGCTTACTGGCATGTTTTTTTTTTTTTTTTTCTCACAAACACCAGAGGAGTGAGGGGTTGGGCAGACCCCCAACCTATAAATAAATTATCAATCGGTATCTCATACATAGGGATGTCAATCAGGCCAGCCCACCGGATTTCGGACTAGCCCTATCGGGTTTCGGGTTAATCGGGTGCGGGATAATCGGGCTGAGGATTTTGTCATGTTATAAATTTTCAACCCTAACCCTAAATATTCGGGTTTCGAGCTAGCCCATCGGACTAATCGGGTTAAAGGCGTAAAAATAAAATAATCATTTGTATTTTGTTATTCTTAATGATCTAATGTATAATGTATAAAATATACATAGAAATCAAAGATATAAATTATATAGCAAGCATGAAATGCAAAAATATAAGATATTGAAGAAAAAAATATCAAGATTACATAATATATAAAATAAGTTGGTAACAATAAAATGTTCAACTTTGTTAAAGAAAAAATAATAAAATATCTGACAATAGTTTGAACTCATAGAATCAAAGCATTAAAAAAATACACAAAAGTGAAATGATGAGACTTTATAATATTTTGTCATTTTTTAATTTGTATATCTAAATATTTTATGTTAAGTATTCGGGGTTCGGGCTAGCCCATCGAGTTAGTCGGGCCGACCCTATCGGATGCTGGGCTATTCGGTTACGGGCTAGTCGGATTGTAGTTTTTATCGGGTTGAAAATTTTCAACTCTAACCCTTTCGAATTGACGGGTTAATCGGGCCAGCCCACGGGTTTCGGACTGGATTGACATCCCTACTCATACATAACGTTGTCCAAAAGTGACAACGCACAACGGAATTAAAAAAAAAAAAAAACAGAGCTCAATCAAACGAAAGACATACATAGATATAGTCCAAAAGTGACTACATCCATAAAAAAGAGGAGACAACATCAAAAAAGAAACAAACCAAAACGAGCTAACTATCATCATAAAATCTAAATCTAAAGTTAGGATAACCAAGCTGGTCTATCCTAACCAGAGCAAGAAAATAATGGGGAGGCGGAAAACAATCAAAAGTAGTCAACGCCTGAACCTGATGCCATATCCTAGCCATGAAGTCAGCAGGCTGGTTTCCCTCGCGGTGAATGTGAGTGAAACGGATCCGTCGATGCTAAATAAGTGGTCGAATCCATGCAACAGAATGACAGATACTAGCATAACCGTGACGCCCGACAGTCATGAGAGAAACGATCGCCGCAACATCCAACTCAACCAAGATATGAGTAGAGAAATTGAGAAAGTAATAGCCAGCCTAAGACCCTCGAGCGAATAACCCAACTCAGCTTCAAAACTGGACGTGGCAGCACATGAAGTGCAGAATGCAATAAGAAGGGCTCCAGTATGATCACGAACCACTCTTCCACCCGCACCACTCTGCATCTGTGAATCATAAGAACCATCCGTGTTCAACTTCACCCATAGAAACTCCGGAGGGATTTAGCGCACCAAAATAGATCGCAGAGTCCTCTGAATAGGGGTTGAAAGAGATTAGCACGATGACAAGTTTCAGCTCATGACATATTAGCTGATGGGCCAGCTTACAAATCAACCTAACTGATGGGTCAGCTTCGCTGATGGATCAACCTAATTGACGGTTCAGTTTAGTTGAACGTTTTAACTAACAATCAGCAGTGTGGGAAGACTTATGGAATAGTTATTTTCTTATGTTACCGTTGAGCTATGCGGATGTATCTTGGTTTGTATCTTATCAAGATTCATTCCATTGTATATATAAGAGAGAATAGAATAGAAGAAGATGGCATTTCAAAAAGAATAGAAGAAGAGAGAGCGTGAAAAACAAGAAGTGATTTAATAGCTAGATAAAAATCATTGATTCATGGTGTTAGATAGTTGTGTTCTTCATTATTACATATTGTAATTTATTGTTGTAATTGTTCATCGTTGATTGATAGTGGAATTGACCTGTCTGTGAACGTAGATTCATCACAAATTGATCCACATAAATCTTTGTGTAATTAGTTAGGGATGTATATATATATATATATATATATATATATATATATATATATATATTCATTCCAATAATTTCGATCTAATTTATTATTTCATTCGTCCACAAAAAATAGTCAATTTTTATCATTTTGAGGTGTTCATAAAAATTATTCCTTTTTCATTTTTGGAAATTATTTATCATATGATGGGATTATTTATCATATGATGGGCTCTCTTCTCTCTCATAATATAATAATTATTTTTATTAAAATTCGTTTATTTTTTAATAGGACTATTTTTTTTTATATCAACCAATGGAGTATTAATTTCATAACAATATCTTTATGTATAATAATGGAAAAGAGAACCTTGACTGCTTTCGGCCAAGCATAAGTACACTTAATTAATGTGTTTCAAAATGGAAGATCAACATAATTTATGATGTAGGAAGTAATTATGTTCTTGAAACTTCTTTTTATGTACATTAACTAAAAAGTCAATCTCAAACATGAACCTTGTTGACCATGATAGCTCCCTCAAAAGAAGCAATTAAATGTTGTTTAAGTCGTCTTAGTGTAAATTAGGCCCACAATAATAATGTAGTGTCACATCAAACTGTATCCACAACCAAAATAATTAATTGGATTTGGTTTGTTATGTCCTTAATGCTTTATTTTACGAAGATGAATAGAATCCAAATTGGTAGGATTGATAAAAAAATATTTAAATAGAATCTAAATTGGTAGGATTGATAAAAAATATTTAAATATTAAATATAGAGAAAATATATTGTCAAAAAGAAAATGAGATATTTGTATTGAAATATCCCAATAAAAAAATAAAACATTACTATTGGGACGAAGAAAGTATTAGTCTATCAATATCTAAAATATTTTTTTAAGAAAGGCGGCACCAATTTTAATAAGAGTCAACTATTTATTTAATGAGTGAAAAAAATATGTCTTATAAATTAATGGAATTGTACGAATAATAATTAGTGATTTTTTTAAATAAATTGAAAAAATATTTTGAAAACAAATAAAAAAAATTAGAGTTGGTCTCCAAATGTATGAAAAAATGGATCAAGTCATGACTGAAATATGTCGCACGTTGCTTTTATAGACGGGTCATAGAAGTAATTATTGTAATAAGAAAAAGTAATTATTGATATAAAGAAATATAGTGATTCAAAAATATTACTTCCCCCGTCCATCAAGAATGGGGCACATTCATTTGACACATATTTTAATAAAATTGATGGTTAATGGAGAAAGGGTCCCACCATTATTTGAAATGAGTGGTTGGGATTGAGTTAAAGTTGATTTTTTGTAAATAAGGGTATTTATAAGGATAAAATATAAGGAAAAGAGGTGAGCCCATGTCTTAAAAGAGAAAGTGACTCATTTTTTGTGGACGCCAAATATAGTAATTGTGTCCCATTTTTGGTGAACGGATGGAGTACTTTTCTTTATGTCAATTATTATTTTTTATCACAATAATAATTATTCCGAATAATTTATATTTTTCAACCAGTCCTGACTGGTAGAGCAGCGGAGGGTGCGGGCAAAACAACGTCGGTGTATCTATTTTGGTCAAATAATTATTATTGTAACAAAAAGTAATTATTGATATAAAGAAAAAGAAAAATTATTTTTCTTCATGTTGATTATTTACTTTTTAATGATGGATCAATGAGAGACATGGCTGCAAACCTCAAGTGTATGGTGGGGGACTTCCCAATCACTTATCTGGGCATTAAGCTAGGGGTTAATCTCTCCCGAGCGGTGGATTGGAAGTATGTGGTTGGTAAAGTGAAGAAGAAGATTAGCGGCTGGAAGAAAAAGAAGATTTCTTTCGCCGGAAGGTTAACCTTGTTAAAATTGGTATTACTTTCAACCCCTATTTATCAACTTTCTTTCTCCAAGATTTCGAAATGCATCCTTGCTAAAATTCGCGTTTCTATGTGTAAGTTTCTTTGGGGGGGGCTTGGAGGAGAGGAAAATACACTAGGTCAAGTGGGAGGAGATGTGTGCGGATTACAGTTGTGGGGGTCTCGGCCTAAAAAACGGTTCAATGCGGCACTCTTAGCCAAATGGCTATGGCGGTTTCTGGTGGAAAAAGAGTATTTGTGGTCTCGGGTGATTAGGACGCTGTTTAGCCCTATTTTGTGATGTTTTTATGGGCCTTTTTGTTGTGCATTCAAGCATGCTTCGTGTCTTTTTGCTCTATCCTTCACTTGCTCGATGTTATTTGGGTGTGCTACTGTCGTGTGCAGGAATCGGGAGTTACCGAGCGTTTTGGCATCGTTGGGAGCAATTTCTGGTGAAATCAGCGAAGACCGCCTATGGCGCTGCCGTGTCACGGCGGCCGCCATCTCACGGCGGGCGCCGTGAAGACGCCGGCCGCGGCCCCCACGACGCGCGCCGTGCAATTTCTGGTGAGATTAGCGAATGCCCTCCACGGCGGCGCCGTCCCACGGCGGCCGCCGTCCACGGCGGCGCCGTCCCTGGAGATCGGCAGTTACGTTTTTCCATATAAAAACCCCTTTTTAGGGTTTTTCACCACACTTCTCGACCCCAGCAGCCTCCAGACGATTTTACCTTGGTTTTTCCTAGTTTTAGAGTAGTTAGAAACATCATAAACATCTTTTGATTCGTTGGATTAATGTTAATGTCATTTAGCATTCCGTTGGATTGGATTTCCGGATCGTACGCTTATGTAAGAACTCAGTTTATGTTTTCTATATTAATGAATGCTAGTTTATTTCCATTGCTTAGATTATGGATGCTTAGTATTCAATTGATTAAATGTTTATTCTTTTATCTTGCCTAGATAATCGTTGTTTATGATTGTTGAATTAGCTATTGCTTTCTAGATTGCTAGTTGGAACCCTAGGTTTATTAGTTTTCCTGCGTTCTTAATCTGCTTCCTGTCTTTCGCCTAGATAGATTTATATGCTTTATTTCAATTACGCACTAGTTAATTGGAGAGTGAGTGTCAGACCCAAACTTCTGTTTAGAGTGTTTAGGTTTATTTCTGTTTCTTGTGAGTAGCACAGTTAAAGCCCTGCTAAGCCTTTCTTGAGAGACGACTTGAGTCACCTTACCGCCCTAGGACGACCTCGTATAAATTCGAGTCCATCCGCTAGGTGTTTTTGGATGAGTCAAATTTTGGCGCCGTTGCCAGGGAATGCTTTAGGCATTTGATTGTGTTGCATTGTTTTCCGTGTTTATTTTTGTTTCTTTCTTTTAACTCGGTTATTTTCTCCCTCCGGTGCGTTTGATTTGTTTGTTCGTGTTGTGTATGCAAGGACGCAGAAGCTTGAAGAGAAAGCTTGCACCTTACTACGACAACATTCACTGACCTCGTGAGGTCCTTTTAAGCCTGGAGGAGGAGTCCGAGTCCAGTTCGAGAAACCTTGTGGAATCACAGTTTCGAGAGGAAGACTGTGAAGAGAGAATCACTGCTAACCCCATTCTGGAAGACTTTGAGGATTCACGCTCAGTCGACTTACAAAACCCCGTTAGAAAACGGTGAAGGGCGTGAGCAAGAAGAAGAAGAAGTTCGTCCCAATCCTCACCAAGAAGCCATGGCGGAGCAGAATGTCCAATACATGGGAGATTTCTCCAGGCCGGTTATTGGGAACACTAGCACTTCAGCGATAGTGCTTCCCACAGCAGTCCGGAATTACAATCTGAAGCCCAACGATTCAAACCTGCTGCCGCTCTTTCATGGGATGCCAAGTGAGGACGCCTTACAGTTCATCCGTGACTTCTGCTCTCAAGTGCAAACCTTCCCACTGTTGGGACTCACCGAGGATCAGTTGAGACTCAAGTGCTTACCTTATGCACTCAAGGACCGAGCTAGGACGTGGTTACTGTCCCTGCCGCCGAACTCCATCACCACATGGGGAGAGGCATGTGAGAAGTTCATGCTCAAGTACTATCCTAGTCACAAGACACAGGAGAGTAGGAGCCAGATAATGAACTTCATGCAAGAAGGTGATGAGCCTCTCCACGAGGCTTGGGAGAGATTCCAAGAGCTCCTCCGCCAGTGCCCACAGCATCAGTTAGCACCAGTCATGTTGATGCAGTTCTTCTATGATGGATTGATTCAGACAACACAGTTTATGGTGGACAGTACCGCAGGGGGCAACATTGCCCGAAAGACAGTCAATGAGCTCAAAGAGATCTTCGACACACTTGCCACGAGTTCTCAACAAAAGTCGGTAAGAGGAAGGAGAGTCGAAGCGAATGCAGTAGCTCCAAACAATGAGCTTCAGAAGCAGGTAGCGGACCTGATGAGGCAAGTACAACACCTCACGATGAACCAGGTGGAGGCTCCACCCGTTCGCGCACCATCAGCAGAAGGTTGTGGCATATGTGGCGAATTTGGCCATAGAATTAACGCGTGCCATCGAATGGGCGAATTCCCACCTGAAGGACAAGCAGAGGTCTATGCTGCTCAGGGCTATCCGGGGAGGCCTCAATTTGAACAGAGGCCCAGCTTTAATCAAGGGCAACAAAGCTCCAACTCGGGTTGGAGAAATGAGCAGAATTCAGGATGGAGGAACCAAGCTCCTGGCCAAGGGTCGGGATCAAACCAAGGCAATCAGTTCCCCCGACCTTCACAGCAAATGGGGTATCAGAACCAGCAGCAGTTCTACCCATCTCAACAACAGTCCTCATTCCCTCAGCAGCAGCATTACCCTCAACCATATCAGCAACAGCCCCCCGCAACAACTCTACCCACCTCAGCAGCACCAACCTCCAGGCCCCTTACTTGAAGATCAGATGCAAGCTAGCAAACAGGCGATGGAGGCTCAGAGTGCTACCATCAAGCGCCTCGAGACTACAGTTGGGCAACTATCAGGAGCCTTGAATCAGTTGCAGCAAGAACAGCCAACTGGGAAGTTCCCAAACCAGGACCAACAACCGCATCAAGCTCATGCCGTGGCGGTAATCAAGGAAAATGCCCCAATACCCACGGGGAAATGGAGAAGCAAAACCGTGCAAGAAATCAAGGCTACCCAATACTCCAGTGAGCTACTGCCACCTGTCACTGTTGCACCAGACCAACCACCACCCAAGCAAGGAGATCCAGGTAGCTTTATTTTTTATATTAGCTTAGGTGGGGTTGAAAAGGTTTTGGGAATGCTTGATTTGGGCGCGGCAGTCAATTTGATACCGCTTGATATTTTTGAGAAATTGGGAAACCAAGAGCTGAAATGCACGAATATTAAGATAGAGCTAGCTGACGGCTCCATTAGCAGCCCACGAGGCCTTGTTGAGGATGTTGAGGTGGTCGTGAGGGGGATTAGAGTCTTGGCTGATTTTGTTGTCCTGGATGTGGAAAAAGGGATTAGAGGCGAGAATGGGCATCTCGTGCTACTTGGCCGACCCTTTATGGCTACCACCCATACTCGCATCGATGTGGGTACGGGAACTGTAAGTATGGTAGGGGCAGGTAGAGCGGTAACATTCTCTGTTTTTGATAAAAAAACCTACTACCCCCATTCCATTAATTCAAATATGCTCTTATGTTGAAACATTTGATGCTTTGGATGAGAACTATATTGTGCAGGAATTCCTTAATAAGCTGCCGGAGGAGGACGAGATCGTGGAGGAATTCCTTGCTAACCTGCAGGATGAGGCTGACATTGAGCAGGAATGTCTGGAAAAGCTGCAAGAGGAAGATGATAAAGAGCAAGGCCTTCTGTGTGCTTTGCTATTGGAAGAGAAGCTTGATGAGGTTGAGTCACTAAATTCCGTTGGATGTGTGGATAGAGGGTCATTCCAGGATATGAGCATGGAGGACTCATTTGGAGGACCCGCAGCTGCAATTCAAGAAGATGTGTTTACAAGGGCGCTAAGGCAGCTGGAGCTTCAATCGGATTTTGGTTAAGGGTTTCTCTTAGTCGGGCTGGCGACTTAAAAACTAGCGCTGCATGGGAGGCAACCCATGTTTTCTTGCTTTTTCTTGTTTCGTTTTTCTTTCGTTTTGTTTGTGTGTGTTTTGTTGCTTCTGTTGTTTGGTGCAGGTTGTTGCGTTGGAGACTGCTTGTTCTTTGGACGAGAGAGAGGCAGACATCGTGGGACACCACAGACTCACCACTGGATCGGTATTTAGGGAAGTTTCCTCTTTCACCCCTCTTTTTGTTGCACTGAGGACAGTGCCAGATTTTAAGTGTGGGGGGGTTGTTTAGCCCTATTTTGTGATGTTCTTATGGGCCTTTTTGTTGTGCATTCGAGCATGCTTCGTGTCTTTTTGCACTATCCTTCACTTGCTCGATGTTATTTGGGTGTGCTACTGTCGTGTGCAGGAATCGGGAGTTACCGAGCGTTTTGGCATCATTGGGAGCAATTTCTGGTGAAATCAGCGAAGACCGCCTACGGCGCCAACGTCTCACGGCGGCCGCCGTGAAGACGCCGGCCGCGGCCCCCACGATGCGCGCCGTACAATTTCTGGTGAGATTAGCGAAGGCCCTCCACGGCGGCGCCGTCCCACGGTGGCCGCCGTCCACGGCGCCGCCGTCCCTGGAGATCGGCAGTTACGTTTTTCCATATAAAAACCCCTTTTTAGGGTTTTTCACCACACTTCTCGACCCCAGCAGCCTCCAGACGATTTTACCTTGGTTTTTCCTTGTTTTAGAGTAGTTAGAAACATCATAAACATCTTTGATTCGTTGGATTAATGTTAATGTCATTTAGCATTCCGTTGGATTGGATTTCCGGATCGTACGCTTATGTAAGAACTCAGTTTATGTTTTCTATATGAATGAATGCTAGTTTATTTCCATTGCTTAGATAATTGATGCTTAGTATTCAATTGATTAAATGTTTATTCTTTTATCTTGCCTAGATAATCGTTGTTTATGATTGTTGAATTAGCTATTGCTTTCTAGATTGCTAGTTGGAACCCTAGGTTTATTAGTTTTCCTGCGTTCTTAATCTGCTTCTTGTCTTTCGCCTAGATAGATTTATATGCTTTATTTTAATTACGCACTAGTTAATTGGAGAGTGAGTGTCAGACCCAAACTTCTGTTTAGAGTGTTTAGGTTTATTTCTGTTTCTTGTGAGTAGCACAGTTAAAGCCCTGCTAAGCCTTCCTTGAGAGACGACTTGAGTCACCTTACCGCCCTAGGACGACCTCGTATAAATTCGAGTCCATCCGTTAGGTGTTTTTGGATGAGTCAGACGCGCCATGGTAATCTCAACTGGGATGACGGGGGCTTTCGGGTGGAGGGGAATATGAGGATGAGAACAGGTTGGTGGAAAAATATTTTGAAACTAAGCTGGGAAGAGGAGGGACAATGGCTTAGGGGGAATTTGGAAATTCAGTTAGGGGTGGGGGATTTGGTCTTATTCTGGCATCATTTTTGGGCGGGGAATGGGAGACTCTCAGACCTTTTCCCTAGACTTTTTCGCCTCAGTGATAACCAGGAAGGTTCAATTAAAAGCATGGGAGAGTGGATCGGGGGAGAGTGGATGTGGAAGCTCAGTTGGAATAGAGAATTGAGGGATAGAGAGCAAGAATAGGTGCATCGATTATCTGAACTTATCAACAATTTATGTCTTACTGTTGGGAAACCGGATGGTTGGAAGTGGAAAGCATCATCGGATAACACTTTCTCAGTCAAGTCGGCCTACAAGGCCTTTTGTTTGATGGCGAATCCCACAAGCACTGGAAGGAGGGAGAAGGAGATGTCGACTATCTGGAAAGCTCCAGCCCCCCTAAAGGCTGTAACCACAGCATGGAAATTATTCAAAGGAAGGCTAACAACCAGGGGCTTAGCCCACTGGCCACCGGGTCCTCACTTAAGTGAAGTGACCCGGGTTCGATCCCTCTTGGGAGCGAATTGGAGATTGGAGATATAAGGTGAATTTTGGTGAATGGAGAGATAAGGTGGTTCTTGGAGTAGATGGGGAAACTAACTACTAACATCTAACATGACTTTGTCCGATCAAAAAAAAAAAAATCTAACATGACTTTGTCCGATCAAAAAAAAAAAAAAATCTCTTGAAAAGACATGTACCCATCCAAAACTCCGAGGCTATGTGTGTGTGGTGTAAGCTGAAGGAAGAATCGATCAAACACACCTTCTTTGCTTGTCAAAATACGGATGAACTCTGGAAAAAGATCATTCTTTGGCTTGGTAAGCAGACGGCTTTGCAACGAAAGGTGAAAGATCATTACAATGCCTTCACAAATCTGGGGAAAAAAGAGGATAAGCGTTTCCTGCGTGGAGTTTGGATCTGCAGGACTTGGGTCTTATGGAAAGAGAGAAACGAATGCAAATTCAATCAAGGCAAGTGGAACGGAGAGAAGTTATTTGCAGAGATTAAATCGAGGCTATGGGGATGGAAGACGATTTACAAAATGTCGATATCTTCCTCGAACTTCAGGAGTGGTTCACAACAGCTTTTCCTTAAGGTTTGTTAGGTCCTGAGGGTCTCGAATAGGTGTATGGGAGGGGGGAGAATACACCTATAGGCTATTTTTCTTCTTAATCTACTGACCTCAATCAGAGATCAAAACGAAACTTTGCACGCAAACAAGGACTCCTGTTTTACTGAAATCAGTTTTGACCAACAGGGCTGACGACTGATACTGAAAGCTCTTCAGTAATGAGTTATCAGTTAAGTTACTGGAACTTAACTGATCCAAGTAAGGGCTTCAGTCGTGTTTGCAAAGATAGAGATGATATCACTCTTCCTTACTATCAGAGGATAGTTCAGTCAGATTGATATCATACGCAGCGAAAATTAAACTTAGTTTCGTAATAGCCTCGGTGGAGCAGGTTGTTGGATTAAGGTTTCTCTTTGCTGTTATTCAGTGTTCAGTTTTATCAATTGAAATAACACAAGTAAGAATGTAAAACTGAAAGCTGTAAATAACACAGAGACTTTTACGTGGTTCAGAAAAACCCTTTCCTACATCCACGGTTGGTTGATCAGACCAACAATCCACTCCGCAAGTGCTTCACTGGTGCACTGCAAACCGTACCCGTGTGCTTGCCTGGTGCACACAACCGTAAACTGAAGAAAACCCTTCTTCAGCACCCACACACCTCGCGTAGGATTTCCCTGCTAAGCACACCTCGTGCTCGGACTTTTCACTCAGAGTTCAGAGTACCTTCCTGAACTCCGAACCACTCAAACACTCTTATGAGGAGGAGGTTTGAACGAGTGCCAACTATACTTACAAAGAACAAGTTCTTTGAAGCAAGTTTGACCTTTGACTTCTGGGTAAACAGATAAATGCCTAGGGTCTAAGAGAATGTATGTAATCAGCAGTGACTGATTTTGGCTTTGGAATTCTCTTCTTCGATTCAAGCTTTGGGGCGGTTAAGCTTTAGGCTGAGTAGCAACTTTGGCAGAGCTTCAGCTTATGTCGTTGAATCGGTGAAGGTTGAAGTGATCCTCGAGCGCTATTTGTAGGAGAACTCTTGAATAGATCCGTTGGCGTAAATCGTCCTCAAGATTTCTTCCGTTGGAGAGCAATTCGAATTTGGGCTGAGGCTTCAATCTTCGAGGTTCCTTGTCTGTGTGGAAACGGCTCTCTTTGATGGACAGGAGATGTGACATCTCTGAAAAGTAACCACCAGATAGGAATGACCTCTGCAGAGATAAGATATTCTGAGATCTCTGCATTTAATGCGGTTGTACTTGTGCGTACGTGGCTTCCTCTGAACGTTGGAAGATCAGTCCTAGGAGGAATGTTCAACTGATACTTGACTTTAGTATCAGTCATTTGCGCGCATTAAATAATCAGTCTTCAACTGATTCTTCAACTGATACTTCAGTTGGTATCTGCAGTCTTCAGTCTTCAGTCTTCGACACCGCAACTAAACTAGAAACGAACTCTAACACTTGAGTTCTAAACGATTCTAGTCTATTACATATAAGTCCTATGAATTTTGGTATCATCAAAACAAGGGTTAGGATATTCCACAAGGTTCCCAACAAGGTTTTACTTCTGCTGTCTTTCGGTTGTCTTTTGAACCTGAGTTGTTTCTCATGTTCCTGCCTTTTTTCGATACTTCTGGTACCTGAATTTATATTACAAATCTTTTTTCTGATAAAAAAAAGCACCTAGATCCATTCCGATCTGCGCTGAAAACCGCTCTCTAGTTTCGGTCCTATTCGTCTTATCTATACATGCAGTTTGATAGAAAAATTTATATAAAAATAAATAAATAAATAAAGAAATATGTTTTGAAAACAGAGATAATAATGTTTTATTAACTAAAAAAATACAATTTTTTTTTTTGAAACGGACTCAAGGTTTCTGATTGTAGAGTTTGAAGACTGCTTCCCATATCTTTCTGCCTTCCCTGGAGTCTGGATGAATGCTCCAAATTCTGCAAACTGTTCTGACTTCTTTCTTGATCCTTTCTCTGTCGACTCCATTCTTGATCCTTGGTGGAGTCACTACTTTCTTCTGAGGGTCAGGAATGCATTTTCCATATTCCATCTGAGCTTCCAACATTCGACGAACAAGATCTCGCTCTTCCAATTGCATCAGGAAGTACTTCCAGGCTTCATTCCTGCGCTCCTTGTCACCTTGGATGTTTGCAAACACAATCCATTTGGTGTAGCGTTCCTTGATTTTCTCCCACCAGTCATTCAACTCTGACGGTATCCATTTATCTGGTCGCTCAAACTTTTCCAGATGAGATACAATCAATCCATTCTTGAGGTAATGTTCAAGCTTCTGACTTTCCTCCAGAGTTGAAATGAAGTCGACAGTTTTCTTCTTCTTCAGTTCAGATTCATTTGAGGAGCTTTCTCTGCTTCTCTTTCTGTTGGCTTCTACTGAGGCGAAAGTGGGAGCAACCCTTGCAGTGATTTCCTCAGCCTTGTTTTCCACCCTTTTGAAAACAGAGGGGAGCATTTCCGCTTCTCTTCGCATGCGCTCCATTATATCCTCTTCCCCCTTTTTGGCATCAGCAGGAGGAAGTCGGCTTTGTAACTCTTGAAGATCATTGAACATCTTCTGAAGGAGAGCGGAGTCAGGAGATTCCTTGGTTCATTAGAGTTGCCTTTCCACTTGTGACAGTCGTTCCAGGATAGGTTGTACTGTCTTTGCAACTAGTTCCTTGACTTCGGTTCTTGGCATGAACGTCTGTAGGAACTCAAGTTCCATTTCCCGGATCTTGTCAGTTAGTCCAATGTATTGTGTCTTCCTTTCAATCTCTGATTCGAGGAAGAGTGTGTACAATTCCGCGTGATCCTTCCGAATTTTGGGAAGACCTTTCTCTGGATCAAGCATTTCATACTTGTATCTGAGTAGAGTTTTTTCTTCTTTCTCTATCCGCTGTTGGAGCTCATTGATCAAGCCCGCATGATAGACCATGTCTTCGGTTGCCTGTTTCTCAACTTCTTTAAGCTTTTTCACGAACTTTTTACCATAGATTTGCTGTAGTTCGAGTTCGTGCTTGAGTGAGTCAATTTCAAGCCGTTGATTAGCAAGCTGGTTCAGCAGTATATCCATTGGTCTTTCTTCACCATCAGAGATCCGTAATAGATGTCTGTGCGGCCGATTGTATTTCCAGATGGTGAGACGCACATCGGTTTCCGTATCCGAATCAAACAGAACAGGTCCTTCTGCGCGAGGAAGCTCGACGTGTTCTATTGGAACATCTGATTCGGCAGGAGAATTCTGCTCTTGCTGACGCTCTTCATTGGTTTTGGATGTGGAGGCCTCGGCTTGACTGGTTGAAGCAGGGCGATCTGTTCTTTCTTCAAAAGACTGCGGAATTGCTTGCTCTTGACTGATGTCCTGGCCTTCAGGTGGAATAGTCTCATCAGTGCTCAAGAGTGTTGACGAAGGCGGAGGAGACTTGAGGATGTCGTCAGCTCGTTCTTCAGAAATTGGACGATCAGCATTGTCTGCTAATCTCTCTTCTTCTACTGAAAGAGGAGTATCAGCTACAGTGATGCTAGCCTGGTCTTCTTCAGCAGGAATTGTCGGATGAGAAGATGGTAACTCCGGTTGACTGATTGAATCAGTCATTGGTTGTACATCGGCGGTAGGGTCAGCACCAGCTTCCGCCGGTTGTGCAGTGTCATCAACTGGAGAGCTGTGAGCCTCAGTAACTTCCTCTATGATGATAGGCTCGTCAAACACCTTTGATGTCCCAGCATCGTCGTTGAGTGACAAGAGACGTCTGAAATGTTTGGAGGAGTACAAGTAATTCATGGCAAAGTTGTCAAAGTCATGAATTACATCCCAAACACTTTCAATTTGAAAAAGGCTGATCAGGGAAGCCTCTTCCATCTCGAACGAGTCTTCAGCTTCAGGGCAGAGAAGACTGTTGATTCTTGGGCATGGCGCTGTCTTTAGTAGAGTATACGTGAGGAGTCTATGAAGGTCCCGGTAGACTCCTAATGACGTATCGACATCACCAATTATGCGTTGGAGGTGATTGGTGGCATTTTGTTGAGCTTCAGACTGAAGTTCAACAGCTTCCTGAGTGCCTTCGAAAAAGGAGGTGGAGGCTGGTTCTGGGACAGCTTCCATAACTGCTCTGCCTTTGGATTTTGGAGAGAGTTTCCAAGGCATCTCAGTTGGTATTGAGGGTTTCTTAGGGAGAAAGGTACGTACACGGCGTGGCACATTTGTGCGAGCAGGAGGATTTGATGGAGGCGAATCAGGGGCTTCAGAATCAGATGATGGAGGAGAAGAGATATCAATCACCTTTGTCTTCAAAGAAGGTTTGGGATCCCTTCTTGCCAGTTTGAAAAGACGAAGGCTATCTGTGAATGCGATCATCTTTGGCCATTGCACAAATTTGTGCTTTTCTGTTCCCTTGATAATGATCTGGGAGACCCTGTTCCCTTGTCGAACCATCGTCACCGACCTTGTGTTGTGAGCCTCGTTGTAAAGAAGCTTCAGGTAAGCTTCTTCCCAGTTGAAGCATTCCTTTTCCATAAGAGCTGCCATGACATTCTTCTGAGGTTGAGAAGCTTTGTCGGGCGTCCCTGTAGCACCTATCCAGCACTTCTGGATAATTTTGCCCAGCGTCGTAAACTCCAAATGAAGATGGGATAGAGTAACTTGACTCTCTGTAGATTCGGATTCATCCTTTATTGCAGACTTGAGAGTTTGGTTTGCGTCTTTATCAGTCAGTTTGGAGAGGGAAGACCCACCGTTTGGTAGATTGAACAAATCCCTGACAATTTCGGAGACGTTGAGAGTATCTTCAATGCATTTTGCCCTGTCGATGATGCTGACCTTTGAGATTAGTTCTTCGGAGTTGTTGAATCTGAGATTCTCGTAGAATTCTCTGACAACGTCGTCGAGTAGGTACTTTGGTTCACTTGTGACAAACTTCATCCATCCGTTCCGGTGAAGAATTTCTGAGACCTTTGCATATTCTGGTTTCTTTTCAAAAGATTCCATGTGCACCGTCTGCTCGTATCTAACATCTTTCTCTCTTGGAGTATCCTTTTTGTTATCAGTCCTCTTCATGTCTGTCTTGGCCATCTCGAAAAAGAAATCTGAAAGAAAATTGCAGGGTGTGTTCTCACAGTAGAGTGCTGTGGATTTTGAAAGTTAGAGAGAGAGTGAAAAATTGATGGAGAATAGAGGAATGGCAGTAATGAAGAAAGTGTGATCGTGGGAGATGAACAGTTTCCTAGGGCAATCGAAAAGACGTGGGCGGTTTGAAATCTGCGCGCCAAATCAGTTTTAATGAATTTTGACGTCCGTAATAAATGCCCGTCAGAAAAGTGTCTAGAAAAATGAGATATGAACTGATATAGAATATTTGTCATAATCTCTTGCTGAAAATAGGCGGCTTATAGTGCATGCAATGATTCGAAAAGATATGCTTAAAAATAGATTTTGGAAATTGAAAGTCTAATGAAGAACGCAATCTCGTCAGTTAATCATTAACACTCATAGGCCCTATTTTCATTACAAGTCCAAGTAATAGAAAATACGAACAAGTTCCCAACAATCAGTGAAGACAACAGACAAGTACTGAAAAAGCTTAAACAGAGTTCCCCCTAAATTAGATAAACCATAATTATCAAGAGTAAATTAGGCAAGGGGAACAAAGACTGAATAATCATGAATCAGCTTAATACTCAGTAAAGGACAAAGTTTCAAACTAAAGTGCTGAAGAACATAACAAAGAAAAACGAACTAAGACAATCTAAGAACATCATATTCAAAAAAATGAGTTTCTGTTTAGATAACATTCCTTGATCTTCTTTAGTCCTTAGTTGATGCGGAGTTGTTTGCTTGGCTTCCTTGGAGGACTTCCTTTTGATTCCTCAGTCAGCTTCCCTTTTCCTTTTCTGTCCTCTTCTCGTTTGTCTTTGCTATCAGACTCAGGGACCTCGCTGAATTTATTCTGGATTTCCAGTTGCTGTTGAAGATGAGTGACTGTTGATTCAAGAATTGCAATTTTGACTATCAGCTCATATGAAGCTTCTTCTTGAATGAGCAGCCTCTCGTCCAGCATCTGAACTCTTTCTTCAGTGGTAGTTTCAGCAGGTTCTTGCTCTTCAGCTGGCGTTCGTTCTTCTGTTGCTTTGGCTGGAGCAGTCTGATGCAGTGGAGATTCATGGTGGACTTTGATGTCCTCAGCATTATCTTCTTTGAGAAGACCTCTGGAAGTGAGGTACAGTCTGAAGTTGGGTGCCCAGTCGTGGATGCCATCCCAAACATTTGTGACCTTGAATTTCTCAAAGATGTTGTTCTCCAATGTTTCCATCTCTCCTTCAGTGAGAACTTCATCAATCTCCTTGTATTGAGATGGGTAGGGTTTTGACAAAGATAAAGAAGAAGTAACTGACAAGAGCCTGAAACTCTTCAGGGTTTAAGGAAGCTAAGACAGCGGGAAAAAGGGTTGTGACACAGTGTTCTGACAATTGTATCACGAAGTCTTTGAGAAGGGTAGTTTGATTGACCAAGGTTGAGGATGAGGATGCGGCATTGACGTCAGTAACTTCATCAAACTTTGCCTTCTTGTTGAACTCTTCAAGACAGTAGTGAAAGAAAACCTCTGAGGGGAAGTTCTTCAGAATCAGTTTCTCTGTCATTGGTTGCTTGTGTCTCCTCTGTCGGTTGTTTTCCTTCATCTGGTGGAGGGACAGTAGGAGCCTGTTGTTGAGGAGTTTCCGTGCTTGGCAAAAGAGCTTCATCAGAAGATTTTGGTGTATCTTCTTCATATTCCTCATTGTGAGATTTCTGAGGAGTATCCAGTGAGATCTTGACTGGAGACGACACGCTGTCGAACTTTCTTTTGGTTGAACCTCGAGTCTTGTATCGTGGCTCAGAAGTGAGGAGAGGAATTTCAGTTGAGATACTGATATTCCCTCTGAGTGAACTTTTCTATTTTTCAAACAAATGAGTGGTGGAAGACACTTGAGTAGTGTTATTCCAGAAACAAGGTGTCTCCTTAGCACTATGAAGAATGAGTGCAGAAACTCTGGTTCCTTGACGCAGATGCTTGGTGGAGTGGGATTCCTTCTTCTCTTCAGCGAGAATCTGAATGTAGGCATTCTCCCAGTTGAATGGGCCTTTCTGCATCAGGGCGATCAACACTAATTTGTGTGGTCTAGAGAGATGACCTGGGGATCCAAGAGTGCCAAACCAGCATTTCTTGATTATTTTGGCAATGGGTTTGAGATGAGGATGAATTCTTGAAATACTCAGAACATTGGTGATGGCGCGGTCGGCACATGTATTGTTCATCAGCGCCTCTCTCATATGCTCTGTGGCTTCATCATCGGTGAAGAATGGGGCTGGTCCATCAGTCGGGAGGTTGAACATTTCCCTAGCCTCTTGAGATATGTTGATGGACATCTTTGTTGATTCTGAGAAGCCTTCATTCGTGAAAACAGAAATCTCTGTTTTGAGTTCACCAGTCAATTCATCTGTTTTGATGTTGTCGTAGAATTCTCGGATGATCGACTCGTCGAGAAGAAACTCAGGCGAACATTGAACGAACTTCATCCATCCATGTCGTTCTAATATCTCGTTGATCTTGTTGAAATCAGCAAACTGTTGGAGTGACTCCAATGTGACAACAGATTCGTAACAAACAACTTGTTGTGATGCTGATTTTCCCATTTGGATCTTTAAGAGGTTTTCTGCAAAAGTCTGATGGCTGATTCTCACAGAGGTAAAATTGTGGATTCTTACTGTTAGTCTTGCAGAAAAAGGTACTCTCAAGGAATTTTGCACACAAAGATTTCTCTGAGATTGAGTAAATCTTTTAGTCGAAGATGAAACGTTTTTGAAGAAGGTGTGAGAGTTCGTGCAAAAAGCGGTTTCAATAAACGTTTGAAATCCGTGCAAATGGAGTCGTGACACGTGGATCACTCCGATTGTTAGTAAAAAGGGCGGGATCGTGTGATCGTGTGACAACCGTTTTAAAATAAGTGTGCACGTGTCTAATACATTAAATAACGAGAGTAATTAAAGAGACACGTCAGACTAAGCACAATACAGCCGAAGAGTAATAATGAAAAAACAGTCATAGATACAAGTGATATTGTTGAGAGAAGCTTACACAGTGATTATCACTAGTTACAATGTTGCTTGAAGTGTAGGTTCCCCCTGAGTTTTATGACTGATTCTCCTTTGATTTCAAGTCCGTTGGCTGTTGCTGCATGCTCCTTTTACGTTCCATCTTTCTTCTGTGCTGAAGTGATTCCTCACGGATCACTCTTTCAAAAACTTCTGACGTCAATTTGAATTCTGTCTCTGTTTCCTTGAGACGTTGTAGAAGTTCTTGTTTCTGTGACTGAAGAACTTTCAGTCTGTTGATCAGTCTGCGCTCCTGTACATCTCTTTTATCTGCTTCATCTTCATCTGTGATGAAGTGGCGCATGACGATCCTTCGAGCATCTTGCACTAGATCAGTCTCTTTTATGATCTGTTTGTGCTCCCTAAGAAGATTTTCAAATCTCGTTCTTAGGTGTTGATACTCTAGTCGTGTTTGATCATATCTGCTCGTTGCTTCTGATTGTGAGTGGGTTGGACTCTGGTTTTCTTCTGGAAAGATGCACCTTTCTTCTTCATCAGAATCAAATGATCCCATCTCAAGTCCACTGATTCCTCGAAAATATGTATGAACATAATCGCTGGAGGAATCTTTCTTGTTCCTGTACATTGTTAGAGAAAGCAGGGAGAAGCACACAGGAAACAGGAAACGAACACAGAGCAAGCAATCTCAATAGTAAACTTGAGAAAAGATTTTTGATCAAAAACAATGATACCCTCAAAAGGATCTAGTTCAAATAGAACCTAGTCAGATGCAGATAGTTCTTGCGAACAACCTGCTCTGATACCAATTGTTAGGTCCTGAGGGTCTCGAATAGGTGTTTGGGGGGGGGAGGAAATACACCTATAGGCTATTTTTCTTCTTAATCTACTGACCTCAATTAGAGGGATCTCAGTCAGAGATCAAAACGAAACTTTGCACGCAAACAAGGACTCCTGTTTTACTGAAATCAGTTTTGACCAACAGGGTTGACGACTGATACTGAAAGCTCTTCAGTAATGAGTTATCAGTTAAGTTACTGGAACTTAACTGATCCAAGTAAGGGCTTCAGTCGTGTTTGCAAAGATAGAGATGATATCACTCTTCCTTACTATCAGAGGATAGTTCAGTCAGATTGATATCATACGCAGCGAAAATTAAACTTAGTTCCGTAATAGCCTCGGTGGAGCAGGTTGTTGGATTAAGGTTTCTCTTTGCTGTTATTCAGTGTTCAGTTTTATCAATTGAAATAACACAAGTAAGAATGTAAAACTGAAAGCTGTAAATAACACAGAGACTTTTACGTGGTTCGGAAAAACCCTTTCCTACATCCACGGTTGGTTGATCAGACCAACAATCCACTCCGCAAGTGCTTCACTGGTGCACTGCAAACCGTACCCGTGTGCTTGCCTGGTGCACACAACCGTAAACTGAAGAAAACCCTTCTTCAGCACTCACACACCTCGCGTAGGATTTCCCTGCTAAGCACACCTCGTGCTCAGACTTTTCACTCAGAGTTCAGAGTACCTTCCTGAACTCCGAACCACTCAAACACTCTTATGGGGAGGAGGTTTGAACGAGTGCCAACTATACTTACAAAGAACAAGTTCTTTGAAGCAAGTTTGACCTTTGACTTCTGGGTAAACAGATAAATGCCTAGGGTCTAAGAGAATGTATGTAATCAGCAGTGACTGATTTTGGCTTTGGAATTCTCTTCTTCGATTCAAGCTTTGGGGCGGTTAAGCTTTAGGCTGAGTAGCAACTTTGGCAGAGCTTCAGCTTATGTCGTTGAATCGGTGAAGGTTGAAGTGATCCTCGAGCGCTATTTGTAGGAGAACTCTTGAATAGATCCGTTGGCGTAAATCGTCCTCAAGATTTCTTCCGTTGGAGAGCAATTCGAATTTGGGCTGAGGCTTCAATCTTCGAGGTTCCTTGTCTGTGTGGAAACGGCTCTCTTTGATGGACATGAGATGTGACATCTCTGAAAAGTAACCACCAGATAGGAATGACCTCTGCAGAGATAAGATATTCTGAGATCTCTGCATTTAATGCGGTTGTACTTGTGCGCAGTGGCGGACGCAGAATTTCTATTAAGGGGTGGCAAAAAAAATTATATCAACTGAAACTAAATATATATATATAAATTATCTATGAAATCCAATCTATATTTGACTGTGATGATTCGTCGTGATTTGAAACTCATATATAATAGCATCATTAGAAATTTAGAAACACAACATGTTTGGTGGGTAGGATAAAGCTTATATTGCTTACATATTTTGAGTTAACTAAGCATTTGGTAGCATAGATACATTAGAGGAAAGACTGGTTTAATGTAAAGGTCCGGCTTAAGTTTATTGTTCATCTTTAGAAAACAAATCTCACCTCCACCCCATGACAAGTTTTAATCTTGATTAAAATCTAGGATATCAAACAATCAATTCATTATATATGTTTCATATCTTAAATACCAACACAAATATTTAAGACATATTTATAAATAAATAATTAATTATATAGGTATTTCAAATCAAAAATCAAGGGGTGGCAATTGCCTTCCCTTGACTCCATGTGTGTCCGCCCCTGCTTGTGCGTACGTGGCTTCCTCTGAACGTTGGAAGATCAGTCTTAGGAGGAATGTTCAACTGATACTTGACTTTAGTATCAGTCCTTTGCGCGCATTAAATAATCAGTCTTCAACTGATTCTTCAACTGATACTTCAGTTGGTATCTGCAGTCTTCAGTCTTCAGTCTTCAGTCTTCAGTCTTCGACACCGCAACTAAACTAGAAACGAACTCTAACACTTGAGTTCTAAACGATTCTAGTCTATTACATATAAGTCCTATGAATTTTGGTATTATCAAAACAAGGGTTAGGATATTCCACAAGGTTCCCAACAAGGTTTTACTTCTGCTGTCTTTCGGTTGTCTTTTGAACCTGAGTTGTTTCTCATGTTCCTGCCTTTTTTCGGTACTTCTGGTACCTGAATTTATATTACAAATCTTTTTTCTGATAAAAAAAGCACCTAGATCCATTCCGATCTGCGCTGAAAACCGCTCTCTAGTTTCGGTCCTATTCGTCTTATCTATACATGCAGTTTGATAGAAAAATTTATATAAAAATAAATAAAGAAATATGTTTTGAAAACAGAGATAATAATGTTTTATTAACTAAAAAAATACAATTTTTTTTTTGAAACTGACTAAAAAAGAATTCGGATTTCGGCGGCTCGTTCAACTCAACCTGTAATGTTTAATGAACAGATTGATGGTTGTTGTCTTGTTGACCAGCAAGGTTCTCAATAAGACTGGGCCTTTTTTTTTTTGTATTTAATTATCTCTCATATGGATTACTCCACTTTTTATAATCTGAATATATCTTTTTGCAATTAATTATTTATTATTTCCCTTTGTCTAAGATTTGCAAATAGAAATTAGCCCAATATTGCTAATTTATATAATGAAATAGAAAAAGATGACTTCTTATTACTTTAATTAGAAAAGTGCTTCGGGCTATGTACGATAATAATTACAGTTTAAAAAAAAAGATATATGAGTATAAAACTAAACTAAAAAAATAGGTTAAATGAGATTATATATTGATTTAATATTTCTTAAAATAAATTGTACTCCTATAACATGTATGATTCTATAATAATTACATAACATCCTATTAATTATTTTATATAAAATAAATAGAAATACATAATTTAAAAAATTTAAATATTAAAATAAAGAAAAAAAGGAAAATAAAAAATATTTAAACTAAGGTTTCTAATTTCAAGGAAAATATTATTACTTAAAATTATAAATTATTTAATATGTTAAAGCTTTAAATTATCATAACTAGTTTATTTTAAATCCATTTTCACATATCATATATTAAATTAAAGCTTTTTTTTTATGATCTTTAATTCAAGACATATTTTATTCAAAACAAAACTAAATGAAAAAGGGAAAAATGTGCTTTATCTACAATACTGAAAATCAAACGGGCCCTTAATAGTTAATAGTACTTATACTAAAGATACATACCCTCAAAAAAAAAAGAAGCCTTATACTAAAGATCAAGTAGCTTAGTCTCCTTTAAAAAAAAGGTATAAATAAGCCCAATGCACTCCTTCCAAACTGGGAAGAAGTAATCTAACACTAGATATCCAAAGAAGAGATGCAAGCAAATCCCCAAAACCAAATCAATCTACAAGCAATATTATGGTGCTCACACTCACAACTTATCATAGATCTCAGATACACAATAACATTACGGTTGTGTTTATCTATATCTAAAATAAATAAACAATACCTGGTTGGCATCCTTGAACAAATATCTCAATTTAAAAGAAGAAAAGAATGCAATTAGACAATCTGAAAAATGAGACTGGAGCATAAGTGAGAAGTAGAGTAGGATAGGACCACAACAAATACAACCCACTTCGAGAGAGCTTTTTATTTGTGGGACAAAAGTTGAAGATTGATATTATTAGGGTTTAGAGGGAGAAGTAACACAAGTTTCAACCCTCATCATGTGTGTCCGTAGCATCATGTGTATATACTTACCACTCCCTCATCAACCCTTATTTACCACAAAAAGACACCAAGATCATGGGTGTTCAACAATATTAACCCAGAAAAAACATGGTTTAGATTGTTTTATGAATTATGATGGATTTAAAGATATTATAATTAATTAAGCCAAATTTTGTGATGTAAGCACTCGAACGAAGATCATGTATTGGGAGTGTTCCATTTGTGCTCTAGTGAAATGACTCTGAAACAAAATTAAAGAACAAAAGGTTTAAAAAGGAATTTAAGCCAAATGCCAAATTAACTACTGGCTTTACAGAAATAAGGTAACAGGATGCAGATTTAGGTCTAACAATATAATGTCCAAACCAAAAGATGGAAGTGCATGGTTATATCTCTTCAAGAGAAACTACAAACATACACTCTCTACAAATATAATAGTATCATTAAGAAATATCACATAACGAATCTACAAAAATGCAGCAACAGTAGACCATAGAGAACATAATTAAGGAAGCTAACTTGGTTAGCAATAAGGATTACATGGCCATAAAAACCGAAGCATCAGTTCATTATGCATAGGTGCGTTCTCTTTGGTTGGAAATTTATCATGAGCAAAAATAGAAAAATTGTATTATAACAATTTTTTTTTATCTCATGTTTTTTAGGTTGGAAAATATGAGAAATATATATTATTACACCAATACCCCATAATAATATTATCACGAGTAAGTGAAAATAAGGAAAAGGGGCTGCCTAATTTTCCGAAGACTGAATGGATAGCCTGTGTATTAATTAAGAGGTAGATGATATAGAATGATTGAGATCTTTGCAAGACAATAAATCAAAGAATAGAGTGAAACCGGAAGAAATCAATAATTCTGATATAATAACACATCCATATCCTATTGATTATTTTTTGTAAACCGGAAGAACGTCTTGAATGCTTAAGAATACTTCGAATTCGAAGATTTAAAGGAATGCTCCTTGAATACATAAGAACGTCTTAAATGCTTAAATGATTAAGAACATTTCGAAGATTTAAAGGAATGCTTCTTGAAGAGCGCCTTGAATACTAAAACACTTTGAAGTTTTTTTTTTTTTTTTTTTTGAAGATAAACACTTTGAAGATTTAAAAGAGAATTATGCTCACTTCACTTGTGCTTGTCCTCATTCCAACACTCTTATTTATAGATGTAGGGAGGTGGGCTTATGGACTTTGGGCCTCCATATCATGGGCTTTAGGGTTTAGGTGGCAATGAACTCATAAAACCATTTATATTAAATACTCCCTTCGTCCATGAATCTTGAGTCAATTTTCTTTTTCTGCCTTCCACGAATCTTGAGTCATTTCTATATATAGTAAGAATAAGGGAAAAAAAAAATAAGGGTTTCTAATTAAACTTATCTTAATTAATTATGTACTTCACTTTTCTACTTTATTACATACACACTTAAAACACTAATCTTCAACTCCTTAATTCACGTGCCAAAAAGAAGTGACTCAAGATTCGTGAGACGGATATATATATATATATATATATATATATCATTTTTGGAATAAAATTCTATTTAACAAAATAAAAAAATATAATTAAATATTTAATTCATGAATTGACACGTGGCACAACATGATTCGGTGACAATTTTAATTGTCTATAAATTGCCCCATTGAAATTTGTTCATGTATGAAATATCTTTTGAAAATGGACGAGTTTCGAAAATTATTTTGATAGTTTAGACTCTTATTAATGAGTTCTTTGATTTGATCTTGAATTTGAATAGTTTATACTCTTATTTGGGAGCTCTTGATTTTATACAAATATTATTTAGAAGTTCTTGATTTTAAATTCAAATTTTAAATAATTTATACTCATATTTAGAAGTTCTTGATTTAATTTGCAATTTAAATTTTAATTTGTGTACTTGAGCTTGACAACTTTATTTTAGCTGCCTGTTATTAATGCTTCACTTGGACCATTGTGTTTTTTTTAATAAAACTCGAAGTGGGGAAAACCGTAGGCTACAAGTCCATTAATTAAAAATAATTGGGCCTAAAACATGTATATCCACATTTTAAAGGAATGCAGCCCACTTTTATTCTTATAAATCTAAGACACTTTTCTCAATTTCTTTAAAATTTGTTCACCTAGAGAACTTTTTTCTGCAGTACTCAAAACCGTGCAAATTTGTAAGGCATGATTTGCTCTTTTGATACAATCTCATGTTTGCAGAGTTCGAGGGTTTTTTAGGACAGTAACTTAGATTGATTTGGAAATTAGAACAATAACTTTCGGACTTGTAAAAATAGGACATTAATTTTTTTTAAAAGTAAAATAGGACACTAATTAATAAGTGTTGCATCCGTAGGACATTTTTCGGCCAATTATCGGCCGAGAAATGTCCTATTTTTACGACGCTTATTAATTAGTGTCTTATTTTTACTCTAAAAAAATTAATGTCCTATTTTTACAAATCCAAAAGTTTTTATCCTAATTTCCAAATCAACATAAGTTATTGTCCTAAAAAATCCCAAAAGTTTTTGTCCTAATTTCCAAATCAACATAAGTTATTGTCCTAAAAAATCCCCTGACTCCATGTTTGCACCTTGCCCTACCCTTACAACTTTTTTTTTTTTAAATACATAAATTACATAAGTAAATAAAGAAAATAAAAGATCGCGCAACGGTGGATTCGAACCCGGGACCTCAAGCCTTGAGCATTAACCATCTACCGCTAGATCAGTATACGCGCTTTATTCTCTCTTTGAAGCTTGGAGCGTGCCAATGCAAACGAGGTACTTGTAGCATTTGATAGTCTCTGTTTGTTGGTTTGGCAGCTTGCTTATAGGAGCCATTCGTAGCATGCCTCATACTATAGAAAATAATTGTATATTTTTGGTTCTTTTCTCTTCCGCCTACACATAGCTTATTAGGGTTTAGGATTTCTTTGGATGTTACCTATATATAGAAGTGGTCTTGCTTGTGATGAGCATCCACTCGCTTTCTTTCTTCTTGATTTTTCGTTTCCATGTTTCTTTTATTCATCCAACGTTCAATAGAAATAATGAACACTTTGTGACAGGTAACATCGCCCTTGCATCTTGGTTGCTGGTGTAGAGAGGCAGCAGAGAAGAATCTTGTTCTTGAGATTTATCTGAGAAGATTTTCTGGGTTTCTTTAGTATACTTTTTATATGATGTTCACTTCTGACATATTTATTTCTTCCATTATATCAGTTCGTATACAAGACTTTTCTACCATTTGAAGTGCTAGGGAGGAATGGAGAAGAAAAT
The DNA here is from genome assembly GCF_028751815.1 of Salvia miltiorrhiza. Taxonomy (NCBI): domain Eukaryota; kingdom Viridiplantae; phylum Streptophyta; class Magnoliopsida; order Lamiales; family Lamiaceae; genus Salvia; species Salvia miltiorrhiza. Next base: position 509,501 of record NW_026651539.1, read on the forward strand.
GGAGCCGTACGGGACGAGAATTATGCAATCATTCGCTGCAGGTAGAGGTAGTATACTCAAACCAACTTTTAAGTTCATGCTCTCTCTAGAACTTCTTATGTGCTTTGTTTTCCCAAACTTGAGTCTGTTTATGGGAAATGTTGCCGCGCTATTTGGTGGAGTGGAACGAGTAATGATAAAATTATTCAACTATTCTGCCAATTACGGGGCTTCAAAGAATGGCAGATTCTGCGTGAATCTCAGCGATTCGTGTCGAGCGGCAAGGACATCCACTTGTCGAACCGCTTCAACGGTTCGGATGGGAAGGGCAAGACTACATCCTCCTAGCCAAGCATAACGACGTGGCCCCAAGGCCAAAAAACAGTCAAACGCGACAAAGGGAAGAGGAAGCAGGTGGAGTCCTTGATGGGTGGGGACAAAGCTCAATACTACGACGCAATTGATCGCGTCGCCAAAGGAATCGAGCTCTTCAGCACCACTCAAAGGGAAGCTCTTGATTTGAAACGGGAAGCTTGGTTTTTAAAATTCTCAACACAAACACCTCTAAGATGAATGCATGACAATTGGCAGTGCACAATTCACTGCTCGAGCAAGTCATGAAACATGGAAGATTGATGTAATTTTTTAATTATTAATTATACTCCCTTCGTTCTTCAAACATCTTTCTCTCTTTCTATTGTGGGTCGTCCCCAAAACATCTTCCTAACCTACATTTAAAAATAATTGCATTCACTATTACTCTTACAATCTTCACTTTTTGTGGGATCCATTCTACACTCATCAAATACACCACTAACTTTTATTAAAACCTGTGCCACCTTTCCTTAGGAAGATGTTTGGGGGGCGGAGAAAGTAATATTTTTTAAGTATTGCAATGTGACCAATGTCGTTTTAATTTTCATATTAATTCCATTCCATTTTACCTCTTCAATTTTAAAATCCAACATTTCATTAAAATTAAAATTGTCGCATTACATTAAGTAAAATAAAATACAATAATTAAAGTGAAATTGCATTAATCAAAAAATATTATAATAATTAAAAAACTACGTCAATCCTCGATGCTTCGTGGCTTCTTCGACTAGTGAATTATGCATTGTCAAATGTCGTCAATCCATCTTCGAGCTTGAAAATTTCAAAACCGAGAACTTATCGTTTCAAATCAAGAGCTTCCCATTGAGTGGTGCTATGTTCGTCGAGGACTCTATTTTCTTGTCCTTCCCTTTGTCGCGTTTTGCCGTTTTTGGCTTTGGGACATCATCGTTATTCTCGGCTTAGAGGATGTCGTCATATATGTTCCATCCGAGTGCTTCAATAAGTTGATATTTAACCGGTCGATGCAAAATATTGAAATTCGTGCAGAATTCGTCAATAATTGGTTTATGATGTATTCATGATATTTGGAAAGTTGTACTTAATGAATTTTGATTTTCGGTGGTAGCCTACACTTGTTACTGGATTTCAATGTGTTTTAGAGATCATGTGCTCGTCGAAATGAGATTTAGTGTACCATACTTTATGTCCCACTTTGTGTTCCACTTTGAATTTTGTTTAATTTCTTATATATTTTTTCTTCAATTTCAATTTAGTACGCTTTAGTTTAATCTTGTGATTATTAACTAGGGTTTATTCCATCAATCTAGGGTATATAATTATTTTTTATCATTTAATTTCACTTTTGTTAGTTAATAATAGGTTGATAAATTCCAAGTCATGGTATATACTTTTTAAAATATTTAATTTTTTTAAAATAAAAATTAAATATAATTCGTAGTATTATAATAAATTTTATTTTTATAAAAAAATGTTTTTAAAATAATAGATATGAGCATGTGACACAGTGATACACATAAGATTGTAGGACACTAGATCTCATCGTAGTGAATAGTTAAATTGTTAAATATATTTTGATGGCTTGTGCTTCATATATTAAATATGTAGTGTTACATTAGTAATTATATGGGAAATGGAATAGTGCGAATGTGCGAGAGTATTGCAAGAGGTAAGCAAAGAATCATATATATTCAAAGATTTTGCACAATTTGTTAATAAAACATACAAAAATAGTTCCCCTCAATAATACAAAAGAAAAGTAGATGCCATAGAAAATAAATCAAACAAAAAAGATGAAAAGATGATTTACAAGCGATTTTTTTTTAAGTGCGTTAATTTTAACATCAAAATTCATTAATTTTAACATCAATTGCACTAATTATAATGGTTATTACGTTCTCACAAAAAATGTAATTTTCACTATAATCACACTATGGTGTGATTGCAGTGAGATTCTTTTTTTTTTTTGTGAAAAATGAGAATAACGAATAAATCAATATAACTCACGAATAGACGTATCTAGTTAATATACTGAAATCTCGTATTTTCTAGGATTCGAATCCAAACAAAAATAAATAATAGTACATTATATTAATTTATTTTGTAAAAATTATTGACTTATTCGCGCATGTCACATGCATTATTTATTTCACTATATTTAGAATCTTTAACCGAATCTTTCTCTATATTTATACATAGTAGATAACTATAGATGGTTCCGATTTTGTCGAAGAAAAGGAGAGAAAAGATAGTTTGGTAAAACTGTAAAAGCAATTAACTCTATGTATTAACTAGTTGTTTCTATAAAAGAATATGTGCTTGAATTATTTAATAAAATTGCTCATTCCCTGAGATGAGATGAGAGAGATAGAAGAAGTTGACCACTCCACGATGAAAGTGAAAGAATGTTGTTCAATATGTCATGTGAATTATTTACAATTCTAAAAATAGAAAAGATAATTCTAATTATTTGTATGAGAAGCCGAAATTAAAATAAAAATCATAATCGTAACCCAAGTAAACACGCGACCACAGCCATGGCCGCGACCCACATCAGTCCCTTTCTTCTGTGGGGATCCATGGCCCGACCCGACGACAAGTCGGATTCTAAGCGAGAGTCGTATCTGTAATTGGGGTTCGACCCGTACAAGGCCTGGATCCCCTCCACGTCATCCATCCGGAGCCCCACTTTCCTGGTTCTCGGACTCAAATTCGGGTACATGACGGCCTCCCTGACCGAGGAGTGGGCCAGCCCTAATACGTGGCCGATTTCGTGAGTCGCCACCGATTCCAAGTCTATGGCCACCTTCGACCGCTCCGCTTCGAAGTCCACCGCCCACCTCTCCGCCGCGTCCAGGTGGAACCGCCCGTTCTCCGGCGAGAAGGCGTGCGCCAGCACCCCCAGCACGCCGTCGAACGCCTCCCCGTCGCCGTGGTCGCCGCTGTACCACCCGATCCTTATGTCCGCCGCCGGGTAGTCCTCCGACTCCGTGAAGTTCACCGGGATCACCGCCGACCACCGCCCGAAAGCCGCCGCGAACGCCGCCCTTATCTCCGGCATCCCGACGTAGTCGATCACGTACCCCGGCGAGAACGCGTACGTCAGCATCATCGGCGTCGTCCGCACCCACCGCGGCTGGCCGTAGAAGTAGGCGAACCGCCGCGTCGTCTTCACATCGCCCCCGCCCCCGCCCCCGCCCCTGCCGGCGTCCGTGAAATCGCCGACGCCGCACCTCGGCGACACGATCACCTTCATCGTCGGGTGGTCCAGCCTCCCGGTCTCATTCAGGCCTAAATTCCTCTGGTATAGAATGAGAGCCTGCTCGAATTCGTCGTCGAAGAGATCGGTGAGGTTTTGATTCTCCGGCGGGAGGTAGCCGAAGCGGCGGAAGTAGCGCTTGAGCTCGGCCATGCCGTCGGGGCGGCTGCCCTTCTCGGCGTCCATGAAGCGCACGAAGGTGTGCCATGTGTTGTTGGTGACGAAATCGGTGAGGTTTCCGGTGGCGGAGACGGGGAGGTAGGTGGCGGGAAGGGGCGGCGGGAAAAGAAGGCAGAAGAGGAGGAGGAGAATTGAGAAGGGGCGGTGAATATAACTGAAAAACGGAAACATGCTTTAGGTAGTTGGTCTTAATTTGTTTTCCCCTTGTTTTCCTTGGGATTCGGAGCGATTTGGATGCGTCTCTCTCTCTTCAAAAAAGCTTTATTAAGAGTTTTAAGAGTGATTAACAATTATTATCTACACAATTTCTTTTCTTAGTATGTATCTAAATATATACATAATTTAAGTAGCTGATTAGGTTTTATTTAGCTGGGCTTAGTTCACCTAGATAAGATCGATGAACCATTAAAGTTAAGAAGATTCTTTGATTTGGCCAGGTCTTTTCCGTTTTTGAGATTCCAAGGTGGGAGAGGCTTTCAGATTTTGACTACTTTGGATTTTCCTTACTTAGTAATTTAATAATAATATTATTATTATTATTAGACTATGTTTTAAGTACGTATATATTCAGGAATTATAATCTTGGGAGAGTTACTCCCTCCGTCCCACAAATCTTGACACGTTTAATTGGTTTCTGTCAATGAGACGTGCATGACAAATCCACTAAATATTCAGTAATAATTCAGATTGATTCTAGTGCATTGATACATGTTAAATTTTACTATTTCATTTTAATATAATTTTGTTTATGTAATCTTGAATATCTTATATTTTTGTATTTCATGCTTTGCTATATAATTATATCTTTAATATTTATGTATATTTTATACATTATACATTAGATCATTAGGAATAATAAAATACAAATGATAATTTTATTTTTACGCCTTTAACCTGATTAGCCCGAAACCCAAAAGTTTAGGGTTAGGGTTGAAGATTTACAACCCGATTAGCCCGCATCCGACTAACCCGAAACCCGATAGGGCTAGCCCGAAAACCCGGTGGACTGGCCCGATTGACATCCCTAGTTTTAAGTGTGTAGTTAATAAAGTATAAAAATGATAAAGTAGGAGAGAGAAGATAATAAAAGTGATAAAGTATGAGGGCCGGAGAAGATAATTATTACTATTACCTTATTTAGAAATGTGTCAAGATTCGTGGGACGGCTCAAAAAGAAATACGTGTCAAGATTCGTGGAGGATGAGTATCACGTTATATTTGAAGGAAATATTTGGTGAAGAAACTTGCTTAATTTTTTTTTTCGAAGAATCCTACATGAAAAGGAATTTATACTAATTGGTGTATGACTTGGTTATCAAGTCAATTGTTGTAGTATAAATATATGTTTTATTGGGGAATGGATGTCAATTTTAGGCTTTCTTCATGTACACAGTATCTATATTTAGATTCATATTCACATTTGCAAATCTATCTTGAAGTTCAAGTAATTAAGAATGAATTCTGATTTCTCAACCTTGTGTATGGAGAAATATCCCGAAATTATATGGTAGTCTATACATAAATATAGTTTGTTGGGCATAGATCAATTTGTGCATTCCATACATATATACTTTTGATATTTCATAAGAAATAACTGAAGTCTCAATATCTAACTTTTTTTTTAAGATGCTCAATATCTAACTTTGACTGACCTACGTTCAAATAAAGAAAGAAAAAGACTTTGACTTAGTGGAGTAACCCCTAGTAAACTCTGGATAAAAATTGAAGAAAGAGGGTGGGAAAAACTTTGAAATTTGACTCCTACAATATCAATCTATTATTCTAATTTTAATTGGGTATTTATACATGTACACTTGTTTTTCTGTCATGCATGAGATGAACGTGGAGATGATGAATTTCGAATTGTGTCCAATCGTATTATTTGGGTTCCTTCATAGTTTAGATTCAATTATATATCTTATATATCTACTTGCAAGTCTTGTTGGAAATTGGTTATAATTAAGTTGATAAATGTTTGATCAATTTTTTAATAACGAAAATATTTAATTTAATAGAATTAAATGGCACAAGATTGATATGATCGTAGTATATTTATTTACTTAAAATCGATTTCCGATGAGTAAAAAATAATAGTAATTTAAAAAATTTGTTATTTCAAATATGAACTTGTGAAAAAAAAGTGTAATTATTAAAGATAAGTTAATGGGCTGCCAAGTAGAGTTGGCAAAATTGACCCGGCCCGACCTTTCTGTGTTTAGGGCTGGGTTGGACTGTACAAAATGTAGGCCCAAAAAAACCCGGGACTAAAAAGCCCGCCCAATCAGCTCGCCGGGCTGATCGGGCCCGGGGCTAAAAAGCCCATAGTTTTCGGGCTAAAAAGTCTGCCTGGTTAATTTCAATATTTTATTTTTATTAATTATTATTCTAATTTTACTTAAATTTTTATTTGAAAGTTGAAGAGTGTTAATATATATGTGTTGGGTCCCGAATGGTCACTAAACTGATGTATGAGGGGGAATACACCAGTGGGCTATTTTTCGAAATTCTTTTGTAAAACTGAAGTGAGTATCAATTGATACTGAAAAAGTATAGACTGAAGTCAACAGTCAAAGAGATTTCAGTTTAGAAAAAGGATCAAACTGATACTGAAAAAGTTTCAGTGTTTGATTTCAGTTTAGGCACGAAGCAATAACTGATAATCGACGAAAGGTTTCAGTCTAGAATTTGAAATCAGATAAGTGTTTTAAATCTTACTGACTATCCAAGGATTTGGCAGTTTGCAGTGGAAATTAAACTTGTAAGAAATAGCCTTTATGATTAACACTTTGTCAATTTTTGGGTTTCTCTTTTTCAGTTAACCAGTTTCAGTTAAAATGATAGTTTGTGCACAAGTAAGGAATAGTAAAACTGAAAGCAGTAAACAACAAGAGATTTTTACGTGGTTCGAAAACAAGTTCCTACGTCCACGGCCAACTGATCAAACTGACAATCACTCTGGGCTTGTGCTTGTGGGTGCATAGCAAACCTTAAACTGAAATAACTAGGTTTCAGTGCCAATACACTGGATTAGACTTCTCGTCTCCTTCTCAGTTCGCAGTTGCAAAGACAACACACGTCTTGCTTGCGAGGGCTAAGAACTCTTGAGTTCAAACAACAGTCTACCTATCTCAAACTCTATTTTCACTCTTTTGAAAAGTGGTTCGAATACCAACTAGATTACTAAGAACAGACTCTTAGTAATCGAAACTTATGCTAAGATTTACAATGAGATTGCCTAAGGATGTAAGAGAATTTAAGTAATGTGAACTGATTTGGGCTTTGGATATTCTCTTCTTCAATTCAAACTTTGGAATGCAGTGAATAGGCTGAGTCGCAAATTTGGGAGAGCTTCAGCTTGAATGTTTGAATCGGTGAAGATTGAAAGGGATCCTCGAGCTCTATTTATAGGCGAAGTCTTGAATAGATCCGTTGGCGAGATGGTCTTCAAGTTTTCTGCTGTTGTGAGACAATTTTGAATCGTCGGCTGAGGCTTCAATCTTCAGGGCTCCTAATTGGTTGAGGATTGAGCGTCTTTAGCAGTAGGAGCATGGTACTTCTGAAAAGCTAGCACGAAATAGGAAACCCGTTCAGGCGAGGACGATGTTCGTATCTTTGCATTTAATGCAGTTGTACTTGGCGTGAATATGTGGCTTGTTTTAAACTTAAGTCTTCAGTCCGAGTAAAAATGCCTACCGATACTTGATTTAAGTAACAGTTCGCTATTTCCACGTGGCTAGCACATGTATTCAGTCACAACTCAATCTTCAGTGAAAATTCGTCCTTCAAAATACTTTAGTATTTTGTCTTCAGCCTTTCGGTTCCAATCTTCAGTCAAGCGTCTTCAGTCCAGCGGCCTTCAGTCTAGCTAGTAAACTGAACTCTAACACTTGAGTTCAAAAAGTTCTAGTCTAGTGAAGGAAAATCTAAGGGTTTTAGTATCATCAAAACAAGGATAATGATATTTAATTAATTTCCCAACAATATGTATTACCCATTTTAGTGAAGAGTGTCAATATATATATGTATTACCCATTTTAGTTGGAAGAGAAAGAAAATTATCTTCTCTTTTCAATATCTCTTATTTTAATTAATGTTTAGAGTAGTTGTACCATTCCATAGAAAAGAAAAAAAAAACTTAAAATATATGTATGCAAAAATGTATATGTATATGTTAGAATTGCTGGGAAACGTAAAATGAAAATAGTAAAATAATGCAAATTGCTGGGAATAACTTCTAGTTATACGAAAGAAATGTTGTAATTAATGTGATATGAGAAATTTCTTAAATTGTTGATTGTAATAGACTAGTAGGATTTTATATTTCTATATTGTTTATAATTATTATTTGGATTTATTTTAGTGTATTTAATTTTTTGTAAAAATAAAAATAGGATTTAGTGAAAAAAAATCATTAGGCGGGTTTGGCCCGACCGCCCGATAGCCCGATCAAGGCTGGACTAGGCTTGAAAATTGGCAGCCCGATCAAATTCGGCCCGACCTGGTCAATCTCAAAAGCCCACTAGGCCGGGCCGTTTTGCCAGCTCTAGCTGCAAGTGACGGGGATTAATCCAACATATAAGTTATTACATCAGTATGTGTGATAATTATGTGCACAAATGATAGGCTGTAAAGCCCATACGCGTGCCGTGACTCCGTGCCACATGCCTCGTCACCCAGCACCCGGCCTCTGCGTCTGTGGACTTGGATCTTGCAATCGGTCTTTGGACTGGTCTTTGGATTAGACCTTAGACTTTACTGGATTGATTATTTTGGATCAATGATTTCAGCGACCCAAAGATCGAGGTCGTGGGGCTTGTACGTGCACATGGGGACTCGTCCCTGTAACTGGTCGAGAGAGCCTACCCGTTTGGTCTCCTCTCAAGAGTTGTCCCACAATAGCCAAAAACCTCCCGTCATAATGAGACGAGTAGGATTTACAGTTGAGTCTTGATGAGACGATGGTTGTTACGTCTGTAACATCCCAATAGGCTTGAATCTGCAAGCTTCCTGCCCTTTTGGGGGTTAAAGATCTGTAGGCTCCCCTATGTGGGGACTGTACCTATAAATAAGACAGTTACTCATGCATTTCATCACACTTGCGAAATCTGGATACAAGCATCAAACACTCTTTTCATGCATATTAATTGTTGAGTTATGTTCTCGCCTCGTTCCAGTTTGTCGGAGCTCGTTGGTCTGTGGTGTTGTTACCTATGAGATGAAGTCGTTTCATATTTGAGGACGATCACCTCATTGGCCCACCGACCATGCTACCGTGAGCACATATTTATAAGTGTTGCTCAAGTTTACTCCACGTTAGCGTTATACATTTATTTTAGTTTAACATCTTAGAATTTGTTAATGATGTCATTAAGCAAATCGAACTTTGATTTTTAAGTAATTTATAACATTAATAATGTTAATAATAATTTTTGAGTTATTAAACTAAAAGTAGATATATATATATATATATATATATATATAATATTAATATGTGAATGATCCTCTCGTATAATACTCATGATAGATATATAACATATTATTCCTCTACTGCTATAAAAATGGAGCATTTTGGAGGGCAAAATAAATCATGTTTTATTGCTTCATGCCTTCCATAATAATGAAAAATGTGAAGGGTTTATTATGGTTGGTAAACAACTTAGTAAATTATAAGTCATGATTTGATGATTGAAATTTGATGAGGAATGAGAGGCGTGTAAGAATTAATGAAGAGTGGATTTATTTTTGTTGGAGAGGATAACAATTTCACCACGTCAGCAAAAACCTACTTCAATTTGGACTCTAGCATTCTAGTTTGTTAGAAACGGTTTTATTAGTTGACCAAATTGATGTATGATTTAGTTATAATTTTTTTAGAACTGCGTTTTAATTATCAATTCAAATGTCACATAAAAAAAATTAGTATCCACGCAAAATTAATTATTATCGAAATTTTAATTTGAGGCAAATTTCAAATTATTGAAAATTATCTATTAATTGACTTAAAATTAAAATTTTAAATTTAGTATACTTTGTATATTTAGACATTTTTTTAAAAGTATATTTAGACATAATTAACTAAAAAAAAATTCATAAATAGATATATCATACTTTTGATATCTACAACGTAGTGTTTGATAATTCAATTTTGTTTTCGTATCTCATTTAAGTCCATTTTTTCCATATCAAATAGTTTTGTTGGCCATAAAAAAATCAACATGACACGTCACTATTTATATATTTGGGTACAAATTCCAGCAGCGAACGTGACTAACGAAATAGTGGGTTCGATTTCGATTTGATAATGTAATCAATATCGATGGGTTAATATGCCAATATAAAAAGTGGGCTATATACCTAAAAAATAAACATACTTGTTGGGTAAATCGACGAAGATAAAATAAAAACAAGAAAGAAATCAACACGAGAAGGTTTACGTGGTTCGGCAAAACTATGCCTACATCCACGGGACAAGAAAATGATGATCTTATTGCTCAATCTAACTTTGAATACAAGAGATTACAGCAGAGAAAGAAATTGCCGTGAAACAATCTTTGAACGGCAGAATAACTCTCATACAATAATTCTCTCAATCATCGAGGAACCAGCTGGGAAATCACGCTATGAAGAAGACAATGAACAGTGTAATTAGTTATAACTAACTGCACTGATTTCCCTCAATCTGAGCCGTTAAGATCAATCCAACGGTCACGATATAAACGACTATTTGCATAACTAAATCCCTCCGAAAAAGTTATTTGCACAATAGTCCTTCCGCCTTTGACAAACGCGATCACCCTTATATTTGAAACGCGACTTTTGCATGAGTTTAATCAACAATACTTTTGATGTAAAAGTGAAGTGTAATTGATCTTTTTTAAATATATACATATATTTAAGAGGCAATATATTTTTATTTTTACGGATACCGTAAATTTTTTGTCCAAGCAAAGTAATTATTTAAAGGCAGTAATACTTGAGAATTAGTACGCAACAATTAAGATGTTAGCATCGTATGAACGTTTTTTTTTTATTATTGGTTAAAGCTTAAAAAGTTGATATCAAGGATGGAAATCCCAGAATTTGTATAAAGTGAAATTTCACTAACTATTTTATTTATGAATGTATACTACAAGAATATCTCTTTAAATTATCAGGGAGCCTACGAAATCAACGTAGTTCAAGCAAACATAAAAAAGGTAGTCAGTGGATGGTCAGAAACATAAGTTTAATATCGAACGTGTCAAAAAAATATAATCAGCATTGAAGACAATCAAAGTTGTAGACTCAACCTTGATCAGGGCTAGCAATTAGCGGGTTCGAATACCCTACCAGAAAAAATTAGATACCCGAACCCGATTAGTGGTCGAAACCTAGTACCAGCCGGTATCAGTACCTAATGTGTAATCGGGTACCCTAATACCCAAGTCGAGTATTCGAATAAATCACCCGAATATGCATAAAGTAAAATTAAAAAATTTGTAATTTTCTAGAACTAATCTCTGCACAAAAAATGCATACTGTTAAAGTGTTATATAGAAAAATGCACAATGGTGATCACGTACAAACAAAAATTGAAAAATAAATAAATAAATAAATAAATAAATAAATAAATAATAATAATAATAATAATAATAATAATAATAATAATAATAATAATAATAATAATAATAATAATAATAATAATAATAATAATAATAATAATAATAATAATAATAATAATAATAATAATAATAATTGAAAAATGCATACGTAAATTCAAAAAAAATTGTAATTGTTTTGAAACTGTCACTTTCTATTTTGACAGGATTTTATCATGCAGTAAAAAAAATAATATATCATACTTATGGAAGAATTTTTATTTTATTTTTTGTATATATGCATATCTAAATTCTATATAGTCACTATTAAAAATATAAATATAATGTACATGTGTTGATCTAATAGTAAGTAGTTGAGGTCAAAGAATTCATGATCGAAATGGAATCTAGCCTCACATTTTAAAAAAAAAAGGTATCCAAAAAAAGAATATGAATATATAATTAAAAACGAGTTGGGGATAAACTAGATGGATATATATATATATATATATATATATATATATAGGGGAGGGCTATTCAAATAACTACCCTTAGACTATAAAATAAGAATAAATCATGACCATAGATCTAGAGTAATTTAAGGGTTCAGATTTGATCTTTTCACTTTCACGAAATTCGCAGCAATAATGTGAATAATGTGAATTAGAACATAGATTAAAAGGAATGCCAGAACATAGACAATAATTCATACTGGTTCAGGAATAAAATAAATAATGAATAAGTCTGAATTAAAAGTATACTCATGACGAACTATGCGTGAATCATGTGAATTAGAACATAGATTTAAAATAACAAATAGATTTACGAATTATAATCAACGTTCGTGTGAATTATATAGTACATAGTCAGTATGAATTTCTACAACCATAAAGTAAATTAAATGAATTCTCGTACACCATAAAATAACAAATAAGAAAAAAAAATCAAATAATTAACATGAATCCCTAAAATCAAGGAATAATTAATTACATTCAAAGTCAAATTACCATCCTATCCTACTATAAAATGGTGTGTATGATAGGGCTTATATTTAGGATTAATCTTGGCCATCAAATTTTATAAATCCAAGGGATTATATTGGTTCCTATTATATAGCTTAAGAACTGTTTTTATTTTAGCCTCTCCCTATATATATATGAGTTGGTCTTGGGTGAGGTCAACCTCATGGGGTGAGATGGGTCGGGTCGGGTCGGGGCGCGGGTCGGGTCGGGTTTGGACGCGGGTTTGGGATAAAGTACACATTATCATTAATAAAAGTAACAATTATTGTGAACAAATGTAATAATTTCAAAACATTACATTTCTGCATATCAATAATTACTTTTCATTATAATAACAATTACTTTGAATAACGGAGAAAATAAATAGAATATAGAAAAAAAATTAAATAATAATTCAAGTAATTATTGTCTTGAGGAAAAGTAACTATTGATATGATGAAATAATTCAAATAATAATTCAAATAATCATTGTCTTGAGGAAAAGTAACTATTGATATGATGAAATGTAATGTTTCTAAAGTATTACATTTGTTCACAATAATTGTTACTTTTATTAATGAGAATGTATACTTTATTTCTGGTATCCCAGACCCGCGCCCAAAACCCACCCGACCCGTCAAACCCGCGCCCCGACCCGTCAAACCCGCGCTCCGACCCGACCCGACCCGTCTCATAGGGTGAGGTCAACCTCACCCAAGAATTTGCGTGTATATATATATATATATATGTTACGGAATTAAAGCAAATTAAGATCAATCAAATTCCTCAAAAAATTAGTTTATTGAGATATTAGACTTTGGTTGCGGGTGGGGAGGGGACACCAACAACTCTCAGGTAAATATTTTTTCTAAAGAGTTATGATTAATTTTGATCATGGTATTAGTAAGACTTTCAAGAACACTCGTTGGTGTATCTCAGTGGTTGGAGGTCTTAATTAAAGAAATAGGAGGTAGGTATAATCTATATCTATACTATATTAAAACAACAATTTTCAATTAGAAATTGATTTCAAATCAATTTCAATGGCAATTTTGTGATTTCTTACAAAAATAATGACTTATTATATATATTCAAAAATTAAGTAACTAACTCAATTAAAATTGCATAACCCATATTTTTTTAAAAAAATGCACACCCCACGTTTAAAAAGAAAAATTGCATAACCCACGTTTATAATTCCATAATGAATTATATGTTTATATGTGTATATATACACAATTTATAAGGCATTGGTTATAAATAATTTATAAATTTATATTTATATAATAATTTATAATATATTAAGAAGATAATTTTCAATTTCAAATTGATTTCAAAATTAATAAGTGGCAATTTTATAGTTAAAAAAAATTGAAGTTTTATTTGTACAATATATAATTTTTTCTTTGTGTTCTTATTTTTTAATATTATTTCTTTCTAAAATTGTGAAATTAAAATTATTTATAAAATATATCAAATTAAATATCATGATAAGAGCATTAATTTGATATATTTTATGTAAATATTTGATTTAAAATGGAGAGATATATTTATTTAAAGATTAATGATTTTTAAAAATTCTCTCTCATCTCTCCTCTTTTTTTGAATAAATCAATTTTTTCTATTTTATTCTTTTTACTTATTATTTATGCCTTTTCACAATATCAATTTTTATTACTGTGATTTTTTCTTTATTTTTTTAGTATTCAACTAAAATATATTAATTGAAAATTAATTTTTTTTCTTATATTTATAAATATGATAATTGAGTTTGTATCAATTTATATATATAAAAATATAAAAACGTTTTCCGTGCATCGCACGGGGTGCAAATGCTAGTATAATATAAAACACCAGTTTTTTTCCCACCAATTTTATGGTATTTTTGCAATTACAACATGAATTGAGGACAATATTTTAGAAACTAAAAGAGCGAGGGGAGAGATGAGAGAGAAAACAATAACTAAGATATAAGTTACGTACAAATAAGAGCATAAATAGAAGAGAACACAAATCTACATTTTTTTTCAAATTTTCTCTTTCCTCATTCCAATTTTAAATTTCTCTCTCTTCTATTCTATTTTTCATACTTCTTTGATTTTCTAAAAATCTTCATATTTGATTTATGAAAATATATTCGATATGTATCTCAAATTAAAGATCGTGATAAGATCTTCAATTTGATGTCAAATTCAATAAATATGAACTTGAAATAAATAAGTTATTATAATTTAAAATTTTAAAATAATTATTTTTCCCTCTCCTCTCTTTTTCTACATTTTTTTTTCTCTTTATTCAGCTCAAGTTGTTATTATATTATCTCTATTTGTAACTCTTTCTCCTACATAATTTATTTCTCTTCTCTTTTTCTTTGATATATAAAAAAAATATTAAGTTTATTTGTTGAATTATTTTATCAAACATAACATGAAAATATTTAAATTAAACATTTTAATTAAAAAATAGGATACACTATTATCAACAAATATCGAGACAACATTATAAAAATATTTATTAATTTTAATTTTAATAGAAAATAATAATCAAATAACAAAAAATTATCTGTAAATTTATTTATTATTATACAATACTCAATTAATTTAAAATTATACTCCTACTCATTAAGTTGATAAAATAATTATGATACACTATTTTAAATCAAATACAAATATTTAAATTAACATAATTTTTTGTTATTAATTAATTTAATTCATAAATGATGATATTTTTATATAATTTAGAATTTTAAAATAAAATAAATATTTCATAGCCCGTGAACCGCACGGGAGTAGCGTACTAGTATATATAGAGAGAGAGTTGGTCTCAAGTGTATCAAAAAGACGAGTCAAACCGTGATTGCTTTTATACACGAGTCATAAAAGTTTTATTGTTATAAAAAAATACTCTCTCGCTCTTATTATAAATGTCTCACTTTTTATAATAAGATGTCCTATTACAAATATCTCATTTCTTTTTTAATAATATGTCCATTTTTTATATCTAATATTTAAATAATTTTTATTAATCCATTTTATCAACTTTTCACACATTTCTTAATGTTCATGCCCAAAAGTAATGAGTCATTTGTAATGGGACGGATGAAGTAATTATTGATATAAAGAAATGTAATATTTCAAAAATATTACTTTTCTTTGTATCGATTATTACTTTTAATCACAATAATTATTTTAAATAATTCATATTTTTCAATCAGTCCTAACTGGCAAAGCAGCGGAGGACATGGGCGCCGAGCGAAGGGCGCGGTGGCGGTGTACTTATTTTGGTCAAGTAATTATTATTATAGAAAAAAGTAATTATTGATATAAAAAAAGGTAATATTTTAAAAATATTATTTTTCTTTATGTCGATTATTATTTTTCATCATAACAATAATTACTTTGAATTATTCGGCTCAGACCCGTAACCCGAGCCTAGACCCACGCCTAGACCCGCTCCCCAGCCCCCACCCAACCTGTCTCATCTATATACATGGTTTGACAGTAGAATTTATGATATTAATATATATATATATATATATGTGTGTGTGTATATATATATATATAATATTTTTTACAAAAAAATTATTTTTTCCCACAGCCGCCATCAAAATTATGTATATAATTGAACACAAACACAAATATGCATAAAGTTAGATAGAAATATGCATGCATAAGAAAGTATCACTATGCAAACTCTTTAGTGTCTTTCGCTGATGCTCGTCGTTGTCATAGTTATGCATATAGTTGAATTATACATAGTTATTTCAACGAATGAATTCATCACTTGAATTCAAATTTTTTAAAAAAGCAAAAATTTCATATTTTTCAAATGAATTATAGAAAAATGCATTATTATCACATTTTCACAAATTAAATAAATTTGATTTTTTATTAATCAAAAGTATTACATTATCTAAAGTATGTACATGGTATACAAAATAAAGTAGAAGATGAAACGGTAAACTATTAAAAAGATGGACGTCTTCAAAATGAAAGGCAAGTTAGGATTCAAATAAATATATTTTAATTCTTATTATGAACTATATATGAGATGACTAGGCATCATCTCAATTATAATTTGATTTTGCTTTATCAATGAAAGCGAGACTCGAGAAATTATATGCCTGTAATGTCACTCTCTCCTACGTACCTTTATATACACTGTAGTGCATGTATATTAATACTTTATCTACACCTATTTTTATTTTATTTTTGACTTGTATCTACATCTAATTAAATACCCAATCAAAGTGTTTCATGTGTCTTAATTAATTTCGGTTATCACTAGTCATATTTTATTTAATTTCTTTTAAATTACACAAATTGACGACTCCACGAGAAATAAAACTAGAAAAATTTATGGATATATCTATTTGAATACATGAAGTTAAAACCATTTTCAAATTACTTTTAAATTTTCGATTTGTAGCGGATGTACGTACGGGCAACATATGATGCAAGATGATTTGGAGGATTATCCATAAAGGAAAAAAAAATGGTTTGTAGCGGATGTACGTACGGGCAACTAATTACTAACATCTAACATGACTTTACCCGATCAAAAAAAAAATACTCTAATAGTATTAATACCTTTAAATAATTACTTTTCTTAACAAAACGTTTATTATTAAATTGAGATTTATTAAAAAGTAAAAAAGAAAAAAACATCCCTTGAAAGCACAAGATGCAGACTAAGGGTACAAAACTTAAAAAGCGAAGGAGAACAACTCAAAAAGGAAAGTCAGGATCATTATCCAAATCATCCGACCAACGCCTATGGACGACATTATTCATTGCAATCATACTAGGCCTATTGGTGACGCCAACCACAAACTCCCTCGGCTTGTGACCCATTTCTTCCGCATTCCTGAGACGACTTTTAATACAACCTTCCGGAATTACATGTACAGGCTCTCGTTCCTTTACCGAGCCCTTTGGACGACCACGTCCGCGCTTCTGCTCCGAGAGCAACTGCATCCCCTGATTAACTTGCTTCTCTAACCTAATAATACGACTTGCCATGTCATCCGGAGAAGGAATGGATGTCTTATCAAAATCAACTTCCTTCATCGGCGAATTAACCCGTTGGCTCGCTGAATCTTCTGCCCCAACTACCGGTTGTTGCTCTACCACAGCTCCAGGATACAACTCCAAAGTTCCCTCTACATTCGAGCCTTCCTTATCACTAGCCTTGTCCGTGTGAGGCGACCCATCATTTTCCTCATCATTTAAAGCCTCTGCTTCATAATTGGAGTCCGCAATGATAGTCTCTTCCACTTCCTCTTCCTCATCCTCATCAAGCGCTTGATATCGGTTAGCATCCCCCGCCAGAGGGTGATCATTTTTCTTAACCGGCACTGTAGCCGCGTCTAGAAGATCAGGACCTGAAAGTGGTTTAAGAATATCAACTTTAGGCTGCCATGCAGGAGTCGGACCCTCTCCCTTATCAAGATTCTTCACAACCACAGCAGGAGGCTCTTGTCGCGCCTCCTTCCCTGACTTCTTCACCTGCTTCTCTGCCGAACATCCCTCCTTTCTCGGAGACCGAGAGTTTCCACCTTTTCTTCCCGCAGAAAGCTCCGTCGGCACCTGATTCACCTCCCTTCCCTGCGTACTAAAAGAAATTTCATCCTCATTTAAGACAGCATTCGCTAAAGGGCCAAAAGCATTGGCGTTCGTGAAGACCGCCTCCACCCCTTTTCTTCTTTGATTCAAATCCTCCAGCTCCTTCAAAATATTCTCCTCTGCAGAAAAAGGTTTTCGCTGTTCAGCCATAAGAGTTTCTCGGCCTGTTTCCTTAAAATTATGATCAATAGGCTGCCAGTTTTTGCCTTTTAATCTAGGAGCAGGAAGCCCAGCCCCTTTGATGTTGTTCTCCCTATTAGCATCAGTATAATTCATCTTCGGAACAACGTCCTTCTCTGTCACTTTGCATTTATTGCATTTATCCCTACTGTGGCCTGTAATCTTACAAAGAGAGCAATAGAGCGGCAGTTGCTCATAATAAAACTCAATGTAGAAAGAATTAGTACCACACCCAAGAGTCATCGATTCTTGAAGCGGTTGAGCCAAGTCTACCTCCACCAAAATCCGAGCAAAATGCCCAACTTCTTTATACGCCGAGGGGCTATCAAAACGTATCGGGAGACCTATTGTACGACCAATGGCAGCAAACACTTCCGGATGCCATAACTCAATCGGAAGATAATATAACCTGACCCAAACATGGCATAGAGAAGATATTTCTTTGTAAGGGTCAAAGAAACGAACCCATTCCCTGATTCGGAGAGAGCCTTTGGATAATTCCCATCCAGTTCGTTGCTTCGCCAATGCCTTATCCTCAGCACATGTGAAAACAATAGTGTAAAACCCTTTGGCCATAGGAATGAGAGACCAACTTTCCTTAACTTGCCATAGCTGCTGTAGTTCTTCTTTAAGGGCAAGGGCCGTTATAGGCTTGTCTCCCTTACGGAGCAATAATCTACCAATGAGAGCATGACTGAAATTTTTGACTTGTTTCTTATAGAAATCCAAAGGAATATCAAGATTATAAGAGTCACCAATCTTCTCGGATTGCAAAGAAACAAATTTGGTTGCCAAAATATCTGCTTTACGTACCGCACGTGGCCGAACAATTGCAGAGTAAGAAGGCTTTAGCGCATCCTTATCAGCATCATCGGTTTCCTGACGATTGTCAGTGGAGGAAGCCGCCACCCCTCTAACTGCGTGCGGTGAGGAACGATCGGAAACGAGGTTTCCGTTCAATCGGGGGCCAGCAGCAGTAGGGGACATAGCGCTAGGAAAAGGCGTAATCGGCGAAGCCCCATGTGGCAGAAAATTAGACGACACCGGAGGCAAGTTCAGGCCGGATCTGTCGCTGGTGACAAGTCCGCCGGAAACGAGCGACAAAGAAGCCATCAGTGAAGGAAACGGCCATCAAAGCTAGAGGGAGGGTTTTCACAGCTGTACATAGCGTCGTCCCCCTGGGCTGAGTGGTGGCGGCGAGCGAGCAACGGCTGGGGAACGGCGCGGGAGATACTCGCTGAAAAGAGTTGACCCGCTGTTCCGGATCGGGATGCAGAAAGCGGATCCGTGGCGGCTCCGGATCGGGATGCAGAAAGCGTCTGCTCTGGATCGCTGGAGAACCGACGTCTTCTGCTCCGAGCACAGGTACTCAGATCGGCACAACTGCAGCTACAATCCGGTCATCGGAGCGGCGAAGCAGATGAAAGCTGAGGCGGCTTTGGGCAGAGGCAGGGGCGGGGCGGGGCGGGGCCAGAGGCCGGAGGGAGGCGCCGACTCGAGCTAGCTGTTCCAGGCGGTGGCGGACGGGCTCGCCGCGAGTGGAGGCGTCGGGTGAAGCAGCGCCGAGGGGCGGCGTGTCTGGTGTGCGATAATATATATGTAGATTATCTCTTCTTTTTTTCGTATTATTATTTTTCCTTAACAAAACGTTTATAATATCCATAAAAAAATATATTAGTTCTATCAATTTTATAGAAAATAGACAATTTTGCCCTTTCATTAAAATTTTAAACTAATTTTTTTTATTAATTTTTGAATTATATATAAAAGAGGTTAATGCCGATAAATACCCAAACTATTTTCATTTTCGCGTTTTGCATCAAATTCAGAAAATCTACCACATGATACCCCAACTAAGCCTTGAAGCAGTTTTTGCACTGTATGAAAATTTTCGGCAAAATTGAAGCTGACTTGGCTGCCGGAAATGTCTACGTGTAAATAACTTCCAATAGTCAAAACGTCGTCGTTTTGCTTCATGTTTCTTTTAAATAATTAAGCACAAAACGACGCTGTTTTGCTGAATTAGGATTATGAGGTTGTATTAGTGAACAGAGAGAGATGAGATGGTCTGTGAGAGGGGAACGAGGGTGGCGGCCTTTTGGCCGATGAACAGCGACTTCGCCAGCAGAGCTTGAGAGAGAGGTCTTCGTTTTCGTCGAGGAAGGAGACGGCGCCGCGTGGGGCGGCGTCAACTTAGATCGGAGGGAGGAGGCGGCGTCCTCGCCGTCTCCAAGGAAGGAGGCAACACGGTGGTGTGAGAGAGAGGTGTGGGTTCAGTTTTGTGTGTTGGTAGGTTAGATTGGGGAATAGAGAGAGAGAGAGAGAGAGAGAGAGAGAGAGAGAGAGACAAGATGGTCTATGAGAGGGGAACGAGGGCGGCGATCGCCGGCAGAGCTTGAGAGAGAAGTGGGCGAAGCTTAAAAAAGACGTCGTTTCACATTTAATAAATAAATAAATTTTTTATATAATGGACACGTCAACCAATTTAAGCCATGTCACTTAAAATATTGACACGTAGATTAAATTAATTCGCCGAAATACTTCGCCATATGCAAAAACCGCTTCAATGCTTAGTTAGTGTATCCTATGACAAATTTCTGAATTTGATGCAAAACGCGAAAATGAAAATAGTTAGGGTATTTAGCAGCATTAACCTCTATATAAAAATGCAAAAAATACTTTAAAAAGCAAAAAAAATATATTTTAATTTATTTTCAACATTTATAACTGATGAGGAGTAAGGATCTCATTAGCGCAGGACCTACGAAAATATACACGAGTCTATGTGATTAAACTAACACAGTGCAGGACTATGATGATCGCAAGGCGATAAGCCAGAGCGTGGAAATCACAGAGATAACACGCCTGCGCAGCCTTGAAGACGAATGACCAAGCGCATCACGGAGTTGCCTGCGCAGCCATGGAGACGAGTGATCAAGTCGTGACTCGTGACAAGGGCTGCTCAACATAAATGAGGAGAACAAAGAGAGATGATACCTGCGCAGGTGGAGTATGATGCCAGTCTGCGCTGCTCAAAGGAGCACGTAACATCTGTAAAGCTGCAAAGTTAGTTATCAGATAATATTCTTCAGATAATGACCATCGTTCGTATCGCAGCATGTAGAGTACGTGAATTGTAGTAGAAAGTCCGATGTACCCTTCGCCCTTTTAATTCCCTATAAATACTCACTGTAATCCTCTTCAGAAAAGAGGGGTTGAATAAAATAGCAAAAAAGTATTCTAACGTTTTGAGTCTGTAAGTTTTCTACAAGTTTCCTCCGTTTTCTTCGACAACACAGGTGATCTTCGACGCCTTTATCAACGTTTAGTTAGGTGTTGGTGTAAGGCTTCACCAATAACATACAATAGTCTTAAAATATTAAAAATACAATATTTTTATCCATTTCTTCTTCTTTTTCCGTCAGATCCTTTTCTTCCTCTTTTTTGGTTTTGATTTTCATCTTTCTGTGTTATGTGTAACCATAAACAATAAGAAATGCGAACATTTAATTCCAAGCTTGGAGAAGAAACCAAGATTCTGAATTTTTAAAAACTCCAAAATGAAAGAAAAAAATGAAACATTGTATGGTCTGAGAGAGAGAAAGTGGTGATTGGCTATGTACAGGGGCGGAGCCAGACATTCGATTCAGGGAGGTCCAATTTTTTTTTTAATAAAATTAATAATTAAACTAAAAAAATAAATTAAATTTAAAATAAATCATGATGAAATTGAGCTTTATTATAAAAGAAAAAGAAAAAATAGAATCTCTTGAAAGCACAGTGACTCAGACTAAGGACACGAAACTCAGAAAGAGATCGTAAAAACTAAAGAAGACTAAATAAAAACATCAATCAAAACCTAATATCAGGATAATCATCCATTTCATCCG
Source organism: Salvia miltiorrhiza (assembly GCF_028751815.1). Lineage (NCBI taxonomy): Eukaryota > Viridiplantae > Streptophyta > Magnoliopsida > Lamiales > Lamiaceae > Salvia > Salvia miltiorrhiza. Next base: position 531,545 of record NW_026651539.1, read on the forward strand.
ACCAACGTTCATGAACAATATTATTCATTGCACGCATACTTGGACTCTTGCTAAGGTCAACCATAAAGTCCCTCGGTTTGTAACCCATTTCATCCGCATTCCTGAGGTGACTTTTAATGCCACCTTCCGGAACTGCCTGCACAGGCTCCATTACCATGCCCTTTGGACGGCTACGGCCTCGCTTCATCTCCGAGAGCATCTGCATTCCCTGATTAACCTGCTCCTCTAACCTAAATTTAAAATAAATCATAAGCATTAACACAATTATAATATATCATTTAAATTACAAAAATATATTTCAAACAAATTTTCAAGTTCATGCAAAACAACTTCAAAAAATCTAGATGGATAAAACTTGGACTTTTGGCAAATAAAATCATTAACTATTATGATCGTCGGATTGTTGATTTGGAGTTTATGTGGATTAGTTCTCCACGTAATATTCATGTTACGACGTAGTTTGCAATAAAATTATTAAATATTGAAAATTATGGTGCAAATACAAGATACAGTCTCAGTCTAATTTGAAAAAAAATTAATTGAAATTGTACGAAACGACGTCGTTTAGGCCTCACAAAAACGACGTTGTCTTTACTAATCCACCTAAGACCTCACAAATTTTAATTTAAAATAGTTCGTGATTTTATTTGCCAAAATCTCATAAAACTTTGTAAGGCAATGTAACTTTTAATATCAAATTCAAAATAAATCTCTAGAATCCAATCCAATCATGATATTCATAAATTAATAATGTGTTCAATTCTTCGAAACATCTTAATTCTAAAGCTTACATATCAATTACAATATAAAACAGCTCAACACGATAATGATGAAGATTTTTTTATTTTTAATACAACATTACAAAAATACCCCTAATATTTTTTAAAATCCCAAGGGGGCCCAGTGACCCCCAGTCCCCACCCCCTAGCTCCGCCGCTGGCCATGTATATGTATGCTCCTATTTCATTTTTCAACAATGGCGATTGGGATTTTTTTCACAAGAGAAATCGTGGGAATAACATAGAGGAGCAACCACCTTTAAAGAAATTCCCAATTTCTCGCTATAAATATCGATCTTTTCTTCGGAGTCACTATCCCCAAATGCAATATTGTGAAAAAGAACGCTGGTGAGAAGTCTGATTGCTCTAATAGTTGAAGAGTCTTTTCCTACAAGTATGAGGCCTTAGAGGATGTAGATAATTATCAAAAGCATTGTTCGACCTTTCAGTCAATTTGTTAAGTGCTCTCTAGCTTATGATAGGAAAACTCTGATGATCCTGATGTCTGAATTTTTTTGAACTTGAATAATTTACCATCTCGACTCATTATTGTGCAATAGTAAATTTTTATTTGGGGAGAGCTACAATAATTTTAGCATTTCGGTAATTGCTAAGTCTACCCAACCAATTCCTAATTGTATCTCTGACGAATCAGGAGAAAGCAAAAGCAAACAATATAGAAATAAGATTAGATTAGAAGAATGTGCAAACACTTCACTCATATTATAATAAAAATAGAATAGACTATGATCTTGATTCATTCTCATTTGCGGGTAGACTATGATCAGTATTCTTGATATGTTGCAATGTACTAGTTCAATTGCAAAAATTGTAGCTTCTGATAGTTTAGTTGTTGTTAGTTAATGGTAACTGCTGCTGCAGTACATTACAGGTAAATGAGTCTTGAATTTATTTCAATTTATTATTTTTTCATTTTTCTAAGTTATCTTCTCTTGTTTATTTTCTGCATCATAGGATGGTGCCACAAAGAAAATCCTGTTCCAGTTTCAATGTATAACATGGAAATTGGAGAAAGCTTTGGATAACTTCCTTATGATGATTTTAACATATCAGAAGAAGTGCTAGAGCAGGTAAGTATTTGCCATTGAGCATCTTTATAGTGTTATTTAAACTTGATTCATGTCTAAACATAATCTTGTCACCAGGTTGAATTAGTCTGGTCACAGTTGAGATGAGCCGCTGAAAGATACGGCCGCCCTCTAAGCTCAAGCTTATCTCAGCCATCGGATAAGGAGATACATGTAGAAAAAACCAGTAACTTTGACCACCGGATCGGATTTAGATATGAAACTGAGATGTCCTAGGATCATAATTAGTGTAGCAGGTTTATCCTTCGGATTGGATTTATATAGGTCTTGTCAAATTACTATATGTTGTTAATAAAGATTTGTTATTGTGCAAAGCTGAATATATATATTGATAAATTGAGGTATTTCTTACAAAATTTCAAGCAGGTATAAGTTTTAAATCAGTGGTATATGTTTTATAATTAGGGGTTTTTGTGATGAAAAATAAGATTTTCTGTGAGGATTTTCCCCCTTAGAATTATAGGGTTTTTGTAATGAAAAATAAGACTATTTGTGAGGCAATTTTTCCTTGCATAAACATGAGACTCTAATGTGAGGAAATTAAGCTTTTCTCACATAATCTTGACGACTCTGTGACAAATTTTTTTTCCTCACATAAAGTCTTTTGTGATGAAAATATGTCCTTTTGTAACAAAAAAAATTCATTGTAAAAACTCAGTTTTTTGTAGTAATTAGTAATATCAAATAAAAAAATTTAAAGACCGTGCCATATGCAGGGGACTCGAACCCAAGACCTTTGGCCTTAGGCATTAACCCTTACCGCTTTGACCTTAATTATTGTTAGAATCAACCTTTACTTAAGTAAAATGATTTAATTATTGTTAGAATCAACCTTTACTTAAGTAAAATGATTAATTTAATATTTGCCTCGATTCTCAATTGCAAGTTGGTCTATCGTTTAAGAACATTTTTATTTACATTAATAATAATGATTTTATTAAAAGATTTAACCAAAGTTTGAAGGTCGATTAGATATCCAATGAATACAAATACAGTTCTATTTCAAGAGTTGCTTGTTTAGACACGTGAGTTATACCTATCCATATACGTGCATAGTCATTACTCTTTCCGTTCTATTAATAAGATTCATTATTATTCGGCAAAGTTATTAATAAAAAGAATGATTAAAGGATAAAAATGATAGATTATGGTTGAGTCCATAATTTTTTATGAGAGAAAATAGTTTTTATATTAAACTGAATTATTATTAATAGAATAAAAATAAATAAGTGAATTATTATTAATATGACGGAAAGAGTACTATTTAAAATTTTGAATCAACGTATTATTTTGTTCTACGATGCTACGATTAATTATTAGGTCAACTAAAGGAGTTGCATTTGGGATAGAGTGGAATTTCCGAACTCTGTTTGGAGAAAACACAAGTGTTATATTCAAGATTATTTATTTGACAAGGTAGTGAACGATAACCACCGGTTTATAATCAATGGTGTTTTTTTTTTTTTTTTTTCGCTTTTATAATAATGGAAATTTTCGGTTAAGCGTGTGTTTACTTTGATAGAAAATGTTAGAAAAAGTATATTTTCTATCATTTTCACATGTTTCTTATGATGGATAATTTTATTCGGTCAGGCTGGAAAATTTATTCGGACAGCCCCTTTTCACTCATTTTCTCACAAATGTTGGATAATATTATCCTATTGGGAAGGTGTGAAAATATTTTCCAACATTTCAATTTGTTTATCCATCTATTTCTAACAAAGTAAACACATGATAAAAAAAAATGAGAAAAAGATAATATTATCTCACCTTTTCTTATCCATCCTTTTCAAATGAAAATTTTACTACCAAAGTAAGCACTAAAAAAGAAAATGAAGAAAAGGGTAAACAAAAAAGAACCATGGAAAATTTTAGATAATATTTTTTGTCTGCTACTTACTTCAAGTTTCAACTTAAATGTCCAAATTAAAGTACTGCTATTTTGTAGATTTAATTTTTTTTCCAAGTCAGCTACCCAACCTCGTCAAATATAGTATATGTCACAAGTTCAAACTTATAAATATTGAGACAAGGACCGGAGGGGTGAATTTATTTTGCTTAGGTCCTGACTTTTCTCTGAGGCAGCCTCTGAAATATATTTTCCTTTCAAGAAAAAGAAAATGTCATTGATTGAAAATAAAAAAAAAAAAAAAAAAGGATCCAAGTAATTGGATTTCTAGAATTGCACAAAAAAATTATCTTTATACGGCTGATCATTTGCTTAGCATTATGGTATAAGATTTGACATTAGAATATCTTTTTATGCCATATAATATATTGATAAGAGGTCATATTAAATAGAATAGTAAAATAAATTATACCATTATTATAAAAATATATAAAACTTACCCATTTTTTTGTAAATAAACATATTTACCACAAAGAAATATTGAAAAATAATCTAAAGCACTTACCCCACCCCCATCGGCCCATCATCTTCCCCAAATTCTCTATCTATTCTCCATTGCCACTGCAACTTGATCTTTCTCAGAGTCTCTATCTATTCTCAATCAATACACATTTTGATTTTGGTATAAGCATGTTCGTAGTTGCTGCTGCTTAAATGCTGCTAAAATGTGTATTTCGGCTCTTGTTCATCTTCATATTATATATGAAATACGAACAATATATACTCACACGATAAGTTACGCATCGTATGAAAATGTAAGTGTCCATTAACTAATTAAATTGACCTATATTAGCATTCTTATATGTTACGTCGTATAAGTATACATTAATACGTGTTCTACATAAAATTCATACATTAAAAATTGCTCTAATTTTTTATTTTAAGATGTGCTTTCACGGTAGCACACCTCATATATATATAGTTTAATTCAGCAATAAATTAAAGTAAAGTTAATTGATTGAAAACGAAGGAACTAGAAAATTGATCATAATTAATACAGCCCCCTAATGCTACAGATGCGAGATCATGAGCCATCAGTCACGATTGTGTGGCCCGGCCCGGGCAACGTCACATAGGAAATAGATGACGTGGTCAAATTAAATTAACGTCACATCGGAAAAAAATGACGTGGAACAGAAAAATATTTATATATATATATATTTTTAAAAGAATTATAGTGACATCGTTTGAAATATTGTACTCCTCACTACGCCAATTTCAATTTTGGCCGAAATCTAAATTGTGGAAAATTTTAGAATGCGCATAAGTTTATGCATTTGTGAACCACCAATTTTATATATGATGAAAAAAAAATCAAATTTTGTTAATAATTCATGGACTACAATCAGCTAACTTAATACTAGCAACTAATATAAATAGGTGTATGAGAACTTGCAATTTTAAAATATATAGTACTATAATTTAGGAAAAAGTTATTGTTAAGTGATACCATTGGTATGAGTCATTATGTTTATAAGCATGTGGTCTGCTTTAGAAGGATTTTGTTTGGTATATATTTAGTCATATTGATTTATATTTTATTAGAGGAGTTTTTTCCCTCTTTTTTTTTCTCTTCTCCCATCTTTTTTTTCTTCACTACTTTTGTCTCTTTTTTTTATAGAGTAAAATTTTGAAGTAGCCAAAATGAAGCATAAAACACAATTTATGGCCACACATTGAAAAAACACAAATTTTGGCCATTTTTATTGATTTGAACGTTTTTGCCCTTAATGAGGCGGACTGGGTAGGATCAGGCACGCGGGTCGCGTGCCGGGTCGGGTTAGGCACTTATGGCACTATTAGTGCCATAAGTGCCAAGATGGCACTAATAGTGCCATAAATGCCATCGGAAATCCAAAATAAAACCAAGTAAAATAGTCATTTTGGCACTTATGGCACTAATAGTGCCATAAGTGCCAACGAAAATTCAAAATAAAACTAAGTAAAATGGTCATTTGGGCACTTATGGCACTAATAGTGCCATAAGTGCCATACGTGCAGCACAAATACAGAAACAACAACATCATTTAAACCCTAATTGGAACATCTAAACCCTAAATGGAACATCTAAACCCTAGGGGGAAGTGTGCACTTATGGCACTAATAGTGCCATAAGTGCCATACGTGCAGCACAGATCAGATCAGATCTGATCTGCCGCCGCCGCCGCCTCATCATCCGCCACCTGACCAATCCCTCCTCCACGCGTTTCAGAGGATCGGATCTCCTCCACCGCCGCCGCCTCATCCTCTACTCCGACGAATTCTGCCGCTGACTTCTGCTCGGCGCCGCTGCGATCATATCAGCTCCGCCGCTGCGATCAGATCAGCTGCGATCAGATCTGCTTGGCACCGCCGCTGCGATCAGATCTGCTGCGGTGACTTCTGCTCGGCGCCGCTGCCGCGTAGCCGCTGGAGAAAGAGAGAGGGAGATGAGAAGGAGAGAGGAGATAGCGCAACCGCTGGAGAGAGAGAGAGAGGGAGATGAGAAAGAGAGAGGAAAGAGAGAGAATGATAGAATAGTCATGACATACAAAAAATGGCTAAAATTTATGTTTTTTCAAATGGTGGACAAAATTTGATGTTGTATGTTTGATCTCTATTTTTATATAATTTAATTCATTTCTAAAGATAATCAAATTTGATTAATGAAAAAAATATTTAATATGTATCTTAAATTTAATTTTGTGACAAATTATTTAATAAGATATAAAAAATCATTAAAAATGAATTTAAAACGAATAAATTATGAAAACTTTAAAATATTTATTTTCTCTCTTCGTTAAAAATTTACAACTTTTTTATTTTATTTTTTGTATGAAAATATTTATTTATTTATTATGACGTGTAATACTCTATAATAATAATAATAATAATAATAATAATAATAATAATAATAATAATAATAATGTGTAATGTTAATTTTCATTATCAAATTAATAAGTATAATTATCATTACATTTTATACAAAGTTGAAAATTTATGTTTTTAAATTCGAGATTTTATTGAGTAATTGATATGAATTATTTTATTTATTTTAAAATATATTTTGTATTTATTTGTATTTTTAATTCTATTTAATATTTATACTTATTTATTTAAACATGTAGTTTATTTTTATGTTCGTTGTGTATCGCACGAATGGCATATTAATTCTCAATAAAAGTGAGTTTCTTATTCTACTCACACGTACTTAATTAATTTTTTAGACCCGTGTCACCTTCAAGTGATACTCATTTCGTAGACGAAAGAAGTATCAAATACTCCATGATTTTGTCATCTAAACATGGGCCATAATTCTATATGGGCTCCAATTTTGTCATCCCAAGAGGTCCATAGAGTTTTCCCTAGGGATGTCAATTGGGCCAGTCCACCGGGTTCTCGGGCTAGCCCTATCGGGTTTCGGGCTAATCGGGCTGTAGATTTTTTCAGGTTGTAAATCTCCAACCCTAATCCTAAACATTTGGGTTTTGAGCTAGCCCATCGAGCTAACCAAGTTATAGGCGTAAAAATAAAATTATCATTTGTATTTTATTATTCTTAATGATCTAATGTATAATGTATAAAATATACATAGATATTAAAGATATAAATTATATATATAAAGAGGCGCAACCGCGTGGTTGCCCGGTGGGAGTGGATGCGCTGGAGGGGATGAAGGCGCGGCGGCGTGGCTGGAGGTGGTAGATCGGTCGGCGGTAGAGGAAGAATGGCTGAAGTGAGGGTGGAGGCGCGCTAGTGACTAGTGAGGCTGAAAAAATTTCGGTTTCAAGCCAAACCTTAAAGGCTTAAACTCTAAAGTATTTTAAAATTCAATTAAAAAAAAAACAGTAGCCCAACGGGCTGACCTGCTTCAACCCGCCAGCTCGAACAGGCTAGCCCGATTAGCCCAATTTATAATCGCGTTGCGATTTTTCAACCCTAACCTCTAATTTTATCGGGTTACTCGGGGTCGGCCCACGAATTTCGGGCTGAATTGACATCTCTAGTTTTCCCATCACTCTTTGCGCAAATCGCGTGTCCTGTGGTTGTAATTTTTATGTAAATCTAAAAATAATTAAAAGCTTGTTTTTGTTGCATAATAAATTTGTATTATTTCATTTTATTTTTTATAATGTTTGAAATTAAAATGTAGCTAGTTTTAATTATATTTTTTGTTATCGCCTTATCGATACTTTATTTTGCTATGTTCTTTCTGTCCCATTTATAACATTTTAAAGAATAAAGTATACAAATTAAGAAAATATAAATAAATTAAAGGGTAAATAGCATCAAAATTCACGAATTTTTATCTGATTCTCATTTTTTTCCACAACTTTTAAATTTTAGATTCAAATACACAATATTTTGATTGATTATGATTTTCTCCCCGAATATTAATTTCGTCCAATTTAAAGCCTAGGTGGCACCCAAAATTGCCAACATGGCAACGCCATTCGACGAAGCAAACAACGTCGTTTCCAGCAAACATAAAAACGTTGTCATTTGTGACAAAAAAATGTTAGAAATTGACTGTAACTCAAAAATTAGGGTTCTTCATTCATTAGAGTAAAAATGGTAAGGTTATTCTTATGATTGCTAGGGTTCTTCTTGCACTGACATGGTTATTCTTGCGATTTTTGGTTTGCCATGGCTCAACGCTCGCGCTTATCTTTAAAATATAGAAACTTTGTGGCAATGGCAATTCCGGGTGCTACCCAACCTTTAAATTGAGCGAAAATAATATTTGTGGGAAAAACCAAAATCAATAAAAGAGTTGTATGTTTTTTTATCTAAAATGTAGAAGTTATGGGAAAAACGAGAATCATGTAAAAGTTTATGAATTTTGACGCTATTTGTCCCAAATTAAATAAGGGGAGAGATATAGAAATAGTGGAAAAATAAATGAAGATAAAATAAATAATGAAAGATATAAAGAGTAGATAAAAACTAATTTATTTATATTTTAAAAATGAGACATTATATATAATAGGACAATCTAAAAAGTAAATTAGAACATTATTAAGGAGGTAGGGAGTAATAAATTTTTTTAAATGGTTATTTTGTGTAAGATTTTGTAATAAATTGCAAATACTACATTTATTGAAAAAAATAAAATGTAAATACATATATTTAATTTTCCACTAAACCCTAAACCCTAATATCTATAATCCAAATCCATTACATATCTCTCTTTCTCCATCGTGTATCTGCAACAAAAATGGCATCCAGATGCAGCAGAATTTTCCAGCGATCTTCTGTTTCTGCCCTAAAATCGGCCATTTCGAAGCCAGCTTCTTCTTCTCTTAACAGATCAGCCACCACTCCATCCAAGAGACCCTCTCTATTTTCAAGTCCAGTCGCCTCTCCCCTTCACCGGTTCTCTCTCTCAAGGTTAACCCTAGATTCTCATACCGCTTTACTTTTTTCCTAAATGTGTTTTGTTCAGTTTTGGTTTGCAATAATGTCGAAATGATTGCGGCGGTGATAGGGCGCCGGCGGAGTTGGGAGGTGTGGCGTCGTTGCTGCCACTGCACAGTGCGGTGGCTACAGCGAGGATGACATCGTGCCTGAGCTCATCGTCTAGGAGTTGTCGGGCTCTTTCTCAGGGTACACTCTGCTGCACTTCTCCAGATCTCTAGTATGTTTCTGTTTTGGTTGCTATTTTGTTTTTTGCTTTCTTATTATGAACATTTTCTCTAGTTAATAAAAATTTTGGATGCTCATGCTTCTTTGTGTGGTCTATTGTCATAATAATCGATTTAGTTGTTGTTCTTTTCTAATTGATTGAGCTTGTGGTAGATGTTAGCCCAGAAGACTTGATTGAAATTCAACATCTTAATTCTGAAAAAAGAATAATTGAAGTAACTAAAAGTTTATTTGTTGTCCAGTTATTGCTGACCAGGGGAATGTGATGCACAGAGATTATGTGCATTACTATTACAAATTTCCCTAGACTAAGTTTTCATATCACTCAGACAAGATATCGGTGGATATTTATTCGAGCTCCTTATTTTGTACTCCCTCCGTCCACGAAATGAGTACCCATTTGTGGACGGCACGGATTTTAAGAAATATATGGAGTGTAGTGTGAATAGTTTAAGGGTCCCACTTTTTGAGAGTATTAATTAAAGGGTTGTGTGGGGTACACTTACCAAAAAGGGAAATGGGTACTCATTTCGTGGACGGACGAAAAAGGAAATATGGGTACTCATTTCGTGGACGGAGGGAGTATCTGTTTTGAAAGCTTATCAGCCTTATCTTCTGTTCTTTTTTTTTTTTTTCTTTTTTTTGTGGTTGGGTGGAAGTAGAGTTTCAATGTTCTCATTACCTTAACTGTTAAAGATTTTGCAATGTAGGCAATAATGTATTGATTTTATTATTATGTGCTCCACTCAATGCAATGCCATCCTTGTGCATACTGCGTAGGTTCTTCTGTTATTTTCATTTTATCTCATGAGCTAGATGTAGGTGAGTTTTGTGTTACCATGTCTTTTGGCATTACCTTAGAGTTTCTTCTAGAGATATAGTATTGGTTTGCCATCTAATGGGACTTGCTAGCTGATTTCTCAGCTAGATATTGCTAGAAACTTTCATTATTAATTTATGTCAACGCTGTTATTGTACCTTTACACAGTTTTGTGGCGCTGACACTTGTTGAAGTAGTGTCTGTGTTTATGCCCATTTCCGCGCCTTAAATATTTACATGTGTACAGATTTTTGCAGTTAATAATGCACATTTTAAGTAACATGGAGTGTCACTGGCATTGGCATTGTTCTTGATTCATCTCAATTGTTTTGCATTTTATCTGCTTGGAAACTGTATCTGTACGTGAGGCATAGCATATCTCAAACTTTTGTTAGTAATGTATGTTTTCAATCTACATATATTATACAAACATACACTTTATAATTAGAACTTCGGCAGCAGTCTGTGAACCGCAAAGCATTGGAACAATTGTTGGATGAATGTTTAAATGCATCTATGTATAAAAATGCGCCTTCATAATCCCAAATAAGCACTATTATGTTTATTTGATTCATGGTTCGCTGATAACACCTATACTATTCCAAAAGGTGTTTCAATAGTACCTCGCCATACATACACTACTATGTCAATGATACTAATTTACTTATTGTTACATGACATGAAATCACCAGAAAGCAAAGTTACAAGTATTCTTAGCTTTCCAGTTCTAGATTATAAAGAAATATCTTGAAGTTGTAATAGCGTCTGAAACTTGTTAGAAAATTTCTCATTTCCTGAAGCAAACTTCTACTATTCAGTCCCTGAAATACACCTTGATTTTAAGTTAGATGAGTGGCTGGATCTTTCATAGTCACGACTATTTACCTCATCCCTCATCTCTTTTACAACTTCCCTAATAATAATTGGGCCTTTTCTTTTCGCCTGGCGGTAATGATCGGCTCTCTGACTGGGATATTTGGTTCCTGCAGGCACATGAGTTTCCAAATGCTTGAAAGAAACACAAGAAATGTACAAGGTCTTCCATTACAATTCATTAAATTTCAGTCATGTATGGATGCTTGGATTAATGTACTAAAGCAACTAGTTATTAGTATTGAAGTGAAAGATGATAAATTCTTTTCTCTTACCAATCTAAGTACCTGCATGCTATGATTTTAAAAACAGAGAATAAGATGCATCCATTTTTATGTGGTAGTATAGAGCTTTTAATAATTTGTTTCTGTGATATTCTTGGTCGGATGAATTGAAAATTGAGAATAATGAGATGTGGAGAGTGGAGTTAAGATTTCTATTTGTGTGTTTGTAGTTCAATAGGTATTTGATGCTCATGAGTGTAATTATTCTTGCTCGTCTCATATTTGAGTTCAATGTGATTAGTGGATTAGATTTTTTTAGTCTTAATTCATTATATAGTTTCTCTGATGCCTGAGTAATGTGATTGATAGATTAGATTTGTATAGTTTGAATTCAGTCGTGCACCCCAATCATTAATCTTGGGAGCCATTTAGTGGCTGTAGAAAACTGCTGTCGACTTAGGCTCTTGTAATGGAGCATAGCCTAATATTGGGGCCATACATTGTTGGAATGAAGTTAAAGGTTTACTTCAGAGGAAGTCTATTTCAGAAGTTCATCTGTGAACCACTTGTGCTTTCTGAAAATGTTCACTCAATTTGCTATTTGAAAGTATACCCAACTTCCGTTCCATTGATTCATTCCGAATGTCAACAGGAACTCCTAAACTTGCTACTTAGGGCAAGCATTTTTAAGTTACAGGCTACATTTCTCAGCTCTTGAATCGGTCTTGTTAGTTACTTTCCCTGTCAATTGTGTGCTGGGTTAACAAACGTGGTAACATCAGCTCTCCTTTTTCCAGATGAAACTGATGGAACGTGAGAAATTTACCCAGAGGTGTGGCTTAGTCATCTGCTCTAGAGCCGCTTCTGAAGATACTCTCAATACTTATATATCATGTCTTGATAGTCAACTAAGTGACCATTGCTACATATTGGGCTAGTTTTTGTACGTACCTCAAATGGAGACTAACTTCTGTTCATCAATCTGATTTTTTTATATTTGACTAGCACGTTACTTGTAGTGTTTCAACAAGTGTATAAATGATACTATGTCATTCTTATTATATTTGCGAGGTGTCTCCTTGTTTTGAAGTTTTGATTACACAAGTTGGTAGTATGAAACAGTTGATCTGATACTGGTTTGTTTGTTGTTTCTTGTGTTAGAGCTTGGGCTATCAGTTCCAAGGTGAAATAGTTGCTTACAGAGTTGAGGAGTAGTCTTCGTGTGACCGGGATGAAAGCTAGGCTGGATACCTATAGTTTCATGCTTCATAATTTTCAGCTCAAATTCACAAGGCAAACACAAACTCATTACGATACGATTGTACCATAAACAAAGCAGTTTGATGCTGCTGCTTTTGGAGGTCTTCTTTTGGAACACCAGCTTTTGGTTCGATGATTATATTTGATTGCTCTTTAGGCTTAGTTGCCCATTCGTTATCTGCATTTTTGTGGATAAGGTATAGATGAATTCAAGACTTTGTTAACATAATAAATCAGGATAGGGCAAATCTATGAAACATGTTGTCATTTTGAACGAGGCAATATTGGCAGATAGCATAGACTTGATTGAATTTTGACACCAAAACTAGATTTATAGATGTTTGTTTCAACTTGCTTGAATTGGTGATATGGAGATGAGGGTGAAATATGATTTATAAAAGTGGATGCACAATGTTAAAATGTTTGCTTGTGTGCATCTTTTTACCAATTGATGGATGTACTTGTATGATGTACGCATAAAATATGGTGACATGTTTATAAAATGCTTTTTGATAAACGAAAGTGGTTTTTGACACATTTTATATATTGTTGCAATGAAGGAGTATTTTTTTCGATTTGTAGTAAAATGGGTACATCCCAATTTTTTCCGACAACTGAAAAATGACGTAGCATGAATTATTTGCATCTTTATATAAAATTTGATGTGTTGTCATATATTTATTCATGGAATGACGTCATATGAATATTCAAGTCGTATTCACGTAGTCAAAATGCATTAAATGTGCCTGTTTTGTTATAAATTAAAAAAATTGTATTACTATTACAACAATTTATAAAACATGTTAAAAATTAAAATTTAATTGTGTAGTAAGTAACCCTATTTTTAATAGCTAAAGTACTATTGTGAATACGTGTGCATCATTCAAATGTGCCTTCAAGTTTCTTTTGTACAAGTTAGGTTATATACAAGGAGTCTCAACAGATGATTGTGTACACCATTTCAGCCGACTTAATAAGCATCTTATAATTTATTTTTTCGTGTGTTGACACATTTGAAATATTGCGCGTCAATGAGTAAGAAGCGACTGCTAGTGATGTTGGTGTTGCTATATTCAACATAATTATGATTTTACTATTGAATAATCTAGTGTGATTTGAGGAGCATTGAGCAAATAAAGATTTTACACTTATTTGGTCAAGCATGATCTAAATGATTCTTGAAACTTAATAATATTTGTGGGTATCCCGAAGCAATCTCGTCTATTAATCATATACTAATAGGGTGTGTTTACTTTGGTAGTAAAATTTTCATTAGAAAATGATGGATAAGAAAATGTGAGATAATATTATTTTTTTCTCCTTTTTTTTTTATCATGTGTTTACTTTGTTAGAAATAGATGGATAAACAAATTGAAATGTTGGAAAATATTTTCACACCCTCCCAATAGGATAATATTATCCAACATTTGTGAGAAAAAGAGTGAAAAATGGGCTACTGGAATAAATTTTTCAGTCTAATCGAAGAAAATTATCCATCATAGAAAACATGTGAAAATGATGAAAAATATACTTTTTCTAACCTTTTCTATCAAAGTAAACACACCCATATAAGTATAGGACTAAAGAGATCGTCATCACTTTATACGTGAATAGACCCATCAGTAACCAAATATGCCCAATGCAATCAAATGACATTAGATCAATCACGGATGCATAGCATAGAAATTACATGCAATAGGATCAAACATATGTCTATTTCAACTGCTCCACTTTATTCCTTAATGAAATCAGTTATAACCAAAATGAGAGTGCAATCAAATACTTTATGTCTGTACAGAAAATACGTCCAAAATAAATTATAGAACAGTAACATATTACAGACTCCCATTAAACTGAAGTATCCTCGAACGATAACACACCCATGTGAGCAATGTGCCCGTGAAAGATCTTTGTAGGGACGTCAATCGGGCCAACTCATTGAGTGTTAGGGCGTTTGGTTTGGTGGATGAGATAAATAAGATCGATAGGATTGGATTAAATAATTCACTCAACTTTAAGGTGATAAATAATCACTCAATTGGTCGATTAGATGTAGACCTAATTATCAATCACAGGTCCAATCATTCAAACCAAACACTCAATTATGGTGGATTATTTTATCAATCATACCTTATAACTCAAACCAAACACCTCCTTAGTGACTGAATCCGCAATCATTGAGTCTGTTCCTATATGCTCTATAGCGAGATCAGTTTATGTTGAGCACAAAAATCTCAACTAGAAGAAACGCAAAATGAAGTCCCACAATCCATTACCATTTCCAACAAGGGATGAATCAGAGTAAGTAGCTAAAATTCAGAGCTGGTGAATGTAATCAAAATTCATTCAAACAAGAACATGAAACGAAATTATGAGGCATCACTATAGAGAAAGAGTAAGTGCATACAAGGAGATGAAAGCAAAGAGTTGTTACTCATCTACTCTACACTACCATTTGCATCAACATTTGCCATCAGCATCAAGCTTTTGCTTATTTTGTTCATAAACGAAAATGTTGCAACTACTACACTACGCCATAGTCTCTCTTGTTCACCTGTTAGCATCATCAAAACTCAGCTCAAGACTCCAACACTAATCCCCAAGACGACAGCGTTTCAATGGCTTCGAGCAACATATGCAGCAAGAGACACCGCCACAGCGAAGATCGTGGTGGCCGAGGACAACAAAGTCCAAAAGCTCTTCTTCTTCTGCTCGTCCACCACACAGCTCCGCAGCACCTCCAACTGCCTCTTCATGTCCTCCACTTTCGCAGCTCGGCTCTTGAAAGCACTCTTTATCATCTCCATTTCCTTCGCGTGCACCTTCAGCACCCCGCCATCAACATGCACGTTGTCATCATCACACTCTTCTTTGGAGCAGAATGACGATGTGCGCTTCAACATATTCAGCGCTAGCTCCGAGTTGGCCTCTGCTATCTCCGCCTTACTCTTCATCGAATCAAATTCAGCCTGCAATTTAACCAAGGTTTCACGCAGAGAAGCAATCTCCTCCCTCAGCATTCCACGCTGGCTTTCTAACTCCACTTTCTCACTCAAGATTGCAGCCTTCTCCGCCTTCTCCTCCCCACTAGCCCTGTGGCTTGCCTCGATACTCTTCTCTAATTCCTCAATCTTCGCCTTCAATTTCAGAGCATTCTGCTTCTCCGCATCGAGGCAACGTTCCACTCCATCCCTTTCAACATAAACCTTCTCAAGCTTACTCTTACATTCCCCAACTTGAGATTCTAAGCTCCTAATTTTGTCTACATAATCCACAATCGACCCCTCCAACAAGACAACAGCAGCCTTGAGTTTATTTACATGGCTTCCCAACTCTCCAACTTGGTCCTCCACTCTACGTTTCTCCTCCAATAGCACAATCTTCTCATTAGCTAAGCCTTGTATTTCAAGATTCCGCTCAGCTAAATTCTTCCGCACATCATTCAATTCCTTCTCAATCACACCTTTCTCATCAACCAACCTCTTAATCATATCCTCATTCAACTTCATCTCTCCAACCAATCGAACAATATCCATCTCCCGCAGACTAAGCTTCTCCTCGTCCTCAACGTGCTTTTGATCCAACTCGGCCACAATTTTCTGCAACTTCGCCTCCTCCTTCTGCAAGCTGGCCACCATCTCATTCAGTCCACTCACAACATTCTCCAACTCTTGCCTTTTACCAATCTCCCCATTCTTCTCCTTCTCAACCCCTTCTTTTTCCCTAACTATCACACTTATTTCTTCCTTCATCTTCTCTATCAGCTTATTCGACTCCATCAAACCCCTCGCCGACAAATCTTTCTCTCCCATCAGCAACTTGATCCGCGCCTCCATGTCTTCCTTCTCACGCACAACAGCATTGTAGGCAGTTCGTGACTCTTCAATCTCCCTCTCGATTTCCCTCATTTTATGCCCCAATTCAGTCAGATTTGCCCTCAACCCTGCACCCTCCTCAATTTGCTGATTCAGCTTACCTTCAAAAACATCCCTCTCCACACGAACCCGCCTCGAAGCCTCTCTCTCAACACCCAATTTACCTTCACTCTCACTCAACGCTCCATTCAGCCTCACAATCTCACTCTCTCTCCCCTCAACCTCTCTCTCCTTCTCCCTAATTTCCGTCTCCAAATCCTTCATTTTCCAATCGAACTCCTCCCCTTTCACACCGACCTGAACAGCTACAAAAACATCCACAACCCTCCTCTCAACTTCCAGTTCCGCAGCCCGCTCAGCAAGCCGAGCCAACTCGGACCCCAAAGCCTCCTTCTCCGATTTCGACCGAGTCAGCTCCAACTCCAATGAGCCCTTGGACTGGAGAAGGGAGTCCACCTGCTGGCGGCGCTCCACCGCATCCTTGAGCAGCATCTGATTCAGCGATTTGAGGCTCTCGATCTTCTCCGAGTCGACGGAAGACGGCGGCGAGTCCATGGACTGCGATTTCACCGTATCCTCGTGTTTCTCGTGGTGAGCATTGGATACTTTCTTCTTCGCCATCTCTTCTCCCCTGATATTGGTGGTAGAGAAAGGGATTGGAGATGAAGGGTTGAGGGTTTTCTGAGGTTTTAATTTTGTTTTTTATTCGTTACCGAAAATGTGAAGTATAATCTCAAAATCTGGAGGTGGAGAGATAATATAGGGATAGAAGGTAGTGGAAGTGGTAGGGTTTCCTTGCGAATCGAATTCAAATTTTGGAGGGCTCGAGATACGAGGGGCTTTACATTTATTTTTATTTATAAATTTTTGAGCTAACTGCCTTTTTAATTTCCCAACTTATAAATTTCTTCGTTTATTGTCTTTAGAGGCGGTTTGTATCTAACGTGGTCTAAATTGTCGCAACAAAAAAATAATCCCTTCCTCCCCTTATAAATGACTTGCATTTCATTTTAAGACAGCCCCATCTATTTTCACAAATAAAAGAATTTAACTTAAAAAAAAATATAGACACTATCACTTTTAACCAATTTACACTTTGTCTTTAATTCTCGTGTCAGAAAATTTTTAAGCCACTTATAATATGACTTTTAACCAATTTATACATTCTTCTTAATTCTTATGCTGAAAATTTTTGAATCAATTATAATAGGACGGAGAGTGATGAGGAGTAATATGTGTAGAGTAGAGAAAGAATACAAATCAGAGGAACCAGCCCCACCAGTGGGACGAATATGACAGGAGAATTATTCTCACCAGAGGGATTCCATTCACCAGAGACGTCTCGACCACTAGAAGAATGGCTCTTGCCAGAGGAATTATGCTCGCCAGAGAAGTCAGTATCGCCAGAGAAGTCATCTTCGCCAGAGAAGTCACCCTCGCCAGAGAAGTCACCCTCGCCAGAGAAATCAACTGCCAAGAGGTCATTTCATCATGTATAATCGCCGTAACGTGGGAGATTTCCCGGGTAATATGAATTCCGAATACCTGAGCCAGTCAAACAGCCTTGTATCATTTACTATTTTTACCATTCAAATTACTCTGTAATGGTCCTCCGCATAGTGTATCGATTTCACGCTATCATTCACTTTTCAATCAAAACAGTATTTCTCTTCTAAAAATCTTTCCATCGTCTCTTCATCACAGTCACACTAGGTTATATTATACGGTTTCTCCTTAAGTTTAGTGTTGATTCGTTAAACACAGATGGAATAATAAGTGTCACAATAGATCACGCATTCAATTCCACCAATATTTTTCGCCAATGCAAATGCAAAATTTTGTAAACTTAGGTTGTGGGTGTACTGTCTTATAAATGATGTTGAAATTTTAAAAAAAAAGTGATGCATAGTTTGCCATATTTTCAACAATAATCCATTTTATTCCACAGTATAAAAGAAAAGAAAAATGGCATTCAAATTTAGGATAACACAAAACAATCAGTATGGTCCATGCAAGTTAACATAATCATTGCATAATTAAAATGCATTTTTAGCTATTTGAGACACATAATCCTAATCCAATATTAGGGTAAAAACTTTCATCATTGTCATATTACGAGAAAAAGATGGGCATATTTACTTAGGGTTTTGTTTCCATGTTGGAACGATTACAAAAGAAAGAAGAGAAACAGAGCTGCTTAGGTTCTCTTACGCTTGAGTGTCTTCAACTGTTTGAAAATGTAACTGATGACTTCCTTGAGGGTGGCCTTCCTATTTTCCTTGAAATTCCACAGCTCCGGAACCACATAAGATCCACTTGCATTGTATTCTTGGATTTCCTTCACTGCAGTGCCAACGGCATCATACACTTCGTCTCCCCATTCTTCTTTAAGTTGTACTAGCAATTCGTCGTCCTCCTTCAGCACGTACTGCAACGACAACCAGCATATATTATGGATGAAGTTTTGCAAGAAAGTAAGGGAGCTTTAAAACTCATAACGTATTGCAACGAGAGCATATGCCATAATGGGTGCATTCCACATTTGCTATGTATATGGAATAAAACGTCAACTATGATAGGCAGACAGAGGAAAGTCATTTCGAGCTACCTGATCGTCAACGATCCGGAGTGGGTGCCATTCAGGATTTTTCAGCTTCTCTTGCCATAAGGAGCAGAGTTCGGCGGCCTTAATATCTGCTTCTTCAGGTGAGTATCTTTGCTTACATGCATTCTCGAAGACTTTCTCATCAAGTTCACCCATTCTTTTTATCCCAATATTGACACGGCTACTGCTCAGAATTTCAGTCAAACCCTGAAAATCAATAAATGAAAAATACGTTACTTAATCAAAATACAAAGCCAGCTCCATCAAATAAAGCCGAATCATAAAAACTATGCTGCATGCTCAAGAAACGGGTGCTCCAGCGCGTGTGTGCACACACATGCGTGCTCAAAAATAGAATATTATGTCTATTATAGTGCAGATATCCATGAATTTATCAAATTCAAATTTCACATGGTTCAAGAGGATAAGAACCATGGCCCAACTAAAATCTGTTTTTGCATAATAGAGTGTATGATACCTGACTCATAAGCTTACTCGACACACTGAGATGAATTACCAGTAAAGACGACTAGCTCTATTCCTAAAGACAGAGTGCTCCTCATCGGCTACAAAATTGATGCACTAACTTTATTTATTTAGATGGTAGTATACAATACTCTTGGGGTGTGTTTACTTTTTATCCCTCTAAATGGAGGGATAACAAAAATTTATGCCTTTAAATGTTTGTTTTCTTATCCCAGATTTTACATAAACACCATTTTTCCTTTTTTATTTTCACTTCAAGGAGGGATAATATTATCACACCAAAATGGAGGGATAATATTATCCCTTCTTGAAGTGAAAATAAAGAAGGAAAATGGTGTTTGTGTAAAATGTGGGATAAGAAAGCAAACATTTAAAGGCATAAATTTTTGTTATCCCTCCATTTAGAGGGATAAAAAGCAAACACAGCGTTGGAGTTTAAACTTCAAGTTTCCAATGTATAGTTTTCTATTCAAACTTCTTTGCCATTTACCAACCATTTATGTATTTTTTGGTTGAACACCAGCATAGCTTTAATAAGCACCAAAGTTCTATGCATGAATACACAACAAGCTTTTCATGATTGCATTAGATGAAACTTCTTCCCTTCTGAATAATTATAATCTTATCAACATGGTGCAGCACATTACTGTTGGAAAATGATACTGTTAGACATCAAAATCTCATACCTCAATTAGTACTTTGCGAGCCTCTTGCAGCTCATCATTGCTTTGTCGCTCTTTAGTTAGTAGTTGCTGGTTTAAATCTTCCAGACCCTCCAAATTCTCTTTCTTCTCCTGTAGGCGCTCATTCATCTCATTTATCTTTTGCTGGACAGCTGCGTCGTCATCACCTCCCATATGCTTCATCACGTCCAACTTTCCTTTAAGTTCTTGGATTTCCATTTCCAGTTTTTGCTTTTCATCTAAATTCCTCTCTAGCTCAAGAACCTTTTTTAGAGCCTCTTCTTTCTCTCTCTGCACATTACAATAGATGTCATGTTATATGAGAATCAAAAGAAACTGCTGACTGGATAATACGAGTTTACACTATAGTGTTTTCATGTGCTTGTTATACAAGGAGGAAAAAGATAAGGGGACATACTTGTTGTTCTGCAACCAGCCTCAGCACATTTTCATCAGCTTTCTTTTGCTCCTCAGAAGCCAATTGAAGAGAACTGTTTCTCATATCATTCTGACAAAATATATGAAAGCAGTTCATATTACCATCAATTTAGTTTCACTATTAACACTATAATCAAAGATGAAAGCTACTATTCCCTCTCAAAAGAAAAAGATGAGTATGCACAAGATTAGGAGAAAGGTAAATGCATTTGATTTATAGAGTTTGTCGGCTGTGCGGTACCCAAAGAAAGGAACACCGGATAAGCAGCAAAGACCAAAAAAAGCTGTAATTAAATTCAATATAACATGAAGGACATAAAAACTAGAGCAAAAAACAAAATAATAGTCCAGCTTGCATAGTAATTTAAAATATGCCAAAATAATCAATTCTAGTAGCATTACAACACATTTTTTTTCAAAGTAATCAATATCTGACAACATTTAGCTTTGGCAAATGCATGGAAGCTCATGCAGATACATAAGTAATAAAGTGTAGTCCAGACAGAAGTGTAACTTCATCTTTCATGTGCATTCATAAAGACTCGTATGCAATACCTTTTGCTTCTCTTCTTCAAGTTTTTGTCTCTCACGTTCAGTTAATGCCTCACGGTTTTTGAGTTCTTTGCTCCAAGAATCAAGCCTTTTCTTTTTGTTCTCCAACTCTATGTTTAACATCTCTTGCTCATCCAAAACTTTCTTAATGTGCTCACGAGCAAGGCGTTGCAATTTTCTAGTTTCTGATAAGGAACAGGATTCAACAAAACCAAGCAGTCTCAAAGAGTTTCAGGACAATAGGTTAGGTTTAGCAAAATGACTAGCCAATTTAACATAAATTATCACTTTGATTATCTATACACAACCAAGATAAGTTGTGAAGTCATGTTAAGGAGTTGAAAAACACAGCAAGGTTTAGATAATTATAATTATTTTTGGAGCAATGACATCTAAGAGCACAAGACTACAGCAAGCTCGCAAAATTAATTGATGAGAGACATACATACTGACACTCATTTTGCAACAACAACCTAACAGGAGCATGTGGGAAGATGAGAGTATCCAATAAACATACCTTCAAAGAAGGCACGATTGAGTTCAGCTTTCTCTTCAAGCATCCTACTCAGTGACAATGTCCTCTCATTGTACTTGATTTGCAATTGATCTAGGTTTTCATTCTTTAAATCGATTTCACAGACCAAATTGTCAACAATTTTGTTCCTATCACTGGTTGCTTCTTGCACGAGGTCAGCAATTGTCTTCAGCTCTCCGTTCCTGCGAAGATATTCTCCCACAAGTCCTGTTGAAGAGTAATCATCTTCACGAGCAAACCAGCCATATAGATTAGGCCCTGGAGAAGTTCTTTGTTTGTCCCATTCCTTCTTGCTTTGACCATCTGCTTCAAATGACTTCTCAAACTCCATTGCATTCTTGAACCCAAACCAATCATTATCAAATCTCAGAACAGCTTGTGCATTCTGCTGATGGTCGTCCCGGAACATCTCAATATTTATAGGCTTGTATCTGGAGAATTTCTTCAGCAAGTAACCGCAGTGATCAGCACAGTCACCACTCTTCGACTCATCTTGTATATTAGCAACTATTCCCACCCAAGGCCAACAATAAAGCTCACTCTCACCAGGTTTAGAAGCAGGTAAAGGGACTGATTGTTGAGGCAGAGGCTCAGCCTCATTAGCCAGGTCATTTTCTAAGAAAGTAGCTAGCGCTAGATGGTTAGCTTTCTGCTTTGCGCTTCGGCTGGCTGCGCCCTTAGCTACTCCAATTGCATGCTGAAAAAGATGATTATATTGATAATCTTGTTTCTTCTTACCAGCACAAAAAGGGCATCTAAAAGAACCATTTGGGCCCTTTACTTTGTAAGTACCCGCCTTAAGTAGTTCGTAAGGTTTCTCTTTGTATTCATTTATTTCTGAGTCACTGATGTCTGACTCTTCATCTGAGCTGCTTCCCATCTGACTGCCATCATTTAACAAACAATAAATAATAGACAAGGGGAAATCATAACGAAGTGCGAAGAAGTGAATCAGATCATACAAGATCAGTAAATACTAAAAAGTGGTCGATGACAACATTAATTCTCAACATACAGAGGAAAAAAGTCAGCAGGCAGGCATGCTTGCATATTCAAGTTACATATGTGTAGAGAACATTTGAAAGAAAATTAATTGATGAGATGGCTTTTGATAAAAAGGAAATAGAATCATTTCTAAGATAGCATAGCCAACAGGCAATGCTGAAGCGGATTTAGAGGATAAACCTACGTGCAGGATTCAAATAATTACTCCCTCCGTCCATGAAAAAGAGTCCCATTTGGGACTCGGCACGGGTTTTAAGAAAGTTGTTAAATTAGGTGTAAGTGGAGTAAAAGTAAATTTATAGGGGTAGTGTTAATGACAATTTTACTTGCTTAATCCTTTATTAATGGGTAAAGCAATTCAGCAAATTCCAAACAAATGAAGGCATTATTGAGCAATCAAATGCAAACAAATTTAGGATATTAATTAAGAAATCGATTGAGTAAACAAATTCAACAAATGGGTTAAGAAATCGATTCAGCAATTTCAACAAATTCAGCAAATGGGTAAAGAAATCGATTGAGCAAATTCAACAAACTGCATACAAATTTTGGCATTCAACGAATCGATTGAGAAAATTCAACAAATTTAGGGCATTAATGGGTAAAGAAATTCAATAAATTCCAGCAACAAATCTAGAAAATTCCAAACCAAATTGAGGATATTCTCATGCCGCATCACTCCATCCACCGCTACCAAGCTCCTCACCAGTGCGAGAAGCGCCAGCTTCGCCTTGAAGCTACTCACGCAGGCAGAGCGGACGGAGGAGTTGGCGTTGCAGACGACGGCGAGAGGTAGGGCGAGAGCGAGTTCCCGTGGTTCTCCGAGAGGATCGAGACCAGCTGGAAGCGGCGATTTGAGGGAACGCCTTATGGTTTCAGGCTCAGAGGGGGGCGGCGATTTGGGTTTCGGGCTGAGATGGAGGCGGAGATTTGAGGGAGGCGGCGCTTAGGGTGAAGAAGAAGAAGAAGCAAGGCGGCGATATGGCAACAGATCCATCGGAGATTTCACTCAAATACCATAGAAATGGTAGAAATGGTTTTCACCCAGTGATTCTTCGTCGCAAATATGTGTAGAAGGCTCTGGGGTTTCACCCACAAAAGGGAGAAATGGTTTTAATTGACTGAATTATGGGTTTAATTAAGGAATAGATTAGGATTTAATTTGGGTGTTTAACATTTACTAGTATTTGCGCACGGCGGAAATAATTTTGTATATATGTTATAAATATTAAATTAATTATAATAGTTATAAATATTTAAGTAAATATAAATATATATACTACTTGTTTATAAATAAAATATTTATATATGATAAAATGTGTAGTTTTCCCAATAGTTATGAAGTTTACC
The DNA here is from genome assembly GCF_028751815.1 of Salvia miltiorrhiza. Classification (NCBI taxonomy): domain Eukaryota; kingdom Viridiplantae; phylum Streptophyta; class Magnoliopsida; order Lamiales; family Lamiaceae; genus Salvia; species Salvia miltiorrhiza. The sequence goes on from NW_026651539.1 coordinate 555,673, forward strand.
ATATTTTATATTTTGTGGAGTATTTTCATATAAATATTAATGCATAACAAAAATTAAAAAAAAAATACTACTCCCTCCGTCCCATTGTTGTTGGCCACATTTCGTTTTTGGTCTGTCCCATTATTGTTGGTCACTTTCTTAAAATGGAAACATTTAATTTAATTAGGGCCACTAATTAAGTTACTAAGTAAACCTTAATTTGATTAAAATTTGGAATTAAATCTAAATCATCTTTAAAATAAACACACACTCAACAGCCCATTCTCCCTTCTCTCTTCTTCTCCGATGGGACGCCACCCCCATGGCCGCCGCTGCCGACTCTCGCCCCTTCCGCCTCTCGCCCCTCCGGCCGGACACCACCTTTCTATTTTCTCCATCTATCTACGCCGCTTCACCTTCACCGCATGATTTTGGGGGCTAGGGCTCCGGTTATTGATAACCCAGAACCAGCCCCCACCGATTCCGGAAGAGAGCCCCAATTCTGGAGGGCTAGCCGTGCGAATCGCACATCTCGAGCAGCGCAGGTCGAGGTGCGACTCCGGCGTCAGGGCAACCGCCTTCTCCCCTTCTCTCTTTTTCTCTGGTTTGGGTTCCTTAAGTTTGGATAACACAATGCGGTCGAGGTGCGACTCCGGCGTCAGGGCGGCGGACCGGAAGAGATCGAGGATAGGTTGTGGTGTTCGAAGCTCACCTGTGCACCGATTTCCTGGGCAAGATTCTGGTTTGGGCAAGATCTGGGTATGCGATTTGGGGTCTAGTTTGGAGGAGAAATAGAGTTTTTCAATTGATGTTACGCATGTGCCTTTAGATTGATTAACATGAAAGATGATTAATTTTTAGATGTTTTTGGCATTGTCGTGTTTTCGATTTTGTTCACACACTATTTTGGGCCTGATTTGGAGGAGAAATAGAGGTGCGATTCAGGCGGGTAAAGGCGGTGTCTGGTTTTGGGGTCGTCGATGTCGCCGGCGGCGGCGCCGGAGAAGAAGGTGAGAAGAAGAAGAAGAAGAAGTACCAGATTTTCAATTTTTTTTTCCCTTAATTAATTCATTAATTTTGGTGGGCCACACTCAATTAAAACATAACACTCAATTTCTTAATCTCCGTGCCGAAAAGAATGTGGCCAACAATATTGGGACGGAGGGAGTATTATATAAATATTGCATCTGAATTTTATAAATTCTGAAAGACTTCTTTGTATACAACATTGGTAGTAGTCGTACCGTCACCACTATCCTCATCAGAAATGAAGATTTTCAAACCACTACGACTACGAACTCTCGAAATAGCAACGTACAACTAACCATGTGTAAAAACAGGTTTTGGCAAAAATAAGCCAACATGAGAAAGATATTAGCCTTGACTTTTGTTGATAGTCATTGCGTATGAAACAATAAGAGGAAATTGACGCCACTGGAACTTAAAAGGCAATCTTGGATCTGCCGGAGTGAGCGTCATTCTTGGAATCAATACTCTTTCTTCTACATTATCTCTTGTCAAGATCTTTGCTTCCAAAACATGATTACCAAGTCTTGTTATCATTAATCGAGCGCCATTACACAATCCATTTAATTAAAATATAAACAATGTAGGTCATAATACAAATAAGAATAGTCAAAATAATTTAGACTATATAATATGTAGGTTATAATAGAAAATTCAGGCCAGAATATACTTCTAATTAAATATAAACAATGCAGGTCAGAATATAAACAATGGAGGTCATAATACAGATAAGAATAATCAGAATAATTTAAACTATAACATGTAGTTTATAATAGAAAATTCTGGTCAAAATATAATGTTTGAAATGTAGGTTGGAATACAATATTGAGCTACAATACAAGTCATATTACAGCATGACAGAATTCTTACCTTTGTATGAAGTTGCTTTGCAGAATTGTATCATTACAACAATAGGATTTTCTTGTTCATGTTGTAGAAATTCTGAAAGTTTGTTGGCATAATCATCCCATAGTGTGCATGATATTGTTTCACCCTCATATTTACATGAAAATAAAAATAGAAAATTATATGAATTCAAATATATATATATATAAACAAAATTTGTAATTTTACTCTAGATCTTCCAAGGTGAAATCAATGAGCTTTGAATATCTTCCATCGCATTATTTGGTTTCTAGTGGATAGTATGAAACAATCACTCCAATGACATCTGTAATTGATTTGTTGGTATTAGTATTAGTAATTTATATAAATAAGATAGATATTATTTGAATCAATATTGAACTTACCAAACAAAACTTCATCAGCCACGTTTTGATTTGCTTTTATCTCTGCAGATGCTTTAAAATTTGTAATGGATGAAGGAAACTCTTGGTCGTCCAACTCACAGATTCGAGTTTGCTTGAAAAAAAGCAATTTAAGATCTGAATTTGTTGTCTTGATTCTGCTTGTATTGTTTGCCACAATGTATTTCATAATAGCAAATACTTTCCCCACTTCAAGAGTGTTCTTGAATTTCTCAATGTTTTGATATTGAATTGTAGCATGCACTTTATTTTCCCGCAAAATATGAGAGAATTAGTATAGTTGTTTATGAAAATATAAATCTTAAACTAACTATACCTTTTTGTCATGGAAAATGCATTATGTCCGCTATTTTATTTAACACGCCGCAATTGTACGGGTGCAATTGTGTACAGTAGCAAGCAAGGTCGTATTCCACAGAGACTGATTTAATCAATTCGTATCCTAAATTATTCTACTCTATCTGGACAAACGAAATTAAGAGTTTTGTTTTAAAACTATATAAATAAATAATAGGAAATAAAATAAATCAAGCTGCGAAGCAGAGAAACATATACGAGAAGATTTCCAAGGCAAAGGTTTCAACAGATTCTCCTAACTAACATGTTCAATTCAATTAATAAGATGATTCCCAAGGCAATCTCTAGGCTAGTCCATACCCACTCCCGTGGCATACAAACCGTTGATTACATGCAAGGCTACCATCCCTGGATCGCACTTCTAACACGTAACTCCTAAAAGTTCCTAGGATTAACGCCCTCACAATTATCAATTCCCTTTAGAATTAAAATAAATATGTTCTATGTTCTTAGTTCAGGTAATAATTATCATCTCCCGATCTCAAATTAAAACCTATGATTATGCTAAATTGGTGGCCAATCAATAAAGCAAACAATAATAACAAGAACATAAAAAGGAATAACAATCTCAATTAATCGAATCAAACAGTCAGAAATTCAAATCATGTCTACTCCTTAAACCCTGGGAAAAAGAGATTCTAGCCACACATAGACATATGACTAAAAATCAATATCTCAATAAAACTGTAAAACATTCAACAATAAAACCGTAGTCAAATTGAGAATCTTCAGTTCTTGCTCCAATGGTGTTCTCCGTCTTCTCAAAGCTCTCCAAAAGATGTAAAATATGATAAAAGATGATTGGGGAATAAGTTATTGGATGGTATTTATATGCCCTAGGTCTTCAAGCTCCAAAAATACTCCAAAATCGCGCTTTAAGTGAAAAATCTGGAAACTGGGCGAGAAAATGGCGTCTCGCGCGGCCGGGTCGCGCGGCCGCGCCGAGACCGCATGACCTCGCGCGGCCTGCTAGCGCGCACGCGCGCGCTGTCCAGAGTTTCTGCCTTCGTCGCGCGGCCGCGCGCCTGGACCGCGCGACCTCGCTCGGCCTTGTGCAGTGATTTTGTTTTGGCTCGTTCTCCCTCGTTCGAACTCCGATTTACGAACCATTTGCGCTCACGAACTCCTCTCGAGATGAACTATAACTTGTATTTCAGCCAAATCTTCCAAATTCTGCTTCTTTATTTCTAAAAATACGTTCAAACACAAGCAAGAGACAAGTTCTTGACCAAAAACCAATATAAGCTCAAAATAAACCATCAAACACACAAAAACCTTATAACTAACCATCAAATATGACATACCAAGAGGTAAAAATGCATGTTCATCACATACCAGTGTGTTGTTGCTGAAGTGAGTTGATTCATAACAACGTATGAGGCGAAGCTGGATCGTGAATTTGCTCAATCCTTCTTCAAGATCTTGAATGAATTGAAAAGCTGGAGCCATTTGCAGAAAAGAGAGGCAAAACCGAAAAGGCAGAAAGGAAAAGGCGTGTGTTTTAGTGTTGGAGTGAGATTATTATAATAAGTATTGTGGTGATTGAGAATCGTGTGAGAGTGGGGGTTAGTGGATGGTGGGGAATATTTTTATTTAAATTTGTTTTAAAACAACATATTATAATCACAACATTTTATAATTTATTTGTTTAGTCGTAGTTTATTTATTTAGTGGATAAAACGTGGATTGTATAATTATATTTGAATAGTGTTTTCTAATTAATTAATATATTTTGTTGAATTAGTGTGAACGTGTGAAATGAATTAGTGGGTGTTAATAATTTCTTTTTAACCTTCATATTAAAAGTATTATCAAAATTGCCAGTCAAATTAATTTGAAATTGATTTGAAATCAATTTCTAATTGAAAACTGCTGTTTTAATATAGTATAGATTGTCATGGGTGAATGAATGGCAAATCAAGTAAATAGATAAGTCAACAAAGGGTAAAATTGTATAAAAAGTGAAACATGACTCTTTTTCATGGACAAAAAAAAGAGGAGAATCGGGACACTTTTTCGTGGACGGAAGGAGTATTAATTAAGCACAATAATCATGAGTATAGATAGAGAAACAGGCCTAGTATTGCTGAGATGATTCAACAGAGCAATTGAGACGTTAGATAAATCCTAAAATCAAAATCCCCATATGTGTATTTATGGAGACATGGAATAAAAAGAAATAAAATAAAGGTATCATTGCTATGTGTGCAAAGCATGATTCAAAAAATCCCCACTCGTGTAGACTAGTCCCAGTACTGCATCATTTTGAAACAACCATTTTAAAACCAAAGGTTTTTAGTGGATTGTGCTCTCAAGTGCAAAATGTTTCGGAGGATAGCGAATTAAATATGGTATCAATTGGTTCTCATATTCATAACAAAGGCAACATAGAGAATCAAACATGACTCAAGTTTTTAAAAACAAAACGGCCTTAAAAATTTTTGAGACCTCCAACACGAGATTAGAACTGGCAGCCCATACAACCAACTGAGGAAGAGATATCTCAAATACACTAGACACATCAAATACAAGCAGCAACATTACTCCATATAAATTAAATACAAATTTGAGGAATTCATATAAATGCCATTTTTTTCAAGGGATCTTGACATATTTTCTGAACTAAGTACATTCTTCACCGGTTATTACTTCCCACTTATTTTGGGTTGCCATAAAGAAAGCATGCATAAAGAAAATCAGAAATGAACACATGAGAACAAAAAATTGCCATTGCCAACAGTCACAACCTACCATAGTACCATGGTAATAAATTATGGCTTGGAAAAGAAAGAACATATAAAAAGAAAGGTTGTTCAAAATTAAGAACAAACTGGAGAAAATTGATTTACATCATAGTTCATCCATGTAGACACAAACCATGACAAACGCAGATTACAAAATAAGATCACAAAATTGAAAGGCAGTTAACAAATTTGTAGGAAAGGCAAGTACAAGCCAACAACAGTCACTATATATGAGTGAGCCGAGTAGGAGTACAATCAGATGAGCTAGCAGTACAACAAGGTCAAGCTTAGAGAAAACTTGGAATAGCTACCCAAAATTCAAGTTGGCAAATGCAAACTCGGGATACAGGTGTTGATGAAAGAGGGGTGGAAGTGGAACGTAGGGTTCCAACAACTTAGCGAATTCGCCGGTAGAGAATGAAGGTGGCGAATGACAAGTTGACAGACAACACTTACTCTGCAGCTTATGCGTGAGTAGGCGCATGCTTGCGTATTGCAGTTGCAGGGGACTAACTTTATTGATTACATCACTCACCGTTTGATTAAACTAAAGAATTTTTAATCGAATCTACTCAAATAAGTCTACTGAAGTGAAATAAACTTTTTTTTTCTGAGCAAAGTGAAGTGAAAACACGAACACTTTTGAAGCTGACTTTAGTGTTTCTTGGATAAATGTAGATATAATGTCTTGGCTACGATATTTGTTATAAGGAATTCAATTCAATAAATCATAATTAAAAAAAATATTTTTTAAATTCTAAGTAGAATGAAAATTTTAGAATATTTGCAATTACCATACACAAAAATTTAGGTACAATTCGATATACCGTGCAAACCGGGTTGACCCGCATCCAAAATAGTGTAAATAGTGTCATTTACACGGTTCGGATCAGAATGCGAGTTCGGATCAGAGTGTAGATTAGGATTTGAGTGCGGGTGCAACCTAATTGTACGATACATCCGATTGTACCCAATACCATCTCTTAAAAGAATTTAAACTTTTCATTTTTGTTATTGTGAATTTGAAATGAATCGATGAATAAATTTTGATATATTGCATAATACTATTCAAGTAATGATATTTTAAGATTCTTAAATTATTGTTGTTTATCATATTTCTTCAAAGATTTATTTCAAATATTGAAACATGAATATGCTACTGTGCACCAATTGTTTGACAAAATGCATAATTCATGATTATCAATAGAATATTTGTATAATGAAATTTTTAATAGATTGTAATATAAGTACAATATAATTTCGGTTATTTTCTTGACATCTTTTTGTCACAGACGATCATGAGGCATTTCTAATTAGGGATGTAAATTAGTCAAATGTGCACTGTGTGCAGGCCCTTGATAGCAGAAGATGAGACTGTGCTTTTTGATGGGAAAATAGTCATTTTCCCATTTACAGAATATGTACCAGCCAAGAGAAATAGCAAAAACAAGGAGGCAGGTACTTTGGAGCAAAAGCCCATTCAATCAATCACCAAGGAAGTAATTAAGGACTGCATTATTAATAAGGTACTCCCTCCGTCCGCCAAGATTATGTCAAAATTACTATATCGGGCGTCCGCCAAGATTATGTCACTTTCCTTTTATGGCAATGGTCCCACCATTCTTTTTAATATTTTATCCTTACTAACACTCTTTATTTACAAAAAACAACTCAAAATTCAATCTCAACCACTCATCTCATAAAGTGGTGGAACCCTTTCTCCTCTACATCAAAATCATCACCAATTTTATTAAATCCCGTGCCCAAGCAAATTGCCATAATCTTGGCGGACGGAGGGAGTAGTACTTTTACATGAAATATGTCATGTATGTCACTCAACGATGATATGTATTCAATTAACATGTGTTTTAGATAGGATGTTCATTACTTCATTTAACAAACAATAAATAATAGACAAGGGGAAATCTTAACGAAGCGCGAAGAAGTGAATCAGATCATACAAGATCAGTAAATACTAAAAAGTGGTCTATGACAACATTAATTCTCAACATACAGAGGAAAAAAGTCAGCAGACAGGCATGCTTGCATATTCAAGTTACATATGTAGAGAACATTTGAAAGAAAATTAATTGATGAGATGGCTTTTGATAAAAAGGAAATAGAGTCATTTCAAAGTTAGCATAGCCAACAGGCAATGCTGAAGCGGACTTAGAGGATAAACCTAAGTGCAGGATTCAAATAATTATTAATTAAGCACAATAATCATGAGTATACAGAGAGAAACAGGCCTAGTATTGCTGAGATGATTCTACAGAGCAATTGAGAAGTTAGATAAATCCTAAAATCAAAATCCCCATATGTGTATTTATGGAGACATGGAATAAAAAGAAACAAAAAATAAAAGTATCATTGCTATGTGTGCAAAGCATGATTCAAAAAATCCCCACTCATGTAGACTAGTCCCAGTCCTGCATCATTTTGAAACAACCATTTTAAAACCAAAGGTTTATAGTGGATTGTGCTCTCAAGTGCAAAATGTTTCAGAGGATAGCGAATTAAATATGGTATCAATTGGTTCTCATATTCATAAAGGCAACATAGAGAATCAAACATGACTCAAGTTTTTAGAAACAAAACGGCCTTCAAATTTTTTGAGACCTCCAACACGAGATTAGAACTGGCAGCCCATACAACCAACTGAGGAAGAGATATCTCAAATACACTAGGCACATCAAATACAAGCAGCAACATTACTCCATATAAATTAAACAAATTTGAGGAATTCATATAAATGCCATTTTTTTCAAGGGATCTTGACATATTTTCTGAACTTAGTACATTCTTCACCGATTATTACTTCCCACTTATTTTGGGTTGGCATAAAGAAAGCATGCATAAAGAAAATCAGAAATGAACACATGAGAACAAAAAATTGCCATTGCCAACAATCACAACCTACCATGGTAATAAATTATGGCTTGGAAAAGAAAAAACATATAAAAAGAAAGGTTGTTCAAAATTAAGAACAAAACTTGAGAAAATTGATTTACATCATAGTTCATCCATTTAGACACAAACCATGACAAACACAGATTACAAGATAAGATCACAAAATAGAAAGGCAGTTAACAAATTTGTAGGAAAGGCAAGTACAAGCCAACAACAGTCACTATATATGAGTGAGTCGAGAAGGAGTACAATCAGATGAGCTAGCAGTACAACAAGGTCAAGCTTAGAGAAAACTTGGAATAGCTACCCAAAATTCAAGTTAGCAAATGCAAACTGTTGATGAAAGAGGGGTGGAAGTGGAACGGTAGGGTTCCGGCAAGTTAGCGACATCGCCGGTAGAGAATGGAGGTGGCGAATGACAAGTTGACAGACAACACTTACTCTGCAGCTTATGCGTGAGTAGGCGCATGCTTGCGTATTGCAGTTGCAGGGGACTAACTTTATTGATTACATCACTTACCGTTTGATTAAACTAAAGAATTTTTAATCGAATCTACTCAAATAAGTCTACTGAAGTGAAATAAACTTTTTTTTTTCTGAGCAAAGTGAAGTGAAAACACGGACACTTTTGAAGCTGACTTTAGAGTTTCTTGGATAAATGTAGATATAATGTCTTGGCTACGATATTTGTTATAAGGAATTCAATTCAATAAATCATAATTAAAAAAAATATTTTTTAAATTCTAAGTAGAATGAAAATTTTAGAATATTTGCAATTACCATACACAAAAATTTAGGTACAATTCGATATACCGTGCAACCGGATTGACCCGCATCCAAAATAGTGTAAATAGTGTCATTTACACGGTTCGGATCAGAATGCGAGTTCGGATCAGAGTGTAGATTAGGATTTGAGTGCGGGTGCAACCTAATTGTACGATACATCCGATTGTACCCAATGCCATCTCTTAAAAGAATTTAAACTTTTCATTTTTGTTATTGTGAATTTGAAATGAATCGATGAATAAATCTTGATATATTGCATAATACTATTCAAGTAATGATATTTTAAGATTCTTAAATTATTGTTGTTTATCATATTTCTTCAAAGATTTATTTCAAATATTGAAACATGAATATGCTACTGTGTACCAATTGTTTGACAAAATGCATAATTCATGATTATCAATAGAATATTTGTATAGTGAAAATTTTAATAGATTGTAATATAAGTACAATATAATTTCGGTTATTTTCTTGACATCTTTTTGTCACAGACGACCATGAGGCATTTCTAATTAGGGATGTAAATTAGTCAAATGTGCACTGTGTGCAGGCCCTTGATAGCAGAAGATGAGACTGTGCTTTTTGATGGGAAAATACTCATTTTCCCATTTACAAAATATGTACCAGCCAAGAGAAATAGCAAAAACAAGGAGGCATGTACTTTGGAGCAAAAGCCCATTCAATCAATCACCAAGGAAGTAATTAAAGACTGCATTATTAATAAGGTAGTACTTTTACATGAAATATGTCATGTATGTCACTCGACGATGATATGTATTCAATTAACATGTGTTTTATATAGGATGTTCATTACTTCATTTAACAAACAATAAATAATAGACAAGGGGAAATCTTAACGAAGCGCGAAGAAGTGAATCAGATCATACAAGATCAGTAAATACTAAAAAGTGGTCTATGACAACATTAATTCTCAACATACAGAGGAAAAAAGTCAGCAGACAGGCATGCTTGCATATTCAAGTTACATATGTAGAGAACATTTGAAAGAAAATTAATTGATGAGATGGCTTTTGATAAAAAGGAAATAGAGTCATTTCAAAGTTAGCATAGCCAACAGGCAATGCTGAAGCGGACTTAGAGGATAAACCTAAGTGCAGGATTCAAATAATTATTAATTAAGCACAATAATCATGAGTATAGAGAGAGAAACAGGCCTAGTATTGCTGAGATGATTCTACAGAGCAATTGAGAAGTTAGATAAATCCTAAAATCAAAATCCCCATATGTGTATTTATGGAGACATGGAATAAAAAGAAACAAAAAATAAAAGTATCATTGCTATGTGTGCAAAGCATGATTCAAAAAATCCCCACTCATGTAGACTAGTCCCAGTCCTACATCATTTTGAAACAACCATTTTAAAACCAAAGGTTTATAGTGGATTGTGCTCTCAAGTGCAAAATGTTTCAGAGGATAGCGAATTAAATATGGTATCAATTGGTTCTCATATTCATAAAGGCAACATAGAGAATCAAACATGACTCAAGTTTTTAGAAACAAAACGGCCTTCAAATTTTTTGAGACCTCCAACACGAGATTAGAACTGGCAGCCCATACAACCAACTGAGGAAGAGATATCTCAAATACACTAGGCACATCAAATACAAGCAGCAACATTACTCCATATAAATTAAACAAATTTGAGGAATTCATATAAATGCCATTTTTTTCAAGGGATCTTGACATATTTTCTGAACTTAGTACATTCTTCACCGATTATTACTTCCCACTTATTTTGGGTTGGCATAAAGAAAGCATGCATAAAGAAAATCAGAAATGAACACATGAGAACAAAAAATTGCCATTGCCAACAGTCACAACCTACCATGGTAATAAATTATGGCTTGGAAAAGAAAAAACATATAAAAAGAAAGGTTGTTCAAAATTACGAACAAACTTGAGAAAATTGATTTACATCATAGTTCATCCATTTAGACACAAACCATGACAAACGCAGATTACAAGATAAGATCACAAAATAGAAAGGCAGTTAACAAATTTGTAGGAAAGGCAAGTACAAGCCAACAACAGTCACTATATATGAGTGAGTCGAGAAGGAGTACAATCAGATGAGCTAGCAGTACAACAAGGTCAAGCTTAGAGAAAACTTGGAATAGCTACCCAAAATTCAAGTTGACAAATGCAAACTGTTGATGAAAGAGGGGTGGAAGTGGAACGGTAGGGTTCCGGCAAGTTAGCGACGTCGCCGGTAGAGAATGGAGGTGGCGAATGACAATTTGACAGACAACACTTACTCTGCAGCTTATGCGTGAGTAGGCGCATGCTTGCGTATTGCAGTTGCAGGGGACTAACTTTATTGATTACATCACTTACCGTTTGATTAAACTAAAGAATTTTTAATCGAATCTACTCAAATAAGTCTACTGAAGTGAAATAAACTTTTTTTTTTTCTGAGCAAAGTGAAGTGAAAACACGGACACTTTTGAAGCTGACTTTAGAGTTTCTTGGATAAATGTAGATATAATGTCTTGACTACGATATTTGTTATAAGGAATTCAATAAATCATAATTTTAAAAAATATTTTTTAAATTCTAAGTAGAATGAAAATTTTAGAATATTTGCAATTACAATACACAAAAATTTAGGTACAATTCGATATACCGTGCAACCGGGTTGACCCACATCCAAAATAGTGTAAATAGTGTCATTTACACGGTTCAGATCAGAATGCGAGTTCGAATCAGAGTGTAGATTAGGATTTGAGTGCGGGTGCAATCTAATTGTACGATACATCCGATTGTACCCAATACCATCTCTTAAAAGAATTTAAACTTTTCATTTTTGTTATTGTGAATTTGAAATGAATCGATGAATAAATCTTGATATATTGCATAATACTATTCAAGTAATGATATTTTAAGATTCTTAAATTATTGTTGTTTATCATATTTCTTCAAAGATTTATTTCAAATATTGAAACATGAATATGCTACTGTGTACCAATTGTTTGACAAAATGCATAATTCATGATTATCAATAGAATATTTGTATAATGAAATTTTTAATAGATTGTAATATAAGTACAATATAATTTCGGTTATTTTCTTGACATCTTTTTGTCACAGACGACCATGAGGCATTTCTAAATTCTAATTCCTTTGAAATTCTCATATTCGATGTTATGAAATTCAGGATATAGTTATTCATTTTTTTATTATATTATACTCTCGTTTTTTTCAATATTTGAGGACTTGGTACTTTCTTTTTTCGTGTCAGCATTGTTCGGAGATTCGGAGAGAGCATTTACAATTTTGGTAAAGCTTCTTGAATATTCAATTGTAAGTATAATTTATTTTGCATCATCTAATCTCTCTTGGCAAAATGTTCCTTTCTATCCTAAGCATATATTTTTTTTAATTGTTTAACATAGGAGTATATATATATATGTCATCTTCATGTTATTTGATTTAATAAAATTGAGAGCGTTTGTCAAAATATCCTTTTTATGTTGATGCTCAAAGATTGTTCAAAATGCATCTTTTCATATTATGTAAACAAATGGTATTTTCTTTTAAATCTCATTTTTGTCTTATGTTTATGTCATAAGCAAGCTTGACTTTCATATATATTTCTATTAAACCTCTAACATTTGATATTTAAATCTATTTTACTAAGAACGAGCACTTCTTATACTTTTTTTAATTATTTATCTATACAGAAACATTAGTATTTTATTTTAAAATATATGTTTAATTTGTTCACTTTTTTTCATGTTTGGTGATAAAAGAAGTGGAAAAAGCAATGAAAAAACTCCTCTTTGATATGTTTTATATTATAGTTTGACATGTAATGTAAACTTATTTTTCAATAGTAATTTCATTTGTATTTTAAACTTGTTTTAGTTAAATAGTTTGATACCGTCTGTGCCTTCACTTTCAGTGTGATTCTCAAGCTCTTCATTATTAAAAGGATGTTTAGGTAGAAACACGAACTATCACTTAGACAAGTTAAATTTAGTTGGCTAGTTAGTTGCTATGAATTATGATGCATTGTTGTCGATTTATTTTGTTTCTTTAAAAAAAATCGATATTTAGTTAAAATAAAATTATATTGTGTTAGAAAAATAAGAATGAGTTTTGGTTCAATGGATAAGTTGCTCCTTGTATTTGTTGAAAACTAGGGTTCAGTTCCTCCAACTAACAGATTATGTGAATTTAATTTAATTAACTATATAAATATATAGATGTCATGTGCGCGCTTCCACGAAATGTGTCATCTTTTTATACTTGGAAAATAATTTTTGTGAAACGAACATGATTTTTTAAAAATATTTTTGAAGGTAATTAAATTTTCATTATTGATTTTTCTGTTCTATCAGGATTGAGTGAGATTGAATAGCTGCCAAAATGTATATTTTTGATGCTCTCATTAATAGATAATATGTTTACGAGTTTTTCTTTTATTGATATCATATGAAATGAAATCCAATAAGGAGATATAAATAAAAAATCATCTACTATATTTTTATTTAGTTTTACAAATATTGAAATCTAATTACAATTTTTTTAAATTTTAATTTATGAATAAATTTAACATGAAAAACTATTACAATTATAAAAAAGTGTGAAAAAATATTTATTTGAAATACCTATTATAAGTATTTCTTTATTCAATTTTTCCATGATTAAATTTAATAGGATATCAATGTGGGAAAGATAGATGAGCTTGTGTATGCACAAAGATTGAGCCTTTTATTTAGATGATGAATTAATGAAGTTTAGTATAAATTCAATGTCGGATAGATGAAGAAAAATGTAAAAATACCTAGTGTAGATTTGAGAATGAAGGAAGTAGGAGGTGTATTAGTTCAAAACTTTAAAAGATTTCTGCAGACTTTTAAAGTCTGGGTGTATTAGTTCAAGACTTTTAAAAGTCTATGAAAATCTGAGTGTATTCGTTCAAGACTTTTAAAAGTCTATAAAAATCTGTGTGTATTCGTTCAAGACTTTTAAAAGTCTATGAAAATTTGGGTGTATTCGTTAATCTATGGACTTTAAAGTTGGAATGACTTTCATTGATTTCGTTGAAAAAATAGGCATGAACAAATCCGAACATAGACCATGAGAATTCACAAATCCAGCAAAATTCCGCTCTCGCTGGGTGCCAGCGTCCACGGCCAAGAAGCCAGCGGCCGCTGGACGCTAGCGTTCGTGGCCAACTATTCCAGCGCTCGCTGGGGCGCCGCGGCCGCCTGCAATATATTATGTTGTATATATTGTTTTGATGTTATTCTATGTAATGTTGCATGCAATAAAGATCAGCTTCCTCGCATTTGCTTTTTTATCCTTATGGAATAGATTAGAAGTTTCTTCATACCTTATCTTTTTTGTTCTATAGATATATGATCACTTATTGAAAATTCTTGGAATCAAACACGAATTGGAAGCTGGAATATCATGGTCCGTTATCCAACGGTCAGATGTGTCTGATGCATCGCAGCGTGGATTTCCTTCAAGGGTTGAATGCAACTCTAAGTTAGCTGTTGCATTATCTGTTATGGATGAGTGTTTTTTGCCTATCATTGACAGAAGAAGCGGAATAAATATAATACACAATGTGGTCTATAATTGCGGGTAAGCAATTTCGTGCTAATTCAAATATACACATAAAATTATTTTCTTCATCATCTTGCATTGTTACACCTGGATCTTATAGTGTGTTACTAGTGCTTCTAAAAGGTTGTTTGGGCATTTATACAAACCTTGCACAAATTGCAACCATAGGGGAGTGCATAAGTGTCTTAGCCATTACTACTTGTGGATTGTGTTGTGACTGTTGTCTGATTCAGTGATTGTTGTGTTTTAACAAGCCAGCGGTCGTTGGGCTTCAGCGATCGCTGGTTCTTCAACGCTCGAGTGAACCCAGCGCTCGCAGGGCCTGCAGCGCTCGCATGCTCGCAACGACCGCTGACTTTGTGAATTTTAACTTCGAAAAAATCACGATAAATTCTTGGTAATTCATTCAAAATACGACCGAGAATTCATTCAAAATCATGAAGAATCCGCGTGAATTCTATAGACTTTTAAAATACACGAACTTTTAAAATCTACATAAATCTTGAACTAATACACCCCCCTAAATTGTGAAAGTACTGTCACATAAAATAGAGAATGATAGAGAGTTCTTCAACATGTAGCTCTTTATATAATAAATAGATAGACGACACTTCTCCAATTGTGACGCCCGGGGATGAAGTACGGAGTGATCGCCGGTGCAAAGAGGCACGGACAAAGAGCGGCTCCGGTTAAGACTTCCAAGCGGAGGGGCGCAGGGATGAACCGGAACACACCCGAACGAGAGGGATTCCGAGAATATGCAGGTATGGGACTGCATATTCGAGGAGAGCTTAAAGGATTTGATAGGTGCTACTCATATAAACAAGATGCATCTTCTTTTCTGGTGCCTATACGAAAGAAACTCCAAGGTTAAGCGTGCTTGGCTTGGAGCAATTTCGGGATGGGTGACCCCCTGGGAAGTTTCTCAGGGAGCGTGCGAGTGAGAACAAAACACGCTAGAAAAGACTCGTGTTGGTCTGTGGGGACAACCGTCAACTCTGGAGCCGGGCTGTTACAGGTGGTATCAGAGCCGAACCTCTTCCAGTACGGTGTGGTTCGGGTACGAACCAAGCGGAAGCTGGTGGGCCTGTGACGCCCGGGGATGAAGTACGGAGTGATCGCCGGTGCAAAGAGGCACGGACAAAGAGCGGCTCCGGTTAAGACTTCCAAGCGGAGGGGCGCAGGGATGAACCGGAACACACCCGAACGAGAGGGATTCCGAGAATATGCAGGTATGGGACTGCATACCGAACCAAGCGGAAGCTGGTGGGCCTGTGACGCCCGGGGATGAAGTACGGAGTGATCGCCGGTGCAAAGAGGCACGGACAAAGAGCGGCTCCGGTTAAGACTTCCAAGCGGAGGGGCGCATGGATGAACCGGAACACACCCGAACGAAAGGGATTCCGAGAATATGCAGGTATGGGACTGCATATTCGATGAGAGCTTAAAGGATTTGATAGGTGCTACTCATATCAACAAGATACATCTTCTTTTCTGGTGCCTATACGAAAGAAACTCCAAGGTTAAGCGTGCTTGGCTTGGAGCAATTTCGGGATGGGTGACCCCCTGGGAAGTTTCTCAGGGAGCGTGCGAGTGATGACAAAACACGTTAGAAAAGACTCGTGTTGGTCTGTGGGGACAGCCGTCAACTCTGGAGCCGGGCTGTTACACCAATCCACATGCTCCACTTGGTTTTATTTACATAACAAATTTAGTTAAAAATTAATAAAGTAATTAATGATTATGAAGACGATGGTCAATTACATCACTACTAATTACATTATAAATTGTTAGTGCGGTTATTACTATAAAAATTGAAAAGGTACGTAATTGACACCTCATGTATTAGTTATCAGTATCATCCATTAAGGACCACTACACACAAAAATATATATATAAGACCGTAGTCATGGATTCTTGTAATTATTTATCAGTAGTGTATTGTTGGCTCAAATTGGATGAGGAATTATTTTATATTACAATTTATAAGTATAAATTTTAAATTAATGTAATTAATATTTGGCTGAGTTCATACATGTTCTACATAGAATTTATACATATTCTATATAGAATTCATACATTTTAGCTAATTCGTATTTCATATGTTAAAAAATGTTTATACCTCAGTTCTCCTATATATATATTATATATATTAATATTTCTTACAATTTCAATATTTTTTTTATCTTCACTGGTTGGAGAACTACTACCATATATGAAATGATTAGATAAAGTTATATTTTTACATTATTTTATTTTTTGGTCAAATAATTGCATATGTACAATAGAATAGATTTATTGTACATATTTTTTCAAACTAAATAAATAGTTTTGGCGATGAAATTAATATCCAAAGGACTACCTGAACTCTTCAATCTTACATCTAGTGTCATTAATAAAATGTTAGAAGATTTATATGTTAGTTTTATATATATATATATATATATATATATATATATATATATATATAATTTTTTATTATTTTGGAAATAATTATGTTGTATTATTAAATTGAGGTTTATTATAAAGAAAAAGAAGAAAAAGTCATCCCTTGAAGGCACAAAAACGCAGACTAAGGGCACAAATCTCCGAAAGAGATGAGAAAACTAAGTAGACAAGGACAGCTCAAAATTGGAATTCAGGATAATCATCCATTTCATCCGACCAACGTCCATGAACAATATTATTCATTGCCTGCATACTGGGTCTATTGGAAAGGTCGACCACAAAATTATCGGCTTGTAACCCATTTCTTTTGCATTCCTGAGGCGACTTTTAAGGCAACCTTCCGGAACTGCATGCACTGGCTCGTTTACCTTTCCTGGGCGCCCCCGTCCGCGCTTCTGCTCCGTGATCAACTGCATCCCCTGAGAAACCTGCTCCTCTAACCGATTTATACGGATAGCAATATCCTCTGGAGTAGTATTTGTTTGCTTATCCCCATGAACTTCCTTAATTGGAGAGTTAACCTCCACCGATTGCTACTCTGTCACAACTCCTCCAGTCTCTCCCGGTACTGGGGAAGGGGTCTCCCGTATATCATCATGCGTCGCATGACCCACCTTATCCGCAATAATCGTCTCCTCCTCCTCATAGCTATACTCACTGAAAGGCTTGTCATAAACCGATACCTGGACCGGCTTCGTAACAGCCGCCAGCAAATCTGGCTCGGCCATTCTCCCAGGCGACCTCTCAAGAAACTCCGGCCCCGATATATTACCACCAGTCCTATCTGCGAGTTAAAAATTATGTTGTATATAGTTAAGAATCAAGTTAAAAATTAAAATTGTTATTTTAAAATAAAAAACTATAATTTTTAGTAAATAATTTATTTGTAATATACATATTTTATAATTTTACTAATATTATAAGTTTAATAATTTATTTATCCAAAAAAGACGATATAGTTTTTTTTGAGATACAACAAATTCGAACATCTTCTCAGTCGATGTCGATAAGCATAATTAATATCAATTACGCTCATATATTATGGGTTAAGGGCGGTTGGTCGGCGCCAATGAGTTGCTCTAAACCACTATGTAGGGCCAAAGTCGGTAATACATAATGCTAATTGCACTTAAGTTTTGCACTATATAAGCCCACTTCTATATTGAGGCCAAATATTCAAATTAGAAGTTGTAAAATTCGAAACTTTATATTTTCTCTCTATATTTCTTTGAGCTTTGAAATTAAAAATAAAAATAATAAAAATAGAATGGTGAAAATTGGTTTTGGCAGCGTTGGCGACTCATTTAGCGCGGCATCAATTAAGAGTTATGTAGCTGAATTCATCGCCACTCTTCTCTTCGTTTTCGCCGGTGTCGGCTCTGCCATGGCTTATAGTAAGTCACAACCTTTTCAAAGTGTTTTATTTTTAATTCTAGAAAGAAAAAAATCCTTTTTTTTTTCTCTCTAGAATTATTTTTGTTCTCGATTTTCGTGTATTCTGTTATTAATATGTACATACATGTTATTATGAGTATTGATATAGTATGAGATGGAATACAAACAAAATATATCACAGAACTCAAATTGTTAATTTTGCGAAGAGAAGGTGACCATTGTGAATTTTTCTCATGTTCTGATGAATATCATGATAAATCTGTCTTATAATAAGGTTGCATGTGCTAAATCATTTTTTTAACAAAAGCCGGTGACATGCATGTAAGGACAGGACAAAAAAAACTTATACTTAGGCGAGCGAATTTTTTTATTTTTTATTTTAAATCATTTAAATGGGAAAAGCATCGAATTTGATAATTCGGTGTTTTTTCCACCAAATTTTCGTTAAATAAGATTTAATGAGGCCCAATCTCAAATATACAATTTGTGCATTTCTAATATTCATTTATGCTTTATTCATTCTTTTATATCACTACCTTTATTTGCCTTTTTTTTCTTTTCCTCTTGCGCTTGCATATTTAATTAACAAATTTCTAGCTAGTATTCTATATCTAATTGGATGATGTGGTTTTTCTTTTTATTATAGACAAGCTAACATCAGATGCCGCACTCGACCCGGCGGGCTTGGTGGCGGTGGCGGTGGCTCATGCATTTGCACTATTTGTGGGAGTGTCGATGGCCGCCAACATTTCCGGCGGCCATCTCAATCCCGCCGTGACATTTGGATTAGCCATCGGAGGGCATATCACTATCCTCACCGGCCTTTTCTATTGGATTGCACAATGTCTTGCCTCCATTGTTGCTTGTCTTCTACTCACATTTGTAACTGGCTTGGTACGTCTTAATTTTTATCAAAATATGCACTGTATATTAGGGAGAATAAGTAAGTTATTATTATTATTATTATTTCATAGAGTGTTGAAAATATTGAGTTTAATTCGATAAAAGCATATATCACACTTGATAAATACTCCATCCGTCTCACAAAAACATGAACGTTTTTCCATTTTGAGGTGTCTCACAAAAACATGAACCTTTCCATTTTAGTACATCATGGCCCACCACTACTTTTCCTTAATTAATTCATTACTATCACAACACCTTGCACTTCTCTTTGTTCATGTTTTTGTGAGACGGAGCTTTAAGATCATATTTATGTTTGAAAGTACAACGTCAGCATCTAGTAAAAAAACTTACAATTCTGCTAGCTTAAACAATACATTATTGTAAATTTGTACAACACTTGCATAAAAATATATAATCTCATTTGCAAATCAATCCCGATCGTGTATCAATCAAGATTAATGGACTATATTGATTTTGAATGTATAATAATAATAGCAAAGTATTTGATCTGAAAGTCAATTTGTTTGTAAAAAATAAAAAAGAAATATATGGTGTGGTGCAGGGTGTTCCGACACATGGAGTTGCAGCGGGACAAAGTGAGATCCAAGGGGTAGTAATGGAAATAGTGATTACTTTTGCACTAGTTTACACTGTATACGCCACTGCCGCAGACCCCAAGAAGGGCTCAATTGGCACAATTGCCCCCATTGCAATTGGATTCATTGTCGGGGCCAACATCTTGGCCGCTGGCCCGTTTAGCGGAGGCTCCATGAACCCGGCCCGATCATTTGGGCCCGCCGTCGCCAGCGGGAACTTCGCTCAGAACTGGATCTATTGGGTCGGCCCGCTTATCGGCGGCGGGCTCGCGGGCCTCATCTACGGTGATGTTTTCATTGGGTCCCACTCTGCAATTCCAGCTGACGATTATGCTGCTTGAGCCCATGCTTTCATTTCTTTGTTTGCTTTGTTTCATAGTGTTGCAAATGTAATGGGCTTTTCTTTTTGGAGTTTTATTTTTCTACTTGGCAAAAAGGTGGTGTATTTTCTCAATTTCAAATAAAAATGTAAATAAGTTCCGAATTTTGTGACGGGTGCTGTTTCTTTCTCTTTCCCCTTGTTGAGTTCTTATTTCCGCCCTTGATAAACTATAGAGTTTTAATTCTGTAATTCGGTTCTTCTAATATGATTAAGGGTTAATTATGTTATATAGTCCGATTCTTCACTAGGTAGTTATTAGGGCTGGCAATTTTCGACACGATACGAAAGCACGATACGAAATCGCACGAAATTAATGGACTAGTGTCAAGCCTTATCAGATTTGTGTCCTTATCGTGTCGACCTAATAAGAACCTGATAATTTCTTATCATGTTCGTATAACCTGATAGAGTTAATATTATTTTTTATTAAATATTTATTTTAAATTTTTAATTCTTTCACACTTTAGCTTTTCGGGTTTCATGTTTAATTAGGTTTTAATCATACCGTGTCGTTATCGTATAGTTTCGTTAAATCATGTTGTTATTGTATTCATGTCCGGTTTGTGTCAATATCAGGTCAACTCGATAATGATCCAACACACACGATTTGCCAGCCCTATTAGTTATTTTGTAGTTCTAATTTAAAAAATTACAAAGTTGCTAATGGAAAATTGGTGTGATTGTGAACTGTCGGATCGGAGTATGAATTTTGGCCCAATGAATACGAAATTTTGTGAAAATTATATTTTGGATTAGTTAAACTCGATGACCTGAACTTTAGCCTGTTGGTGAGTTCATGGTTTCAATTTCACGAAGTTTACCTGAATTTTGGCTTGTTGAGTTTATGGCTTCAACTTCACAAAGTTACGTTTTTCTTTTTCAAAATCTTTCCAGCCTATAGTTTGCCTTAATATAAAAGAAAATGTTAAAATAGATAAACAAATATTTGGAATTAGTTAAAAAAGGGTGCGTTTACTTGGTTATAAAATTTTCATTAATAAAAATAAGTAAATAAAGATGAGAAAATATTATATTTTCTCATTTTTTTCTATCATAAGTTTATTAAAGATAAAAGATAAGAAAGTGTTGGAATCTCTATCTTCGGTTAATATTATCCAACATTGAAGAGAAAATGAGTGAAAATGAGCTGCCGGAAAAAATATTTCACTTGACTAAATAAAATTTTTCATCATAATAAATATGTAATAATAGTAGAAAATGAATGAAAATATTCTTTTTTCTCTTTTTTTCATCAAAGGTGGGGGAGTGACAAGTGACAACCTAAGCCGGCACAGTCCAATTCGTAAAATAATTAATTTTCAATTATTAGATTCAGATTTAACACTAATACACAAGAAAATCAATAAGAATCTAACATATGTGACATTTGAAAGGACAATATTTCCATATTTTAAATTTTGTGTTTTTTTTTTTTTTTTGAGCCCCAAAGGACAAATATATTAGCCCAAACCTGGGAAGCAAATAGAGTTGGGCAGAGCCCTTACAAAAGACTTATTTTTAGAATGGAGCAAGGCAAATTTGGCTAAACAATCAGCAGTGGTGTTAGCTATTCGTCTAGTCCAACTGAACTTCACTTGATCGAACGTGAGGAGGATGTTCTTGATATCTTGAATGATTCCTCCAATGAGAGATCTATCAGACTCACTACTTAAGAGTCGGAAATAAGCCGATTTGCAGTCTGTTTCGAGGATGATGTTCTTCCCTTGTAAAGCTTTCGCCCTCAGCACTCCTTCTTTTAAAGCAAGACATTCAGCGGCTTCAGCATTTTGAGTCGCAGCACAGAATTTGATACAACCCCCCACGCAATTCTTGGAAGCGTCAGTGATGAAGATGCCCATTCCCACTCCTCGATTCTGATCGAAGGCCGCATCACATTGGACTTTCCAAGTATCAATCAGCTGATCCTCTGAAAGTGAGCAAGAATCCAACGGAGAAGAAGGCCCGATCGCCGCGAGAGGTGGGAGATGTTTAAAAGCAACCTGAAAACATTGGTGATGGGAGAGTTCTTGATACTGGAAAAGCAGCAGATTGCGGGCGTACCAAACTGACCACAACAGCGTTAGAAAAAGACGGTGAGCTTCATCCGAGTCAATACTCTGAATCTCAGCGATCCAGTGTGATAAAGGTTGGGTTCTATTAATCACGCCCACAGAAAGTCTCAAGGGAGAGGCTGCCCAGAAGAAGGTCACCCAACCGCAATCCCGGAGAGCGTGCTCAAGAGTTTCCTCAGCTTCGCCACATCTTGAGCAAAAAGGCTCAATATCCAACCCCCGACGTCGTAGAGCGCATTTAATTGGCAGAGCATCCTGAAGGCATCTCCACGTGAAGAGCTTAACTTTTGGCGTAACTTTAAGGTTCCAAAGCCATTTCCACAACTGTTGGCGATCTCCCGACGGGGAGGCACCGTCTGAATTTGTCATCCTTAGAGCAGCAGCGTAACCTGATTTGACGGTGTAAGCGCCAGTTTTCGAGTGGGGCCAGTATCTCCAGTCTTGGTGGACGGATGAGCATAAGGGGATGGAAATGATTCTT
This sequence comes from Salvia miltiorrhiza, assembly GCF_028751815.1. NCBI lineage: Eukaryota > Viridiplantae > Streptophyta > Magnoliopsida > Lamiales > Lamiaceae > Salvia > Salvia miltiorrhiza. Next base: position 578,621 of record NW_026651539.1, read on the forward strand.
TGAATGTCAGCCTTGGGAAAAATGTGAGTCAGCTTGCCCAAATCCCAATCTTTCTCGTCGTCTTTAAAGAAATCTGCAACATGCAGGTGTGATGTTTCCTCATCAAGAACAGCAGATGGTTTGAATTTAAAGGAGGATGGAATCCATCGATCAAGGCCCACTCTGATAGTTCTTCCATCTCCAATCCCCCACGCTAGGTCATCGCGTAGGATAGCCATACCAGCAACTAAGCTTCTCCAAGAGAAAGATGGATTATGGGCTTTAGTTGCTTGGAGGATATCCAACCGAGGGTAGTAGCGGGCTTTCAGAGATTGCGCTAGCAGAGAGTCCGGCTGGGAAATAAGTCTCCAAACTTGTTTTGCCAAAAGAGCGCGGTTGAAACATGATAAATCACGGAATCCTAATCCTCCATCAGTTTTTGATCGGCAGAGGGCCTTCCAATTCCTCCAATGTATACGTTTCTCATTATGCTTTTGCCCCCAAAAAAATTGTGCAGCGAGGGAGTTAAGACGCTGACACGTTTGTTCCGGAATCAAGAAGCAACTCATCAGGTAGACTGGAATAGCTTGGACAACAGTTTTGATAAGAACACTCTTCCCCGCCGCTGAGAGAAATCGGCGTTTCCAGTTTTTGCACTTCTTCTTCACCCTATCTTCCAGCATTTGAAAAACTTCTTTTTTTGATCGACCAATAGTACTTGGAATCCCCAAATAAATTCCATGTTTCTCAGGTCGTCGGACCCCAAGTCTGGTCGAGAGCTCATCAGCCAAGGTAAGAGGAACTTTACGGCTGAAGGTGATGTCGGATTTGTCCAAGTTAACCTTTTGTCCTGATGCCGCTTCGTAGATAGAGATAATATGTTTGATGGTATCAATTTCTTGAGGGAGCGCCCTTCCGAAGATGATGGAGTCATCAGCAAAGAATAAGTGTGACACAGCCGGGGCGGTAGAGCAAAGTCGAGCACCATGAAGCAAGTTTTGAGTTTCAGCTTTCCTTAGCAAACTGGAGAGGCTCTCTGCACAAAAAAGAAAGAGATAAGGAGAAAGGGGATCTCCTTGACGGAGTCCTCTTTCTGGGATGAGAGTATTGCCCGGCTGACCATTAATTAAAACCTCAAAACTAACAGAGCGAACACATCGCATCACAAGATTGACAAAAGATTCTTTGAAACCCATGCGAAGCATAACGGCTTCCAAAAAACTCCACTCAACCCTATCGTTGGCTTTTGCCATGTCCAGTTTAAAAGCAAAAGAACCTCTAGTTTTAGCTTGATTATTTTTCATCATGTGGAAGAGCTCAAAAGCTAGGAGGGCGTTATCAGTGATATGTCGGCCTGGGACGAAAGCAGATTGTGTAGGATAAATAAGCCCAGGCAAAATAGATTTAAGTCTATTAGTAATGGCTTTAGTGATGATTTTGAAAACCACATTGCAAAGACTAATGGGGCGATAGTCGGCTGGACTCATCGAGTTCTTTTTTTTCGGAATGAGGCATATGAAAGTATCGTTAAGACTAGAAGGGTCACCACCATTATTAAGGATGTCAAGAAGATTTGGTGTAATGGAGTTCTTTAAGAAATGCCAACATTTATGGAAGAAGAGAGCAGGCATACCGTCTGGGCCAGGTGATTTCAGAGGGTGCATTTGAAAGAGAGCTTCTGTGACTTCTTCCGCTGAAAAAGGCTTTGTGAGGTGATCATTCATTTCATCTGTTACAATGGGATTGATCGCCTCAAGGACCTCATCATTGTTAGCAAAAGGTTGTGATGTGAAGAGTGCTTGAAAATAGTGTCTGAACACATTCTCAATATCCTCGAAACTTGAGACCTGGGTCCCCTCTGCATTCTGGATCGTTTTAATTCGGTTCCTCCTCTGCCTTCCTGTTGCAATTTTGTGAAAGAACGATGTGTTTTTGTCTCCCTCGTTAAGCCACAGACATTGAGAGCGTTGTTTCCACATAGCCTCTTCCTTGTTGAGCAAATCATCAATACCTTTTTCAATGGAATTCTGCTCAGCCATCGTGTCAGCCCAGTCTGATCTATTTTGCACCTCCTCAAGACGTTTCCGAAGTTGTCTAAGCTGCTTGTTAATATTTCCAAAATGATTCTCCCCCCATGCTTCCAGAACTTGCCCACAATCTTTGATTCTAAGTCGCAGGTTCCCCGATGAAGAATTTGCTGCCCCATAGTTCCAAACGGATTCGCAAAGGTCTTTGCAAGAGGGGTCTTGAAACCACATTGCTTCGAAGCGAAAAACTTTCCGCTTTGGTCGGTCACAAAAATCCGTGCATTGGAGCTCAAGAAAGATCGGGCAGTGATCTGAAGATTTGCGTGTGAGATGGACGACTTTATATCTCGGAAACAGGTTCAGCCAAAGTTCTGAGCCAAAGACTCTATCAAGGCGCGCCTGGATGTTCTCGTGCCCAAGTTGTTTATTTGTCCAGGTGAACTGATGCCCTTCGAACCCCAAATCAGTAAGGTTACAGTCGTTGATGACGTTCCTGAAGCTTTCCATTCTTTGGTTACTCCGACTTATTCCCCCTTTCTTCTCAAAACCATAAAGAATTTCGTTGAAGTCTCCCCCGCACAACCAAGCTTGGTTGCAGGTAGCCCACAGCTCATGAAGAAGGTTCCAAGAATTATTCTGGGAGTTGCTTTCAGACCATCCATAGAAGCCACAGAAGTCCCAATCTTGTTGGTGAGAAATGCTTATCGAAGCAAGAATATGGTGTAACGAGTAGGATTTAATATCAACCTTCCACTCTTGTCTCCAAAGGAGGGCTAAGCCACCGCTTTTTCCTCCACGTGAAGTATCACAGTCCACAGAAAATAACTCATACGACTCGAATTTTTTATGCAAAGAAGTCCAATCAGAAGAGAGTAATTTCGTTTCCATAAGGAAAACGATGTCGGGAGACTTATGGTTTAGCAACCATATCAGCGTTCGGACTGTCGATTGGTTCCCAAGCCCTCGACAGTTCCAAAATAGGCAACTCATTGGGATCGGCGGGATTGCTCCGGGGCAATCTCCGCCGTTAACATCAACTCATATTTCATGGGGGCCTCTCTGTCATGTTTTGGTTTTTTTGGGGCGCATTCGATTTCTTCAATATCGCTGTGTTCATCCACCAATCTGAGGGGCCGTTTTGATTTCCCCGGGGGGCTGTCGGTGTCGCTGATATGAGTGCTGCGACTTGTGTCCTGTTGTTGTCTCGCTTGTTTTTTCCATTTTTTCTTCAGATTTGGGTGATGGCATTTTGTGTTGGCAGGCTGGTTTTGGGGTGTTTTTTGGGCCGGATGATCTGTTTGTTGGGATTGGGGAGTTATGGTTGGTGATTGGCTCGATGCTTTTGTGACTTTGGTGTTATGGTGGGAAGGTTGTTGTGGGGTATTAATGGTTGGGGGTTTGGTTGTTTGGGTGGGTGCAATGAATTGCATGAAATCAAGGCATAGGGGTTGTGTTGTTGAGGTGGGTGGGGGTGGAGTTATGGTTTGATGTCCAGGGGTAAAGTTAAGGTGGTCGTCTATAAGAGGGGTTTGGGGGGAGTGGGTATCTGTATGTGGGGATTGAGTATCAGTAATTTTGAGTTGGTGAATGAGGGATTCGGCTTCGGGATTAGAGGAGTGTGGTTGGAGGTTGTTGTCAACGTCTAGCTCAGTAGAAGTGTCGTGTGGGGATGTTGTTTTGGAAGAGCCCTGAATTTCCAAGGATTTTTGGTGTCGAGCAGCCTCTTCCATGTGAAGTTTCAGACGAACAGAGGGGTGGGGCATACCTCCTCCTGTGGCGTGTGTCCTGATTCTCTTCAGCGGAGATGCTTTTAGCCAGGGACCGTATCGAGAATCTTCAAAAGGGTTGTCGTCCTCTGGTTGATGGTGTTCGCATTTCCGACTTTGGTGCCCTATCCTTCCACAGTTGAAACAGTATATGGGCAGAGATTCGTATTTCAAAGGAATCCACAATTTTTTTCCTTCAAAAGCAACCGTAAGGCCCCGCAGGAGGGGTTCAGTGATGTCCAGCTTGACTTTAAAGCGAGCAAAAGAGCCAGAGAAATTCATATTTGTGTCAATATGCTCCACTGTTCCTATCTTTTTCCCCAATGCTCTAATCATATGAGTGTTGAGGCATTTGAGTGGTAGGTCGTAAGCCCTCACCCAGAACGTGCAATGGTTTAACTTGAGGTTCGATACCTCCTCACCCCACGAAAGACATAATAGGTAAGGGGAAGAAAAAGTAAACATGATTCTGTTGTGGATAAGAAAATGCTTCCCCAAAACACAATCAATCAAACTTAATTCAAGTGTATATAATATAGTACGAATACATTGACCATAAAGCTGCATGGACATCAACAAAACCATTTCCCCTAAATCGGGGACTTCTGTTCTCCCCATTTCTTCAAAATTATAGACACACACAATATGCAGACGCATTTGTTTTCACGTGTGACATAACTTGTTATGCTTTTAGGAATCTTGAAAACTTTTGTAGCTATTACTAGTATGACTCTAAAATGTTTAGCGTCTTTCAAAATAAAAATTGTACAAATTTATGTTTTCACTTTCAAAATCCTCAATTTTGAAAAGAGTTTGATTTATACACCCCTTACAAATAACAAAATGATGAAGTAACCTCACCAAATTATTAGATTATCAAGATTTTAGGGGTTTTTTTTTGTGCAATTCTATAGTGAATGATGCAGTGTTTAGCATTATTTCATCTCCAAATTATGTAAGACGTAACAATAAATTAAACTTTTTTAAAAGTTGAAGGTTTTTAAAGTGAAAACGTCAGTTATAGACATTTTTTGAGAAAAACGCAAAAAAATGGTGATACCAATAATAATAATAATAATAATATAGCAACGCTCTACTCTGACCATTTGACTGTATTCACAATACAAATTCTTAATAAATAAAAAAGTAATATAGCGTATGCTTCGAAAACAAACGTGTCTGCTAAAACGACAATGGCGATGAATATTATAAGTAAAACAGCAGATTTCATGGCAAGTTTCAAGCACGAGGCGCCACTCATGTATTCTTTTCTAGCATTATGTCTCTCTTTGCATTATCTATAAGTATCAACTACCCAATCTCTCACAACAATCTTAACTATACTCATTCATCAAACATCCAAAGGTATGCACCTCTCTCTCTCTCTCTCTCATGACCTGGGAATCATTCATTGATAAATCTATGCTCAGGTGTTCCAGTTCCACTTATATTAATCGAAATGGAAAGCAATCAACTACCATGGTGGAAGAAGCACGTAGAAGAAGACAACGACAAGCTCAAAGGAGAAGCGGCATTACCTGCAATACCACAGCCAGAAACGCCTAAGGAGCCAATGGTGTTCTTGTCAAGGTCTTGGAGTCTCTCTGCAGATGAATTATCAAAAGCACTTGCTACCAAGCAGATGCGACCTGCATTCGACAATAATCTCAGCATTATCCATGAAACATTCACTCCACAAAGTCTCGTAAGCCTCTATTGATTTCCATCAATGCACACACACAAATATGTAGATGGAGTGAATAATCCTAACTGTGTGCAAACTCATGTGCAGTCCATGAAACCAGTAAACGGGCGAATAAGAGGCGGAGCAATCGGAAGGTTGTTTCACCACAAGGAGAGCATAGATAGTAACACTTTGAAAAAGAAAGATAAGGCGCGTATGGAAAATGCACACACTCACACTCTTCTCTCCGTTGCTGGACTAGCAGCAGCCCTTGGCTGCAGCTACTGCAACGCAGAACTCCAAAATTAGCGCGGCACTAGCATCAGCAACTGAGCTCTTGGCCTCATACTGTATCGAGTTGGCGCAATCAGCTGGGGCGGATAAGGAAGCCGTGGCCTCTGTTGTGAGATCAGCAGTCGGCATCCAAACTGCAAGTGATTTGTTAACTTTGACAGCTGCAGCAGCAACTGGTACAAATCTCAACTACTCCTGCAAACTTAATTCATGTTCACTGCTATTTTTACATCCTCTCTTGATGAGATTACAATCCAATTTATAGCTTTGCGAGGAGAAGCAGTTATGAATGCAAGATTACCTAAGGAAGCAAAGAGGAGCGCGTCAATAAGTCCATATGAAAAGGCCATAGCAGGTTCTCCATCTCCAGCTGCTTTTGCTAGTGAAGTCGAGGAAGAGGACCTTCCCTGCCTAGGAGACTTACTACAACTCACTCGAAAAGGTAACGTCTAATTTTCATCAGAGTAATTGAGATTCTCAATCATCACATACCCTAAGCACGCATGATTTCTAAATCTACATTTGCAGAATCATACTTGTATTTTCTTATCCATATGCCATAAAATGATAAAATCAAACACCCTGATCACCTGAATTTTTAGGTGTGCTACAGTGGAAACATGTGTCTATCTACATCAACAAGGCATACCAGGTATACAGCTATTCATATCTAGAGAGGAATTCATAAATAAACCTAGTTTCTATTACAAGTGTATATAATCACCTTAACATATGCTCATGAACATAGATTGGACAGACGACATTCGACTGAAATGAACATATTTTCAGGTTACAATAAAGGTGAAGAGTAAGCACATAGGAGGAGCATTTTCCAAAAACAATAAATGTAAGCCTTCAACATTATATAGTAAGAAATTTATCCCAGATGCATATGGAAAAACAGCTAATTTCACATAAATCCTACATCTATCTGCTTATCGATGTCTTTACCACATTTCAGGTATTCTTTATGAAGTCATCCATGACAGCAGCAGCTGGCCGTTCAGGAAAGAAAGAGAAAACATGGAGTTGTACTTTGGGGTAAAAACTGCTCAGGGTCTATTAGAGTTCAAGTGCAAGAACAAAGTTCATAAACAAAAATGGGTGCACGGAATTCAGAATCTTCTGCAGCGCAGAAGCCGATTTGAGGAGGCAGAGAATTCTCTAAGGATGTTGAATATCAACCAGAGCATTTAATCAAACTTTTGTGCAGACACATTTTGTTGAAGTTTCTTTCACAATTGTATGCCTCCTTTTAACACAGATTGGATATATACTGCCCTTCTTCAGACTGAGAGTGATTAGATTTCCTGTGTAACAAGTGTCTATGTGAATATCTACAAGTAAAATGAGTGTTTCATAACTTTGCATGGCAATGTCACAGATTTTTTTTGTCTTTCTAATTCTTTTTTAGGGTGATGCTAGTTACAAAATCATTATTATTTCTCTAAAGACAAAAAGTAATTGAAAAGTTTGTCCACCAAAAAGTGGAAGATGTTCATGTAGAAATAATATCACTTTTACTAATATACAATATAAACTTACAAATTGTCAGATTAGAATATCAAAAATTGTGGGGGGAAAATGGGGCATACATACAGGTTTCACATCCACCATGTGTTACTAGCCTCAAAATACAACAGTCTTGTTTTTCACGTAAGGCAACACGCGTAGTTCACAATAGTACTTTATTGCTCTCGCAAGACATTGCTTCTCCAAGTTCTCAGATTTATGTACAAAGCTTCGCAAATTGTCCCTATGAGAAACTCTGTCCACCTGAGAAAATTAAGAGAACATCAATCACAATATAGGTGCTTCACATACCATTTTCATATCAGTATCATAAAATTTCTTCAGGTACTATGCCGTGATTATAATGTTGAGCATGCTTTTGAGCAACAACATGGGGCAAAATTAATGAATACCAGTAAGAATGCAGCATGAGTTAGGGGCAGTGGCTGATGTTTACATAATTTTGGCTAGAAATATAGGTCTGCTGTTACAGAATTTTCTAGGCACTAGAAATATCGGTCTGCTGTTGACCCCTGTTCCCCCAATGATGATGATGATGGTTCTAATCTATTTCGGTATTTGAGCTCCAAAGGCTTTCTTGAAAACAATGACTCAACCCCTAAACTAAATTATATATAGTTTAATCTTGTTCCCTGAACATATGCAAATACACGTATAGGAGAATGATGTAAACGGCATTTTTATGTGAGAACTGTAAGAACACTGCAAAAACCACATAAAATCTATGAGCAAGAAATGACCAGAGTGAACAAATAAATGTAATACATGCACAACCACATTAGTAGATTTTTAATCTCCTTCATATGTTATATTTTGTTCACGCTGGTCATCTCTTGTTCATGGATTTTATGTGTTTGTACATGTGTTCTCAGTTCTCACCAAAGATATGATTCCCACTAGATCTAATCCCTACATGTATATATACATATGTATTTATAATGGCCCCATATGCTTAGGAGGGACTGACTCTGATTTTTCTTGCCAAGCAGCTAGAGCATTTTTGGTAAGGTCTGGGAGTACATCGCACTTCGCAGCCTCCTAGACTAATTTTTAAAGCATTGAGATCACATAAGATCAATTAGCACCTATAAGATGCGATTAAAAAATGAACAATTTATGCCAAAATATCATGGTCACTTCATCATGTTCTAAAAAAACAACATGAGTTACTAAAATTGTTGACACTGCAGAATCTCACGAACAATTGCTAATTCTTACACTATTTTGTTCTTCTCAGGTTAAATCTACAATAACATCAGTAAATGTCCAAAAATATGCACTGCTTGCTGAAAAAATAACAAGAACTAGAGGAAACTGTTAAAGGAAAAGAAAAAGCAAGAAAGAAAAGAAAGGGAATTTTGTACTTAATTTCTTTCATAGAAAGTAAAAAAGTTTCATTACACTTTGTAGATTCAGAAACTTATTTAGGACATTACATAATCCTTACAGAATTATATTGGCCCAAAAATGACAGCCAGAGCAAGCAACATGCTAAGGCCACAGCAATAAAATAGTTTAGTATTACATACCATCACTATACGAAATCACATAAAAATGCATGAAGCTAGGTAAATTATGGAAGCCATATAGCCTAAAAGCACATTTTTGTACAAATTCTAGTGACAACAAAAGATGAGAAGTTTACATTCATTTCTATAGGTAATACTTAGTGCAATAACTATGAAATCTAAATGTGCAACTCAAATATGATATCATCGTTAAATGGTCAGATAAGCTATTAAAAAGCTTTGGCTGATGAGTAATTACATTCAGCTCAGTAACTCAGTGATTTCGTGAAAAAATTATTTGCTTAAACTATGATACATGAAACTGAATGACAACAAGTGTGAGTGGGGTTACCATTTGCTCAATGATGGGACCTTCATCAAGCTCTTCAGTAACAAAATGAGATGTTGCACCAATCAATTTAACACCAGCATCAAAGGCCTATGAATGTTGTTTAACATATAAATCAAATGATCGCAGACATAAGTATAGAAGCATCTTTTAAGGAAAAAATAAAACATTAACCTGTTTAGATGGGTTGCCACCCTTGAAAGAGGGTAACAGACCATGATGAATATTAATAATATCCCTGCCATAGCTCTTTAAGAAATTTCCTGAGAGTATCTGCAACAATATCCAGTATATTTTTTAATTATGTGGTTTGCTACAACAATATCTGTTCTATCCAGGAAATTTGAAGAGCAGAGCAAGAATCGATTGTTTCTTCTGGCAAGCTGAGAATATTTTGTTAAAGGATATTGGCCTGTAAAAATCAAACTTTTAACTAATTCATGAATTGCACATGAACTTTAATTTTGGTATGACAAATCATAAACTTTCAATTTGTTATGATTCTACCACGAAACTAAAATCCCCAAATTTAAATCCCTTTCAAAGTCAATCAAGCTAAAATCCATGAGTTTGAAAGAGTTTGTAGAAACAAGCTAAAATATTGCACAAATTCAAGATAAAACGATGCAAAAAATACAAAAATTTACCCACCACTCTCTTAAAAAACTTACCAAAACTTGGGGATTTTAGTTTCATGGTAAAATCATACCCAAAATATGAAAGTTTATGTATTGTCATACCAAAATTAAAGTTCATGTGCAATTCATGAATTGGCTAAAAGTCTGTGTATTTACAGGCCAATAACCTTTTTACTAAATACAATAAGATATCCAAGTCAAGCACCTTAAGATGTGAGAAAGGGCACTTTCACTATTTACAGTAGACAATATTCAGTGATATGATTCAAAGATACTGGATCAATATTAAACAAAGATGAAGGTTTTTTTCCTTTTGCAAGGTCGTATACTATCAACACCACATTAAACAAAAGAACATAAAAACCAGTAAAGAAAAGAAAATATGTACTGCATAGTACAACACATTGGCCACATGGAATCATACAATGAGAGCTAAGGGAAAATATATGGTAAATACATAGTCTAGTCCAAGTTTGTCTGCTAGAAGGGTAAGAAAATTGTGTTTTGAATTTTCTTAAACATGACTGGAGTTTGAGTAGGATGACCTTTCACATACTTAGTCAAGCTTTTAATCACTGATCTCAAGCTCTAGCCTAACCTTAAAACTTATCAGACCATGAAATACACCCATACTTGTTTGGTATTTCTATTAGATTGAGTTAAAATAAGCCATTAGCGATCCATTTAAATCTGGGCATCATATAGATTGATTTGATTTTCAACCTTAACAAGAGCACAGATACTTCGTATTACATCTTTATCTTACAGATTTATATAGTGCAAATCAAATAACTTAAGCTTCGCTTACCTGCATGTATCTAGCAAGTACTAGAAAGTCTGTATCCTTGACAACATTCAAGATGTCTTCTTCGTTTTTGTCTTCTATAGTTGTGCTCAAATAATGGTAAGGGATTTCATGCCTTTCAAGAAATCTCATCACATGTGAGTTTGGACCTCTGTCATGATTGCTGTTAAACAAGCATTTCCAGGTCTAAATTTCAATAGCTAGATAAAATCAACAAAACTCAAAGATCGTCCAACTTTACCTTATCACAGCTGTAATATCAACAGGAAGCTTAGAGTCCTGCCAAGCATGCAGCAAATCAACAAGACAATGGTCCTGATATTAAAAGGAAAAGGAGATATTTCAGTTTGTAGTAATACTGTTTTAGATATTCCAATGATTAAGTTAGCTATCACATATTTGTTAGCTGGCATACCTGCTTCGAAGCAAGTACTGCAATCTTATATTTTGGATCTAGATTGGGCACCCGAACAACAGACTTCATTGCATTGAACATCTTCCCAAGTTTTGAGAAATCCTCATCCATTTGATTCCGTGGCCATTTGGCAGGATCAAAGACAAACTCACTGAAAATTGTAGCAAGAGTTTGACATATGAACACCTGTCCATGCACCTGAATAACATCTAACTAGTAACTGCATTTAAAGACAGACCAGCGAACCAAGTTGACAGTTAGGGAAACATCCTGGAATTCCATTGTTATTTCTCCTTAACACTTAAACTCCTTTGGCACAGAAACACTCACTCAACAACTAAGTTACAAATCATAAGCCTATTGTGTCAGACTAAAATTATTCTATGCTGCACCACGTAAAAAAAAAAATGTGCCTTGGTATATATAAAATGTGGATACATTAATTTTTGCAAAATAAAATGTGGATACATTAATTTTTGCAAAAAAAGAAAGCTTGAGATACTAATAGATAATACTTAATTAAATTGACCTCTGTCTGTAACTACGAGAAGGGAAGTGTATCAAGTTGATGAGTAAACCTTAACCACAAAGACCACTATTTGTTACTTATCAATTATCATCGAGCTCAACCATTATCAGAATGAAAAATTTGTGGATGTACTGGAAATCGGAAAGGGGAGCGACCTTCTGGAATAAAAGACATTCTCCTTTTCAGGCACAAAAACATCAGCATTAAGAATGTTGCCACCCTTGGAGGCTATGCATTCGGATAATTTGGCGACAATTCCCACTTCATCCTGAATATGCACAATCCAGAACTGAGGATTCATATCTCCTTATTGGATTTCATATGATATCACAAACATTGTATATGATGAGAGCACCAGAAAATATACGTATTGGCAGCTATTTAATCCCACTCAATCCTGATAGTATTAATAATCAAAATTTCCATTCAGACATTCAATAAAAATCATTATCCACAAAATCTATTCATATAAAAGAAAAACGAATTGAAGTTCTAATATCCCTGTAAATATTGTCAAATAACAAATTTATCGAGAATGATATCGAAGACACACCGGGCAGTGGAAGACATGAATGCCATGGAGGAGAGCAGAGGGTGTGGCGTGATTGAGAGGAGTAAAGGACCTTTTTGCAAATGCAAATGCGTTAAGTTGAGGGGAGTATCTTGCTCTTGCGCAGGCTCTTCGGAGGAGATCCATTAACACACAGAGAGTGTATATGGCTGAGTGAGAAATCCCCTTTTAAACCGCTGAGTTTGGCTCGAGATTCATTGGTTAATCTTGGGGAAGGTGATTGGTTGGTTAATGCGGAAAGCTCATCAAATTTTGGAAAACCAATCTGCACCTTCAAAAATACTCCCTTCCAAGTATATTTTTAAAAACGGCTCCAACCCAACCCACACCAAACATTTATATAAAAATGTTTGGTAATCGAAACCGTAAATGTCTTGTGGTGCAATGGTGATGGCTGCGGTCCCTTTACTTCCTGAAGTGGGAAGGGTTCGAAACCGTAAAATAATTATTGACATGAATAAATGTAGCGTTTTTGAAACATTACTTTTCTTTACGTTAATGGTTACTTTTTCTTACGACAATGATTACTTGACCAAATATACAAAATTACAAGTTCTAACGAGTAAAAATAACATTACTTTTATACATATCATTAATTACTTTTTCGTACAATAATAATTACTTCCTCTGTCCACAAATCTTGAGTCACTTTTCTTTTTCGGCCGACCCACGAATCTTGAGTCATTTCCTTATATGGCAAAAAAAAATCATTTATTCACATTTTCACTTTTTCACCTACCACACTTAACACACTAAATACTATTTTATTAATTCTCGTGCCGAAAAGAATTGACTCAAGATTCGCGGGACGGAGGGAGTATTTGATTAAATAACTAAAAATACAAATTCTTATGAATAAAAGTAACAATTATCAGAACAAATGTAATAATTTAGAAATATTACATTTCGTTATAACAATAATTACTTTTTATTACGACAATAATTATTTGGCCAAATAGTTAAAAATAAAAGTACAAGCGAATGAAAATAACATTACTTTTCTTCACATCAATAATTACTTTTACTTACAAAAATTATTACTTTAGCAAATAATTAAAAGTAAAAGATCGGATGAATAAATTACCGGAGGCGCTATTTCTTCCTGTTTTCCGGGAGAGCCGGTGACTTTGAGACGATGATAACATGGATAATGAAGTTCAACGCTTGGTTGACAAGTTGAACCTTTCTGAAGAAGCAGACACGAGTACAGTTGCTTTCCCACAAGCATTAACAAAGAGTCTACGGCAGAATACCAAATACTGCCTTGTTGGCAAGGTGTTCGCCTGTTGACAGATTAACCGCGAACTACTGGTGAACCACCTGCCAGGTATCCTACAATCCCAGCAACGTGCTGATGTAGAAATTGTTGGAGCGAATGTTTTTGTGGTGTTCTTCGCTTCCTTGCTGGACAAGAAACACGCCTTGATAGGGGGCCCTTGGCACTTTTTTCAGGATTTGTTAATTTTCTATGAACTAGAGGGTTTCCAAAGCCCTACTGATGTGAAGTTTGATACGTTTACGAGTTGGATACAATGCCATAACCTACCCGTCCCGTGTATGCATCCTGATGTGATATGGCGGATTGGAGAGCAGATTGGTGCTTGGTTTAAAAAAGCGTGAAGCGCACCGAAGCGCAAACTGCCCCGGGGCTTAAAGCGCGGGCTTTTCGTAGGCGAAACGCGCTAAAACCTAAAAAATTCTAATATATTTACCTACAATATATTTTATAGCAAAAAACACAAATACTTAAAACCACAAATACTTAAACACACAAATACTTAATTTAAAAATTAAAACACACAAATACTTAAGTTTAAAGTACGCAAGTTTAAAAGTTCAATCAAATCTCAAGCAACTAATCAAAAATCATCATCATTAAGTGCATCATCCCCATCTCCTTCATCATCTTTGTCTTCACCAATGTCCTCTTCCATCTCCTCCCCAACCTCATCCTCATCCTCATCTAAGAGTCTTCTTGAACCCGAAGCAACTACACCCTTTCCTTTATCAACTCTAGATGCATGTCTAGTGCTATAAATAGGATCATTAGCTCCCGAAGCCTTGCTAACGGCACTCCATATCAAATTATCATCTCCAAACACAAGATCATTATCTTCATTAGAAGAGTCCTCATCCATATGTCCAAGCAACCATTCATTGCTATCATCAATCTCTTCTAATAAAATAGGATCTATTGTGTCTTTCCTCTTGTATCGCCTTTCCAAAGTGCGATTATACTTCACATAAACCAAGTGATTGAGCCGGTCTTGTGCCAATCGGTTTCTCTTCTTGGTATGAAGCTATAAAAATATTAAAAATAATAGATTAAAATTATAATTTATGTATTCTAGCAAAAGTAAAATATAATAATAACTTACATGTTGAAAGACACTCCAATTTCTCTCACATCCGGTAGCACTACAAGTGAGGCTAAGAACTTTTATCGCAAAAGATTTGAGGTTGGGACTTGAAGATCCATAACAAGACCACCAATCCGCTATAGACATTTTAAAAATAAATTGTTGTTAGAATATGGGATATAAATTAATTTTAAATCAATTAGAAATTTCAAATATGAAATATTACTCGGTGATTTCATCTTTCTATGTCTAATCGCCATTGCATTGCCAAATACACCCGTTGCATTTTTGTAGGCATCTAACTCAACCATGATCTTGTCTTGAGTTGCTTCATCGTGAACCAACCTTTGAATGCTTTCATACAAGCCTTTCTCAACCTCTTGACAACTCACTCCCTCTGGATTATCATAATAGATTTCCGGATTTAGAAAGTATCCGGCCGCATGTAAAGGGCGATGAAGTTGGCAATCCCATCTTTTATCAATTATCTCAAAAGCTTCTTTGTAACGCTCCTCTTTGTGACCAAAACTCTTAGCAATAGTCTCTTTAGCTCTATCCATAGCTTCATAAATGTACCCCATTGCCGGTTTTTTATCCCCATCAACCATCCGAAGTACTTTCACAAGGGGACCTACCAACTTAAGAGCATACAACACATTCCTCCAAAATGTGTCTTGCAAAATAATAGATGTCATCTTCCTCCCTCCCGCATCCTTTTGCCACTTTGAAGCAATCCACTCTTCCGAAGTAACCATTTTCCTCAAATTGTTTTTTTGCCTGTGATATTGTGCAAGAGTGATAAAGGAAGTTGCAAATCCTGTGACCGCTGGTCGATGCAAATTCCTTTGATTGGTGAATCTCCTCATCATGTTCACAACGGCGACATGGTTATATATATAACCATTCATGTAGATTGCCTTCTTGATAGCATTCTTAATCATTGGAAGCTTTCCAATATCCTCCAACATCAAGTCCACACAATGTGCAGCACATGGAGTCCAATAGAGATGTGGTCTTTCGAGCATAAGAAATTTCCCTATTCAAAAAGATTAAGCTTTAATCATTAAGAAAACATAAATTGAAAGTTTAAATTAAAGATGATTTAAACTACTTACCCGCTTTAACATAGTTAGAAGCATTATCTGTCACCACTTGCACAACATTTGCCTCTCCAACTTCCTCAACAATGGCATCAAGCATTGTAAACAACGTTTGTGCATCTTTCACAACTTCGGAAACTTCCACCGATTTGATGAACACGGAGCCTCTTGGAGAGTTGACAAGAAAGTTGACAATATCTTTTTGCACCACCGAATCACGCCATCCATCGGATAAAATAGAACAACCCTTTATTGCCCATTCTTTCTTGAACTCCAACATTTTGATGTCCACCTCATCCACTTCCTTCTTAAGAAAAAGAACTCTTAGCTCATACATACTCGGTGGAACCAATCCCGGACCATATTGTCCAATTACTTCAACCATAGTTTTAAAGCTATCACTAGTAGCCGAATGGAATGGAATTGCATTATCATAATAGTACCTTGCAATTGCTTCACAAGCTTTTTCCCTACAAACTTTGTCACAAGCACCAAAAATCCCCTTTCTTTCTTTCCTACCCTTCAATATTTCTTGAGATTGAGGGCTAGGTTTCTTAGGGGCAAGTAACACATCTAAAGGACCTTTCATCCTCTTAGTAGCCGGTGCTACTTTACTCGTGACGGTGTGTGACGAGCTACCCAATACTTCCATCTCTTCCCCTTCTTCCTCACCTTGAGGCTCCAATCTTTGAAAACTACTAGTCACCTTACAAGTTGCTTTGTTAATCATATAAGTCCTAATTTCCTCTCTTACATGCTCGGGAGCCTTAGGACATTTTTTAACACTCCTAAAACCTCCAACTAAATGTTGTTTCATTCTATACGCTCCTCCATTCGTACTTTTAGAACAAAAATTACACGTCCAATTACTTTTATTCAAAGGATTGGGCGTCCCATATCTTTTAGCTGGATCATCTCCATCCGTTGATGATGCTACTTGTGAACTATTTGAAGTCATTAAAAAACTGGAAAAAAAAATAAAAAAAATCAGAATTTATTTTAAAAAAACTGAAAACTGGACAATGAATATTCATTTTTAAAAATTCAGCTACCCAAAAATGAAATTAAAAAAATGAACAACAAAAGGAAAAAGTAAACGAAAGGAAAAACTGATACTTAAAACAATGACCAAACAACTAAAAAAAACTGACAATAAAAACAAACTTAAAAAAACAGAACAAAAAATGAAGGAAAACTGGAAACTTTACCTTTGGACGATGACCGACGGTGGCGGCGGACAACTGGCGACGACGGCGGCCGGCTGGAGGCGGCGCGCGACGGCTGGCGGCGCCGGATGGTGGGCAGAACAGGTTAAGGTCGCGAGAGGAATGGGAGAAGACGGGAGGCAAACATTTGTTTTAATGAAATAAAACCTAGTTTTTTTAAAATTTAAATACCTAACCCTAACATACTAAAAGCCCGCGCTTCAGCGCTTCTCGCCTAGGCGCGCTTTTGTGCGCTTCTCAGCGCTTCCTGTAGGTAAGCGCGTTTCGCCCAGAAAAAAGCCCAAACCTGCGCTTCACCAAAAGCGTGCGCTTTTTTGCGCTTAAGCGCGCTTTTTTAAACCAAGGATTGGTGTCGTGGAGGAGATTGATATGGAAACTGGAGGTTTATGTATGGGCCTATTTGTGCGTGTGAGGGTTAGATGAACGGTGAGATGGTTGGGGCTATTATTCTGTTACTATATGAGAAATTACCAAACTTTTGCTTCGGTTGTGAAAAAGTAGGGCATCTACTACGCTATTGTGAGGACCCAACAACGCCCCACGGGGGTGAAATCAAGTATGGGACATGGCTCATGGCCCTAAAACCTACATAAACTATAGGTAAGGCTGGTGGGGGCTCACAAACTCGGGATTCAGAGAAAAATTCTTCCCTTAGACATTTGGGGGCGAGCGGATCATCTGCACAACCTATAGTGTCATGCACGGGGCCACCACTTGCTGGCCCTAAGGGCACTATTTCTACACCGAAATAGATACCACAAGCGACAACGGATAATATATGTGATATTGAGAGAGTAGGGAATGAGATGGAATCTGCCTCTCGACCAAGCAATGGGGAGGGCGGGGTAGGAGCTGGAGTGATGGAAAAAGAGCAAGGTGAGATGATGGGGCTGGAGGGATGAATGCGAAAGAGAAAGAGAAGAGTGTGGTGACAGGCGGTGGGGGGGGGTGAGGGAGTGAAGAAGGGGACTACTACTTAAAGGTTGAAGTCACAAAAATACCAAAATTGGAAACGGTGAGCGAGGGAATGGGTGGAGGTGTTCAGCGGTAGAGGAGGTAGAGGTAGATGAGGGAGGGGACAGGAAGGGCGAGGGGGCAGCGTGGAAGAGGGTGAGGGTCAGGAGATGGTTGCCATACACGAGGGTGATGAGGAAAAGGGAGGTCATGGAGTTGTGGGGCAGGTGAGTGGGGAGGATTCCTCTCAAAAGAGGAAGGGGGGAGCCAGCGCTGAGGCGGAGCTCGGCTCTCCCGTTACTAAGCCGATCTGTGTCGAAACTATTGAATCAAATGCGTCAACTGTGGAGGCTGCTAAGCAGTCCCACCGAGCACAATGAGTTGCTTATGTTGGAAAGCCCGGGGTTTGGCCCATGCGTTCCATGAACTCTGGTGTCTTATCACCGCGACTTTCCTGTTGCTTATCTTCATTTGTGAGACAAGATTAGTGAATTCGAAATGTGGTCTTTGGCGTAGTTTATTGGGTTTTGACGGATTATTCGTTGTTGATGCAAGGGGCAAGAGTGGATGGCTCATTATGTTGTGGAATGAGCCTTTGGATGTCCGTATTCTTTCTTATTCTGTGGGACACGTTGATTGCATGGTGAGTATGGATGACATACAGTTTCAGTTTACGGGATTTTATGGGAATTCCCAAACGAACCAACAGAGGTTTTCTTGGGACCTCATTCGCCAGCTTAGCAACCAAGGTGTGGCGAATGATTTTTCGTGGTTAGTTGGCGGCAATTTTAATGAAATCGTGGCTATGTTGGAAAAAATAAGGGAACGTGTCCGCCCCCAGGGTAGATGAGTATGTTTTCGGATGCCTTAATTTACTGTGGTCTCCAAGAACTGTCCCGGGCTGACAGGAGCCCTACATGGCGAGTACAAATGTAGGGTACCACAATAATGGAAAGGCTTGATCGCTTTGTGTGTAACATGGAATGGGGCCAGGCTTTTCCCAACTCCACATCTATAACAAGTGATTTCTATGGCTCTGATCATCGAGCAATATTGTGTAAATTTGAGGATGGAAATCAGCAGGTGGAATGTCGAGGTAAAGGTCATTTTCACTTCGAGGAGAATTGGTTTATGGAGAAAGAATTTGTCCTTGATTTCTTATGTGAGTGAGAGGCATTAAAAGGTGTTGATGATCTACCTATCAAGCTTAAAAAGTGTGAGGTCTTCTTACAGAAATGGGCAAAGAATAAGTTTAATGGTCTGAGTAAACATCTTAAAAAGCTCCTGGAGGAACGCACCAGGTTGATGAGGAACGTGGGTGATAAAACTAACGATGAGTCTATTGTTAATTTATCACGACAGATTGAGGCAGCTGTTGAGATCGATGCTTGTCACTGAAAG
Source organism: Salvia miltiorrhiza (assembly GCF_028751815.1). Classification (NCBI taxonomy): domain Eukaryota; kingdom Viridiplantae; phylum Streptophyta; class Magnoliopsida; order Lamiales; family Lamiaceae; genus Salvia; species Salvia miltiorrhiza. The sequence goes on from NW_026651539.1 coordinate 597,760, forward strand.
CAAAGGGCGTGAGTCAACTGGCTCGCAAATGGTGATAGAAATACACGCGCATTCCATATCCGGGCATCCAAGAGAAAAAAACGCAACAGTATTAAAACTCTTGAGGATAGCGCTGAGGTGATATATGAGAAACAAGATGATAAAGCTCATATTATTAAAGACTATTTCCAGAATTTGTTCACCACTTCTAATCCGCTTCCACGCGACATTGATGTTGTGCGCTCGAAGGTTGGGAATAGATTGTCGTTTGAGGATTATGACATGCTGACCAGGAGATATAATGCAGATGAGGTACGTCGTGCTGTTTTCGATATGCACCCTACGAAAGCCCTGGGCCCTGATGGTTTTTGTGCCTATTTCTATCAGCGATTTTGTCTAGTAATGAGACCGTGTGTTACTAATGAAGTATTGGCTATTCTTAACGATGGGGCAGATTTTAAGGCGTGGAATGTGATCATTGTTACTCTTATACCTAAGGTGGATCGGTCGAAGAAGGTCTCAGAATTCAGACCCATTAGCATGTGCAACACCACCTACAAAATTGTCTCCAAAGTTATTGTGAATAGGCTGCGGTTGGTTCTTGATGGATTGATTGACTAGGCTCAGAGCGCTTTTATTAAAGGAAGGCAAATCACGAGTAATATTCTTATTAGCTTTTAATGTCAGCACTGGCTTAGAGCAAAGAAAAATGGTAGATAGGGGTTTTCAGCTCTTAAACTCGATATGAGCAAAGCTTATGACCGTGTGGAGTGGGCCTATCTTGAGGTGGTTATGAAACAGATTGGTTTTTCTATGCATCTGTGTAATTTGATTATGAAATGTGTGCGGTTTGTGTCCTTTTCCTTTCTTCTCAATTAACGGGGTTTATGGCACTATGATGCCTACTCGCGATTTACGACAAGGGGATCTTTTATTGCCGTTTTTGTTGGTTATTTATGCTCAGGGGTTCTTATCTCTGTTCTGTGATTTTGAGAGGAGGAGACGTATTATGGGGCTGGGGTACCCATTATTCCTCGCCTTTTGAGTATATCTCACTTGTTTTTTGCTGATGATAGCCTGATCTTCTTTAGAGCAGATGGTGAGGAGGCGGAGGCTATTAAAAAGATCATTCAAAGCTATGAAAGGGCCTCGGGTCAGATGACAAACCTCGAAAAATCCTCTATCACCTTTAGCCCAAATATAGCAGGATCAATGGCGAACGCCGTGAGTAGTATTCTGGGGATTCAAGGCGGTGACGGTTTGCAACTTTATCTGGGGCTTCCTGCTTTCTCCCTAAGGAAGAAGCGTCTTCAATTTGGATACCTAGTCGAGAAAATTCAAAAAACGCTTCTAAGTTGGAACCAACGGGAGTTTTCGGCTGGGGGAAAAGGAAGAGATGCTTAAGGCGGTTATTCTGGCAATTCCAACGTATGCCATGCAGTGTTTTCGGCTGCCGGACTCTATATGTGATGATATAAATCGCTTTCGGTGGGTTTCCGATGGGGCGATAAGGATGATAGACGCCGACTACACTGGAAAAAAATGGTAGGAGGTGTGTAAGCCAAAGGAGTGGGAAGGCATGGGGTTTCGTAACCTCCATAATTTTAATCAGGCGTTAGTGGCAAAGCAAGCTTGGCGTTTGATTACGAAGCTGACATATCTGATTGCCGAGTGTTTCAGGCTAAGTATTATCGCCATGGTGACTTCTTGGCGGCACAGCCTAAGAATAATGCATCCTATATTTGGAGATCCTTGTCGTGGAGTAAGCCATTGATCGAAAAAGGCCTCAGATGGTGTGTTGGAGATGGGGCTAAAGTGCGGATATATCAAGATGCTTGGGTCCATGGGCTGCCGAATGGGAAGGTGTCCGGAGATAAGCATATGGCGGGGTCTGATTTGAAGGTTGAGCATCTCATTGATGAAAATAGAGCATGGGATAAGGACTTAATTAGTTTCATGCTTGTTCTGGGAGCATGAAGTATAGGCTATTTTGCAAACTCCGATTGGTGAATTTGGCCAGGTAGATACTGTGGAATGGAGATGGGATTCGAGAGGTCTTTTTACGGTAAAGTCAGCTTACCTTTTGAGCATAGGTTATTACGATAACCACCCGAACTAGAGTGATAGTGATCGGAAGAGCTGGTCTCGACTTGTTTGGGGCCACCTCCTTCCACCAAAAGTTAAAGTCTTTGCATGGCGAGCCCTGAATAACATCATTTCAACGGGCGTGAATCTGAAAACACATAAAGTTCTGGTCGATGGTGTGTGTGGACGTTGCTATAGTCGTTGGGATTCGACGGAACATAGCCTGATCTTTTGCCCCATGGTTCGATCGGCATGGAAAAATTCAATTTTTTGGAGACTTTTGAAGCACGCTAATGAGCTTTCGTTGTTTGAGATTGCGGATATGATTAGGAGAAACTTCACTAATGATGAATATGCTCTATGGTGTATGTTATTACACCGGCTGTGGTGTTTCATTTGTGAGGTGAACCACGACAAGACTAAACCTGAGCTACTGCCCTCTGTTGTTGATTAGAGGTGGAGCAAAATACCAAAAAATCGGTATATCGCACTTACCGTACCGAAAAAATACCGAAAATACCGAAATTTCGGTACGGTATTGTACCGTACCAAAAATTTTCGGTATGGCAACGGTATCATTTTCCCCATACCGCGGTATACCGATATATACCGATACCGCGGTATATGCCGAAAAACCGGTATATACCGTTGTTTCGGTATATACCATGCTACGATATATACCGCGGTATCGATATATATCGAAAAAACCCGTATACCGTCAGAATAAATTTTATATATATATATATATATTTAATTAGTGGTAAATTATTAAAAAGTTTTTTTTTCATAATTACTAAAAAATTAATAAAATATATAGTTATTAATAATTAAAAACATGTAAATAAATTGAATAAATATAAAATAAATTGCATCTATGTTATTTAACTAAAGGACTTTGAAAAATATACAAGTATATTATATAACTATATAAGTATGAGCTACATATATATCTATATTTATATGTCTACATACTATAATTCTAATTCTAGAATAACTATATCTCTAGAATAAGTTACATTCATGTATTAATAATAAGTCATAAGTAATTTTGAAAAGTAAATAAATTGAGTAAATATAAAACTCAAGCAATAATTACAAGATCTACTAGGTTATTGATGAAACTAGAATATCAATATATAGTCAATTATAATATATATATATATATATATATATATATATATATATATATATAAGTGTGAGCTATATAGTTATATTATATATGTAGACTATAACTACAATTTTAGAATAAGTTAATTCTACGGATGTAAAGTAAACAAATCGAATTGAAGCGAATATTATTTAATTCGATTCACATTCGTAAAAATAATTTCATATTCCAATGGTTACTCGAATATCTTTCAAATTTTATTTGCTATTCATATTCTATTCGTACACTGATTCACGAATATTCGAATCGAATCAAATATCCGTTTCAATTGTTTACAAGTATATTTTAAACAATATAAATCGAAATAGTACTTCCTACTATTTCATTTGACTTCTTACTATATAATTCAAAATATGAAATACTTTCGTATGAATTGAATTTGAAATCAATGTTTTTAATGCTTTGATTAATATTAATTTTTATTTAAGTAAATATTATTTTTTTCTTTATTTTACTTTATATCTATTTTATTCTTTATTTTTAAATACTTAATCGAGCATTATGATTTTTGAATCATATTTGATAACTAATCAAATCAAACAAAATATTCATATTTGTATTCAAGTTAATCACAAAATTTCGTATTTGAATATCAAAAATTTGAATTGAATACCAAACTGAACCAAAAATATTTGATTCATTTAATTAAGGGGAAAATATAATTATGTCATTTTTATAATATAAATAAAAGCAATTAATATCAAACAATGAAAGACTTACTATATTTTCATTAAATTATTATTCAATACTCATTAAATCCTTGAATATAAATAAAAACAATATAATGCATTATTTAACCATATATCTCATAAGAAGATATATAATAATATAACTATTTATTAAGTATTAGATACATAATATATATAATTTCATTGTTATCTAAGTTGATAATTTAACTTAATTATAGTGTACTAAAATAATTTTAAAAGTTGCAGGGTTACGTATATATTATGTTATATATAATAAAAAACTATATACGTATTATATATTACATATATTGATATTAATACACCAATAATTTCGATATACCGTAAGAATGGTATACCGACTTTCGGTACGACAACAGTATGGAAATTCTCATACCGAAATTTTCGGTATGTCGATTTTCGGTATACCAAAAAGTACGGTATGGCAACGGTATGGAAATTCTCATACCGCAATTTATGGTATGGTGTACGGTATGACGGAAAATTTTCGGCATACCGTACCGATCCACCCCTATTGTTGATTGTCAGGCAGCCTTGGTGGTGTATTGGGCAGCAAAACTCACATTTTCGGTGGAAAGTATTATGGGATTACGGCTGGGCAAACGAAAATGGTTTCCGCCGCGGGTAGGACGACTACGTTGTGATGTTGATGCTCTTTATGATCCACAGCAACGACAATATGGGGTTGGCGTGGTGGTTCGCAATCATTTGGGCGAGGTGCAGCTTGCGGCGGCTAAGGCTACCAGGGCAAGCTCGAACCCGCTTATGATGGAAGTTATGGCTGTTGTTGCCGGCATTACGTGGTGTATTGAGTATGATCTTCTTCCTATTGAGTTGTTTACTGACTCTATGATGGCGGCGAGGGTGATGGCTTGCCCGGAAGATGAGGGTCTTTTCTTACCAGAGGATATCTTTCATATTATTACTTTGGCTCGATCGTCTATGCTTCTTAGCGTTAATCACATGTATAGAGAGGCGAATTTTGTCGCTCATAATCTCGCACAGTTTGCGCGTTCTTGTAAACAACTTGTTTGTTGGGTTGTTATAATTTTCCTCGTTGGCTCTGTATTCTGCTTTCGGAGGATTATCCTTAATAATATGAGCTCGTCTTGGTTTAAAAAAAAATTTATAAATGCAGATATAATCTATATTATATATAAAGCAGCAGTTAAACGGTCATTTTTCCCCGGAAAAATTCAAAAAAATTCCGCCAAATTCAAATTCACGTTTCACATTTTAGTAAACTTTTTCTTCGAAATTTTTGCCAGTTATTTAATTTGACAGTTGTATGACAACTTTAATGATGGCTTTAAAGGAAAAAATTTCGCCAGTTTTCGAAAAACGTGTACAGTTAACATTCCCACTAACCCATTACTGAATTATTAATATTTGTATTTGAAATTAGTAACTTCCCTTATATACGTGAACAAATTAAGAAAATAAAAAAATATAGATATAAATAATTTTCCATAATCCACGCTCCACAAAGACACTAACAGTAGTTACATATCACACAAAATAAAACTGCCAAGTTATTTATATATATGTACGTATATCTACTATTCAGTATATAAAATTTACAACCACATTTAGTTTTGCTCTTTCCTAGAGATTTAGCACATACATATCTCCATAAATCGAAAACGGCATCATTGTTTGGTTTTTGCTCGAATCAGCACATCATCTCCATTTATCCAAAATGACACCATTGTTCGATTTGATAAATGTTTTGGAGCTCGATAGAAACAAGACTGCATTGCAGATGATACATATTCAAAGCTATGATATTCCTCAAGTTTAGCAATAGAAGCAAAGCTATTTCACACGAAAGAGACAGAGGTGATTATAATAATGGCAAAAAGGAGGAAAATGCAGAGAGGAAGTCATATTTTCAAACATGCAGCAGTTACTGGAAGTCAAAATGGAAGATGATAAAAGCAAAATCAATAGTATAATTGAGGTAAATGGATCTAATGTGGAAAACAAAAGAGCGCAGAGAATTGTTATCAAGTAGCTTAAAAGTTTATGTTCTAAAAAATATGTTAAATTGATTTGAATGTTTTATTATTAAATAAGTTGATTCGGATTTGCACTTTCAACTTTTGTTGTATGGGATTTATTGATTTAAGATGATTAGTTGATAGTTATTTGCATATGTTATTAGTTTATAGGATTTTATAGCTTCATTCCTTAGATTTTGAAGTTTATTATGAATTTTAGTATGTCATTTATATGTTATTATGGATTTTTAGCATGGAGTTTTCGTAGTAAAGAAGAATTTTACACTCAAGAAGAATTATGGCAGTAATAATTATATATATATGTAATTTGATTTTTTCACAAACTTCAATCACAAACGCACATTTAATAACGATAAAACAAAAGAGCTTCTACAGTAGGTTTTAAAATAGACAAACCAAAAAAGGTTTTATTCTTTAATATGTGATATGTTATTATTATTTTATATTATCATTAAAAAACTAAAAATTACACATGCTTCAATGGGCCAGAATGACATACTATACAAACATTAAGAAGAAGCAGAAAGACTAAACTTTATCAAAAGAGGGATGTAATTTTACACAATAGTAGTAATTTGATCGGAAAAAGTAGTCATGTTTGCAGTCTATTTAACAGGCTTACCAAAAAACGATGTTTAAGATTTTTTAAGTGTATGTATAGATTATAAAAGCATCTTTTGTAGATAATGATTGATCTACTAGAACAAAAAATACTAGATTTTCACGAAATGAATTTATAGATCAAATAGATATAGGAGAAAAATAATATTTTTCCCCAAAAAATAGCTATAGATCTGGTATTAGGCGTTGAGCTCAATGAAATTATCAAATTTTGAAGGAATAAAAAATTAAGCTGTTAGACAGATCTGCAAAAATATATATATATAAAAAACTCAAAGAAAATATACAAAAATAAAAAAATATATATATAGGAGTATATGTTTAAGGTAAATTTTTCGGAAGAAATTTTTAGATCTGCTGACCCTTGAACAAAATAGAAAATCATTATCTTATATAAATAAATACAGATCCGGTGCCTCATTACTTATTAGATAATAACAATGATCATATCTGTAAAACAAAAAAAAAAATAACAAAACGAAAAGAAAATACATAACAGGTAAAATTATATATCGTGTCAGGCAACTTTATAAATCGATCAAAATTCGAGCTTAAACCAAAAATTATAGAGATTTTTTGAGCTGGATCAAATGATTATAGGCCATATAAAATGGCATTTGTCACCATTATCTCATTACTCAAGAAAAAAGATATGCCAAAAAGTTTACAAAATACAAATAAAATAAATAAAAATTAAAATATATTTCCTTTAAAACAAGATTATAGGTAGATATTAATAGATTTACCAAAATCTAGCTTTAAACAAGTAATAAAAAAATAACATACAAACCCTAACTAAAGTTGAAGCAAAACATAGGAGAAAACTACAAAAAGCTCATAGAATTCTAAGAAACAAGCTCTTTGTCGAGCTTTTGCAGAAAAAAAAAAAAAAAAAAAAGAAACAGAATGAAGAGAGAATTTCATCGGTGAGCAAAAGAGAGAAAACTAGAGTGAAAATATAGGTGATAGTGTTTCAAGACAAAAATAACTGCAGAAGGATACATATCATAGGGTTATTTCATATACGAATGGCCTTAAGAATCAATGAATGGGCTTGAGAATTTTCGAAAACATTAATAGGTCGTGGCTGTAGCCTATAACTACGCAAATTTTTAATAAAGCTCAAGGTCGCTGACTAAATTGGTATCCAAATTGGGAAAGAGGGATGGGTAGTTGTTGTAGTCCACTTTTTATGCATATGTCAACAATTACATTTCTCAATATTTTATTGTTAATAAATTAATTATTATTGTTACTAATAATTATCTTTAAAAATATTAGTTATACTAAATAATAAGACGATGTACATAGTAAAACGTAATGGTTATAGTAATATAATAACTTCTAAAATTATTTATTTAATTTTTTTATCTATACGTGTGTCAAAAAATATATATTTATTTATATTTATATATATGTACGTATATCCACTATTAAATATATTTAAATATATTAAATTTTGCTTTTTTACACCTCCGAGTTTCTAAATACTTCTCATCATCAGAAGTTAGACCAACATCAGACGAACTTTCGACTGTCAATTAAGCTCTAATTTCATTGAAAGTCAAACTTAGGTGAAAATTGCAATAAAAATATAAATTTATGTATTTTTTGGCTTAATTGAAAGTTCGTGTGAAATTATAACTTTTTTAAAAGTTCGTGTATTTTTTTAGCTATAACTCCTTTATTAAAAAATAGCGCTCATTGTGCAATGCATGATTTCAAATAAAATATTATTTAAATTAATATAAATAATTTTTGTATGAATTGATCTAAATCTTGAATAATACTTCCTTCGTCCTCCAAAATTATGCATACCTTTTCTTTTTGGTACGTCCCCCAAAATTATGCATATCATATTTTTGAACACTATCTCATATATAATTCTTACAATTTTACCCTTTTAATTTATACTCATAATCTACTTAATAATACCCTCATTGTGGGACCATTTCTCCACTATCATTACTACAAATAATTTTTTATTAAAATTAGTGTTAGAGTCAACCGTGTATAAATTTGGAGAACGAATGGAATAATATTTTAGATGTTTTTATAAAAATAATATCGATCAATTTGATGCTCGCCGTGCATCGCACGGGTGGACGTACTAGTTCTTTTAAAATATTAGTAAATACTTTTTTACAATTACACCTACATTCAAACGTTTCCCCAATCTCTACCCATTCACTAAAAAATTCGTTAAAGAAAAGAAATCGTTTAAAGAAAAAGAAAAAAGAGAAAAAAAATAAAAGAAAAACTTGTTAGAATGTAAAACAAGGGAAGTCTGTTTCACAAATGGCTCTTTTCTATTTCATTCTCTCTCACTCTACTCCTATTTCTCTCTCCTCAAATTCCAGTTGGTAGTTAGCTGAGACGCAATATTCTCCGCCGCCGGCAGTTGCGATCGGAATCCTCAGCACTTAATCTCACAGTTCACTAACAATGCCCGTAAGTTCCTCCGTTTTCTCCTGTCGACGTTTCTTCCCCCCTTTTATTTTTCCAGCTCGTACGATTGATCGCTTTGGATATGCATGTAACCAGATCCAAGATTCAACCCTACTTATTCCATATAATTCTTCTATTTCTCATGCCAATGTAGATTCGTTGCGCTTAATTTGGTGTGTAGTTTGATGTGATCGATCGATTCGGCGATTTTGTGGATGCAGTTTAGGAAAGCTGTGGTGTTGGAGGTGGAGCCTCCGAGCGTAGTTCGATATTTGATCGGAGCGGCAATAATGATGCTAGGAGTGGTTTTGCCGGTGGGCTACATGATGTTCCGCAACAAAAGAGTTCCTTCTTCTTCCTCTTACTCCAAACAGACGTAGGTCTGCCTGCCTTTCTCATTTATTGTAAATCATCGATGTTTGGACGCTTTCCCTTTCTGGGAGGATTATAGTAGAAAACCGGTTTCTCTGATTTGTGGGGTGGCTGTGTTGGTTTCTGAATTGTTGGTTTTGTTTGTTTGATGAGATTGGTTCTTTCAGTGGAATCGAGCTTTTAGCTCAGAGGCATTAGGGCTTATGCTTTGGGTGCTCCCCTATATATTGAGGCATCTGTACAGAGAGTCAAACTATTACTGTCAGGATTTTGAGTGTGCATGATGTGTAAGAGTTTAGTGGTAAGCTACTTGAGATTGATAGGCTGATTGATGTTTTTTCTTGCAGGAACAAGGTTTTGATATAGAGTTGTTCTGGATGCCCAGGATTAATATGTCATTCATGGGCAAGGTGGTACAATTTGAAGGAAAAGGTGGACAATGAATTTTTATTTGTGGATATATCTGCAAGTTGCCTGTACATGTTAGAAAGACTACGGATTTGACATATTGAGTTGTTAGTTTGATACTGTGCTAAAATTGTTATATACCTGCCATGTTTCTTAGTGATTATATGCCCAATTTGTGGTTTATGAAGGCGTATGGTTCAACTGCATTCACCACCCTTTGTAGACAGCTCATCTTGCATTTTTGTTGGCTATGCAAATTATTGCATCACGTTTTCTGTTTGCTCAGAGTACTTGTATATTCTTGAAAGTTGACATTATGTGTGCCATGTTTACATGTTTAGTTGTTTTGGTCTGAGGATCACTTCTCTTGCATAAGATAGTTGATATCTTGATTGGATAGTGTGACTGATTGCCCAATTTACATATGTTGCTATTGGTTTATCCGGGTTTATCTTTCTTACAGAGTAGTGATGTGGAATGATCAGTATATATGAATCATAACAAGTTAATTGCCCACATAATGACTTCTCTACGAATGTCTGGATGCAATTAAGCGTTTCTTCCCCTTGTCGTCTGCAACAAATGGAATCATTAAAGTTTGCAACATAATCATTCTTCATGGTTAAAGTGTCTTGCAATATTTTGTCGAGACTAAGGATGGGTTGGGAAGCACACAGAGTAAACTCGTACCTTGATTTTTTTTATTTTTTTTGGTATTAATCTATTTTATGGCCATTGTAAATTTGGAAGAGGTTGATGGTTTATCTTTTTATGGTGGTTTTGATCCTCTGTCATTTGTGATATTGCTTGGCAAATCTAAGCTCTCGTTTTCCTAATATCTGCTGTTTGAATTTATTTTCTTTGTCAACTCTTGTTAATCTCTACTTTGACAGTTCTAAGAGGAGTTCTTTGGACCATTCATGTTTGAAACTAGTTGCTTCTCATTCATTAGTTCCGACATTCTTAATTTCAACCCTCTCTTGATAATACAAGATCTTGTGTATTACCTTTTTGTCTGGAATGACATCAGTGTGAATTTGTGAGATATACTTCATCTTGGATGGTCCAATTTGGGTGTTTATTCGGTTCCTATAGGTTAAGTTTGTGGTGGCATACATTTTAAACCTCCTGCTGTTCTTTTTAGTGATTTGTACTTCGATAACCCTTTATTTTCTGCTCAAATCGGTGTTGGGATGTCACTTTTTGGTTTTTGGCTTCTCCGTTGTTTGTTTCTGCACTCGAGGTGCTTGCATTATCATCTGCTGTTCATCATGCGATCATTACTAGATAGAGGACTCAGTTTAGAAGAAACCTGATGGGGTGTGTCGATAGAAACAAGATTGAAGATAAGACTGATGCTTCGATGCAGTATTAAAGGTGCTTCTTATGTGGGAGGACAAGCATTTAGCTGGTTTTGTCATGTGTGCGTGTGTTGTATTGACTCCAGAATTCCTTGAGATTTGTTGGTTGTGTTTGTCTAATACAGGAGATATCTGTCTGCCTTTTGATCGAAGGATCACGCGAGCTTATTATTCGTTTCATACTTGAAAAGTTTTAAGATAAAACATAACACAAAGGAGAAGAAAACTAGCGTTGAAGAATTCATTTTTTCTTTCCCAAGCCAAGATATTCAAATCTAGAATGAAGAACTAAACATTCAGCACTGAGAAGAACAAATGTACGAACTACCTAAACTTGGGTATAAGAGAGTCGAGCCAAGAACATTGGTAATACTTAGATGTGCAAAATATCACGTCATCATTGAGCAAAAATAGCCAAGTCTCTAAGATTGGTTCCACCTACCCAGTGCTTCTCCCATGCGGATTCTATCGCCCCTCTTGATGCAAAATCTGAAGTCGGACGAGCTATTTTTGACGCCACCAGATTGGGAAGTAGGAGCTTGGAAGACTAACACCACAGTTGATCCCATGTTGAAAGCAGCTACCTGCAGCATCAAACACGAAAATCTTGAATCAATTATCAACTTAACTACTATTATGTCAATATGACTCTTACCCTAACAAAAAATGAACTTATGTTTTCTAGTATAACAATATCCAAATCCAAAGCATGCATACTAGGACAAAGAAAATAAGACTCCACATTTATACAAGTTATCCTTGAAGCCGGACAAACATTTCCCATTTACTAGTTCAACAAATGGGTTGAGCCTGATATACCTCATCTCCTTTCCTAAGTTGTACTCCAGTGCCTTCAGGTTCATATAACCGTTCATCCGGGGGCAGTGAATGTAGTAGTTTCTTTTGGGGTTTATTTGTCTTCAGAGTTGGCTCGATAAAAAGCTGTCATTATGTGCATACAGCGTTAGAAGTATATTATGTGAAATGATCGTTGCTAGAACAAGTAATGTACAGGCACTTAAACCAAATACTAGTAGATCAGAGTTGGCATAGAAATGTGCCTCTGAAATTTCAGTACATAAATAGACGATTATTGATAGCTCTTTAAGGATACTCATATGTACATGCTGAGGCCGAAAACTAATTTGTTATCCATCATCATGTAAAATCCTAGAGTCAAATGTCATACGAAGTAACAAATGGTAAATGTTTCCCAATCTACTGATCACAGTTCCCAGAGAACCCCACCCCTCCATCTTCATAGTCTGTAATGATTCATCCTAGCATTTCCAATAAGGGTAAATATTTTCCTTTTTTTATTTTGAAGGGTTTACAAGAAAAAGAAAAGGATCTGCATAACAATTGTACTAATAATAACATTTAAACATAATTAATTTAGAAGTAAATTAATGAGAAGGGGAAGAAAATCTTACTGACGCCTAGATGCTCCCACTATTTACATAATCTATCATCAGAACCGACAGTGTATAAATTAAGTCAAGAATTCCCAGATGAAACATGATCAATCTCCATACTATGTGGCGGTAAAACAACTAAGAAATTAAGACAATGGAAGGTAGTCTGAACCTCAATGGACCCGATATTTGTAGCACCAATTGCTGCCATAGCCATATAGCCTTCTTTCCATTGACCTTCAAGCACCACCTGGTTATCAAAGATCAGATGTCAGCATATTTGGTTGAACAATATAAGCATTTTTTTAGGACTAATACTAGCTGCTATTTTCAATTAGTATATACCTAGTAAGCAGGATTCAGAGAAATCAAATGCACACATACCTGCACAGTTTGCTAGTAGTAACTAAAAGTCTAAAACTAACTAACCAGTATTTTGTTGAAACAGGGCTGACGAAAATGAAACAACTCGTTAAAGAATATGACTCGGATGTTTGACCACTAATATCGTGATGGTAAACTCACAGTGGATCTAAATAAGTGATATATATATTTTTTTTTTCTCTTGCTGGGCATGGGGGTAAGTTGCTGGGAAACAAACCAAAGTTCGTATCATAAGTCAGTATTTATCAAATTTCACATGGCCATCTCATCAAAGAAAATTACAAAATGCATAGGTTAGTATACACTTGGAGGTTGGAGCTTTTCTCTCAGATCCAGGATATCTAGTGAGTTTATCGAACAGAGTTACCAAAGCAATAAAATGTATAGGTTAGTATAGAGTTGGAGCTTTTCTCTCAGATTCAGTAGTTGTGAAGCATTATTCTGATATTTAGCATTTTATACTAACCCAAGTAGTTGATTGCTAACTCTGCTTGACATTGGGAATAAGATCTCTAGTTGGTGAAATATGCTTCAGCAAATGTTTTTTTTTTTGTTTGATGCATGCTTCAGCCAAATGTTTCCCAAGTGATATTCCAAAAGCAATAATCTTCCCACTAACTTAAGAAACTACCACAATCACAGGGAGAGGCAACCATTAGATCGAAACCTATCTTTCAAGCAGATTAAATATTGCAGATCAAGTAACAAAAAAAATGTATTGAAGAAACACCTTCGATATATTAGGTCCTGATCAGTATTCAGCAGTAGATGAAAAAAATAGAGCAGGTATGGCTATACAAAGTGTTCTTAGTGGTGCCCCCAACCAAAGTCAATGATGATGATGATGATGATGCAAACAGAAAATTCATTGCCTATGGACAAGGATTACCCGTTCATTTTCAACATACAAATTTCTGATAGTTCTCGTAGCGCGCTCATTCATTGGAAAGAGATTACCTACAAGGAACATAGCAATGGAATTAACAATCTACAAATTATATGGGAGGATATACATGATAAATTAGGGCATATAATAACTTAATTGCTCGGAACTAAATAAAAGTTTCCTGATTGTGATAGTGCCGAAACTATTTCCAACTAATTGCAGTTATGAGATTATGTTTTCATGTTCATTGACAACAAACTCCAAAAGAAGCATGCCAACACACACCTAATTCAGGCATTTAGTATTTCATAAAATGTAGAAGATAGAAACAATAAGATCAATTCATAAACATAGATTTCTTAAAAATCATCTCCATTGCAAGTTATAGGATTCCATCAATTACAGAAGCAGGTAAGGAGTTAGATGGTAGACAAGATAAACAGGTCGAGAACATGATCCTCATTCTTTTCAGCAGTTAGAAACATGTGCAAAACTGAGCTGAAAACAATGAATACAAAATTATCTTGCCAGTAAAATGCCGTCGAAGAAGAAGATCCCAATCAACTGGAGAATGTATCCGATGGTAGTCTCCAGGCTTCAAGTAAATTACACAATAGAAGAGGCCTTTCGGTGGGCTGCATAAATTAATCACACCATAAATCCAATTGCCAAGGTAAATATCGTACGTTTACTTATACTCAAAAACATATTTTAACTTCTATAAAGTTGGATCTAATATTAGTAACTGTTTCATTAGGAATTACAGATCAGGTTACTGCAAGAAAAATAAAAACTAATAATTAAATAACTGAGCATTTAATTCTTCAACTTGAACCAAAAACTGATAAAGTCTAAAGGCATATTATTGCATTATATGATGTAAAATGCTACTTTAAACTAATTCAATGTTTACCGGGATGATGCATTATCTCTAACTTTAGGAGAAGCCAAGAAGGAAATACTCCACCATGACTTCTGGTTCACATCTCTCACAGTTTTCTCTTCCTCGCCACTATCTTCATTAGCATCTTCTGCAGCAATCATAGGGAGATGCGAGTTTGCACCAAGAAGGGAAGAAGCAGAATAAGAACATCCCTTCACTTGCTCAATCATAGCCCCTGGTCCTCTTAACTCACCGAATCTGAGAACGGTCCCATCTACAGGACTGGCCTATAGCAGGAATAAAATTAGTACACAGTGCTCAAGCGGTCCAGAAATAGCACAGCCACTATGGAAGGAAGTAGATATCCAGAACTTGTTACCAGTTACCAGACAATAAGGGTCACAATCGATAGGCCTGGAGCTTTCTTTCAACTTGCGAACAAAAAATTCTCTTAGGCTAGCATATTCTTCCAATGGTAGTTGAGCTTCTTCCAAGTCTAATTTACATAGGGAAAAAGAAAGTTCAGCAGTTTTATTTGCATTTTTTCGTTTAGCAAACTAAAAATGGATTTAACGTAAAGACTTTACGAAGAATGTTGACGTGGATCAGGAAACATACTAGAGTGAAAAGCTCGAGCCCATGCTTTATATACATATGGCCGTAACCAAATGGGAAGTTCCTGGTCAAGGATTAATTTTAGCGCATAACTTAAGTCATTCATGATATATTAGCTCAAGGAATATTGTTATACTCACCATACCAGTCAAGGAACCCCAAAACCTTGAAATAGAGCGCAAGGGTAGTAATCTCAAGAATCTAGCCTATCACCAATGAAAGTGTGGCATAAAAATCATATACTGCACCATTTACATGTAATAGCACAGAAAAGAGAAGGATTTACCTTCACATCTGGATGGAACTCTAATTCAATACCCTTAGCCCTGGCCTCTTCTATCTATTTCGCAAACAATTAAAAAGATAGACACAAGCACAGACTGGTAAGATACATTATTGGCAGAATAACAATACAATGATAAAATATGAGAAGCAAAAGCTTCGCATTTACGTCATTGAACCAAAGATGACAGGACACAGTCTATAACCTAAAAGAATAGTGCTCAGGCAAACAAGTGAAGTCAAAAGAGCCAGTATAACAATCCATTTACATTTGTTTCCAACTAGGCGATTTCCATCATTCAAAACTGAGCAACATAAGGTACATGAATAATCATAAAGATATACTATAGAACCTAAGACAATGTTCTCTTTCCTCCCTCGTCCTTTTTTTTTCAAATTTTCATTTCATGCATAGAGTTGAGTTGTTTTCCTTTTATCATAATTCACCGATTATAGTAACTACTTCGCTCCAAGACCCTCAAGCCTTATTCACTGACAGTTCATCAGATAGGAAACAAGGAAACTGACTATTTCATATGCAAACATTGCAATTTGTGAAACAATTCCAGCCAGTCCAATTAGGGGTATAAGAGGATGGAGCCAGCTCGCAAGATACTCAGAACAAACTCAAGCGAAAAAATAATAACTAACTATACCAAGCTTGGCTCAAGCTAAATGGGTAGTTTGCTAGCTCCGATGTCAAGCTGAACAGCACTAGGCATGATAGGCTCAAGAGCCTTATTGAGCTTTAATGAGTTTCAGACTTTCAGGTATATACAGTTCTAGATTTAAAAGTTTAGTTATCTACGTATACCCTGAATGTGACTAACAATACGGGTTCAAAATGTGTGTTTTTTTTTTTTTTTTTTTTAGAAGTTGGATTATATCATTTTTAGTTGAACAATAATTAGTAACTGAGTTGATTTTGTCGAGTTTGCAACTGAGTCGAGCTCGAGTTCAAATTTTCGGAGCTTGACTGAGGTTGAACTTGGAGTTCTTTAGTCAGCCTTGAGCTCGAGCTTGGAACTTCTCAACTCAACTCGCTGCAATTGCAGCCCTAAATCAAATCAAGTCTAGGAACCTACAAAAGAAAGGTTCAAAAGCAAGAGCTTGCAAATGTAGTAATACATATGCAACACATTCACAAATCAAGCACTAAACTTAGAAATAACAATTTTTAACAATTCCTTAGTGTCAAACATTATGCATTGTAATTACCTTTTTATCATCATATAGACGACGTACATGAAGTGCACCGAGCATAAGTATGGTTGCCACAGTTGCACCAGGAACTAAGAAAGAATTACCTGCACAGAACTTGAAGGATGGTTCGTGTACTGTAAGGGGGTGTTCGCTTTTCATGATTGAGTATTTAATATTTTTATCCTCATTACTAGGATATCTCGAATCCCACCTTTTTAATGGGATATGAATCAACAAAAAATTAGCTCAAATGATAGAACTTATCAAGGGCCTTGGAATATCCCAAAGTTGCAATCCATCTAAGTAAACAATGGATTAGTCTACACTATTTTTATCTAATCTAGGTTGATCCCAAAAAGTAAACGCCCCTCCCTAACTTTACTGCTTGACATGTAAACACAGCACGTATAAATGTAGAATCACGTAGCTTTTCTCACATAAAATTTCAGGAATATATATTTCCGATTGTTACCTAAATTCAGATTTTCTTTCATCCAACCAAAAGCCATCAAAACTTAAATTACAACAAAATCAGCATCTACTAGTCAATTAACAGACAAATTGCTAACAAGAATGATAAATCATGCTAAATGCGCGTTGGACAGCACATAAAATAATCGCGAAAATTCCTCATAATTTTCATATACTGCGCACAAAAAGTGATGGTGAAAACAGAGAAACGGAAAACAGGGGTACTATACAGTATTATTACATTTTGTTTTCATTATTATAAAGTCGAGTAATATCAGTTCACGACTTGCAATCGAAAATGAAGAAGTTGAGTTATATCGTACCCTGCGAACCGCTGCCTTTGTTACTGGCGGCGCCGCCGAGGGAAGCTTGCGGCTGAGCAGGTCGGGCCTTGCGAAGAAATGTAGTGAAATGAAATCGTCGGTGGTGGTAAATCCTGCTGTAGTTTAGCAGTGGAATACTTCGAGAAGCTCTCCATTTCGTCATCTTCTCCTTTTCCGTCAGTGTCTGCGCGGCGGCTGAGAGGGAATTCTTGGGCGCCGGTTTTGTTCGGTTGAAGAATAGATTTTTTTTTTTTTTTTTTTTTAGCAAATGTCGAAGTATAGATTAACTCGCAAATACAAAAGCCAAAAAAAAATTCGTGTTAATTTTTTCTTTCAAATAAAAAAAAATGAACTTAATCCGTCTCTCCCGTAAAAAATATGAGTAATTATTATTTTTAGAATGTCCATAAAATATGAGTAATTACTATATTCTAGATATTATCCCAATAAATTATTTTTTATATATTAATTTATTTATCTATTCTACTGCATGATAGGACCTTTTATTCACTCACAAGTGACAATATAATTAATTATCATTATTAATGCTATATTTATTTGTAATCCTTACTTCACTCATAATATACTTATCTTTTTATTAAAACTTTCTCCTAAAACTATTTTAACGGGATGAATAAAGTATTCATGGAACTTTGACGAATAAGTCAATCGGTAATATGTTCCCTATAGGTTGGGTTGATCATTAGAGTCAATCAATACATGTGAGTGTTTTTTTTTAGTAATAAAGTTTTAAGGGTTATTAGCCTGTAAATACACGAACTTTTTATATTTTCTGAAATTTAATATGACTTTTATTTTTAGCCCACAAATACACGAACTTAGCATTTTTTCTGATTTTTTACATCAACATGAAAAAACTCTATTTATTGTTGAGGTGGAGGCCGAAATACATGACGTGGACTACGAAATATGCACTTGAATAGAGTAATTTGATTCATTATTTTGATTAGAGAGTGAATGACATGGTATATCGGCCTTCACGTTAATAGTAAATTATAATTTTTTCTTGTCGATGTAAAAAATCAGAAAAAATACTAAGTTCGTGTATTTGTGGGCTAAAAATAAAAGTCATGTTAAATTTCAGAAAATATAAAAAGTTCGTGTATTTACATGCTAATAACCCAAGTTTTAAAATATACTTATCGAATTCTTTTTTAATATATTATACTCTCTTTTCTTATTACAAATATCCCACTTTTCATAATAGAATGTCCCACTATAAATATTTCATTCCATTTTTGGCAATATATTATCTCTCTATATCTAATATTTAAATAATTTTCATCAACCAACTTTATCTACTTTCTACACATTTTTTAATCTTCATGCTCAAAAGTAATGAGACATTTATAATGGAATGGATAAAGTATCTATTAATTTGTAATTAAATTAGCATTTTCACCCTAAGACTTAGCAAATCCACGACAATTTCACAAAAATCAACCTGCAAGTGTGTGTAGTTGACAAAGATTGAAAAAATAATATTTAGGGGTGTGCACCGGTAACCGCACCGATTTTGATGAATCGAAAAATGCATCAAAATTTTAATTTGAAAATCAAACTGCACCAACTAAGGGGGGTGTATTCGTTGTGGAATTTTATGGACTTCTATGGATTTTAAAAGTCTGGGTGTATTCGTTCAAGACTTTTAAAAGTCTGCAGAAATCTGGGTGTATTCGTTCAAGACTTTTAAAAGTCCATATAAATCTGGGTGTATTCGTTCAAGACTTTTTAAAATCCATACAAATCTAGGTGTATTCGTTATTCCATTGACTTAAAATCTGGAATGACTTTCATGGATTTCATCCAAAAAATACACACGACGAAATCCGGCCAAGAACCACGAGAATTGAAATCCATGAAGTTTTAAGCGAGCGCTGAATTCCAGCGCCCGCGCCCAAGAAGCCAGCGAGCGCTGGGTGTGAACGGGCGCTGGGTTCCCAGCGGCCGCTGGGTTGCCGCGGTCGCTGGGCCCAGGCAGCTCAGCAATCCTTTGTGAACATCACTTCGATTACTTAAGTGAATGTGTGATTGATCTAGTTGGTGCAGACTTTCATAGAAAATATATTCTACCTAATTATGGAGAATTTGTAAAAGCTGCTTTTGCTGACAATGAAATCCAATTTGTAGAAACAAGCAGCACTGAGGTAGCCAAAGTATTATACCAGCGCTCGCTGGAACTTCATTTCTAACGTATAGTTTTGTGTTATTCCCAGCGCTCGCTGGAACTCAGCGGTCGCTGGGTTTCCAGCACCGCGGGCGCTGGGTCTTTTCTAGCGGGCGCTGGGTGTGTGAGCGGGCGTTGTGGAATTCAATTCCAAAATTATCCCGTAAAGTCTTTGAAAATCAGTGAAAATCGGGGTGAAATCCAACCACGAATTCTTTGAAAGTCGTCTGGAATCTATGTAAATTCCATGGAATTTAAATTCCATGGACTTTTTAAAGTCTGTGGAAATTCACAACGAATACACCCCCCTAAAGGTGACTCCAATTATAAACCTCATTTTCAGTTTTCAAAGTGTCACGTCAACTTTAGAAACTTACCTATTTTTTTGTCTTGCATATCTTCCAACAATAAACGAGTTTCTTACTTTTTAAGGGTCCCACTATAATACATACTCAATTTATATATCTATATGTACATTAATTTTATTTCAATTATAATTTGTACTATATTATTTACATATTTTAATTAAATATTTAATTTAAATTATCTAGCATAATAAAATAAAATGACTTTATAATTCTAAATAATAATGAATTTTAATAAAATTCGAATTACATTACTAAAATTTAAATTACATTGCAAAAATTAAAATTGCAATAATTGAAAGTACATAAACACAATTATTCAAACTAATCATACTTAATTGTAAGCATCATTCGCATCGAATTGTGCCCAAATATGTTGAGTCAAATCATGTTAAAGTTGGAGATGAGCTTGTTTATTTGTTAAATCGTTGTGATTTTTGCCATATTTTCAAAAGCTTCCCAATTATTAGTACTCATTGGTATTGGTTGCTGATGAGTTGCATCTTCTTCAGACCAATTGGCTGCTTCTTCACCCTTATCATCAATGATCATGTTGTGCAAAATAATACATGTGAGCATTATATTGCGGGGATCTTCCTTGAAATAAGATCGTGCAGGACTTCAAACTACTGCCCAACGAGCTTGTAGCACTTCAAACGCTCGTTCGATGTCTTTTCTTACAGCCTCTTGTCTCTGCGCAAATTTGTGTCTCTTCGGATCTTATGGTGCTGGATAACTCTTAATGAATGAAGCCCATGTCGGATAGATTTCATCAGTCAGATAGTATCCTTTGTTATACATCCGACCATTCACCGTGAATTGAACTAGTGGCATATTTCCCTGAAGGAATGGATTAAATAATGGAGACACATGAAGAACATTAATATCATTGTTTGCTCCGACGACACCAAAGAAAGCATGTGATATCCACAAATATGCCGATGCCACTGCTCAAGAACTATTGTAGGAACACCGTGATTGCCGAGTGTATAGTTACCTTTGTAAGCTACGGGATAATTTCTCCATTCCCAATGCATACAATCGACGCTCTCCAACATACCCGGAAAGTCATGTCTTTCTTCGTGCATTTGTAACAAACGTTGGGTATCTGCTGCATTTGGAGTCCTCAAATAACATAAACGGTAATCATACTCCTGCAAAATTCATGTAGACATTCCAACGCAGTACTCTCACCCATCTGCATGTACTCATCGAGTGAGTCACCAGGAGCTGCATATGCCAATTGTCGGATAGTTGCAATGCACTTTTGAAGTGATGATAGACCATTCCTCCCAATTGAGTCTTGCCTCAATGTGAAGTAGGGGGAGAAGTTGCTCAGCGGATCAAAGATCTTCACAAATAACTCTATTTGCATTTGGAATTGACGACAGAAAAGATCTCCATCGTAGATGGGTTCGTCACATAAATAATCACGAACGAGACGATCATGGCCGCTTTCACGTTCTCAATCCCTGTATTTTCTAGAACCGCTTCTCTTTCTAGAAGTTTGAGTCGTTGCTTGGACTGCATCAAGCATAGTAATCATCTCTTGCATAAAAGAATTTGTTGCCGAATTTTGAATGTATTGCTTCCACATTTCATCAATTTCATGTGGACTAGGAATATCAAACATTTTTTGGGTGTGGTGTTTGGATGAAAAAATGAGTAGTGGTGAATGAAGCATGAAATGACTTGTATATATAACCAAAATATTGATGCCCGTTGAATGGTGGTTACTGTGGTTGAATGGTGGTTGTTGTGTTTGAATAGAGTTTGTTGTGGTTGTTATGGTGGAATGGTGATTATAATGTTTGAATGGTGGTTGTTGGACTGTAAATATATTTTAATTACATTGTTGACCTTTTGAATGGTGGTTGTTGGACTCATAAATGCAACCTTGGTTAATACAAAAGTAACATAATTCAAATTACATTGCACACTTAAAAATACAAAATAAATAAAACACACTAACAAGTACAGAAATAACTAAAGCACACTAACAAGTACATAAAATAGCTAAAACACACTTAATAATAGATAAACGATGCCTAAAAGTGTTACTTCCACCCATATTTAGCCTTTATTTCAGCTACAACCATGTTGTGGTTGTATAGTTCATCCTCCGACATGTCATCAATATCACATCTGCAAAACTCAACAAGTTGGAGCTTGAGTTGTTCCTCTTGAAGGCTCAATTGTCTAGCCATAGCCTCTTGCGGATGCTTCCACTTCTCTTCGTTGCCTGTGGACGTCATTTTCACCTTTTGTTTTGCTTGTCGTTTAGCTCTATGTTGTCCCATTAGTTGCATTCGAGGTACTGCATCAGTAGATGATGGATTATCTGTTTCAAAGTTTTTGGCTTTTTTCTGAGGATTAAGTGGCATTTGTTGAGGAGTCCATTTCTCACAAGTTTGGATCATCTTCTATACGTGCAAGAACCTGAAGTCCTTATTTTTTGGATCATCATTTCTCCATGCTCTTTTTGTGTTCGCTATTTTATTTACACGCCGCAAGTGTACGGGTGCAATTGTGTATAGCAGTGACAAGGTCGAATCCACAGGGACTAATTGTTATCAATGCCTATTCTTAATTACTTTACTCTATCTGGAAAACCGAATTGTAAAGGTTTGATTTTTGGAAAACAATTTCAAAATTAAAATAAAGAAACACTGAAAAGAAATCAAGCTGTGAAAATGCGAAATAACAGAAGAAAGAGAATTTCCCAAGGCAAAAGTTTCAACAGATTCTCCTAACTAACATGATTGATTCAATTAATGAGATAATTCCTAAGGCAATCTCAAAGTTAATTCATACCCACTATCGTGGCATACAAATCGTTGATTACATGCAAGGTTACCATCCCTGGATCACACTTCTAACATGTAACTCCCAAAAGTTCCTAGGATTAAAGCCTTCACAATTATTAATTCCCTTTAGAATTAAAATAAATGTGTTCTATGTTCTTAGTTCAGGTATTAATTATCATCTCCCGATCTCAAATTAAAACCTATGATAATGCTAAATTGGTGATCAAGCAATAAAGCAAGCAGTTATAACAAGAACAAAGAAAGGAATATAAATCTCAATAAATTAAATCAACAGTCAGAAATTTGAATCATGTTTACTCCCTAAACCCTGGGAAAAAGGGATTTAGCCACACATAGACATATGACTAACAATCACAATCTCAATAAAACTAATGAACATTAAACAATGAAAAACCGTAGAGAAGTCGAGATTCTTCAGTCTTGCTCTTGCTCCGTGTCTCACAGCTCTCAGGAAAAGTCAGAATATGATATAAAGTGATAATAGGTGCAGAGAATAAGTTCTTGGGGAGTATTTATATGCCCTAGGTCTTGTAGCTCTCAAAAATACCCAAAATCGCTAAAAAACGAATTTTGGGCGGAAATACGGCGACTCGCGCGGCCCCGTCGCGCGGCCGCATGGCTAGCCCGCGTGACGAAACAGAACTTCTGACAGCTTTGCACAGCGATTTTGTTTTGGCTCGTTCTCTCTCATCCGAGCTCCGATTTATGATCCGTTTGCGCTCACGAACTACTCTTGAGACGAACTACAACTTGTATTTAAGCCAATTCTTCCAAATTCTGCTTCATTATTTCTGAAAATTCGTTCAAACACAAGCAAGTAACAAGTTCTTGACCATAAACGAATATAAGCTCAAATAGACCATCAAACACACAAAATCCTCATAACTAAACATCAAAAATGACACACCAAGAGGTAAAAATGCATGTTTATCAACCCCCCAAACTTGAACTATTGTCCGTCCTCGGACAAAACAAAGATGAACCAAGAATGAATCAACAAGAGCGTAGAGAAAAGTGAATAACATTATGGCTTCAGATTTGTCAACAAAATACCAACATGCATTTGTATCTCCTATCATCAAGATATCACAATCATGACAAGCTCAAATTATGGTCTCAATGAATTCCAATCCTCACCAAAAAGATAAAGAATATAAGAACTCTCAACTCTCAAGTGTATCAATTCAAAAAGGACGTGTATACGCTCAGTTCAAGCTAAACAAGTACTCACCCATAAGCTTGTCAATCGTCTCACCTCTCCACCACTAAATGTGTGCTCCTATAACCAAGATCAAAAAGGTCTTTATTAAAGGTTGTAATGTAGGCTCTTTGGTAAGGTAGGATAAATTTGGCTGAGTGACTAAAAGATACTCCTCAATGTAGCTCGATCACCAACCTTATAACATTCTTAAACCATACCATCTTCCACCTCTCACAAAACCAGATTTTTCAATGTGAGAAATCATCACAACTCAACAATTATTTCTCATAACATTATGTCTCTCTAATGCATCCTATGTACCCATTTTTTCAATTCTTTTGCTCTCTCTTTTCTTTTCTTTTTTCTTTTCTCCACCATTCTTTTTTTTTTTTTCAACAACTTGTAGGGTACTAGGATTTTCAATTTGAAACCACAAAACATAACTCATGATCATTCATCTCCACAAACCAACTATTCCATATTAACAATTTCCAAGCTCTCACCCATAGCTAAATCAAAGAATATGGAAAAATAAGGCTCAAAGGGGTTGAACTAGGATCATATAAAGATATAGGACAAATATGGGATAAATAGGCTAGCAAAGATGGCCTTCTATCATCTCAAAGTTATTAAGCACACTATGTGACCTCGAGGGAGAAACCAAGACAAGTTCTAGTGAGACACAAGCATACTCAAACAATCACTCAAGAATAAGAAATAAGACTGTAAAAATAATTACAGTCAAGGCTCAAAACTCACAGCTTATTTCATTGATTGCAACCACATAGAGACCATGCTTATCATTCATCATTCATGCTCAATCACAACAATATAAACACAAACGCATGCAATTTCACAAGTTTTAAACAGAAATCATCATGAACCAGTTATCCACAAAACTCTACACTACTCACATCATCATCAAGGTAACATCACGAAGAAACCACCAAAGCAAGACTAAGAAAACTCAACGACGACACAAACAAAGACAACCAAAAAAAAAAGTGCACCCACAAACACATCCCCCCAAACTTATTCACCACCAAGGAGAATAAGTTTGAAAAGGATTTGTGGGGCACGAAAACAAACAAACAAACAAACGAAAATGAACAAACTAACCAGAAATTGGGTTGCCTCCCAATAAGCGCTATTTTTAACGTCGTTAGCTCGACCGAACAGCAAACTCATCAAGGAGGCTGGTACAAGCAGTGCTGCGAACAACTTCTCCCTGCTTCATGCTTCTCAACCAACACTCCTCCTTTAAACTTCCGATCACCTGGGTCCTGCCAATAAAAAGGATCCGCATCAAATGTATTAAAAACATCAACACTTACCTTGCCCGGATCTTTTGCTTTCTTTGGCGCTTCATCTTTGTGGATGTGGCATGGTTCATAGACATGGAAAGTTCGGCTCTCATCATGAACTCGCAGTGTGAGCTCTCATTTCTCCACATCAATCAAAGCTCTTCCCGTTGCCAGGAACGGGCGCCCCAAAATCAGCGGAATTTTGTTCTCATCCTCAATGTCTAGAACCACAAAATCTGCAGGGAAAATAAAATCCCCCACCTTCACGAGTACGTTCTCCACAATTCTACGAGGGTAGGTGACCGACCTGTCCGCCATCTGCAGCCTCATTGATGTCTGCTTCAACTCTCCAATTTCCAGCTGCTGAAAAACAGATAGAGGCATAAGATTTATGCTCGCCCCCAGGTCGCAGAGTGACCTTCCGAAATGCTGGCCTCCAATAATGCAGGAAAGTGTGAAGCTGCCCGGATCTTTGACCTTTGCCGGCAGCTTCCTCTGCAAGATTGCGCTGCATTCTTCATTGAGATTCACCGTCTCAAACTCTTCCAGCCTCCTCTTCCTCGAGATAATCTCCTTCAGGAATCTAACATACTGCGGCATCTCCTGCAGTGCTTCCACCAATGGAATATTAATGTGCACTTTCCTGAAGATCTCTAAGAACTTGGAGAACTGCTCCTTCACCCTCTCTTTCTTATGGCGCTTAGGGAGAGGAATGGCCACAGTTGCTGGCGAAGTAGCTTTTTGCTTTTCATCCTTCTTTCTGCCAGAAACCTCAACAGTGACCTCCTCAGCTTTTTTCCTCAATCAGCCGTGCGCTCTCCTCTTTTGCCGTCATGGCCCCTTCCTGTGTAGTCCCGCTCGGCAGATCAACCATCTTAAAGTGACGCTGGGGAAACGGCAACCACCCAGGAGGACGCAGATGAGGTGGAAGTCGTCGGCCTTCCTCCCAGACTTTCCACGAGAGCTCTTCTTTCTCCATCTCATGAGATCCATGGTTGCCTTCTGAGGGGGCTTCATTCTTCAATCCAATGGCCATGCATTGCTCCTTTGGGTTCACCTTGGCATTGTTTAAGAGGTTACCCGACTGTTGGAGTTTGTTGACGGCGGTGGCTACTTGACCCAATTGGGTCTCGAACATCTTCATTTGAGTCCCCACAGCAACGACATTGGACTCTAGCTTTTCCATCCTCTCATCTGCCTTGGAGATGAACTTCATCATCAGCTCCTCTATATTTGGCTTCTTCTCTTCATTAATGATTCCATTCGTAACAGAGAAGCCTGGTGGAGGTTGGATTGCATTGTTGGGATTCCCATAAGCCAAATTGGGATGTGGACGCCCTCCATGATGAAACTGCTGTCCACTATTGTATCCACCCTGTTGCCTATGCTGAAAGTTCCCATAGCTTTTGCCATTGATGTAGTTGACGTCTTCTACGCCTGTCGGGATCTCTACAGCTGGCTTAGAATTGCCAACAGTCATAGCATTGATTTTTGAGTTCATCTCTGCCAGCTGAGTCAAAATCAATGCCACGGGATCTGAAATGGAGGTAGCAACAACTTTCTTCAAGTGAACTCTCTCGGATGGCCATTGATAGCTCGTGGTGGCCATGCTTTCAATGATCTCCATGGCTTCAGAACTCCCCTTCTTGAGCAATGAGCCCCCTGCAGCTGTATCCATGAACATCCTGGTGCGCTCTCCACAAGCGTTATAGAACATGACCACCAGAGTCCCCTCATCGAAGCCATGGGACGGGCACTTCCTCAACTTCTCCTGGTATCTCTCCCATGTCTCTGCTAGTGTCTCTCCATCGAACTGTTGGAATTGGAGAATCTCCATCTTTAACTTCAATGTGAGCCCGGGAGGATGGAACTTCCGCAGGAAAAGATCAGCCAAATCCCCCCATACAGGATTAGCTCCCAGCTGCAAAGTATGATACCATGACTTTGCCTTATCCCGGAGTGAGAATGGGAAAAGGCGGAGTCGTATGATGTCATCTGGGACTCCGTTCATCTTGACAGTGCTGCACAACTCCAAGAATTGCGCCAGATGCGCATTTGGGTCCTCCACGGCTTTACCTCCATATTGGTTTTGCTGCACCATGGTAATCAGCCCAGTCCTTAGCTCGAAGTTATTCGCGTTGACTCTGGGCGGCTCTTGGTAATGGTACAGTGGAGTAAATGCCTCATCAATAGGCGGCTGTTTCTGCTCAGCAGCATTTTTCTAAGCATCCAACACCGCCTGCAACTGCTCTCTCAACGCACGGACTTCTTCCGCAGTGGCCATAGAATCCAAATTATCTTGCTTTGCTTGGTTGTTCTTGCGGCGGAGCGTAGCTTCAATCTCAGGATCAAAATCTTCAAGAGGAAGCTTCTGAGATCGCGTGTTCATGCACTACCTAGAAAACTCCAACGCAAGAATCAGAACCGCAGGAAAAATAAAGAACAGAAAAATAAATAACAGAAATAAAAAAAATCCAGAGTAGTATCAAACAATTAACAGAATAGTACTGATAAAAATCAGTCCCCGGCAACGGCGCCAAAAACTTGTTCGCTATTTTATTTACACGCCGCAAGTGTACGGGTGCAATTGTGTATAGCAGTGACAAGGTCGAATCCACAGGGACTAATTGTTATCAATGCCTATTCTTAATTACTTTACTCTATCTGGAAAACCGAATTGTAAAGGTTTGATTTTTGGAAAACAATTTCAAAATTAAAATAAAGAAACACTGAAAAGAAATCAAGCTGTGAAAATGCGAAATAACAGAAGAAAGAGAATTTCCCAAGGCAAAGGTTTCAACAGATTCTCCTAACTAACATGATTGATTCAATTAATGAGATAATTCCTAAGGCAATCTCAAAGTTAATTCATACCCACTCTCGTGGCATACAAATCGTTGATTACATGCAAGGTTACCATCCCTGGATCACACTTCTAACATGTAACTCCCAAAAGTTCCTAGGATTAAAGCCTTCACAATTATTAATTCCCTTTAGAATTAAAATAAATGTGTTCTATGTTCTTAGTTCAGGTATTAATTATCATCTCCCGATCTCAAATTAAAACCTATGATAATGCTAAATTGGTGATCAATGATCAAGCAATAAAGCAAGCAGTTATAACAAGAACAAAGAAAGGAATATAAATCTCAATAAATTAAATCAACAGTCAGAAATTTGAATCATGTTTACTCCCTAAACCATGGGAAAAAGGGATTTAGCCACACATAGATATATGACTAACAATCACAATCTCAATAAAACTAATGAACATTAAACAATGAAAAATCGTAGAGAAGTCGAGATTCTTCAGTCTTACTCTTGCTCCGTGTCTCACAGCTCTCAGGAAAAGTCAGAATATGATATAAAGTGATAAAAGGTGCGGAGAATAAGTTCTTGGGGAGTATTTATATGCCCTAGGTCTTGTAGCTCTCAAAAATACCCAAAATCGCTAAAAAAACGAATTTTGGGCGGAAATACGGCGACTCGCGCGGCCGCATGGCTAGCCCGCGTGACGAAACAGAACTTCTGACAGCTTTGCACAGCGATTTTGTTTTGGCTCGTTCTCTCTCATCCGAACTCCGATTTATGATCCGTTTGCGCTCACGAACTCCTCTTGAGACGAACTACAACTTGTATTTCAGCCAATTCTTCCAAATTATGCTTCATTATTTCTGAAAATTCGTTCAAACACAAGCAAGTAACAAGTTCTTGACCATAAACGAATATAAGCTCAAATAGACCATCAAACACACAAAATCCTCATAACTAAACATAAAAAATGACACACCAAGAGGTAAAAATGCATGTTTATCATTTTGCCGCGTCCAACACATCATCATCGCCTTGTCCGCTCGCTCGATTGCTCCAAAAATTGTTATAGATACATGCCTACTTATTAAGATCTAAATTTAGTCTATAATAATGATTTTTCATTTACGAGTAACATCGCGCAACAGTGCCCTCTGGCTTTCACTCGTTATAGTAGGCAACAATTTTCTCCCAAAAATCCTTTCTCTTTTGTTGATTGCCAATAATGGAGTCGGTGCTGGTGTTGTACCAAGCTTTTATAAGAATGATGTCTTCATCAGGACTCCAAATCGCCTTTGTCTCCTTTACCTTTGCAGTGGATTTTCCAACTTCCTCGACATCATTGTCATCAACAACAACTGGAATTTGTGAAGAATGCTGAGGAAACTGGTAGTTATTTTATTGAAAATGGTTTGGTGGAGGCATGTAATAGGTAGAAGGAAAATTGTATGAAAATTTATGGATGAAAACTTGATCTAGTAAGACTGTAGGAGAGTTAAATGGAAATTGTTGAGGAATATTCGCTATGCCAGGAGAGTTGAATGAAAATTGTTGAGGAAAATTCGAACACATTTGGTAGTTGTATGAAAATTGTTATTGAGGGTAGGACATGTGATGGTATTGTGAACTTAGAAAATAGGAACATTGAATATTTTGGGAGCTTGAATGACTAGAATCGAAATTTTAGGAGCTTGAATCCACTATTTTACTTATGAGTAAGAAAAGAATAAAATGGAAGTATTGGAGAGTTGTATGAAAATGAAAGAATGGAGTGAGTATTTATAGAAATTTGTTAAAAATTAGCCGTTATGTACAAAAATTTATCCGTTAAAATTTATCAGAAATAGTCGTTCATATTTATCTGTATCTGAAATGATGATTGCAAAAGATAGAAATTAAACTATCCCAAATCAATATTTCTTTAGATTAAAACATGAAATAGAAATAGGAAAAAAAAAGAAAATGAGTAAAGAAAAATGGAAAGAAAAAAAGGCAAAAGAAATGAATTGGCAAAGAAAACTCGGCTGCCTAGAAAAAAAGTGAATTAAACAAATGGGCCCCAATATGTCAGTCGAAAACTAGTTTCTAGTTCCAACTAGTTTCTCAAATTTTCTTTTAAAACCAGTTTCTCTTTTCTCCAATACTAGTTTCTAAATTTGGAATCTAGGTTTTTCACTTGTTGGAGGCACCCTAAGAGCACCCACACCGGTCGACTCACCAGGGGAGCTCAAGTCGTTTTCCCGATGTAGGTCGACGGCGACTCCGGCTCAGCTCATCCGCGAAAATGTGGACGTGCGTACCACACACGCCAGAATTTTTTTTAAAGAAAACTTTTGAATGCAACGGTCGAAAAACGACTATTTAAAAAAAAAAATTATTCCTTTTTTTCTTCTATTTAAACACTTCTTCATTCTTTTATCCAATTCATTCATCCAAATTCACTCTTTCCCTTCATTTATTCTTTATTTTCTTTTTCTCTATCACAAAATGGCTTCGTGGTTCGATGATACTTCTTCTTTTTCGTCCAATGGGGAGACGAAAAAAAATCATGGGTATCATCCTCCAATCTCGAGAAGAAATGTTGGCTCAATGTGTCACTCCCCAAACCCAACGACGAGTTATCTCGTCTAGAGCCTTCGTTTATCGTGATCGTGAGGCTGCCCATCAACGACTTCTTCAAGATGACTTCAACGACAACTCCATGTACGGCCCAACATTTTTCCGACGTTGTTTTCGGATGTAGAAGGAACTGTTCTTGCGCATCGTCGATGGTGTGCAAGGTGTAGATGGTTACTTCCAGGTGAGCCATGATGCTGCGGGCCGGGACTCCCTCACGACGCTGTAGAAATGCACGGTGGCTATTTGACAACTAGCCACATGTGTTTTTGCGGATACTTTTGATAAGTATTTGAAGATTGCTGACACGACGGAGCGGCTATGCCCAAAGAAGTTTTGCAAAGAGATTATTTAGGCATACGGTGTCGAGTATCTTCGGCATCCTACACCGACGGATGTCCAACAGCTGCTTCAGATACACGAGGCGTGGCATGAATTTTTCGGAATGCTCGGGAGTCTTGACTGTATGCATTGAGCATGGAAGAATTTCCCAAAGGCGTGGCATGACGCATTTACACGCGGTGATCAAGGATAGCCCACCTTGTGGATTTGGAGGCTGTTGCATCCCATGATTTGTGGATTTGGCATGCCTTCTTCGGTATCATCAGCTCGAACAATGACATCAACGTTATGAGCCGATTGCCTCTGTTCGTCGACGTCTTGGGAGGAACGTCATCGTTGGTGACGTTTGTAGTCAACCGGCACTACTATCAATTTAATTTTACCCACGAGCTTTGTCCAAAAATTCATTTTTCCCACGAGCTTTAAAAAATCTATTTTTTATCACAAACTTTGACATTTGTTCAAAATTTCCACAGTTTTTATTTTCGGTGACCGTAAAATTGACATGGCAGTGATGTGAATTTAATTTTACACATAACACTGATGTGTAATATATATGAATTTAGAATTAAACATATAATATTAAATAATCATAAAAAATCCTTAAATAATCATCTAAAATCTCCAAATTTACACTGACGTCGTTGATCTAATTCGTTTTCTTCCTTCTGTCTCTAGGTGATTTCAACTTCGTTCAGCCCTAATTTGTTGAATCTCAATCAATAAATCTCATTCCCCAATCTCGACGCCGCCAATTGCTGGCACTGGTGGCAGCGCTCTGATGATTGATTTCAACTTCTCAGCCCTAGGTGGGCAACGCTTTGCTGGTGCCGGTGGGCAGCTCCATCGCTACTGCAACGAGAGGCGGGTGGATTGCTGGCGATGTAACATAAGGACAGATTTAGGTAGGTTAATTAAAATCTAAGGTTAGTTTCTGATACAATCGGGATTTGAACCAAAAAGAGAAGGAAGAATAAGACATCCATAGGCTGAGGAATGAGAAGAAAGAAGGAGAAAATGGTGTAGAACACGAGGAGGGAAGAAATGAGGAAGAATGAGAAATGAAGAAAGGCTGATTCAAACCAAGCTAAGTTTAACTCATGAAGGAGGGGTACGGAAATTTAGGGTTTTAATGTAAAATTCTACATATTTAATCGCAATAATGAAACGTTGCGTTTAACTCACCGGAAGGCAACAAGTATGACGTATGCCGACGAGCCACAGCAGTGCCACGTCGATTCCGATTTGAGGAAAAATAAAACCGTGAGAAAATTGAACAAATATCAAACTTTGCGATAAAAAAATAAAGGGATAAAGTGCAGATTAGCCCCTGAACTAGACCCCTCTAGAGCGTTTACCCCCCCAGATTCGGTCAAGGCGCGTTGACCTTCCTGAACTCCCGAAACAAGGGTGCAAATAAACCCCTCCGTTTTCTTTAAAAAAAATTATTTTTTATTTTTATTTCTAGTGGGCCCCACTCCTCTCTCATCCCAACAGCCGGCTTCTGCATCTGCGCTGCACAGAGCGGCCGCGCCACCTCCTGTTGCTGCGCCTCCGCCGCCACCGCTCTCAACCACCTCACGCGCCTACCTCCAGTCCGCCGTCGACCTCTCCACAAATCTAGACCGCGCCGTTCACGGCCGGCTGATTGGCGTCGGAAAAGAAATCTGGTGGCTGCTGCTCGGCGTTCGGAAGAAGGTGGCTGCCTGAATCGAGCAGGGACCGGCGGTGATAGGTGTTGTGTGTGGGCGGAACCAAAATTTCTGTGGTGCAGAGACGAAGGCCGCGCTGCACTCGGTTGGCTGGAGAAGAAGGTCGCGCCTTGTACGACCAGCTGATGCACTCAGAGGCTGGATCTGTGGAGAGGTCGACGGGTTTGGATCCAGTGTGAGCACTGGTCGCGACTGTTGAGTCGCGCAGGGGTCGACGACGGACTAGAGGTAGGCGATGTGAGGTGGTTGAGAGCGGTGGAGGCGGAGGCGCAGCAGCAGGAGGTGGCGCGACCGCTCTGTGCAGTGCAGATGCAGGGAACCGGCGACTTTTGGTGGTGAGGAGGAATGACGGCGAGTGGCAGCCGGCGGCTGGAGAACGACGGTGAGGGTGTGGGTGGCTGGGATGAGAGAGGAGTGGGGCCCACTAGAAAAAAAAATAATAATAAAGTAAACGGCGTTTGGACTCCGTTTAACGGAGGGGTTTATTTGCACCCTTGTTTCGGGAGTTCAGGGAGGTCAACGCGCCTTGACCGAGTCTGGGGGGTAAACGCTCTAGGGGGTCTAGTTCAACGGCTAATCTGCACCTTAACCCAAAAATAAAATTTTTAAAGCTCATGAGCAAAATGAATTTCGGGCAAAATTCGTGATATTACATGCATTTAACCCTTTAATATTAGTAGATTTTCTAGTTTGGTAACGACATGCCATGAAAATTAATTAAACTGTTGGATTTAGCAATAAGTAACTTTTCAATTTCAACAAAAGATAGATTTTTTAATTGGTTATCTATCAACTGTAAATCTATTGAAACAGAAATCTTTACATCAATATATGCTTATAAGTTAGGGCTGTCGATCGGTTCGGGTTCGGTTACCCGAACCCGAAATTCCATATTTTACTAACCGTTCCCGAACCGTTTTAGGTGTTCGGTTATCCAATAACCGCTTCGGTTACCCGATTCGGTTATTTGGGTATCCAAAATACCCATTTAAAAAATTAAAATTCAAAATAATTTGCTAGATAGAGGATTTGAACCTTAGTCTCTAAAAAATACACAAAGCAACTTATCCACTAGACTAAAGCTTATTCTTAAACTTTAAACATATCATAATTTTATTTTAGCTAAGACTCGATTTTTAAATAAAAAATAAATAAATTAATGAATTAATAATTAAAATATATATATTAAATAATTTTCGGTTATTTCGGTTAACCCGTTTCGGTTATTGGGTTAACCGATATCCGAAATTTTTTTAAAAATGATACCCGAAACCGAACCGATACCCAAAAAATTCGGTTATTGGATACACAAACCCGAAAATTTCGATTCGGTTAACGGATTATCTAAAACCCGATAATCAATTAGACAGCCCCACTTATAACTAACAAATAGATAACAAATTTGTTATAGAACGAGGTAGATAAGATTGCATTCTAGCCATATATTTCATAAATCAATTGTAAATGGAAATTTCTGAGTGATAATCAGAAACAATTGGTCCTACCAGAATCAGTCTATGTAGAAGACACAAATCATTTCAGCTTCCGTTTCTGAAAGGAGCTGCCCCTCGAATTCCTCATACTTAGTACTGAGAAAATCGGAAATCAACGTTAATGGCTTTTGAAACAGTAAAATATGGGATAATTGGAGTTGGAATGATGGGAAGAGAACACCTTATCAATCTCTACCACCTCAAGAATGAAAATGTTGCTGTAGTTGCTGTTGCTGATCCTCACTTGCCTTCCCAGCAGCAAGCCCTCAAACTTGCACACTCTTTCAACTGGCCAATTCAGGTACTAACTCATCTCTAATAACTAGTATAGCAGGGATTAATCGCATATGAACTTGAATGTCCATTTTTCTTTTCACTCTACAAATTTGACTGTTTGGTGGCAATTTCTTGTTCGATTTGATTGAGTGATGAAATGTGAGTAATTTACTTTTTGAGGTTCATTTTTGATAAAACAAAGAGGATTCTGTATATTTGTTGCTAGATTGTTTTGATCGAGTGATTTTAATGTGTAACTGGTCGTTGCCTGTGTGTTTGGGGATGTGAAATTTTGAAGGTATTTTGTAATCACAAGGAGCTGTTGGATAGTGGAGTGTGTGATGTAGTGGTTGTATCTACTCCAAACATGACTCACTATGAAATCTTGATGGATATTCTCAGCCACCCCAAACCCCATCATGTTTTGGTGGAGAAGCCTCTCTGCACAACTGTAGCACATTGCAGACAGGTAGCTTATACATCTTACTATCTACCTCTTGCTACAGTACTATTTTGTCATAGTCGTGTTGGTGCCTTGAGTTAACGGGATAACTGAAAATCGAAGGATATTTGAGTGAGAGGAGTTATGTTCAATCTATGAAGTTCTATTTATACAGCTTGCTTTAGATAAGTATCAGTGGTTTTCTGTGAATAGGGTGTAGATTCTGTAGAATCAGGAGCCTGATAATGCTATAACCTGTTGATTATGAATTGATCCACTCATTCCCTTGGCGTTGAGAGGCCACGAAGATTTTTTACATTGTTGTCTAATGTCTATTGAATAAAATAAGATACCTACTTTGATGTCACTCAAGAATTGGTTTGATGCAGCCAGTATTGTTTACATCAAATGTTACCTTTAATTCATGTCAAATGAGATGAATAGATTGATTTATATCGTCACCATTTTTTCTATGAGCTGATAACTAGACTGGTATTACTGAATTCACTCACTTCTCCATATACATATGTTTTAAAATTTTGTAACTGTTTTCAAGTGACTGATTGTGATTTTCTGAGAGTTTGATCCTGATTGATGGCAGCAACACACATCTATTGTCCAATATCTTTTGTGCTCTATTATGCTAACAGCTATAAGTAAATGAATATGAGAACATTATGTGGCGAGACAAGTTTTTGATTATTTGGCGGATCTCCTCTGTTCTTAATGGATACGCGTATTTATTAAATAACTGTATAAATAACATGCCTCAGAAAAAAGTATGGAAGTAGCAGGTGTCCATATGAAACTTATAGTGCATGATGTATCATCTTTTACTTTATGCTGAACTCTTGTTGTTATCTATATGGCTTCGTCTGCACAAGTTGTCGCATTATGTGATCAACTATCTGGAAGTTCAGCATAATTTTTCAGGTCATAGAAGCTGCTAAACGCAGAGCAGATTTGCTAGTACAGGTTGGATTAGAATATAGATACATGCCACCTGTTGCCAAACTGATTGATGTGGTTAAGGGTGGAGCTCTGGGACAAATCAAAATGGTTGCTATCCGTGAACACCGCTTCCCGTTTCTAATCAAGGTATTTGGTGCTCTGTAGCCTGTACATGTCTGGCTTTCACCAGGCAAGAATCTTGACCCATTGTGTCGTAGGTTAACAATTGGAACCGATTCAACTGTAACTCCGGAGGTACTCTGGTAGAGAAATGCTGCCACTTCTTTGATCTCATGACGCTGTTTGCTGGTGCTAATCCTGTCCGTGTCATGGCTTCTGGAGCTATTGATGTCAATCATAAAGATGAAATCTATGATGGGAAGGTAATTTTCACATTTGTAGCATGTAAAGTTTTATATATATGATTGATTGCACTGTTAAAAGGTTTCTACCTATGGTATTTAGCATGGTTTGAATTCATTTTCCCTCTCCTCGGAACAAATGCATTACTCTTTAGTAGTTTTTTAGTATAAGGGAACCTCGTGTACTTGGATAAAGGGAAAAAGTGATCTTACTTGGGCACGTAACTTGTTAATACATAATTTTGGGGGTTTACTCTCTGTATATTGCCCTGCACCCGTCCGGTTTTGATTTTGAGTTTGCCATGCACAAGCCCAAATATCCAAACTAAGCATCAAAGCTCATGTATTTCATTGTGTTGGCAAATGTTGGAGATAAATAAACTTGTTGAGAAAGTGATCAGAAAAGGGCTTATAAGCTCCAACAACTTATAAGATGTGATGTTTCAACAGCTTATAAGTTGTCAAAGTATTTGGGTAATTGAGCTTATAAGCTAGAGAGAGAATTGTGAGTTAGAGAGAGAAAATTGAAGAGAGATGAAATTGGAAGGATATATGATGGAAATAACAAACCACATGAGGGTTATTTTTGTAAAATGATAGTTGCTTATAAGATTATGAAACAATAAGTTGAGGCAGAGGAACTTATATTCCCGGAGCTTATAAGTTGTTTAATAGCTTATTTTGTCATACACTTCTCAAGAGCTTATAAACTTTTAAACAACTTATAAACTATTTTAAAGAGCTTGTAAGCTCAGCCAAACACCCTCTTAATCACATGTTTATTGCACAGAAGTCTCGATTCATGACTGACTCTAAAATGTAGGTCATAGTGTATTTTGAGAACCTTTTCTCTTACATTCTCATACTGTGCTAAAACTAAATTATACATGTAAAAGGTCTTACATTAGAAAAATATATTACTCTTTAGTTTTGTTTACTATGCTCAAAACTAAGCAATAATTGAAAAGTGAAGACATTAGATAGTTATGATTCACGTAGCTTACGTATGGTTGTGATCTCCTGAAAGTTAAAACTAAAAAGCTCGGTACATCCATCGAGATTTGAGGTTGGAGTAAAGAAGGCAGCGGATAGAGGTTAGCAGACACACTCGTTTGAGTGGAAGTCGAGAACAGAAAAGAGCATAAATCACAAAAACAGAACCCTTTTCTATTAGCATTTTATCATCTTGTGTGCCTAATGGTAACATGACACAGTCAGTTTCTTGATACTGCAGGTGCCAGATATAATCGATAATGCATATGTGATTGTTGAATTCGAAAACGGTTCACGCGGCATGCTTGATCTCTGTATGTTTGCCGAAGGCAGTAAAAATGAGCAAGAGATATCTGTTGTTGGTCACATCGGAAAGGTAGATCCTTCATTCATCTCCACGTACAGTATATATGCACATTTGGAGCCTTTGATGCTCAGTTTTAGAACATATGGGAAATACTATAGGGTGAGGCATTTGTGCCAGAAAACATAGTCTGTTGGGGCACTCGTGCAGAGGGAAGAAGCGGCGTGAAGACGTTAAAAGCTGAGGATGATCGTATCAAGTAAGTTGCTCTTCAATACAACTAGTCAAAGTTGAAGCATCACAAATTTATATCATTATGTATTCACTGCGTGCTAGGTATGATGGGCTACATCATGGTTCTAGCTATCTGGAACATCTTCACTTTTTGTCGGCAGTACGAGCGAAAGGTACGCAAGCTCCCGCTGTAGGCCTGCACGACGGATTGCTCTCTGTGGCCATAGGAGTTGCAGCTCAACTCTCCATTGAGAAAGGCCGCTTCATAACTATCGAGGAGGTCATGGAATAACCATTCTACATTCTCCGGTTGAGGTTCGTTCTCAGCTTCCAGACATACAACTTGTCGAGGGAAATGTTTACGTTGGGTGATAGCTTATATATATGTCAAAGAAATATGCTAATTTGCCACAAATCTTGATGGATTGGAACAATTTTGAGCTTCTTTCATGTAATCCTTGAAAGATTCAATTCTATGTATAGTCAATCCAATCTACTGATCACCCAAAGTAGACGCTCCCTAATCTTATAGCGTCTCCATGAAGTTTAGCTGAATAACTGATTTGAAAAGAGAAAGGCAACTCTGTGAGGGATGATATATCGATGTAATGAGGTAGTAGCTAACTATCATAAAATATCAAATTAAGGTATCAATTATGTATTTTATCAATTATAAAAAGTAAAGGCCCTCAGATTTGATTAAAGTTTCTGCTTAGATCCGATTCTATATTTGTTAGTATTAGCAGCAAAAATGTTGGACTATATTACTGTGATTGAAATGCTTTGACTCGGGCATCTAATCCGTATAATTCTGAGGTGATTGTTTTGTATACCATAATCTCAAAATTGCACTTAAATATTATGACGAATGCAGGAAAAACAAGGAATGTGATTTTGATACATTCCATTATATTATTATTGTTGCTATTATTATTATTTCCTTAGCTTTTGGTTCGTTAAATATATCTCGCTGCTGCGTCCATAATATGGTTTTTTCGCAACTCTTGATGGCCTCTATTTGAATTCTACAATCGTTAAATGAACTTGAGATTTATTTTATTGGCTATATATGAAACACAAAAAATTGGGTACAATCGAATGTACCGTACAACCGGGTTGACCCGCATTCAGATCCTGACCCGCATTCTGATCCGAACTCGCATCCTGACCACCCAAATCGTGTAAATGTATTATTCGGTTATACAAATGACACAATCTATAATTGACAATATTCGGTTATATAAATGACATTGTAACATTTTAAAATGTTATAGTGTCATAAAAAATATTATAGTGTTATTTATACGCAGTGTCAATTATATTTCTGAATAATGTCAATTATACATAGTGTCATTTACAATGTTATAATGTCATTTATACACAGTGTCATTTGTATAACCGAAAAGTATCATTTACACGATTTCGGTATAGAGTTAATTACAAGCAGTGTCATTTGTATAACCGAATAATGTCATTTACACGATTTAGATCAGGATGTGGGACAAGGTCTGAGTGCGGATCAATCTATTGTGCCCAAGATATTTAAGTTCCTAACTTCGAATGATTTTTTATTTAAAAAGCATATACTCCATATATCAGCGTAGAGACTATTGACCAATAAAAGATGGGGGTACATACAAAAAAGGGGTTATTGCCATAAAATACATATACTTTGTCAATTTTATGCTTTATATCGTGACCTTATAATTTGGCCAGAAAATACATCAATTTTCAATTTAATTGCAATTACAACATGACTTTATAGTTTGGCCAGAAAATACACCAAGTTTCAATTTATTCTCAATTATAACATGACCTTGTAATTAATTTAGTATAATAATACCAAGTTTAATACATTAAATATTTTTAATTTTCTTTTCATCTCACAATATACTATATATAAATACATATATATTTGATAAATATACATCTATATGTAAATAATATATAATATTATTTACTTTTTAACATAGTTTCTATTATATACGTACGTAATTTTTTATTGGTCCTAATATTTTATAATTTCATAATTTAAATAAATAAATACTTATTATATATATAATATATTAATAGAATATTAAAATCAAATATATATATATATATATATATATATATTTGTGTGTTGAAAATGTATATATATATATATATATATATATATATATATATATATATATAACAAGATATTATATTGATGGCTTAAAAATACATACATATATATATATATTATGAAATAATTATTATGAAATAATTAATCATCTAACTTAATTTTTATAAAAATTAATCAATCAATTAAAAATATTTTATACATAACAATTTAATATAAATACAATAAATATTAATACATCTATGATGAAAATAAATCTAAATAAGGTCATGTTATAATTGAGAATAAATTGAAACTTGGTGTATTTTCTGGCCATACTATAAAGTCATGTTATAATTGCAATTAAATTGAAAATTGATGTATTTTCTGGCCAAATTATAAGGTCATGATATAAACCAGAAAATTGACAAAGTATATGTATTTTCTGGCAATAACCCCTACAAAAAAATGCATTCTATAATTACATAGAGAAACACTAATTCACCAAACACAACCGTTGAATGATTTTTATTTAACAAGCATATATGTATCAATGGGTGGGGGAACAAATACAGTATACTACTATTAAACACAATCACACATAAATGACAATAATATATCATGCACAAAATCATGTGAATAATGAAACGAAGTGAAAAAGCAACATTGAAATGCTAAAGCCGGATCTAATATTGTTCGAGCCTATTGAAACTGAATATGCTTAAATCCAAATCTAAAATGTGGCATACCTTTTTGCTCAATCCCTATCAGAGAGGAAGCAAGGAAAATTGTTGTGAGCTGGATGAAAACAACAAAACAAGATAATTAGATCTGACGAATTAAAATGATACAAAATGCGAGAATTTTAAGCAAAAACATGCACACTGACACACGAATATCTTTATTTGTTTCAATATAATAAATTAAAAGTCAT
Source organism: Salvia miltiorrhiza (assembly GCF_028751815.1). Classification (NCBI taxonomy): domain Eukaryota; kingdom Viridiplantae; phylum Streptophyta; class Magnoliopsida; order Lamiales; family Lamiaceae; genus Salvia; species Salvia miltiorrhiza. Next base: position 638,831 of record NW_026651539.1, read on the forward strand.
TAAGATAATTTCTTAAACGAATGTATTGAACACTAAATTAATCTGTACATATTGAAGCTAGGCCCTGTCCGTATGGTAATGAAAATTCCTAGTATTTGATTACAACTTATTTCGAGAAAACAGAAATTGATCATTGTTCCTATTCACATCATGTGATCACTGAACGAAATAAATCTTCGAAAAATATCAAACGAAGTCTGGAAATTCCAAAATAATTCCGACACTCATAATAGGTAAACATGCTCTTCAACCAAATAAATTCTGAAAAATTACTAAACACGCTCCAAAAAATCTCAAAAAAATTCCTGGATGTTCTAGACACATAATATTATGGTTATTCTTCGACTTGAAAATTAAAATCATAACTATATTCACACTAATATCAAGAGACAAATATACCTTCAACTTGAAAATTAAAATCGAAGAAACACAAGATGTCCCTAGGGGTGGTAAACCGGTCGGTTTTACCGGTTAACTGAATAACCGGTCCGGTTAATTTGGTAATTTTGATTTTTGCCCAGAATTAATCGGTTAATTCGGTTAACCGGTTCCCAAAAAATTCGAAATTAATGAATTTGTAGGAAGTGAGATTCGAACCTTGGCCTTTCAAAGAAAGAATGAAGTCCTATCCACTCCACCAACTAATGTTTTATGTTTATTTAGAACAAAAAACTATTTTATAAATACTTGTAAAGTTATATTTTAAAAAAAAAAGAACAATTCTAATTCTAATAAATAAAAATGTTGAAATTTGTTGATAACAACAACTATTCTCATTGAATGTAAAACTGTAGTTACATCTCATTATCATGATATCTAACTACCATTCACAGTCTTGGCAATTCAAAGAGAATCGTGCTCTTCATTATCATCACTCATCAATCATCATTATCATCATCTCAATTTATATAATCAAACAGACCATAGCAATACGATTTAAAGACCATAATCAAAATGGTGGTTATCACTCATCATTATCATCAAAAAACACCATAGCAGTACGATGCCAAATTCAAAAAACATCAAAATGGTGGTCATCACTCTCAATAATCCAAACATACAGTAAATGTAAATAACACCAAGTCACCACCAATCACCATCTCCAAAATCCAAATAAAACAATGCCTGAAAAAGGAATAAAATAAAAGATTAACACTACCTGAATCTGAATGGGAGAAAAGAAAGGTGCCGTGCTGCTGCTGCCTGCGCCTGAACAGGAAAGCAGAAATCGCCGCAGCCCGCAGACGACAAGAAACAAAGGAAGGGGAAAATCGCCTGCTGGTTCGTTAGGATTTCAGGGTCCAGTGGCAGCGCCGGTGACCGGTAGGAAGAGGCGCCGGTCGCCGGAGGGAGGCAAGGCCGACGGGAAGAGGTGTGGAGGCGCAATGGATGGTGTAGAGGAGGCTGGAGGCGTGGAATTTTGGCTGAAAAATGCCCTAGCTGGCAGCTGCTAATGTAATACAAATTGAAAAATACAACTTTATTAATTAATCTAATATTTAAACCAGTTAATCGGTTTAACCGGATAACTGACCGGTTAAACCGATTAACCGATTAACTGCCAAACTACTAACCGAAAACCGAATCGAACCGAAAAAAACCGGTTATCGGTTAACCGATAACCGATTTTTTCGGTTCGGTTACGATTTTAACCGAAACCGGTTTACCAGCCCTAGATGTCCCTAGCTAGTGGCATTTATCTCTCTAGTAGTTTTCCCCCACAAATATTATGGCGCGGTAGCACTACTGCGTTAACACTTAACAGTATAAATACGACGGTGCCGCGCGCATTTCGTATCAAATTAGTGCGGGTTTTTGAACTATCCAGAAAGATGGAAGGCGACACGGGAGAGAAATCCAGCTTCATCGTCGGCCTTATCGAGAACCGTGCTAAAGAGGTCTCTCTCTGTTCGTATACACACAAAAACACATACTGTTGCGTGTCTATGGGGATTCTGATCGATTCATTGTATGTGCAAGAGCTTCTGACATTACATGTTACAGCCACAATTTTGGTTTTCTTACTGAGCCTTTTATTTTGCTGATGCTTAATTTCCGTGATTGTGATCAGTGATCTACAATTTAATGTTCGGTTTGGCATGCTTGATTACTAATTATGCGCTTGAGTTGTTATTTATATGAATCGTTATATAAAGGAACTTATGATTTTCGAACTCAATGAAGCATTGTTTTTTTATTTTTATGTGGAAATTCATGGAAAAATTGTTTGATTGGCTTTATCGATCTTACGACTATGTCTCCATGGTCACATGCAGTTCCATTGAGTCGATTTCATTTATTTTAGTGCTATTCATTTGTTTCAAGTTGGTTCTGCGAATGCTGTTCAGCTGCATAAATTCATTCTGTTAGATGCATGTGTTTATTGTAAAGCTACACGAATGAGATTAGGGAGTGGTAAACAAAAGATAATTCAAACGTGTTTGCTAAATTCCACCTTATTTTTTATTATTAAATATAATTCGAGACATCAGACACTTGCCAAAATCCACTGATAAGAAAGCTTCCATGGATTCAAAGTATGGCATAAGACCCTAAGTAAGAGGATCTAAGTTCCTGGATAATTAAATCTTGCAATTATGGAGCTGTTCTTACAATTGGATGTTTCGATTTTTGCTAATGCATGGACATTAATTTTTGAACAGTTTCTATTTGATTGTAAGTGGCATGTGTTAGTTATGTCGAAGGCGCTCTGGCTAAATTTCCTCAAATATATTAACATCTCCTTACTTTTGATCATAAAATCTAGTGACTTCAAATGGTTTTTACCGTTTTACGAATATGTCTTCTAAAGATGTTGAACTTGTTCATATGTTTAAACCACATATTTGGTTCCATAATGATTATCATACTATAAACTTTTCAGGTAAGGGTTGCTGCATTGGACTTGAGATCAGCTTCATTTGATCTTTCTCTGTACATTGAGACCAGCAGCTCATATGTGTCTTCTAAAGATGTTGAACTTGTTCATATGTTCAAACCACATATTTGGTTCCATAATGATTATCATACTATAAACTTTTCAGGTAGGGGTTGCTGCATTTGACTTGAGATCAGCTTCATTTGATCTTTCTCAGTACATTGAGACCAGCAGCTCATACCAGAACACAAAAACTCTACTGAATTTTTATGATCCCATGGTAACTATTGTTACACCTACTAAGCTAGCTCCAGACGGCATGGTTGGAGTCTCAGAACTGGTCGATAGATTTTGCTCTTCAACCACAAAGGTATTCTGCTTTGTATCCTTTGATTCTTAGTGCTTCATAAAGTAATCTTCTCACTACATCTGCAGGTTATAATGGCTCGTGGTTGCTTTGATGACACAAGGGTAGCCATATCTCAATGAGTTTATTCCTTCCTATCTGTATTTTAAGTTCATACATAACATCCATTATAACATTTTTCCTAAAGGGGGCTGCGCTAATGAAAAACTTGGCAGCTAAGGAACCATCTGCTCTTGGTCTGGATACTTATTCCAAACAATATTATCTCTGCTTGGCTGCAGCTGCTGCTACTGTCAAGTGGTATTTCTTTACTATAGATTTAGTTTGAAGTATGTTTTCTTCACATAATCTAGAGAAAAGAATGTTGTAAGCGAAGAAAATTAGTAAGCTTTCTCTACGGTGTAAACTATCACGTGATATTGTGATGCAGAATAAACTATTATTTTCTTTGGTTCTTTTCCCCATTCCCTATCTGGACGGTCTTTTTTTTTTCCCCCTAACCTGGTTGTGCCTCAAATACACAGTTTCTGGTTTGTTTTAAACTTTTCAGACTTACTATGTAGGCATCTTGTGAGTTTTCATGTGAAAACATTCTGAGTAGATTGTATAATTGAATATAGCATTTTAACAAGTGGTTTGTGGAGCACAGTTGTGTGTTATATTTTCTAGACTACCCTCCATAAAGCCTTTTTCCTCATTATCAGTTGATCTGGTTGAAGCTAAGAATAGTATTCTTTCTATCACTCTGTTAGTGGCTTTTTAAAAAAATAAAAAATTAAATTATTATTATTATTATTATTATATAGTAGAAATTTTCAGGGTTCTCATAACTGTCTAGCGAGATTATTGAAATAAATTTCTACTGCATTGTGCACAGGATAGAGGCGGAGAAAGGGTTGATCATCACGAACCACTCACTGTCTGTAAGTTTTTGTCCTCCAGATTTATTGCTTTGGCAACTCTTGACAAATAGAAGTAATTGAAGTTCTTCTTCAAGTTACAATTCCAGAATATGCACAGACTGTTAAAGTCATTTATATATGGAATTCAATGAAAGCCAAACTATTTGTTATCTTTTTTGATCGAATAGAACATTATAAGAAAATGAACACAGGCATAAAGTGATTCGGCGTTTGAGCTATATCCATGAATAAAATTTTCAAAGTGCTACTAACATATTTATATAAGTGTTGTACACATGATAAATAAGAAACATGAATCAATCCAATTTTTTATGAATTATTTTATACTCCTTCTGTCCCTGAAAAATAGCCAATTTTTGCCATTTTGGTATGTCCACTAAAAAAAGTCCCTTTCCATTTATAGACATACCCCACAATATATTACCCTCAATATATCAACTTATTTACCTTTCTACCACATGGCGTGCCCCTTTCTCCACTCACAAAACATTACCTTTTAGGTGGGACCCTTTCCCCACTCACAATACACTCAACCATTTTTATTAAAACCAGAGCCGCCCCCTTCTAGGACTATTTTCTACGGACAGAGGAAGTAATATTTAATTAAAGATATACAATCTTGAAATTATTTCAAAAACTAAAGTGTTGATTTGTAACATTCTGTATCAGATTGAACATGCAAAGATCATGATTGCAGTAATGAACTTGGATACAAATTAAAGTTTCAAGGAAATCTTAAAGCACCATAATTCTTGGAGTTATGATGCAAAATCATATCATACTCATCTTTTCATAAAGACATGCCAATCTCTAAGTATGGAGATCCCCAAAAACATTAACCATGCATATGAGGTTGAAACTATGAAGCTTCATTTATTCACATTGAGTAGCAAAAATTCAGTCCCTTCTGGAGAACTAAAATTTCACAACAATGGACTTTGAGAAAGTGAAAAACCATTTTAGGAAGTGATATATTTCTAGATGGCTTAAAGGGGAATAGGGGTATGCCATTGTTCATGCATACAGTAGTTATTGTCGAAGATGGTTAGGCAACCCTCTCTTTTAATATCCTCTTAATTCTCAGTAGAACGGTTGCTCTTTGTAGTATCATAAAATTGGTCTTGTGTGATACTGTAAATTGCTTACTTGAATTTGTTTCATGCTGGACTTCACTGAATTGGTGACTTACCTCAAGTTCTGCTCATTCCAAACAAAATTGTCTTTTGTCATGACAGGTTACATTTAATGGATCATTCGACCACATGAATATAGACGCTACTAGGTATCTTCTATTTTAAAAAAAAAATCCTCCCTGCATTAACTTTTTACTGCTTGTTGTTAGCGGCGTGAAATTCTAGCTTTATGGAAAAGAGATACTCTCTAACCTCTAGAACAACGTGCTTATCCTCATCTTTCTATTTTATCATGTTTCTAGGCATTTTATTCTCTTGAAAAGAAGGGCATTGCATATATTCTGTTGCGCTCATCTCACTATGTTTCCAGTAAAGTTGTAATGTAGTCTTATGGCAGTGTCCAAAACTTGGAAATTATTGAGCCGATGCACTCTAGTCTTTGGGGCTCTAACAACAAGAAGAGAAGTTTATTTCACATGCTCAAAACAACAAGGACAGTGGGAGGGTATGCATTTAGCTTTCATGAATCGTTTTACATTTCGTCATTTCGTCATTTTTTAATTGACACATCAATATGTTTCACTGCAAGTAGCAGCTATGACTCTGACCAACTATTGGTTGAAAAAGACTGACATGATTGCACTTATATTCTAGGAAAGGCATCTTAGTGCTAGATACTTTCTATTTACTGTAAGGATTTAATTTGGGATGAATTTGCTCGGCTGAAATTTCTTTTAAGCTGTGAGGTTCAGCTTATTTTTCAAATATTTGTTTAAAATGCTATAGTGAAAGAAATAAAAACATGTATTCTGAGGAAACATGTCATTTATTTCAAGCACAGGTTCTAGGATACTGCTACTGGAATAGCATTTGATGTCTAGAAAAATATGTAGATCAATGCAATTTGAGAACATGAAGGTAGTAAAACGTAAGTCCCACATATACAGCTAATGATGTAAGACAGTAAAACTACACTCTCAACATGCTGAAAGGATTGCTCGAGCACTGGCTTTAGAAAGGCATCTTCTCCTTGAAGGAAATATTAATCTCTGCAGTCCTAAAATATGATAGATCTGCAGAATTTTATGCCATGTTTCCCATACATAGAAATCTTATATTTCTATCTTTATGCAGCACCAGACTTTTGCGAGCCAATCTTTTGCAGCCTCTGAAAGACATCGAGACTATCAATGCCCGCCTTGATTGTCTTGTAAGTATTAGTATGATTCCCTCAAAAACATAAAAAAAGAACTGTAGATATCTTGTTTCATTCATATTTACAAGATTGAACTAATTGACTATCCATTATTTTGGCGTTTACTTTGACTGATAGGATAGATTGATTAAACATAGGATTGAGTATGTGAAGGATAAGATGGTCAAACAAGTTCAACATTAATCAATCCATCAAAGTATGTAAATAGTAGATTAGCCTGTATTATTTCTATCCATCCTATCACTCAAAGTAAATGCCCCCTAAGTAAACCACTAAAAGGAATAGACTACTCTTTAAAGAGTTAAGTGCCTATCTATTCTCATTTACAACCCTATCTCATAAAAGATAAATTGCATCCCTTGTCTGGAAACCAAATTATTTTGGAAGCCTGCGGATAGGATTTGTTTATTAGTTGGTGGCTGCAAGGCGAGACTCAATACTAGTCCTTTTTGTTTTTATCTTGTAAAACAAAAAATATGAGTGGCTCTAAATATGCTATAAAACTGATTCATTCTTTCAGGATGAGCTAATGAGCAATGAACAACTATTTTTTGGCCTCTCTCAGGCTCTCCGCAAGTTTCCAAAAGAAACTGGTAAGTATTGAAAAAAGATGACTGGACAGGATTATTTCATATTTTGCTGCTATGAGTCTATGACATAGTATTTTGGCACAAGTATGATGATTTTGTGCTGCATCCAGATAAGGTCCTCTGTCATTTCTGCTTTAAGCAAAAGAAAGTTACCAATGAAGTCTTGACCAGTGACAATTCCAGAAAGAGCCAAATCTTGATATCAAGCATTGTTCTTCTTAAAACAGCTCTTGATTCCTTACCACTACTCTCCAAGGTACATTAACCTCTGTGTGTATGCTTTTTACTTTTGGAGAAATAAATTTATAATCTGCGATCATTATAGGTTCTTAAGGATGCCAGTTGTTACCTACTCAAAAATATATACAAGTCCATATGCGAGAATGAAAAGTTTGCTACTATGAGAAGAAGGTATAACTGATAGCTATGATTTATAATAGTAGGAGTTCATTTGTTTCTTCATGCTCAACATCAGTCAATTCTGCTCCTCTGGTGGAAGAACATAGAACATACTTTCTTAAAAATTACAATTTCTAAACCCTCACGTCTTACTTTGCCCCCAAAAATCCACAAACCTACCCAGCTTCTCTGTTAAAACCAGATGAAGAGAAGCTTTGCAGTTTGCTGGGGATGAAAAGCTTTCTTTATTACTAGAAATTCCGTGACATGCAATCAAAGTTAACAGTGCATTTTCTTTCTTGTTCATGCTCTACTTTTGCTTCCTTGAAAAATGTCAAATTTCCATTGATGCTACTTGTGAACCCATTTTTCTTTTTCTAATAGATCTCTGGTTCTCTGCTTTTGTTTTTGTTTCTACATGAAGTTTTTTGTTAACTACTATGATCACTACCAGCAAAGTGTTTTACCATTAAAATTTATGTTAAATCTATGTTTTCATCCTAATGCTATTTGTGTACTTGTGTAATGTTTATGTGGAAATTAATTTGGATATAAAGTACATTGAGTCAAGCAAATTTTCAGATATAGAAAGAACGAAATGTTTCTATATATAGTATATCATCATCATCATCATTTATTATTTTAATCATTTATATCTTTAGAAAGCAAGTTCTCCATAACTTCGTCAGTCAGTGAATTTCTTGGGTCAATGAATACTATGCAAAAATGATAATGATGCATATTTTATTTAGGATCGGTGAGGTCATTGATGACGATGTTCTTCATGCACGTGTTCCTTTTGTTGCTCAAACCCAACAATGTTTTGCTGTCAAGGCAGGAATTGATGGACTTCTTGATATTGCCCGGAGATCTTTCTGTGATACTAGTGAAGGTATTCTTGATTAAGGGTGGGTTTTGCCATTAAGTATTCCAATTTTCAGCATACTAATTAATAGGTTTCAGCAATATACAACTTGGCAAACAAGTACAGGGAGGACTTTAAGCTGCCAAATTTGAAAATCCCATATAATAGCAGACGAGGTTTTTACTTTAACATACCTCAGAAGGACATACAAGGAAAACTTCCCAACAAGTTTATCCAGGTGAGAGTAATGTACTCATTATCATTAAATACGTGCTTGGCAGTTTTCTGTGACATATAACCTTCTTATGAAATGAATCATTATCAGGTCATTAGACATGGAAACAACATACATTGCTCTTCTTTGGAATTGGCCTCTGTGAGTACTGAGTAGTTTATCTACTTGTCATGTTAATCCATTCTCACATAAGTTAATATTTGAAAAAGTAAAACTAAATACATATCTCAGTATAAACAAGAAAAATAAAAGTAATTTGGTTTCTATGCTTGTTTATATACTTTATAGCTTTTAATTTATCCTAGTACATTTTGGTGTATGTGATTTGTAATTGTAACATTTACCTCATGGTTATATAATGTTCGGAGTTCTTTTACTAGTTCTTGATTGAGAGATTCTATTTTAATGTGATTATTTTCAAGTCCGTTTGTTTTATCTCCCAAACAATGTTTTTGTTGTATTATTAAAAAGTTAAAATGATATTCCTCTCTACTTTGTTTAAGCTTTTAGATTATTTCATCTTAACATGGTACCAAAGTGAAACCACATGAAAAGGTTCTGTTTTCAAATCTCTCTGTTCCCATTTATTGATAAATTTAAACACGCAATGTTTTAATAGAAAAAGTAACCAGCCTACATGTGAAGCAGTTTTGGTGATTTTAAATTAATAAAATTTGATAATCCTCTCTACCAGTTTAGGCTCTTAGATTACGTGCTCCTTTAATAGTTTCCATTCACTGCATCAGTTTAAAGTATTGCAAAACTTACTTCATTTCTTATTATTTACTTAAAAGTTTATTTTTCTGATACTCGTGCATAATATGTAGATCATGTGAATCTATCTATTTGTATCATTATATGTGCATGTTATTTTATTCAGGAGAAAGATAAAAAAAGAAGATGCAATAAATCTTATATATTTCATACTATAGAACCTTGTCCTTTTGCTTGAAAATCTAATACTACTGTTTTTGGTTAGGCTTCTCCGTTTTTCCATGACCTGGTCTTAATTTAATATATCAATGACTGTTATAACCAATAAAATGAGAATTTATCATTAAGATGGAATGTTATTAAGTAAACCTTGTTTATCTAAAAAACAAAGTCCAGTTAACTGATTTCATATTGGGAAATGCAAATAAGCTGCTTTATGGTATAAAAACTGTAAATATAATTTTAAAGTTTAATGATATCTCATTTGTATTGAAAGGACGAATGTATGAATAAATATGAAGATAAAATCATTTTCTTGTTTGGAGAGGGGAGATATATAGTTTCACAGTTTGAGGGGGCAAAGTTGTTTACAGTTCAGAGACGTAAACCTTTTAAAATTATTTTTTAAACGTGTTAAATCAATTTTTTCTTGTTAACTGAGACAGGAATACTCAATCTAGCTAGAAATAAAAGTTGCATCATGTAGCTAAAAGGTTTTCATCATTGAAGAATTGGCTCATCATTTTTTTATGCTAAGGAAACCTGCATGGTTTTCATCCCACAAAAAAAAAACACTTTTAGAAACAGTGATTTTCTGTTTAAATTATTAGGTTTGTACATTTAAAGGATCTATATTCAAACATTCATACATATAAAAAAAACACTTCTAGAAACAATGAATTTCAGAAACATTTTTGAAACTCTTATGCAAACCATATCCATGACATGATTTTGTTATGTTTGCACCATATTTTTTTATTTGGGTGATTCATGTTGGCTCATCAGAATGGAAGAGCAAACAGTATCAATCATTATATCTTCTGAAATTCTTTAATGATTTGTTTAAACTAAGTCCATTCCACGTAATAGGCACAGGAACTTTGAAGAGTTAATCAATTTGAAAAAAAATATTGAAGTCGAAGATTAAAGAGAATGAATAGTATTATAATATGAATTTTGTAATCTTTATCTGCTGTAAGCAATACAAAATAGATAATCTTGGTTGCGCTAAGACAAAGAGTTGAAGAATTATTATTATGCTCTGAAATTTATATATTAATACTGTAAATTAATTAGGACTGCAAGATTAATAGATTCAGAATATGCATAAATCTGCCCATATATTAGACCATATATTTGTTCCCTAGATCCAAATCCAAGCTTGCTTGCCTTTGCTCCCTTTCTGATTGCAGTTGAATGTGAGAAACAAGTCTGCAGCTAAAGAATGCTACATCCGGACAGAGTTTTGCCTGGAGGGTTTGTCAACTTAACTGATTGCATCTTTACGGTCATGTTTCTATATCCTACTTAAACTACTAATCTTTTAATATCTACAAGTTTGGTGTGGTGAGCTGATGCATTTTTTCTCGAGATCTTGACTGCATTTGATTTGAATTTGCAAAAGTCTCATGCCCGCACGGAGCTTATTTACTTCTATAATTTAGTGCACAAAGACTAAGTGGTGCTTCAGAATATTTTTCACCATTATGACGGAAGTTTGCAAGTGCAAAGCACTTTATCTTTGGTTAAAATTAATTGTACATTTCATCATGGAAGAACTGGAACATCACCTCATTGTGTCATTTCATCTTGTACATAATACAATTGCTTTTAATTGGAGTCCACTTATATGGAATGATAATGAGACCAGCTTATATGGTTGATCAGCTCTTTGCAGTTAATTTTCTGTTTTCCATACTTATCTTGAGTTTGAAAAAGTAGTGTGGTAGACCATTTTTATGTTATCATAGTGCGTGGTGATTGATCATGCTTTAGAATTTTGTTTTCCAAGTAGGATTGGAGATGGAAAGCACCTGATGCTTTATTCTTCGAATCAAAATTTTTGTACATTGTAGAGTGCAAGAACGAACACAATAAACTTAAGTTGAACTTTCAAACAATGATCTCTGCATTTTGTGGAGTTTCTAGACTAAAAGATGTGAAACTTCACCCCAGTAAGTCCGTGAGATCTGAAAACTACTTTAATTATTTACTTTGTTATAAGGAAGCATAGTACGAAGAAAAAAGAAAGCATGAACCAAGGGAGAAAACACAGTACGTTGATTTTATTGATGGCACTGTTCTGTTTTCATAGTTATCACTATCATATGCCATCATCAAATTATTCATAGCTCAACTATCTCAACACTTTGAGAAGAAAAGAACATAGTTACGAAGTATTTCAGTAGCTCTAGAAACAAAAGGTAAGGAGAAAAGATGATTTTCTCAAAAATTTTATTTGCTGAGAATAGATCTTGTTGTATATGCATTTTCTTTAGTTAGTAGATGATGAACATGTCTTTGCTACAATGAAATGGTCACTAAAGCTATCCAAACATGGCATACTCATAGAGTCCCAATGATGCTCGAAAACCAAACTTAGAGAGTTAATAAAATCTTTATGTGAGAGAACTCGATAATTTAGACAAAGAAATGTTTACACACTTTAAAATTTCATCCTTATGAAAGAGACTTTAGATAAAATTCAATTAGTCCTATCTACCTATTCATCTATAAGGATAATGCTCCAAATAATTCGTGATAAGCAAGCTTCATGCTTTCTTGTTGCTTCTGAAATGTTTCCTGGTGATCTAGCTAAGCTGGGGGTACTTCTTTCTCTTTATTAAGTGTACATTTTGTTTTGGCCACATCACAGCATTGCCCTGTACCCTAAATTGTAACCTCACATTTGATAAATGGATTCCTTATGAAAGTACATGTATTGGGCCATCTATACCTGGAATGAAGTTGCTTGCCTTTTCGACTTGTTCAGACATACAGTCTTCTCCCACATATGTTCAATTAGAGATTTCTCTTGATTCCGGTGTATATCTGTGATCAGATTTCTAAGTTTCATATCAAGATCAAGTCTTAAACGTTTTTCCAGTCCTTGTTGGATCCAAGAACTATTTAACACCTGCTATACATGCATTAACATGCAGCACTGATGGAAGACATACGGAAGGATGTCTTTGTTCTCACTCTTCTTTCTGAGGTCTTATGCCTTCTGGATATGATGGTCAATTCATTTGCTCATACAATATCGACGAAGCCAGTTGACAAATATACCAGACCTAAATTTACATGTTTGTGTTACCTTGACTGGTATAAGTTCATTTTTTATCAGATGTTTATAATGAAGACTGCATAACAATTAGATATGTTGTAGATGATGGTCCATTGGCAATTGATTCAGGAAGACACCCCATCCTTGAAAACATACACAATGAGTTTGTGGTAAGTTTATATTCTGACAACAGAAACCACTATATTCTGTCTAGAAAACCTTGCGGAGTTCATTATAGAACACAAAGTAATCATTTGAAATAAGAAAATTTACTTGTCCAGGCCAACAACATTTTTCTTTCTGAAGCATCAAATATGGTAGTTGTAACGGGCCCAAACATGTAAGAAAATTTACTCCTGAAACTTTTTCTCTGTGCAAGGTTTCGGAAAGTTTTTAATTGTAAATTTTCTTTCCATGTTTCTATCGAGGATCTTCCCCTGTCTCCATAGGAGTACCACAGGGTGGCAAAGCCCAGGCCATATGCCTCTTTTTTCTGACTAACCATATATATATAATGTTCTCTCGATATATATATATATATATATATATATATAATATGATACTGCATAACAATATTTTTTGTTTATTTATTATTTTTTGTTTTTTACGTATAGGAGTGGGAAGAGTACTTATCTTCAGCAAGTTTGCCTGGTAGTCATCCTCGCTCAAATTGGGTGTTATGTTCCTGCTCAGTTTGCAACTTTGAGAGTAGTTGATCGCATATTTACTAGGATGGGAACTATGGACAATGTCGAATCAAATTCTAGCACGGTACATGTTTTGATCCTGTAGCTTAATTTTTTAAATTTATCTTCCCCATTTTATATTGATCTGGTGAAGACAGATCTTGCCAAACTCATTTGGTTGAAATGAAGAAAGTAAATAAGACTACAAGGAGAAGCAATAAAAAGAGAGAAAAAAAAAAAGAGAGAGAAAAAAAGAAGAGAAAAAAGGGGGGAAAAAAGAAAGAGTGTTCTCACGATTCAAAGTAATCTATTCCACTGAACCACGAATGCTTCTAAATAAACATCATGCGACTAGTGTCACTATTACTGAAAGTTTTTCATTTCGCAGTTTATGACAGAGATGAAAGAGACTGCTTTTATCCTGCAAAATGCTTCTCATAGGTATATTAGTGATTTTTTTCTAGCTCTTAATTTGTGTATTGGTTTCATCAATGATATCCCATGGAGCTTCATGTGCTGTCTGCAGAAGTCTGATTGTTGTGGATGAATTAGGGAGAGCAACATCTTCCTCTGATGGGTTTGCAATTGCGTGGAGCTGTTGTGAACATCTACTGGCTTTAAGAGCGTAACTTTCTTTAACCTTCTTTCTCTATTTTCAATTCACAAAATACTTTTAAGTATGTGAGCTAAGAAAATCTAATAGTATTCACCAGTGAAATTGAAGTTAATCTCAGTTTATGGTAACCCAGAATTTGATGATCTTGATTGTGGGGGGTGAATCCAACAATTACGGAAGTGACGTCAGTAACGTCTGGATCGATGGGCACTAGCAACCTGAAACCACAAGCAACGTTAGAGCCCTCCGAAGAGCACCGGTGGGGGTGTCGATGGAAGGGCCTCCGACGCTCAAGTCAGTGAATTGATATGAATAATAACGTAAGTAACGTAATGACAATAATTAAACGATGGAGAGAAGATAGAAAAAGGATAGTAATGAGGGAGTTCTCCGACTGATCCGGTTGATCCAGTAGTCAGAGGTAGAGCTAATGAGCGATATGGATCAGGGGGCGACGGACGTCGGGGCTAGCGGGGCCAGCCGGACGATCGGAACCCTAGAAAGTTGTGAGCGTGGAGGCGGAACGGAAGAGCGGGGAGAGCGGGAGATAACCAGAGTAAGAGATCGTGTGCTAGTGCAAGGGTGGATACGAGTGATTGTCGATGTCCTTTTTCATTAGTGAGTTGGTAGATATACATGTTCCGGACGTGCAGGGAGGCGGCTAGGGTTAGGGTTTTGCTAGAATACCCGTTACAACCCTAGCAGTTCCGACTTCTTAGGAAACGTTCTCCCGCGACTCTCGTCTGACTTAGTCGTCAAGTAACTGCCACCTTTAGGGTTTTCTTGGGCGAATTTATGTATCTCCCGCATATAGGCTTGACTTTGGGCTTCGTGCTATGAGTGTCGTATGGACCGTTTTATCGGACTAGCCCGTTGGGCCGCATAGTTATTGTTTATTAGGCTTATACGAATTTTGGCCATTACATTGATCACACCACAAATTTGCTTAAACCTGATCTGATAGGTAATACTAACAATTGTATTAGTCAAAGGAACTTTGGTTCCTTTCAAATTTTATATCCCAATTAGAGGGTGTTTGGCTAAGCTTATTTTAAAGCGCTTATAAGCTCCAACAACTTATAAGATGTTTCAAGAGCTTATAAGTTGTAATTGCTAAAGTGCTTATAAGTGTTTTTGGATAATTGAGCTTATAAGCTAGAGAGAGAAAATATTTGTTAGAGAGAGAAAAATGGAAAGAGGTGAACTAAATTGATATATAATGATTATAATAAATTATAGTTGAATAATATTTGTAAAATGATTGTTACATATAAAACTATGAAAAAATAAAAGAAACTTATTTTTTAGGGAGCTTATAAGCTCTTGGAGCTTATTTATAGAGCTTATAAGCTTTAGCCAAACACCCTCTTAATGTTCAACAGCTGATCTTGATTGACTGGTTTGTGTCAGCAGTCAATTTTGTTTCTCATCTAAGGTTTTGTAGGTCAAAGTTATAAATGTTTCTGAGTCGTCACTTGTTTTGCTGTGGGCCTACGGCTCCCCAACAATCAATTTCATTTCTAACTATCTCCAACACTAGTTCTATAGAATATTATAACTACCTCACTTTCAAGTTGGAGGGATTGTATGCCTACTTTTGATTTGTAATTTCGTATCTGGTTAGATACTTTTGCTAACAGCTTATGATTTACCAACTCATGATTTAATTAGTCATCTCTCTTAAAGATGGCTTCAATGATTTCTTTAATTTGTTGTGTTATATCAGTTTATTAGGAAATGATTACGTTGGTGAGTAGATAACAAATAACAACACGAACTTGTCAGTCGGTTCATATATTAAATGACAAAATTTTGTATTTAGTAAAACATAATATTTTGTTAGCTAATATATATAAGTTGTCATTGTTGTGATGTTTAGCTACATTTATTTGATAATATAAGGTCCTGAATCTCATATAATACTACAAGGATTTTGTTCAGATAAAAATTAAGATATTAGGGTGTGCTGATTTCACTGTTAATAGACATACCATAGGTAACTCTTTTTCACATTACTTTAGTGTCTAGTGACTACTATTATCTTTAATTGTAATGGGAAGTCATTCAATAAAGATTTTCAAATATCAGATAGGAAAACATCTAGAGTACACCTTGTGACCAACTATGACCTTAGCCTTCGTATTTTGGTGGGATACTCATGATGTATTATGATTTTTACAATTCTTTCCTGAAGAATCATCAGTCATCCTTTAGTTGGACATTTACATCTAATAACAGAGATGATGCCTCATAAAATACACCTTTAAGCTGAATACTCCTGAACTCTTCAAGCACAAAAACAACTTTGCCTTCAGAATCATCTGGAGCTGGTAGCAACCAGGTATTTACCATAACTACATAATGAAGACATGGAATTAATTATGTACATGACGTTCCTCTGTCTCCATTTCTGTTCATTGCTTAACTTGCTTATCTCCATATGCTTTACTGCTAGCTGAAATATGTTGGGATATGTATGTAGTTCGCTAGAGTCCTAGACACAACCTGACATATATATGTTCTTTACTTAGTGTAAGATATTTCTGAAAGTGATGCACCACTATCTTATATTCATCCTGTCTAATCTGGAGAGATAAAAATACTAACATGTTAGCTTTATATTGAAAAAGTTGGGGCACATTTTATCAGTTAGTTGGTTTCTCTCAGCTGTTTCTTGTCCATAAGTCCTATACATATGAACCGAACAACTCAGCCTCTGGGAAATGAAAATGGGAAGCATTACATAGTACTGCATAGACTGATAGTGTTTTGATTTTAGGTACACCATATTTGCTACTCATATGGAGAACTTATCCGAGTTGGCCACAACATATCCAAATGTGAAAATTGTTCACTTTGATGTCGAGATCAAGAATAAGCACATGGATTTCAAGGTAATATTATGTTATCTGGGTGAAACGGTTGTCTGATACACTACATCTTCTTATGTTGGCTGTGTTGAACCAGTTTCAACTGAAAGATGGCCCACGAACTGTAGCACACTATGGCCTTATGCTAGCAGGCGTAGCTGGATTACCAAGTCCAGTGATAGAGTTAGCTAAAAGCATCACATCAAAGATTACGCAGAAGGTAAATTTCCAGAACCAGCATGTCTCATTCTGTCTGATGCTTACCATAAAAATAAGCCAGTTGGTTTATCATCAGTATCTTTCACCTATTCATGATCATATGCCTGTTTTAGGCTAGTCACCAACATTCTTTGTTCGACATATCCAATTTGACTGAAACTCTTTAAATGCTAATCTCTCTAATTTCTATTCCCAGATATTATAACTTGTTGTTTCCTCACCTTTAAATTCAATCACTATCCATTTTTATTTTCTTGAGCTGATGAGACCCTATTCAGAGGGTGTTTGGCTAAGCTTAATGCTCGTTAGAGTTGTTTAAGAGCTTATAAGCTCTTGAGAAGTGTTTGATAAAATAAACTCCTAAACAACTTATAATTTGTAAAATAACGCTTTAACAACTTATAAGCTATCTAAAAATAAGCTCCTCAACTTCAACTTATTTTTTCACAACACTACTATGGTTTGTTATTTCCATTATATACACATCCAATTTCATCTCTCTTCAATTTTCTCTCTCTAACTTGGATTTTATTTTTCTAACTTACAATTATCTCTCTAGCTTGTAAGTTCAATTATCCAAACACTTTGACAACTTATAAACTCTTGAAAGTTAAGATGTTGGAGCCTATAAGCTCTGGTTTGGGGTTGAGCTAATATGTTTACTAATTTTGTTAACATGTATCTGTGCGTAGGAAGTGGAGAGAATACAGATCAGCTTCCGCCAGCATCATGATATTCAAATGGCATACCGTGTTGCTCAACGACTTATATGCCTGAAATACTCTAACCAAGACGAAGACTCTATTCGAGCAGCACTGCAGAATCTCAAGGAAGCTGTACTCAGGGAGGCCTCAAAAAAGTCTCTTATTTAACTGCTAATAATTCAGTCAACTGGGATCACATATATGATTTCTTTTCCTCATAAAGCAAAAAAAAAAAAAAAAAGATGGAATCGAATAACACTTTACTCTGGTGTAAATAAAATCTGGATACAAGGACTTATCATTTGTGTTCTCGATTTTCATTTGGTTGGCCTAGAATGTTGATGTCCTTATCCATGTAGCGAACTGTATCTTGGTTCCTCACCATGAATTTTGGTTAATTCGATTTAGCTCTGAACTGACTTCTATCTTATGAGGAAATCAGTATCTAATGTTTTGGCAAATTCATTCTTAGCACTATACAACCGAGGACAACATAGTTACGAAACATGAAATATGCTATTTTAAATCATGTTTTTCCTCTTCAGCTTTTTGATTACTGGCAGATTTTGGCGTGAATTTTATCATCATCAGTACATACTTATCATGTTATTGTTTCGTAGCAGGAGATGAATTGGGGGGATAAATATTTGAAGAAATGTTATGCGTGTATATGAGTAGTTTATTTTTTTTTTTTTTTTTTTTTTTTTTTTTGATCGGGCAAAGTCATGTTAGATGTTAGTAGTTAGTTCCTCATCCACTCCAAGAACCACCTTATCTCTCCATTCACCAAATCCACCTTATATCTCCAATCTCCAATTCGCTCCCAAGAGGGATCGAACCCGGGTCACTTCACTTAAGTGAGGACCTGGTGGCCAGTGGATTATTTTGAATTTGAACTACTACAAAAATACGATATTTACACGAATAAATTTATTTTTTAACATAGTACTATTAGACGAATGACGACAAATATGTACACATTTCTCTTACACACACACACATCTTTAATTGAGAAGCACAAATGTGTTGAGAAATGAGAAGCAATCTAAATAGGTGTGAACAAGTTAGTATATTTTGATGAACCTGTCAATTAATTTTTATGAACGCGCGTTTGGTCTGGGGTTCAAAATCTGGCGGTGGCGTGTTTTTTTAACAAATTTGATAGATTCGTATGTTCATCAGTTATAATGGCATGTTCAATGAATTTATTGATATGTTCATTAATCTCATTTCCAACTTCTCAATAGAACCTATATATATATAGGATTAGGTTCATGTGCGAACCATGAGCAAATATATAAAATACATGAACAACAACACATGAACAACGATGTTCATGGTTTATTGTCTTTTGTTCATGTATTTTATGTATTTGTTCATAAATAAATAAACATGTGAACAAAGATGTTCATGTATTAAGTCATGAATATCGTTGTTTATGTGTTTTTGTTTATGAATTTTATGTAATTGTTCATAAATAAAAGGGAAAATTGCATGTAAATACACAAACTTTGTCGAAAATTCATATTTGACGCGAAGTTAGAATTTTACATTTTAATACACCAATTTAATAAGTTGTTCGATTTTGACACATTTTCAATTTCCGGTAATCGAAAAATCTGACGTGGCTATTACATGTCAATCACTTATCCAGCTGGAAGGGAAACGATAATGTATTGCATCAGCTGGAAGGAAAATCTGACGTGGCTATTTCATGTCAATCACTCAGGCTTCATCGGCGACGTACCCCTTATCTGCAAGAATTCAGAAACGACGGCATCAACGATTCGTGATAGGGAGTAACTCTGAAGGCAGCGGCTAAGCTTCCGCCAAATTGCAAAATGACACTAGCGTCGAAGGGACGCGCGGACAGGGCCCAGCGGCCGCAGACGATTGCAAGCGACACTGATTTCTATTGGAGACAAAGAAATTAGGGCTCGTTGCGATTTTAGAAATTAAGGCTTGATATGGGTATTCAGAATTTAACGAGGGAGGGAGAGAAGAAAAGGAGGCGCCGGAGGCGGCTCGTCAGGCTCAGTGAGGCGGTCGGTGGTGGAGGTGCCGAATCCCTCGCCGGGAAGAAAATTGAGATAGGAAGATGCGAGTTTTTCTGGTCGTAAGGATCCCGACCATTGATTTTTGAGGTATGGAACTCAAATCTGTTGTGGATGGCACGCGGAGGAGGTCCGATTGATTGTGGCGGAATGGATTCAGAGATTTTCAGCGAATTTTTTACGGAGATGGTAATAGATTCATGAGAGAGAGATAGAGAGGCGATCGAGAACTTCAAAGCTATGATTTCAGATTACCCAGATTTTTCCAGATTGGTGGAAGATTCCCGTCGATTTGGAGAGAGTGGCCGTCGATTTTAAAAGCTTTTAGATCAAAATCCCGACGGCTGATTTTTTGTGCTGAGCTTATCAGAATTTCGGTGTTCTTGGGTACTGTGAAATTGCCGGCTCCTTTTTTCGATGAACAGTAGTTGAAGAAGAACAAACTCACCGGTGAACGGAGTGGCGCGTGCCGGCGAGACACGTAGGCGCCACATCATATTTTAATTTGGGGGGAATGAATAATGTGTCAAAATTGAACAACTTCTTAAATTGGTGTATTAAAATGTAAAATCCTAACTTCGCGTCAAATATGAATTTTTGACAAAGTTCGTGTATTTTGGTGCAATTTTCCCTAAATAAAAAACATGAACAACTTTGTTCATGTGTTTTTGTTCAACAGCCATTGGATCTGCCCAAATCAACAATTGTGGTTGATTCCCCATTCTCACAAAAAGACGTGGTTTTCAGTTGATCATTTCCCTATATATATATAGGGTGTGGTTTTAGAGAGAACTACATTATTTGTGAGAACGTGAGAACTATCACATCTAATGCATCCACTGTAAAAATTAATGCATTCGTTGTTAAAATTAATGCACTCGAAAAATAAAAATAAAAATTGCTCCCTTCATGATTCGAACCCGGGATCTGCATTCATCTAACAAGATGATGCATCCACCGTAGATCTTGATGATCGAATGGCTGAAAATGGTTCTCCGTTCTTCTTTTATTTAGTGGTTCTTTCTTGAACCTCTCCCTATATATATATATATATATATATATATATATATATATAGGGGAGGGCTACAGTGAAAACACTTCTTAAAATATAAATATAAACGTTTTTTAATGTACGAATTTTATCCAATAGGGTTACGAATTCATCCAACATGATTACGAATTGTGAAAAATAAATTTTTGCTACCTTTGGGATTCGAACCCAGGACCACGAATTCATCCAATAATGTTACGAATCAACCGTAGATCTTGATGATCTAAGGGCTGAAAATTGTTTATATTTTATATTTTAAGAAGTGTTTTTATTTTAGCCCTCCCCTATATATATATATATATATATATATATATATATATATATATATATATATATATATATATATATATATAGGAGAGGGCTACGGTAAAAACACTTCTTAAAATATAAATATAAACGTTTTTTAGTATACGAATTTTATCCAACAGGGTTACGAATTCATCAAACATGGTTACGAATTGTGAAAAATAATTTTTTGTTTCCTTTGGGATTCGAACCCAGGACCACGAATTCATCCAACAGGGTTACGAATCAACCGTAGATCTTGATGATCTAAGGGCTGAAAATCATTTATATTTTACACACTTAAGAGTGTTTTTATTCTAGCCCTCCCCTGAATGGGCAAAGTGAAACTGTTTGCTCTATTTTTTAGCTCATACTGATCAAATTTTTGCTTAAATGCTCATATTTTCACTCATGCAGTTGAAAGAAAGACCTATACACGTCAGATACTCAGATTTTCGCTCACACACTTGTTATAATAAAATGTCAAATATTTCTGGGTTCGAGTCCTCTGTCGCGCGATCTTTAGAACTTCTTTATTTACTAATGTAATAAATATATATTTATAAAAGACCAAATATAACAGCAGAATGTCAAAGCATACCATCATATATACATTCTTAGAATCGCATATAAGCAATTCAATTTTTTGTCTAGCCTATAATAAATTAGAAACATGCTTTAGGCCTTTCTGAAAAATTAAACTAATGAATAAATGGTTTATTAAAAAATATTTGACATGTGTGAGCAAAAATTTGAGCGAAAAAATTGGACATTTTTTTGTCCAGTCATTTTTTTTAAAACTACATGTCATCGTTTTGTGACAGAAAACATAACTCGAATATATTTGAAACAAACTTGATAGTTCAGATATTTGATTAATATTATCAATAATTTTAAAAATATTTGTAATTTAACCCATAGTTTAAGCTTTTGATTAATAGTATTATGAATAGTTTGGAACATATTTGTAACTCAACACACAATTTAGACCCATAATTGATATTTAACCTTAAATTTATTGTTTAATTATTAATTTTTTAAGGATTAATTGCACCAAATATCACTAACTTTGCCTGAATTCCATTTTTTCCATAATTTTTAAAAATTTCATTTTTTTATCACAGATTGAATTAGTTGTTCATTTTTTCCACGATTTCCCCCCCTCGAATCAGAATTGGCGTGGCGCTGATGTGGCTCGCCGGCTGGTGCGTCGTTTTACACCAAAAATATCCGACAGTCAGCCGGTATGCCCACACTGCGCAGATAGCAGTAAGCAAAATCGTCTCCCAAGGGACTGGCGAGAATTTCTCTAATTAAAGTCTGCAAAGTAACCATGAAATTTTGAGAAGAAAATATAGAAAATACTAAACTTAAAATTAAATAAATAAAATCCGAATAAACCAATTTTTCCAATTAACTAAAAGATGAATAAAAATTCCAACAATTAATAAAAGAATTCCAGCAATCAATTAAGTCCACCCTAGCTCAATTATTCCGATCATCGATGCAAAAATAACTTTAAATTATGCAAACAAACCAGTTATAACCACCGAAGACGCTTCTGACGTGATCTTATTTCTCCTTAATTATTCGGTAACCAGGAAGACGCTTCACTAATTACTACCCTAATCGACTGACAACCGTAAGAGACGCTCTATAGGTTTAATGAGCCGATAGCATTAATATCTAGAGAAACCCGATTCAAAACCAATAAACTCTGACGCAGGATTATTGAATTAAGACTGCTTTTCCCTTGACCCTGATGTGTCAATTTACCACTAATCAAACCTAAACCACAATTACGGATGGCCGGTTCAATTGGCTAAATAATTAATTCTAACCCAATAAATATTTGCAACTATCTAATGGATTAAAACAATTAATATCATTAAACATGGAGAATCGCAGATGCAAGCATAAAATAAAGTATAAGAACAATTAGATCTCACAGAATAATTTCGCTAGTGCTTCCTTAATCGTTGCCGGAATAAACGAATTTAGCTAGAAAACATAATTAAATAACACAAGAAATAAATAAATAAATTGCAAGGGATGATGAAAGAAAATAAAAAGAACTTGAATTGCTCCAAAACTTGCGTCCAATCTGCTCTCTCAAGATTGGAGTGAATTATGATATGTCATGTCTGATATGAAAAACAAACTCACTCCTAATATATATATAGCTAAGAAAGTAAACCTAATAAGACTAAAATGGCGTGGGCCTTAACTAATTAAACAAAACTAAACACCTAAACTAATAAGAAAAACTAATCTAAACATAACTAAAGTTGGCGGACCAAACTAACAAAATAAAGTAACCAAAAGTGGCGCATGAAAGTCCACAAAATACCATCAAAATATGGCAGCCTTCATTGATTCATTTTAGTCAAACATGGCAGCCCATAATTCAAAATTCATCCGCCCCTCTTCTAGACAAAATTTGTCTTCAATAGTTGCAATTCAAACAGCAATTCAGGTTCTATTCTCCACAGCCTCAAGCTTCAAAATTCTTCTCAAAATCAAATCTTTTTCTCCAAAACCTATCAAATACCATCAAAATACATATAAGATCATAATCATATCCTAAAGATGATATTTAATACAAATTAAACACGGAAAACATAGAAAAATCCCCCAAATAAATGCGTATAAATACGCCCAATCAAATCCCCCCACACTTAAACAAAGCTCGCCCTCGAGCACCAAAAAGAACAAAACGACAGGGAAGGAACAAAAGAAGACTCAAAACAGCAAAAACAAAGCTTTGGCAACAATATGATAGATAATACTCAAAGTCTTGATCAAGATACAATCATCCATAAACCACTAACTATGCTCTTGCTCAGAAAATTATGCCATGTTCTTCATTCAAGTCAAAATTGTGCAAATTCAATCCTGCCTCACCAAGTTCACTCAATTTCTCTCAAAAGACAAATATGGACAGAATAGATTCACACAATTCACAACTTCATGCCTTCAAACACAACTTGCCCTTATGTCACTATCTCCACCAAAATATGGAACCAATGCACAAATCAAAAGGTCTTGCATTTTGGTTGTAATGGGGCTTGGGTACGTATAGGTGGGATAAACAAGGAAAAGGGATCAAAAAGGCTCAATATATGACTGAAAACATGCAACACACCAGACCTTCCATCAATAAAACTCTAGAGTAGCTCCTCAACATATCCACAATCCTCAAAAAGTATGCATTTTATTATAGAACTCTATTTTTCTTTCTTTTTTTTTTTTTTTTTTTTTTAACAGCATATATATCCCATAGAATCAATGAACTATCTCTCAACACACTAAAATTATAGGAGTATTCATCTTCTCATCTCGTCATAATCTAGTGCATTCACATGTTTTCAAGGGACAAAAGCAGGCTGAAATAGGCTTAGGCTCAATATATGTGAGGTTTTAATCAAACAAAAGAGGAGCAATTGAGGCACAAATAGCTCACTAAGGGAAT
The DNA here is from genome assembly GCF_028751815.1 of Salvia miltiorrhiza. Classification (NCBI taxonomy): domain Eukaryota; kingdom Viridiplantae; phylum Streptophyta; class Magnoliopsida; order Lamiales; family Lamiaceae; genus Salvia; species Salvia miltiorrhiza. The sequence goes on from NW_026651539.1 coordinate 663,394, forward strand.
AGTGAAGGTTCGGATAATATGTTCAGGCCAAACAATGGTTATTCCTAAATGCCTTAATCATTTTCATGCATTAAATTCTCAAACTCAGTTTTGATTATGGCAACAGGGCAAACCAGAAATTCAGCATAGAAGTTCGAATCAATCACTCATCAAAGAAACAATTGGAGCTATCCATGTGTGCTCATTAAGGCTCAATCCTCACAATTAAGTAGGCTTCAAGTAATTTTGATCAAATTTTGCACGTTTTTCTCATACAAGAACACCTACAAACATATGCATAATTCCATCACAAGAGCAACAGCCTATCATACCAAATCCAATATCCTAATTTCAACTCTTCACATCATCCATCATAACATTGCCAAAGGACTCGAAACTGACTCGAAGACCAAACCAACAGACCAACAGAACAAAAAGGCAAAAACAAACAAAACAAAGAACAAAGACACCCCCCCACACTTGGACAAAACAATGTCCTCATTGTGTGAGAGTATGACAGACCAAAACAGAAACAACAGAAGACAACTAAAAGAAATAGAAGCTTCAAAAATGAAAAGCAAAAAAAAAAGAGAAACTTCCCTGAACGGTAATCAAGAAGGTGGAGGAGGGTGCTAAAGCTTCCGGCAATGAAGAATGGGCCACCGGAGATGAAGGAGATGTGGCAGAATTGCGGTTTCCGGTGGTCGGTGTTTGGCACTGCTGTGGTGGAGCGACTCCGGTGGAGGGGGGGTGGTGTTTGGGGGAAACCAAATTGAGGGAATTTTGACTTTAGTCAAAAACCCTAGTTCCAGAATTTGCACCTTGGCCCCCAAACCTGCGAAATTGACCAAAACACACCCCAAGTTTTTTTTTTTTTTTTTAAATAAAGAAAAACGAAAATAAACAAAAAAAAACAAGGGAAAGAAAAATCGGGTTGCCTCCCGATTAGCGCCTTTATTTAACGTCCTTGGCTGGACAGAAAAGAAGTTCAAAATCCTTAGACGATGGTTGGAGACGTCAGGCTGAGAGCATTGAACGACTCCATCTCGACTCCAGCATAGTATGGCTTGAGTAATTGTCCATTAACCTTAAAACACTTTCGTGTTTCGAGGCTTTGTATTTCCACAGTTCCATGAGGACTCACACTAACAACTTCAAACGGGCCCAACCAACGAGATTTCAATTTTCCTGGCATAATCCTTAAGCGTGCGTTAAACAAGAGAACCTTCTGCCCAACTTCAAAGGATTTCCTTCGAATGTATTTGTCATGTAGAAATTTGGTTCGTTCCTTGTAACGACTTGCATGATCATACGCCTCCAATCGAATCTCCTCTAATTCTTGCAGTTGAAATTTTCGCTCTTTGCCAACAACTTTCTCATCTAAACAGAATTCCTTCACGGCCCAAAAAGCTTTATGCTCCATCTCAACAGGTAGATGACATTGCTTCCCAAAAATCAGCCTGTACGGAGACATACCTATCGGTGACTTGAATGCAGTGCGGTATGCCCATACCGCATCGTCCAGTCTCAAACTCCAATCCTTTCGTCTCGGGTTGACTGTTTTCTCAAGGATGCTCTTGATTTCTCGGTTAGAAACTTCAGCCTGACCGTTGGATTGGGGATGATATGCCGTGGCAACTCGATGGTGGACTCCATATTTCTTGAAAAGTGCTTCCAAAGTGCGGTTGCAAAAATGGGTTCCTTGATCGCTGATGATGGCACGGGGCACTCCAAATCTGTTAAAAATATTAGCCTTAAGGAACCCTGCAACAACTTTAGAGTCATTAGTGCGGGTGGCCTTCACTTCTACCCACTTCGAAACATAATCAACAGCCAAAAGAATGTAAGAATTTCCAAAAGAACTAGGAAACGGCCCCATAAAATCCATTCCCCAAACGTCAAAGATTTCACAAACCAAAATAGGGACTTGAGGCATTTCATTGCGAGAAGAGATATTACCTGTTCTTTGGCACTTGTCACAATTTTTGCAGAAATTGTAAGAATCCTTAAAAATAGTTTCCCAATAAAAACCACAATCAAGAATCTTACGTGCTGTTCGTTTGGGACCAAAGTGACCTCCACAAGCATGAGCATGGCAAAAATTCAAAATTGAATAAATCTCCTCATCAGGGATGCAACGTCGTATCACTTGATCCGCACAGGTCTTCCACAAATAAGGATCATCCCATATGAAGTATTTTGCTTGGCTCCTCAACTTATTCTTACGGGCTGTCTCCATTCCCTTAGGAAAAACTCCAGTAGTTAGAAAATTAACCAAATCAGCATACCAAGGAGTGTTACCGTCGATGTGCAGCAGCTGTTCGTCTGGAAAATCGTCTGGTATGGGCATACCGTCCGACACAGTCTGCAGTCTGCTCAAATGGTCAGCTACCAAGTTCTCGGCTCCCTTTTTATCTTTAATCTCCAAGTCAAATTCCTGCAAAAGCAGAATCCAACGGATCAAGCGAGGCTTAGATTCTTTTTTAGAGAGCAAATACTTAAGAGCTGCATGGTCAGAATAAACAACAACTTTAGAGCCAATCAAATAAGATCTAAATTTTTCACAAGCAAAAACGATGGCTAAAAGCTCCTTCTCCGTGGTTGTGTAATTGCATTGAGCCGGGTTGAGAGTTTTGGAAGCATAGTAAATCACATGGCTCTCTTTCCCAACTTTCTGCCCTAGCACTGCTCCAACGGCATAGTCGCTTGCATCGCACATGATTTCAAAAGGCTCTCCCCAAATTGGTGGCTGAATGATGGGGGCAGAAGTGAGTCTACTCTTCAACAAATCAAAGGCCTCCTTGCACTTGTCATCGAACACAAAAGACACATCTTGATGAAGCAACCTAGTGAGAGGTTGAGCAGTCTTTGCGAAGTCCTTGATGAAGCGCCTATAAAAACCTGCATGGCCTAAGAAAGCACGAATCTCTTTCACATTAGAAGGATAAGGTAACTTAACAATCAAATCAATTTTCGCCTTATCAACTTCTACTCCTCTTGCAGAAATCACATGCCCAAGAACAATCCCCTCTCTCACCATGAAATGACATTTCTCAAAGTTCAACACCAAATTAGTGTCGACACATCTCTGCAAAACTTGTTCAAGATTAGTCAAACAATGGTCAAAAGAGTCTCCATGCACAGTAAAATCATCCATGAAAATTTCTATGCAACTCTCAATCATGTCAGAAAATAGACTCATCATACAACGCTGAAAAGTACCAGGAGCATTACATAATCCAAACGGCATACGACGCCATGCAAAAGTGCCAAAAGGACAAGTAAAAGTGGTTTTCTCTTGATCTTCCTGAGCTACAAAAATTTGAAAATATCCAGAGTAGCCATCAAGAAAACAAAAGAATTCCTTACCAGCCAATCGCTCAAGCATCTCATCAATGAAAGGTAATGGAAAATGATCTTTCCTAGTAGCATTATTCAACTTTCTAAAATCAATGCACATACGCCAACCAGTTTGCAACCTCATGGGAATCAACTCATTATTCTCATTCTTGACCAATTGAAAACCAGACTTCTTAGGAACCACATGAACAGGACTGACCCATGTACTATCAGAAATCGGATAAATAATCCCTAAATCAAGCAATTTAAGAATTTCTTTAAGCACAACTTCTTTCATGACAGGGTTCAATTTTCTTTGATGATCCCTAGACGGCTTACTATTAGGCTCAAGTAAGATTCTATGCATGCAAGTAGAGGGACTAATACCTTTGATATCGGCTATAGTCCATCCAATGGCAGATTTATGCATCTTAAGAAGACTTACCAACCTTACCTCTTGTTCTGTACTGAGTTCATTGCTGATGATCACTGGCAGCGTGTCATCCTCTCCTAAAAATACATATTTCAGATGTTGGGGCAGTACCTTCAAGTCTAGCTTCGGTGGCTTCACAACAGAGGGCAAAATCGGTTCTGTGCTGGTCGGTATGGGCATCCTGCTCGACAGGTGCCGAACTGGAATTTCCTCCGTTGAGTACAGCTGCATGATAATCTCTCTAATGGCTTCATTCTCCTCAGTTTTGGAGTTCTCTTCAGTTAGGGAACTGAAAATAACATGCTCAAGCTCATCCTCCCTGAAATTCTCAACAAATTCCTCAACCAAATGGTCAATAACATCAATCATGAACACAGATTCAGGATCCTCAACATGCTTCATAGCCTCAAAAATATTAAATGTGACAACATCTCCATCAAATTCAAGGCTAAGCATTCCACTATCCACATCAATTTTTGCCTTAGCAGTTTTCATGAATGGTCTCCCTAAAAGAATCAAGGATTGCTTAGCAGAGGCAGAATCATCCATATCAACAATATAAAAATCCACAGGAAAAATCAAATCATTGACCTTGACAAGGACATCCTCAACAACACCTTCGGGATATGCAGTAGACCTATCAGCTAACTGAATGATTACACGAGTGTCTTTCAAAGGTCCTAATTGCAAATCCTTATACACAGAATAAGGCATGACATTTATGGATGCTCCTAAATCTAGCATGGCTCTCTCAACAGTCTTATTACCTATAATGCATGGAATGGTGAACATACCAGGATCTCGACACTTTTGGGGCAATTTTCTTTGAAGAACAGCAGAAACATTCTCACTCACTCGAATTCTCGCATCATTCCCAAACTTCATTTTCTTAGAGCATAACTCTTTTAAAAACTTTGCGTACCTGGGAACTTGCTTAATTGCATCAAGCAAGGGCAAGTTTATTTCTACCTTCTTGAAGATTTCTAGAATATCCTTCTCTTCTTCAATTCTCTTGTTCTGAGCCAACCTAGAAGGAAAAGGTGGTGCAATCAGTGATTGAGGAATTGAAACCTTAGGTTTTCCACTTACCTTAGAAGAGCTAGGCTCGGTGGATTCTGGTGACTTCTCACTAATTGCATCGTCCTTGGCTTCATCGGGCTTTTCTTCTTTGTCCTGCTGCTTAGGTTGTGGCTCAGCTAGAATTCTCCCACTTCTTGTAGTTACAGCACTTGCATTTTCCTTGGGATTCATCTCCGTGACAGAAGGAAGTCGGCCTTGATTCGCCTGCAGCTTGTTCACCTGAGTGGCTAACTGCGTGATCTGTGTGCCCATATTACTCAACGCTGCCTGAGTTTCATGCTGGAACGCCTGCTGACTTTGCACCAAATTCTTCACAATTTCACTGCTCTGGGCGAGGCTCTTCATGATATCGTTCATATTGGGTGCAGAACTCGGTGCAGGACGTGCGGTATGAGCATACTGTCCAGCCTGCGGCGGATTCGGCGCGTACATCCCTGGTTCTTGCTGTCTCCACCTAAAATTTGGGTGATTTCTCCACCCTGGATTGTAGGTGTTGGAAAAAGGGTCGTTTCGCCTTTGCCTTTGTGCGTTCATCTCTTGCTCATCAGCGGATCCCATGCACGCTTGCTCAGTATTATTATCCTGCAGAGATGGACATGCATCAGTATGATGATTATTTTCAAAGCAAATTCCACATTGAACGTGTTGAGTTTTAGAGACAGCAAGTCCTCTAACTAAAGAGGTGAGAGCATCAATTCTCTCGTTCATGTTGGAATCTTCTACTTTCTGCACTGGCCTATAACGATCATCATCATCATCCTCATATTGTTGGCCATTTGAAACCATGTCAACGATGAGTTGCTTTGCTTCGTCCAAAGTTTTATTGGTCAAGCTTCCACCACAAGCAGCGTCAACAATTTTCCTATCAAAAGAAGACATACCATGCACGATAAAAATAGTTAGTAAGCAATTGGTAGTCAGAAAATCCATGATCAGGACACTTGCGACACAGCTGTTGGAATCTCTCCCAATAATCGGCTAGACTCTCCGCCTTCTTCTGTTTAATGCTGCTAATGGCCATTCTCAAATTTGCAGCTCTGGACTCAGGAAAGAATTTTCGCAAGAATTGTTCTTCTAAATCTCCCCAAGTTCTAATCGAACCAGGAGGAAGATCAAAAAGCCAATCTCTCGCTCTACCCTGCAAAGTATGAGAAAAAGTTAATAGCCTCAAATTATTTTCAGTAAAACCATGAGGGCGTAGAGTTGAGCAAACTAGATCAAATTCAGCCAGATGCTTGTGTGCACTCTCTCCAGGTAAATCACCGAATTTGGGTAGCACTTGAATGAAACCAGGCCGTATTTCAGCGTTGCCATTAATGGCAGGAAGGACAATGCACAAAGGGCGATTGCTTCTAAGACGGCCTAACTCTCTGATCAATTGAGGTGGTTCCTGTCGAGGATCAACGATCTCTCTATCGTTCTCCTCATCCCTATTGTTACGGTCACCCATTTGATCTTCAATTTCTTCTTGATCCTCAAGACTCGGTGGAGCAGAATTAGATTTCTTTTTCCACTCCTTAGCTTGCTTCTTCAACTTTCGTGCGGTCTTCTCGATTTCTGGATAAAAAACTAATGCGCCTGTACGAGAAGAACGGGGCATAAACTAAAAATAAAATAACTAAAAATAAAAGACAGACTGAAATCAGTAAAATCCTGCTTAAAACCAATCCCCGGCAACGACGCCAAAATTTGGTGCGTCGTTTTACACCAAAAATATCCGACAGTCAGCCGGTATGCCCACACTGCGCAGATAGCAGTAAGCAAAATCGTCTCCCAAGGGACTGGCGAGAATTTCTCTAATTAAAGTCTGCAAAGTAACCATGAAATTTTGAGAAGAAAATATAGAAAATACTAAACTTAAAATTAAATAAATAAAATCCAAATAAACCAATTTTTCCAATTAACTAAAAGATGAATAAAAATTCCAACAATTAATAAAAGAATTCCAGCAATCAATTAAGTCCACCCTAGCTCAATTATTCCGATCATCGATGCAAAAATAACTTTAAATTATGCAAACAAACCAGTTATAACCACCGAAGACGCTTCTGACGTGATCTTATTTCTTCTTAATTATTCGGTAACCAGGAAGACGCTTCACGAATTACTACCCTAATCGACTGACAACCATAAGAGACGCTCTATAGGTTTAATGAGCCGATAGCATTAATATCTAGAGAAACCCGATTCAAAACCAATAAACTCTGACGCAGGATTATTGAATTAAGACTGCTTTTCCCTTGACCCTGATGTGTCAATTTACCACTAATCAAACCTAAACCACAATTACGGATGGCCGGTTCAATTGGCTAAATAATTAATTCTAACCCAATAAATATTTGCAACTATCTAATGGATTAAAACAATTAATATCATTAAACATGGAGAATCGCAGATGCAAGCATAAAATAAAGTATAAGAATAATTAGATCTCACAGAATAATTTCGCTAGTGCTTCCTTAATCGTTGCCGGAATAAACGAATTTAGCTAGAAAACATAATTAAATAACACAAGAAATAAATAAATAAATTGCAAGGGATGATGAAAGAAAATAAAAAGAACTTGAATTGCTCCAAAACTTGCGTCCAATCTGCTCTCTCAAGATTGGAGTGAATTATGATATGTCATGTCTGATATGAAAAACAAACTCACTCCTAATATATATATAGCTAAGAAAGTAAACCTAATAAGACTAAAATGGCGTGGGCCTTAACTAATTAAACAAAACTAAACACCTAAACTAATAAGAAAAACTAATCTAAACATAACTAAAGTTGGCGGACCAAACTAACAAAATAAAGTAACCAAAAGTGGCGCATGAAAGTCCACAAAATACCATCAAAATATGGCAGCCTTCATTGATTCATTTTAGTCAAACATGGCAGCCCATAATTCAAAATTCATCCGCCCCTCTTCTAGACAAAATTTGTCTTCAATAGTTGCAATTCAAACAGCAATTCAGGTTCTATTCTCCACAGCCTCAAGCTTCAAAATTCTTCTCAAAATCAAATCTTTTTCTCCAAAACCTATCAAATACCATCAAAATACATATAAGATCATAATCATATCCTAAAGATGATATTTAATACAAATTAAACACGGAAAACATAGAAAAATCCCCCAAATAAATGCGTATAAATACGCCCAATCACCGGCACACGCCATACGCATTCCACTCCGACAATTGAAAAAGTTGCGTTTTTTTATTACACTAAATATCATGAACTTTGCCTGAATTCCATATTTCCCATAATTTTTCATTCTCCACCCACGCTACCAGGAGCTTTGGTGATTTGAATGGTGGCTTGCGATGATTTGTGGGGACAATCCGGTTCTGTATTTTCAAGCATGGGGTGGAGGACGGCGGAGCTTCGGCGATTTCAACCGATGGAAGACACATAGGGATGGCAACGGGCCGGATCTGGACCGGGTCTGGCCAATACCAGATCCATATCCGTTTTCATATACCAGATCCAGATCCGCGGATCTGAAAATTTTGGATCCAGATCCAGATCCGTCAGATCCGCGGATCCGCGGGTCCAGATCCATGGATCTACTATTTTCAAATTAAATTCAAAAATAAATTCACAAAATGGAGATATGAATCCACTCAAAACAAACCTAACATCATGAACAAATGTAAAGCAACAGTAGACTTAAAACTCAAAGCACACATAAATCATACTTTATACGATTAGATTTGACTTATACTCAAAGCACACATAAATCATTTCCCCATTCACAGAGATTCGAAAACAGTATGGAACAGAGAGAAACTTGCAGGATACAAGTAGAAGAAAAATAAAATAAAAAGGATTCTGCCGAACTGGAGAAGGCGGTGGAGTCTGGCGGCGACCGGACGCAGGCGGCGGCCGGAGATGGAGATGGGCAGCACGTAGAGTCGACCGGCGAACTGGAGAAGGTCTAAAGGTGGCGGATGAATCGGAGAAGGTCCCCGCCTTCGCCGGCTGCGGGCGGGCGAACTGGTGAGGCGATGGGCGGCGAACTGGTAAGGCGGCGGGCGAACTGGTGAGGCGGTGGGCGGCGGGCGGCGGCCGGGCGAGGGATTGAGGGAGAGTGACTGAAGCGGCGGGTGAGGGAGATTGGGAGAGGAACCGAGAGAGGTTAGAGTGAGAATTAGAATTGGAAACTAGGGTTTTAATTTTTAAAGTTATTCTAATTTCTCTATTATTTTTAATATTTAATATATACTCCCTCCGTCCCATTAAAGTTGGCCACATTTCCTTTTTGGGCGTCCCACTAAAGTTGGCTACTTTCCTTTTTGGGTAAAAATTACACCAAATTAAACTCTATAATTAATCAACTAATCTACACCTAATTAAACCTATCTTCTACACTCAATTAAAATTTTCTAATTAAATCTAAATCACCTTTATTTAAAAACACACACACAAAACACACACTAACACACGCACACAGCCACCCCACCTCCCCCAGCGCCCCACCCCCTTCTCTCTTCTTCTCCGGCAGGTGCCACCCCCATGGTCGCCGCCGCCTCCTCTCGCCCCTCCGGCCGCCGTCGTCGTGGTCTTCGCCGCGACCATCGCCGACCCTTTCCCTCTCCCTGGCCTCTGCTCTCTCCCTCTCGCCCCACCTCTGACCTCCATGTCACCGGAAATAGGAAGAGCCGCGACTCCCTCCGGCGAGGCAGCCGTCGACCGGCCTCCATCTCCCAGACACTTCCGCCTTCTGTCTTCTTCTCCGGCGGCACGCCGCCCCCATGGCCGCCGCCTCTCTGGCCTGCGCCGCGACCGCCGCCGCTTCTGTCTTCTTTCTCTCTCTCTGTAATTCCGGAGTCGCAAGCCCTAAGCCTCTTCCGAATTCCACCTGGTCTCTGTAATTCCAGAGTCGCGAGCCCTAGCCCTCTTCTGGGATCTGGTTTTACGATTTGAGATGCCCGGTGGTCGCGAGCCCTAGCCCTCTTCCGGGACCTGGTCTCTGTAATTCTTGAAGTTTTTTGCATGTTTTTGAGATGCCCGATGGTGGGATCTGGTTTGTGATTTGAGAAGGGGGCGAGGGGCGCCGGCAACGGTGGTGGTGGTGGGATCTGGTTTGTGATTTGAGAAGGGGGCGAGGGGCGCCGGCAACGGTGGTGGTGGTGGGATCTGGTTTGTGATTTGAGAAGGGGGCGAGGGGCGCCGGCAACGGTGGTGGTGGTTGTTTTCAGATTTGAGGGTGGTGCTCTTGAATCTGAGGGTGGTCGGTGGTGGTGGTGCTCCGGTCTCCGGTCGCCGGTCGCCGGCGACGGCGACGGCAAGTTGCTGGCAGATTTACTAATTAAGCAAATAAACAAAAGTCATTTAAACATATGAAACCATTTAATTAACTCATAACAATATATTTCTTAATCTCCGTGCCGAAAAGAACGTGGCCAACTTTCTTGGGACGGAGGGAGTATAATATTATTAATAAAATAAATATAAAAAATAAATAATATATTTTAAATAAAATCGGGTCCACGGGTCGGATCTGGGTCGGATCCGGATCTCAAATTTCAAGATCCAGATCCAGATCCGTTTTATAAAATGAGATCCAGATCCACGGATCCAAAAAATTGAGATCCAGATCCGTAAAATCGGATCTGGACCGGGTCCAGGATCCACTGCCATCCTCAAAGACACAGGATTGATGGGTGGCGGCCGGCGAGATGGATGGCGGCGCGATGGAAGACAGGCAGAGCTTCGGCTGGCTGGCACGACGGAGCTTTGGCTGGCGGCACGATGGAAAACACAGGACTGGAGGCGCGATGGAAGACAGGCGGTGATGGGTGCCAACGGTCCACAACGCCCCGACGGCGAGATAGGTGGCGGCCGACGAGATGGATGGCAACAAGATTGAGATGGAGGAGAAGAAGGCAACTGATTTTTGTTGAAGAAGAAGACAATCGATTCTTAGGGATTTTTGAAACAATATGGCTGAATGACCCTATTGAGCATGCAAAATCAAAATTTAGCCCTAAATCTAAAAACATCGAAATTTAGCCATTAATTAGGTGGAATGCCTAATTTGCCCTTTCTACCCATCACATTGCAGTTCTTCGATTTGGCCCAATCGCTCTGGCGCTCCTCGATTTGTTCCGGCGTAGTTTCGCAGACGTAGACGGAGGGCTCTCATATAGAGCGGTCGTGGCTGCTAGCGCGGTGGAGAAAGCGAGCTGCGCCGCGGAGGCCGAGGAAGCTGGAGCGATTGCTGGGGCTTTGGTCGCCAAGCAAAAGCATAGTGTCGACGGTGGCTGCCGCCGTGGGCGACGATGGGCTCTCGTTGTTCGACGACATCGTTTCGATTGGGGGAATTTCGAGTTTCTGATTTTTTCTAATTTTTTTGGGCGTGTCTGGGATGATTTTTTGGATCTGATCTGATGAGGCGGCGGCGGTGGATCTGATCTGATCGTTGCGCTGCCTCCTCCATCGACAGATTTGATCTCCGCCTCCTTCGATTTCAGCCATCGACAGATCTGATCTGATCTGATCTGTGCTGCACGTATGGCACTTATGGCACTAATAGTGCCATAAGTGCCATAAGTGCACACTTCCCCATAGGGTTTAGATATTCCATTTAGTGTTTAGATTATCCATTTGGGGTTTAGATGTTCCATTTAGGGTTTAAATGATGTTGTTGTTTCTGTATTTGTGCTGCACGTATGACACTATTAGTGCCATAAGTGCCCAAATGACCATTTTACTTCGTTTTATTTTGAATTTCCGTTGGCACTTTTGGCACTATTAGTGCCATAAGTGCCAACGGAAATCCAAAATAAAACCAAAGTAAAATCTTGGCACTTATGGCACTAATAGTGCCATAAGTGCCTAACCCGACCCGGCACGCGACCCGCGTGCCTGATCCTACCCGGTCAACCTCATTAAGGGTAAAAACGTCCAAATCAATAAAAATTGCCAAATTTTGTGTTTTTTCAATGTGTGACCATAAATTGTGTTTTATGCTTCATTTTGGCTACTTCAAAATTTTACTCATTTTTTTTCTAGTTCAAGTGATATTAGGGCTTTTTTATGTGATTTTGTTATTTGAGTAATTTTAAATTAATATATATTCCACATCAATGTTATACTATGTAAATTTAAATTTACATCAGCGTCACGTCAATTTTTCGGTCATCGGAACTAAAAATTGTGAAAAAAATGAATAATTAATTTAATTTGTGATAAATAATATTTTTTTAAAAAATTATAAGAAAAATAAAATTCAAACAAAATTTGTGATATTTGGTGCAATTAATCCATTTTTATAAAAAACACACGCAATAAGTGGAGGGTGATGTGTACACCGTTCACTTAATTAAATTATTTAAAATAATTTATGGGAGCAGCCTAAAACTTTATCAGAACAGGGGTGTAGGATTTCCGCTAACGACATCGTATTCCGCCTTAACAAAACTTCCCACATACAATACTTTATCGTCTCAGCGGTATAGAGATTTGCGATTTTCATTTGTGCCGCATTCTTCCAGCCCTAATTCCTGACTCTCGCGGATTTCTTTGAACAAATCAATTTCGTTATCGGTTGATAGATTCCTCTCCGATAAGAAACCGGATTTAATTCGGTCGATTTTCATCGATGGTGGAGTAATTTGGTTAAGGCGGCTCAACCCTAACTGCTTTCCGCGCTGTTGATTCCGCGTGCTTTCTTCTTCAATTCGGCGATCGAATTGGACAATTGGCGGAGCATATGCGGAGCTAGAAATCGTTCGCGAACATCAATTGGAAGATTTGCTCAGAAGTTCACGGTTCGAGGCAGCGGCAACTCAGCGATTCCCCTCGGCGTCTTCTGGAGGGAAAGAGATTTTTGGTGTCTTTCCCCGATCTGTCCGATTTCCGGTCGTTTGGTGGTGTTTTGGATTGAGATCCAGATCAGTTGTCTATCGATCCAAGTGTAAAGACGTCGAGCTGACTTTGGATGTTTTTGAGTGCCTGAAGGATTAGAAGGCCATCAATTAGTCGGTTTGATTAATATTTCCTGAGTAATTGCAGAGAAGAAGGAAAAAAAAGAACTTATTGAGTTTCCGTTGTACTGTTATTGTTTCCTTTTTCAAATTTTGAAGTTGAATGCCAGGGCTTTCATTTTGTATTTTTTGACGGCCTCTATTTCTGTTTGTGTTGTTTCTCTCTGAAATAGAGGGTGAACATATACAAAGAAAGGCGAAACCATAACGAAATATGGCTGTTTACTATAAATTTAAAAGTGCAAAAGATTATGATTCAGTTCCGATGGACGGCCACTTTATTTCGGTGGGACACTTGAAAGAAAAAATATTTGAATTAAAGCATTTGGGTGGTACTGATTTTGACCTCATAGTCACCAACGCCCAGACCAATGAAGGTTGGTTTTGATTCTTTGCAGAATGTTGTTCAAATAAATCTTTTAAATAAAACATAGGTTTATGGTCATTTTTGCAATCTTTTCTGTATGTAGAGCACATATTTGAGCTTTTTACTTTGTGTAATACGTTGTTGGTCAATGTAAATGAATACATATTTCAGTGCTATCTTCTCTGGAGACATAGGGCCTGGGTCTTAGGTTGTTGCGAAGCTTAGTTTTTCTGGGTTTAGACTGACGATGCTTGTGTTCAATCAATCATGGAAAGCTAATAATAGTTGATAATTGAATAAATCATGGTATGCTGATAAACTCAGCTGTTGTGAATCTGGGTGGTGGAGTTTCGATTGTGTTCTAGTTTATATGAGATTGGTGCTTTGGAGAAAGTTGACTCATATTGAGTGTTATTATTGCTGTTTGTTTGGTAGTCTTGCACACACACTGATTTGTTCATTTGAAATTGTTGGAACTTACGGAATTGGTTCTTTAAAATATGAAATATCTCGAGATCTTTAATAATTATCTTGATGTTCAGTTAGATATTAAATGAATTAGTATTGAATTGGCATGTTGGAGATTGTTGCAGTATAAAACAGGTGTTAGTAGTTGTGAGTTTTAGTAGAAGCTTGACAGTATGTGTATATATATATATATGTATATATTGTGGAGGCTGAAGCTTGACTGTTTTACTTGAACGATGCCCAAATATAAAAACCTGCAAGGAAATTGGGATTAGAGCATTTTAATGCTGAACGCACTAAATAATTAAGCTTGTAATAGTTATCGTACATTGAGAACTTCCAGTTTTGTAGGGTTAATTTGTGAAGATCAGGACTGTGATTGGGATGGTGACATATTATGGGTTGATTGGGACTATGGCAGTGATGGGATCACTTTCGATGGTGTTAACTATAGTTTTACTCTTTGGCTGCGTTTATGTGGTGGTTTTGTGGGGTTTATACACATCTCATTGTTTTGTAATTTCAGAGTACCTCGATGAAGGAATGTTAATTCCCAAAAATACTTCAGTTTTAATACGCCGAGTTCCTGGAAGGCCTCGCAAGCCCATAGTTACTGCACCTGTTAGCGAGCAAGAAGAGTATTGCCTCATTCCTTTTAAGCTTTGTCAATTTTTTTACTTGTGAGATCAAAGATTTGTGTAACCACCAAAAGTTAAACATCAATTTGAGCTGCTTGTTGATGTTTTCTAAAACGTATGGCCAGCTTTAGTTTGTTTTTGCACATTTGTCAAAAATTCACTAATTCAGGTGGTTTGTTTGGAACCTTTTGATTTCTCTGTTTGACTTAAAGGATATCCATTCAGAGATGGAAGGATTCACACTCACACACACAAAACAAATAGTAGGCTTACACACTTCAGCATTTGCAGAATTTCTTAGTGCTTAGTTTGCGTATTTGAATGTGTCCTGTAGGTTGAATGTTGACCATAATTCTGAAGATGTTCAAGCTGTAAAGGGTAGCTTTGCTGTGGCAGATCAGTCTTATGTGAAATATGTAAGGTTTTATTCATTAATACTGGAATAGTCTTACCGCCTTATTACATGTAACTGGGAAACTGGACATGGAAGCATTTCCGTGTCAGTTTTTTAGTGTTGCAAGTGTATGAATACTTCCTTGCTTATTGTAGGGTGAAGATTTAGAATGGGATGAATTTGGAAATGATCTATATGCTATGCCTGAATCTACCCCTGTCCCATCCAGCATCCCAATTCAAGATGCTACTCCTGTTAGCAAAGAGGATGAGGAGAGCAAGATCAAAGCTTTAATTGACACACCAGCATTAGATTGGCAGCGGTGAGAATCTGTTCTGGCTTATCATTGATGTTCTGGGTGATAACTATTTTGGAGCCAGTTTGTCCTCAATTTCTGGCTATTGGAGCCAGTTTGTCCTCAATTTCTGGCTATTGGAGCTTAATTTTTTTAACTTCCATCTTTTGGCAGACAACCTTCGGATGGTTTCAATGGTAGGGGTTTTGCACGAGGTGGCAGAATGCCGGGTGGACGTGGTGGTTTTGGTGATTCTCTTGTCCCTTAATGTCTAACTGGAACATATCTGTTGTTTAAAAATCAACCATGACATCATCCATTTTTCTTTTAATATCGGCAGAAATTATTGTATTGATGCTTTACTGTCTTCCTATGTCTTTGTTGTCTATGACTACTTCTCTGAAATTTAATGATCTCGTTTCCAGTTCGAGGTGGATTTGAGAAGAAAACACCACCACAAGGCTACATATGTCATAGGTGCAAGGTGCCTGGTATGTTCTTTTTGTAGGAAGGTGGATTGACTTCATTATTAGACTTGGCCATGGACATATATATAAATATTGAAAAAAGTATTTTATAGTTATGGATTCTTTCATGCAGGGCACTTTATCCAGCATTGCCCTACAAACGGAGATCCCAATTTTGACATCAGAAGGGTCAAACCTGCTACTGGAATTCCAAAATCAATGTTGGTGGCCACCCCAGATGGCTCTTATGCAATGGCGAGCGGGCTTGCAGCAACTTTAAAGCCAAATGAGTAAGCTCTCTTCATTAGTTCAATTTATATGTGTGTTTTGCAGGGGCCATATTTTCCCATCGGTGATTCTTTGTAGGGCCGCTTTTGAGAAAGAAATTGAGGGAATGCCATCTACGCGATCAATTGGTGATCTTCCAAGAGAGCTGCGGTGCCCTTTGTGTCAAGAAGTAATGAAAGATGCTGTCCTAGCGAGCAAGTGTTGTTTGAAGAGCTTCTGTGATAAATGTAAGAATGTGCTTTATTGTCCTCAGCATATAAATGCTAGTGGCTCTTTTACTTTTCACTTTGCACGATTTTACATGTGGAATGAGGTTTTCTCGTCAGGTGTTTGAAAGGATACCATGCTTCTCAAATTTGTTAAAAGTCCCCACTTTTCTTGTTTCTTACTTCTCCGTAGGCATACGTGATCACATTATGTCGAGATCAATGTGTGAATGTGGGGCGACAAGTATTCTTGCAGATGATCTTTTGCCCAACAAGACCTTAAGAGATACCATTAATCGGATTTTGGAATCCAATAACAACAGTGGTGAAAATGGTGGGAGTGCTTTTCAAGCCCAAGGTTTGTGCATTATTTAGTCTCTATTCATTTGTTCTTTGCTCCCTCTCTCTCTTGCGCATACACTATGCACACTCACAAATGCATGTGTGAGCATCTTTTAGTTTTGATATGGAGTGTGCTATCAATGTGGTTTACTTGCAACCATCCTCCTAACCGTTCTTTTTCTTTTTTGGTTCAGACATGGAGTCACGAAATCCACAAGCTAAGGTTCCATCCCCCACACAGTCTGCTGCCTCAAAAGGACAGCAAGTGCCTGCACCACCACCTCAGCTGCAGGAAGTTCCAACAGTTGTGGAGACTGTTGAAGAAAATAAGCCTGCTATCATACCCCTGAAGTCAGAGAAAGGGATAGCTTTAAAAGTGCCCGATGCTTCAGAAGCAACACATGACTCAAGAACAGTTAAGGAAGCAGCATCACAAGGAAGTGCTCCTTTGGCTGATGAAGAGGTGCAGCAGAAACCATTGTCTGGAGAAGCAGGTAAATAAGGTTCACATAACTCGCTATATGTAGTTGTGACCAAGGTTTTAAAAGGCATTCTATGCCTCAAGGCATTTTCTGATGGCCCCATGAGGCGTAGGCCTTGAGGTGGAGTGAGGCATAAATCATAAAAATACATGAAAATCACAACTAAAATAATAAAACACATAAAAATATAGCAAATATATGAAAACACATAGAATTCATATGTTCATAACTAGTTATAAGTCTTTAAAATCCCAAATTAAAGTCTAATAATTAAATAGGGGAGAGAGAGAGAGAGAGAGGAGCAGTCTTCAGAAGAATCAGAACATAGGGTTTCTTTGGATTTCAATTTATTCACTTTTTCTTTCTTCTTTAATCTTTCTAATTAGGACTGTTTTTACACGGCCCACTTCAAATTGATCTTTAAACATGAAAGCCCATTCAATTTCGAGCGTAAGCCCAAAAAATTGGAAAAAAAGGAACTTCAAACCTAAACGTGAGGCTATCACCTCGGTGTGCCTCAACTGGGCCGAGGCATGCGCCCCATTCACATCAGGTAAGGTGCAGCCTCAGATCTGATTTCCGGGCGCCTTGCGCCAAGGTGCACCTGAAAAAAGCTTTTTTAAACCATGGTTCAGGCCGAAGTGCCTGATGCTGGACCGAAGTTTCTAGAAGTGATTGTTAGGTCCTCTACTTTCTTCATGTTCATTGTCGTTGCTAGTGCATTTTCCTGCATTACTTCCTAAAATTATTTCTAGTTTCTCATATATGGCTTTGATTAACGTGGCATGATTTGTTCTATGTTTTGTGTAAAAAAAAAAAACTGAATCTACGTGTTACTGCTCTGCCTTAATGAGTATCCTGCCGAGGGTGAGGGCTTATTTCCATAGGTCCTATAAGCTCTAGATTCAAGATTTGGTTATGGACTGTCATGCTGCAATTTGTTTGTTCCTTAAATTAGGAGCTGAATTGTGACATGATTTTTCTTTGTGGTTTCACAGGCCGGAAGAAGAAAAAGAAGAAAATTCGCATGGCTCCTGGTGGTATGTTCTTATCAAAATTTGCTTGTTCCTGTATTTTGCTCATACTAATATGTACCTTGATGAATTAATTTGTAAAAGTTTGGTTGCTGATCCGAGGTTTCGCTGATATTTGATATATAAAGGCATATTTGATCAAGCATGAGGAAATGGCTATAATATTTGATAAATGGTGGTGTATTTGGCCAACCAAGAGGAAATGAACTTAATGTTTGGCTGCTAGTCTGCTTCTTTATTGTATTGAACCTTTCTTCTCTGTGATTGACTAGTTTGCTCTATTGATTCTGGGCTTTTCCTGGAAATAATTAATTACAGCCAGATCCATCAATGTATGGCATTTTCATGCTTTTCTTCTAGGAATATTGTGTTTAAGGCTCTGTTGTACTCTTTGGAACATTTTGTGATAGCCTTTTAGGATGTCAATGAAGTAATGTTGTTTAATATACGAATGATTTTCTACTCTGCTTCATATTAACTTATTTGTAAGATCTTGCTTAGTTTGTTATAAGCCAAGCTTGGTCGGCACAAAATGCATCTTCTTTTGCACTCTTGTGCCTTGACATGAAATACAGCATGAATACTCAGGATCATCTGTGTGGTTTAATCTGATTTAGTTGTTTAATATCAATTTGAATTTTTGGAATGCCCTGCAGCTGCAGAGATGCAGTGGCGGACTGGCCCAGACCTTGCTCCTGAGAATTACATGATGACTATGGGCCCTTCTGCTTTTAATCCTGGCTGGAATGGCATGCAACCTGGATTTGATGGGTTTATGCCGTATGGTGGTGGTCCTATGCCCTATGGGGGTTATGGAGTTAATCATATGGACGTTCAATTTGGGGGCTTTTTACCATATGATCCATTTGCAGGACATGGTGGTATTCTTTCATACGGCCCTCAGAGGTATGGTTGAGCTTATGACTCCAGAATATAGTGTTTGACGTATTCGGTATTTCTAAGTGACTGATCGGTTATAGTTACTTCTTGGTTCTTGATTATTGGGTTTGTGATTCATTTGTTTTATGGGTTCCAGGGACCTTTCTGAGTTAGTGGGATACAATGCTCCCCCACCTGTCATGAGTAGAGAGGAATTTGAAGCTCGCAAAGCTGATTTGAAGAGAAAGCGTGAAATGGAGAGACGTGAGGAAAGGTAAGCACTCTCTCTCTCTCTCTCTCTCTCTCTCTCTCTCTCTCTCTCTCTCTCTCTCTCTTAATTATATACACATACACATGTCATTCTACAACATTTTACTCTTGAGCTACTATTATTAAGGTTCATTATTATGTCTGGATCATTGAGCTGAGATTTGAACTTCTGATTAGATATGGGTTCTTGTTAATTGAGCTTTCATCAGTTATCAACTTGAGACAGTTTTGTAACCATTGAGTTATCTAGTCGTTTTGTTGCCATTTGCATTGTTGTACTCGGCAACATTTGATTAATCTTGTAACTTGCCACTGACAATTGTAGCATATGTATACTTTGGAAATTAATTAAGCATGATGAGCAATGGCAAACATACAATTGTATAAAAACTGAGTGAAATTGTCTGGTTTGATAATCTCTCTTAAGTAAGTTATGCTACCGAAGCAAGTTTTATATATGCCGAAATAGTCAATCTTAGTTAAGCTTGTTTTTTTGCCTTTGATATAGGGACTTTTCCAAAGATAGGGAATATGGAAGAGAAGGGAGCAGTACAGTCAATGTCTCTTCGAGATCCAAATCTGTATGTATTTTTATCGTTGGGCTATTCTTATTTTATTATACTTGTCTCGTGATGCAGGCCGAGTTTATGGTCGTTGAGATGGGTATTTCTAAAACCTGCTCCAGCAGGACAGGGCGTAATTCGTGGAAAAAAGTTTTTTTTTTTTTTTTCCATTTTCATGTTTCCCATTTATCTTGAATGTGGTTTGCTGCTTAGAATAATAGGTGGTGGTCATTTTTTTAATTTTTTTTTTCATCTCTCATCGCTTCATGATTATTTTGATTGCTGAAAGAATGTGGAGTTAGATATATAAGGTATCGCCAATATCGGTACCCGCTTTTCCCTCGCCGAGGAACACTAGAGAGAATAAACCGTGAAAAAAGAAACATCTCTCACAACACTATTTTACTTGCATTTTTCACATCACCTCCCACAAATGCTTTGGTGGAAATCCTTGGCGCAAATTCTTGTTTTCCAAGTGTATGCTTAGAGAGAGAAAAAGTAGAGTATTTTGATTTATCCAAATCGTTTTCATCAAATATAAGCAAGTTTTTTAGTGCCCTTGGATGCTAAGCAAATTCAAATAAATAATTTGAACAAGTAGGGAAGTTATTAATCGAAAAGTGGATTTATTCTGGTTTGAAACAATTATGCCCAAAATGGTACCCACGTAAAGTCCAGAGTATGGCCCATATAGCCCTGTGGGCCCAATGGGTACTTTTTACTAGAAACGTGGGCCTTTATACCTTATGGAGCCCATCATATTTTCTTCCTCGTCTAACTATGTGCGTTTTCTCTGTTCAGAGATTGACCCCTCCACCGTCTGCCGCCGACCACCGCCTTCCAAGCCGCAACCGTCACTCGCCGGAGCGGCGCTCCCGGGACCCAGAGCTTCCCCGGCCATCTTCCAAAAAGAAGTCCGACTATGAGCATGACGATCACCACCACCAGCAGCGCCGTCGTGAGTATCACGAAGAAACCAACCGCGACAAGGATCACCACCGCAGCAGCAGCAGCAGCCACCTTCGCCGCTCGCAGTCGCCCACAGAAGCAGCTGCTGCGGCGGAGAAGAAGCAAAAGGCGAGCGTCTTCTCCCGCATCAGCTTCCCAGCTGGTGGCGAATCAGCTACCAAGAAAAGAAAGGCCTCTTCAACTGATGTGGCTGCCGCGAGCCACCGATCGTCGAATGGGCAGCATGAAGAGCACAAGGCAGCTACTGGATCAAGAAAAGGTGGCAGTGCTGCCGTTTCTGTAGATCACGACAGCAGCGATGACGAGAGGCATTTCAAGAGGCGGCCGTCGAGGTACACCTCGTCGCCTCCGCCGGCTGCCTCGGCGGAGGAGGAGCACCGCCACTCTAGACGGGAGAGAGATCGCGGGGTGTATAGCAGCAGCAGCAGCAAGCGTAGATAATTGTCAGTGATTGGACACCTATGTTTTAAAGGAGCTTTGTCTCCCAGCTTGCTTTGATAATGTAATAATGAATGATTTACGACTGGGTTGCCATTTAATGAAGATGAGCATGTTTCCTAATCATTTTTATCCCCCTCCTGCCTGCTTCTGCTTGCTATCTTCTTTATAACCCCAATCATTATTTATTAATGAAATGCTTATTTTTGCTATTTACGTTGTTGATCATCATTTCAGTTATAAAAGTAAAAATTCGCAATTTATATTTTAAAAAGTAAAGTGTTGGTTGAGAAGTCTTATTATTGGCGTTGCACACTGTAAACACAAATTTTTGTATTTCAATTTGATAAAATACAAAATGCGTTACAAAGATAATTTGATAGATTTGAGAATAGATTTATGCGGATTGCAATCTCTAGTTAATCCTCTGATTCTTCTCTTCCATTTGATTCTTGAACAAGCTCGAAGGTTCTTGAAATACTTGTTTTGATGACGCCAATCCAAAGGACTTAAGTCATGATTTTGGATTGAACGTTGAACTTGATTTGATTTGAGAAGAACGTCCTTAGAATTTTGTAAGAACGCCTTGAAGCTTTCGAACTTGGTTTGATTTGATTTGAAGAACGTCCTTAGAATTTGTAAGAACGCCTTGAAGCTTTGGGACTTGGTTGATTTGATTTGAAGAAGATCGTTCTTGGAATTTGTAAGAACGCCTTGATCACTTGAAGATTTGAAGGTTTGATCACTTGAAGATACTTGAAGAATACTTGAAGACTTGATAGAATTCTTGAAGACACTTGAAGATTTGAACGCTCAAATACTTGAAGATTCGAAGGATACTTGAAGATTTGAATGCTCAAATACTTGAATATTCGAAGGATACTTGAATGTTGCCTTGAAGATCTTGAAGATTTGAAGGATACTTGATGAATACTTGATACTTGATAGAATTCTTTGAACTCCTCAATCTTCCACTTCAACTTGTGATACTAGAGAGAATTCTTTATGCTCTTCGATCTTTCGCTCCTTCGAGTTGTTCTAATGAGCACCCCAACACCTCTATTTATAGATTTTGGAGATGGGCTTCGTGGGCTTTATGGGCTTTGGGCCTTCATGCATGGGCCTTAGGGCTTTAGGTGTCCATAAGCCCATTAATTCATTTATGTTAAATATTAATTATATATCTATTTAATTTAGGAATAAAATCCCATTTAATAAAATAGAAAATATAATTGAATATTTAATTCATGAATTTACACGTGACACGATTTAATTCGACGACAAATTTAATTGTCTACAAATTGCCCCATCGAGACTTGTTTATGGACGAAATGCCTTTGGTAATAGACGAGTCTCGAAATTTATTTTTTGATAATTTAAACTCTTATCGAGGAGTTCTTGACTTGAATTTGAATTTATAAATAGTTTATACTCATATTTAGGAGTTCTTGAATTTCTTTGGATTTATAAATAGTTTATACTCGTATTTAGGAGTTCTTGAATTTCTTTGGATTTATAAATAGTTTATACTCGTATTTAGGAGTTCTTCATTTGATTTTGGAATTTTAAATAGTTTATACTCGTATTTAGGAGTTCTTGAATTTCTTTGGATTTATAAATAGTTTATACTCGTATTTAGGAGTTCTTGAATTTCTTTGAATTTCGTAAATAGTTTATACTCATATTTAGGAGTTCTTCAATTTCTTTGGATTTATAAATAGTTTATACTCGTATTTAGGAGTTCTTGAATTTCTTTTGAATTTATAAATAGTTTATACTCGTATTTAGGAGTTCTTAAATTTCTTTTGAATTTATAAATAGTTTATACTCGTATTTGGGAGTTCTTCAATTTCTTTGGATTTATAAATAGTTTATACTCGTATTTAGGAGTTCTTGAATTTCTTTTGAATTTATAAATAGTTTATACTCGTATTTAGGAGTTCTTGAATTTCTTTTGAATTTATAAATAGTTTATACTCGTATTTAGGAGTTCTTCAATTTCTTTGGATTTATAAATAGTTTATACTCGTATTTAGGAGTTCTTGAATTTCTTGAACTTTGTAAATAGTTTATACTCGTATTTAGGAGTGCTTCATTTGATTTTGAAATTTTAAATAGTTTATACTCGTATTTAGGAGTTCTTGATTTTGAAATTTTAAATAGTTTATACTCGTATTTAGGAGTTCTTGAATTTCTTGAATTTTGTAAATAGTTTATACTCGTATTTAGGAGTTCTTGAATTTTTTTGATTTTTGTAAATAGTTTATACTCGTATTTAGGAGTTCTTGAATTTTTTTGATTTTTGTAAATAGTTTATACTCGTATTTAGGAGTTCTTCATTTGATTTTGGAATTTTAAATAGTTTATACTCGTATTTAGGAGTTCTTGATTTGAATTTTGTAAATTTTAAATAGTTTATACTCGTATTTAGGAGTGCTTGAATTTTTTTGATTTTTGTAAATAGTTTATACTCGTATTTAGGAGTTCTTGAATTTTTTTGATTTTTGTAAATAGTTTATACTCGTATTTAGGAGTTCTTGAATTTCTTTGAATTTTTGTAAATAGTTTATACTCGTATTTAGGAGTTCTTCAATTTGAATTTGAATTTGATTTTTTTTTTTTTTTTTTTTTTTTTTTTTTTTTTTGCAACATTGATACGAGGCCGATCCTACTCATAGAATTTAAGTGGGCCAACAAATTGGGCTTTTAGACATCAGGCCCATTTTCTTTATTGGTTTAGAGAAATAAAATTTCTCTTAATCAACCTCTCAACTAGTAGACAAAAGTTCCGTCCAACCAAATTGTAGGATTTGCCGTTTTTTTTTTTTTTTTTTTTTTTTTTTAAATAACAATATAAGAACTTGCCACAGCATGTTCATGTTGGCAACAGCCAACAACACATCTTAAACCAAGCCATGCATGCCCACTTCTATTTCTTTCCAAGCTTACTGATACCATTCACAAAACTAATCAAACCCTCTTTACACGTGGCGCCACCACAAGAAGGATCAAGCCATACTTATTCTACTAACCATATGCCTTCTTAATTTGATAAATGCAACTTGAGCCCCATAGTATCCGACATTTTGAGTCTCTTTTTCTGCATGCATGTACCATGGAGTTTATTAAATGGAATCAGAAAAGCTCCTCAGCAATTTGCCTACTCGACTCCTTTCATTTAATGCTTTGCTTTCTATTTCACGCCATTTCTTGTACCACCATTTTTCTTTGCAACAACTTTGCCTCTTTAGGCATATCAAAGTCTGCGAAAATAGGGCCATGGAGCCTCTGCAGAAAACTATAGAAACAGCTGGGGTGCTTTACTCTTTGATACAGCTGGAGTTTTGTTTTTTTTTTCTTCGTGTACAGCTGGAACTCCACCATTTTTGTACCACCATTTTTCTTTGCAACAACTTTTAATTCATGCGCACAAATGTACCATGCTCAGCTATTGCCAGCTATCATTTGCACCACTGCTAGCTATGTGAGAACTTTCCCTTGCCTATAAATAGGAGTGCTTCTGTGATCAGTTTCATTCACACAATCATCATGGTTTTCTTCTCTTAGAATATAACAGCCACTCTCCTTGTTCTTTCTTTTCTTACATTAGCTTCTTTCTTGAGCTACCACCACCTGCCATTACTTCAATTTCCTCATCTTGGAACTCAAATGCCATCCAAAAACGGCAGCCATGGTAGCAATAGCAGTTCATGTAGCAATAGCAGTAGCGAGGCAGAAAGAGTGGGGTTATAGGGACGCTGTTGTCCCAGCTTTCGTTCTTACGATTTCTGCAACTGGGCACCGGCGACAATGTGTGCTGTCCCATAGTTCCGGCGAAAAGGAGAGATCGAGCTTTGCAGTAGAGGCTTCGAAGTAAAATTCTCTTGCAACCTCTGATCCTCCTTTCAACTTTAGATCATGCATGACATGCTCCCTTTTAACTTTGTGTATAGTATGCTTCTACTGTATTTGTGAGCTTTTCATTCATCAAAATTTGATATTTTACTATCCAAGTATCGGCAAGAAACCTTCATTGTATGCTTATTGCTGCTGCGTTTTGCCAAGTCTTAAAACTTCATCCCATGCTTGTTATCGCTGCTGTATTTCATCAAATAATATCATGACCGCGGCTTTGGCTTCTTCTGCTGGATTGGTTTTGGTTAGGCGGAGAAGCATCGAGCATCGTCGTGAGTGTGCCGGGACAAGTTGCGACAACGGAGATGTAAACACAAATTTTTGTATTTCAATTTGATAAAATACAAAATGCGTTACAAAGATAATTTGATAGATTTGAAGATAGATTTATGCGGGTTGCAATATCTAGTTAATCCTCTGATTCTTCTCTTCCATTTGATTCTTGAACAAGCTCGAAGGTTATTGAAATACTTGATTTGATGACGCCAATCCAAGGGACTTAAGTCGTGATTTTGGATTGAACGTTGAACTTGATTTGATTTAAGAAGAACGTCCTTAGAATTTGTAAGAACGCCTTGAAGCTTTGGGACTTGGTTGATTTGATTTGAGGAAGATCGTTCTTGGAATTTGTAAGAACGCCTTGATCACTTGAAGATTTGAAGGTTTGATCACTTGAAGATACTTGAAGAATACTTGAAGATTTGAATACTCAAATACTTGAAGATTCGAAGAAGACTTGAACGCTAGATAGAATTCTTCAAGATACTTGAATACTTGGAAGAATACTTGAACTCTCCAATTCTTCGTCTCTTCTACTTGTGATACTAGAGAGAATTCTTATGCTCTTCAATCTTCCGTTCCTTCACGTTGTTGGTTATGAGCTCCCAACACCTCTATTTATAGATTTTAGAGATGGGCTTCGTGGGCTTTATGGGTTTTGGGCCTCCATGTATGGGCCTTAGGGCTTTAGGTGACCAATAAGCCCATTAATTCATTATATTAAATATTAATCATATATATCTATTTAATTAGGAATAAAATCCCATTTAATAAAATAGAAAATATAATTGAATATTTAATTCATGAATTTACATGTGGCACGATTTAATTCGACGACAATTTAATTGTCTACAAATTGCCCCATCGAGACTTGTTTATGGACGAAATGTCTTTGGTAATAGACGAGTCTCGAAATATATCTTGATAGTTTAAACTCTTATCGCGGAGTTCTTGATTTTGAATTTTGTAAATAGTTTATACTCGTATTTAGGAGTTCTTGAGTTTCTTTTGAATTTATAAATAGTTTATACTCGTATTTAGGAGTTCTTCATTTGATTTTGGAATTTTAAATAGTTTATACTCGTATTTAGGAGTTCTTGAATTTCTTTGGATTTATAAATAGTTTATACTCGTATTTAGGAGTTCTTCATTTGATTTTGGAATTTTAAATAGTTTATACTCGTATTTAGGAGTTCTTCATTTGATTTTGGGATTTTAAATAGTTTATACTCGTATTTAGGAGTTCTTGATTTTGAATTTTGTAAATAGTTTATACTCGTATTTAGGAGTGCTTTGCTTGAATTTCCAAGGAATTGAATTTCAACAATTAAATCAATTTAATTGTTGATCTTTGAAACGAGAAACAAGATGTTTTAATTTCAACAATTTAAATGGTTTAGTTGCTAGTCTTATTTAATAAAGACCATTTGACGAAAATGAATATAATCATCAATTAGAGTTCCAACTATCACACCAATTTCGAGCCCAAACACCCATATTTCTTAGGCCCATTTTCGAAAACTTTACATGACAGCTTCCATTTCAAATTTGTTTGATCACTTTTGTCTTCCAATCTCAGCCGTCCACTTTTATGGTTAGTGATTCTCTACAGCAACTTTAATTTGTTGGCCACTGCAAGGTTGAGTTCTACTTTTGGCCAACTTTAAATGTAGTCCCTTTTAAGCTTTGACAGCTTGTTTTGAAGGGCCTCTCATAGCTGGAAAAATAGCTGGAACTCCACTCTTCGGTGGCTAAGTTCAGGGGTTTGGTAGCTATCTCTGCCTATAAATAAAGCCTTCTTCTGTCATTAGTTTCATTCCATCTGAACTTGGGCAGCGTGCATTCTCTTGTATTTCATAGCCAGAGCAGTCCCTTTTTATCATCTTCTTACACAGCCTGCTCTAAGAGTTCTCCTTCGATAGCCATAGTAGCCATAGTTATAGTTCTCAAAACAAAGCTAGGCTTACTTCTAGTTCTCGTGGAGTGCCGCCGAAGGGTCGAAGGTGATCGAAGGACGAGAACTTAGCTTGTTGCTGTTTTCGTAAGGCGCCGGCGAAAGGAGAGATCGGGCTTTGACACTAGAGGCGGCGTCGAAGTAAAATTTTCCTCCAACTTTTAACTCTCCTTTCAACTTTAACTCATGCAAGGCACGCTCTCGTTTCTTGTTTATTCGATCAAAGCAACTGCTGACTTTGTTGTAATTTCCCTTTTGTCGAACATATGCATGAAATAAACTTTCCAAGCTTCATCCCATGCTTATTACCGCTGCTGCATTTCATCGAGTGATATCATGATCATGGCTTTAGCTTCTTCGTTTTGGTTTTGGCTAGGCGAAGAAGCGGTCGAGCATCGTCGGCGAAACAATCGGCGACTTGGTTCATCTTTTGCGGCATTAGATGACAGCAGCAGTCGGGACGATATTGGCAGTGAGTAGCAGCTATGGTGAGCATTGCTGGTCGTGAGTGTGTCGAAGGCAAGAGACGATAGCGGAGACTCCAGGCTACTTACTCGCCGGTCTTTGGCAGCCGCGAACGGCAACGAACCGCATGGTGTCGAAGGCGAGAGACGACTGTGGAGCCTTGCGGCAGCTACTGAAACGGGCTTGGAGCGCGGTGGTGGTATTTGGCTTCGGCTTTGTGTCGAGCGGTGAACAGCTATAACAGAGACTCCGTACAGCTTGGAGACGGACGCCGGTGTTCGGTCCGAGGGACGGTGGTCGGTGACTTTATTTTCGGCAGCTAGAGGTACCACCATGAACTACCCTTTGCTAGTTCTTGATCTGCGTTTTTTTTTTTTTTAAAAGATGAGAGAAGCGGCAGTGAGAGGGGGAGACCATGGGGTTGCGCATGTAGGAGGCGGCGGTGTCGCGGCTGGCCTGCAGCTGGGCGCGCTTGAGCTGCTGCCGCTCCTGAGCAACAAACAATGATTTTATCCCCAATTTATCAAGAAAAGTGTTAGCTATATCAGGAGTTGGTGATCTTGAGGCAATTGCAATCTTAACACCTTTATCCTTGAGGGCGTAGAGAATGCCCTTGGCATGAGGATACACTCTCGGCATATCCCGTTTCGACCGACATTCGCAGTAGAAAGGCCAGAGAGTATAATCGAGATCGAAGACGACGAGGCGAGGCAGCAACTGAAACAGACCCATAATCTCCATTGCCTCGTTCTTCACCCTTTCATCTCCCATCCTCTCTCTCTCTCTTTACTTGTGTTTCTCTCTCTAGATTTTCTTTTTGTAGGGCTTCTTCCAACTGAGCTTCTGCTTGAGAAATGCGAGCTTCAGCTGCAGAATGAAGTTCAGAGACCCTAGAGTGCTGCTCAGTCAGTTCCGTGATGCTGCTCAAGTGAGAAGCGAGCTGCTGTGAAGAGATTTCCCTCTCAGAAACTGTAACGTTTAGCTTTTCTTCAAGATCTTGAACCTTCTCACTGAGCTGCATATTCTTTTCAGATAAGAGCGCGTTCTCTGAGGCGTAAGAGTCAGCTTTTCCTTCAACCTCGAGGATCTTCGTTTTCAGGCCTTCACTGATGTCTTCAGAAGAAGCAAGCTTCAATAAAATCTGATCGAGCTCTTTACTTGCAGTTTCATGTTTCTCTGTTGCTTCTGCAAGCTGCACTTGATAGCTTTTCACTTGATTTTCAAGATCCTGCACCTTTTCATGCAACGATTTCGCCTCAGTATCTCTGTTGGAGAAATTATCAATTGCCTCCTGCATTTTGAGGTCTGCATCTCTTGATAGAGTTTCATGCGACGTCTCAAGTTCTGCACTCCTTGCAGTCACCGTCTCCAACACTTTGCTTTGTTGCTCTAGCTGCTCCTCGGCCAGCTTGAGCTTCTCGATAACTTCAGCTTCCTTCGATTCAGTTGCTTTTAGATCATTCTCTATGCTTTCCAGCTTCTGCTGTGAGATACTGAGCTCTTCCTTCAACATGCTAAGTAGATTGTCAGCCTCGGATAGCTTCTATGAGAGATGGGCTTTCATTTTTAATGAGAGATAGTGGGAGATGGGCTAAGGGTAATTGGTTTGAGATGGGCCGATTTTTTTTTTTTTTTTTTTACCTCTTTTTTTTTTTTTATGATTGAATTTCTATATATATATATATATATATATATATAATTCAAGGAGTGGTGGCCTTTTTTTTTTTTTTAATGATTAAATTTCTCCTTTTTATTATATATATATATATATTTATATATATATATATAATTCAATCGTGCCTCCTTTTGCTTGCCTCCTTTTATCTTGACTAGAATTTAATTCACATTTTATTTAAATGCAAATAAATTTCTAAGTCTGGATGTGTTGCTTCCTTGCAGTGTCACGATGGTGGTCTTCAAAGATATTGTGGTCAAGGGTCAAGACTATTTGCTGATTTTGAGTGATGATGAGCAAGAGACGGAAATGGGCATGCATCTAAGAGTATTTCCGGCATTGATAGGCCACTATGTGAAACCTTGGCCCAAACTTTTGAATTCTCTATATCAGTCGGAATGGACCAGCGAGATCAGTTTGAACAAAGCGTCGAAGGCTCATACATTGCATCCGGCCCGTCCTTGGCAAAGCAAGGAATCCAATTTTCTATTGACTTTGAGGCGAAGGATCATCGATAAAGATGCCAAATGGGGAAGGGTTACAAGCTTTCGTGGGGAATTTCATTTCTTTGAAGGCTATTGGGAGTGGACTGAAGATATCCTTAGCCGCTGCGGGAATGAACTCCGAGTTGTTGGTATCTATGATGCAGTTTATGCCTCTCTTTTCACTTATGATTGCCAGCCCGAGATGGTTAAAGCGTTCTGTGAAGCTTGGTGTCCTGCGACGAACACCATTCTCACTTCATCTGGCGAGATGTCTATTTCTCTATGGGATTTACAGTATCTATCAGGGCTTCCGTGTACCGGGACACTGTATGATGAGGTTGTACCCTGCGTGAAAGAGATTCTCGGCAAAGATCAGTTTGGCAACCCGTTTATTCCCTTGAGTTGTAGATATTTACTCTCTGCTTACTATTCTCTTAAGCATCGTGATGGCAAGGATCCTAAGAGCTCAGTTTCTATCGATGAATGGATCAAATTTTGGTCGAAGAAAGCTTCAAAGTATTCTCATCCCCCTGCTCGCAGGGCAAAGAAATCTCAACGCCCCAAATCGACTCATAATCCGAGTGGTTCATTTGAAGCGCATCAATCATGGTCTTCTGAAGAAAGGGCTCCATTCATCGAGCTTGATGCTAGTGACAAGTATCACACCACTATGTACTTGGCAGCTCATATAGCTTGCTGGTTGTGTATCTTTGTTTTTCCAGATGGTGATGCCATGTCGATTAGACCAACCTCTTTCAAAATGGCAAGTTTGATGGCGTGCAAACAGAAAGTTGCCCTTACAGCTCCAGTTCTAGCCAACATCTACAAAGGGTTGAACACTATCTCTAGTTCTATGGAGCCTTCTCTTGTCCTGGTGACGCTACCCTTTCATTTTATATATGGTTGGATAGCGCTCTATTTCAACACTCACATTCCCCTTCCAAGAAGCCTTGGTGTCGCCAAGATGACTCTATACTCAGGCGAAGGAGCTGCGAAGTATTATCTGCCTGTTGCGTGCCGCGAACGAATTCAGTCGTACAATTCGATTCGTTGGAATTGTACCACGTTCACCAAGGAAGATGACATTTTCTATGTCGATGGTGAAAATACAAGAGAGATTGAGCAATGCTTCTTCATGGCTATTCGTTCGAGTTTTTTGGTTCGCCGGCTGGATGACCACTTCATCGTGGAGTCTTATGGTCCTCACCGCTTCAGTCGTCAATTTAGCTATTACCAGATCGTACCCAGCAGCCTTACTCAGAACATTCGAAGGACATCTTTGGAAGAAGGTCTCAACCTTTGGCGCATGTGTTTGCTGCACAGATCACGATCAAGGGCATGTTTTCCACGATCTTCTTTGGACATGAAGATACATTGTTCAGTCGACTATAAGACTTGGTGGGATAAGACGTACAGATTTTCTTTTGAAAACAAAATCTCTTCTCCGGCTCATATCACTTTTAAAAGAAAAGATCAGGAAGAAGCAATCAACTCCAAAGATGGAAAGAGGAAGGTCGTCTCTACCACCCTTATAGCTGATTCTGGTAGTAGCAATTCTGAGCGTAATTGGAAAAAGAAGAGAATTGCGGGGTCCTCAAAACCGGCCGATGGTCACGTTGAGGAAGAGCCAACTCTAGTGGATGCCGATGTGAACAAGGTCTTTCCTCATCTCTTATCTTCTTTTCGTATTAATATATAATTTCCATTCTAATTGCATCTTCTTCTTGCCCTTTTGTAGACTTTGAAAGAAGTGTTTGGAAATAATCTTGAGAAGGGCTCACCAATCGACTGTGTATCCATTGAATCCAATAAGTCAAACGAGATTCCTTGTCTTGCTAAACAATCCCGCCCCCGACCAATGCCATCATGTGGGGCGCCTTCCGAGTTCAATGCCACACGCATGATCGATGATGAACTCAAGTCGTGCTGCAGGATCATCTGGGGAAAGCTTCGTGACAAGGTTGAGAGAACCAAAGTCGAGTTTCTATCGGCGCTTGAAGACGAGATACGGAGTGGCCTTTCCCGTATGAAGATTATTTGTGGTCTTGACCTTTCCAACCTTGAAGATAGTATTGATGAACTATTCTCCAAAGCCACCACTTTTGATAAAGTAAGGTCGGCTTCTCATGAGATCAATGAAGGCCACACACTCAAAGTTCGAGAAGTCAAGGTTTGCCTTCAAGAGAAGTTTGCCAAAGAGAAGAAGGATGCTGCGAATTGTGATGCTTTAAAAGCGGATCTTGATGAGTTGGAGAAACGCAAGAAAGAATTGTTGGTGTCTTTGGAGCAGCGAAGCCTGATACTCAAGACTACTCGTGGTGAGGTCAAGGTACTCAAGGAAGACCTGGCCAAGCTTGAGGAGGCTTCGAGAAATGATGAGGTCTTGAAGAATTTGGAAGCCTTGAAGCTTTCACTAGAGTCTATGCAGCAGATTTTGAGAGATCAAGACCCTTTTGCTTAGTATATTGCATTTTTATCATTCCTCTTTTGATGATTCTCATTTGGTTTGTCATGGATATTTTGACATCTTCTCCCAATGCTTGTGCTTCTTTTGATGACTTGATTTCTTTGCTATTTTGGAATGAAACGTCTTTTGGTTTCACATAATCAACTTAAATCATTACTTGATGATATAAATTGAAAAGAGTCAAACACAACTTATGACTGAACTTAGAAATTATCTAAGCTGCCTACGTACCCTTTTGAAAGGGATCAAGTCAAAACGTAGTTCATAGGATCAACAAGTGTTTGAGATTGGGTGTCGTGCACAGTTTATACTCATGCGGGCCAGGAGTAACATGCAGTTTAGGCTCGTGCGTCAAGGAGCTGTCTTCATACACTCCATTTTGTTGCTTTTCTTCATTTGACTCATTTTTGGCTTTTTCTGCTTTTCATTTTTTTTTTTTTTTTTTTTTTTTTTTTTTACATATGTACATGCTTCAACTTCTACCACCTTTCAAGGATAGTAACGTTTCAGGAACTTGCCGTTGATAGGCCCAACTCTGACGTTGTCATCAGAAAGAAGCCTGTATGCTCCGTTTGTGTAGACTTCCTTGACAACATATGGGCCATCCCACCTTGATACGAATTTGTTTCCAACACGATGAGTGACAACGATTGGCCTCCTCACAGCGAGGACCAAATCTCCAACTTGAAAAGAACGCACTCGCACCGTCTTGTTGAAAGACTTTGAGAGGCGAGCTTGGTAGCATTCTAACTTTTGCTGAGCTTCCAGCCTTTTCTCATCTAGAGCTTCGAGTTCCTCTAGACGCAGACGTGCATTTTCTTCTTCAGTTAGCCCTTCCTGAATGGCTATTCTCAAAGAGGGAATTTGTTGCTCGAGAGGAATGACAGCTTCAACCCCATATACCAAAGAGTAAGGCGTTGCCTGCGTAGGAGTTCTATAGGTGGTTCGATATGCCCACAATGCTTCCCCAATACGTTCATGCCAGTCACGCTTTGATTTTGAAACAATTTTCTTCAACAGATTGCACAAAGTCTTGTTGAATGCTTCAGCCAACCCATTTGCCGGTGCATTATACATCGATGACTTCCGTTGCTTGAAGCCGAATTTTTCACAAAGCTTGTTTATCACCGTGTTGCTGAAAGGTGTTCCATTATCAGTTATGATGTAGCGAGGAACTCCATAGCGATAGATGATGTTGGTCTTGATAAACTCAGCAACGGTCTCTTTCTTCACTTCTCTTAATGGTATCGCCTCAGCCCACTTGGAGAAGTAATCGGTCGCTGCCAAAATGTATAAATGCCCCCCTGATGATTTTGTCAATGGACCAACAACATCCATGCCCCAGGCATCAAAAGGCCAGGACGCAACCGTGGGGTGTAGTGGTTCGGGCGGCTGATGGATGAGGTTCGCATGAAATTGGCAGGCTTGACATCTTTGCGCATAATCCAAACAATCTTTCACCATAGTTGGCCAGTAGTAGCCCATCCTTTTGATTCGGAAGTGCAGCTTTGGACCTGACTGGTGAGCACCGCAAATGCCAGAATGCGCCTCTTCCATGGCTTTAGCAGCTTCCTCACTACTTAGGCACCTGAGAAATACTCCATCAAAAGACCTCCTATAAAGCGTCCCTTTGAAGAAAATGAAACGAGTGGCGCGCCGTCGGATGTCAACCCTTCGACGTGGATCATTTGGTAATTTATCATACTTCAAGTAATCGACCAACAGCTGGCGCCAATCTTCCTCCTCAATTTCGAAGACCTCAACAAGATGACTTTCAATTTCTTCACATTTCTCTTCTTCAAAAATAGGTGGTATAACCCATCTTTCACACACTGGAATTTGAATTTCGCCACTGATCATAGCTATAGTAGACGCGAGTTTAGCCAAGGCATCTGCTTGCTTATTTTCACTTCTTGGAACATGTTCGATTTCCACATCTCCAAGCCACTCAATGATCTTGCGAGCATACTTGACGTATGGCAATAATTCAGGTTTCTTCACTTCATACAGTCCAAGTATTTGATTAACCACCAATTTAGAATCACCATATACTTTGAGGTGAGATTGCTGCATATTCAACGCCATTTCCAAACCGAGGATCAGAGCTTGATATTCTGCTACATTGTTAGAGCAATTCTCAGTTAGAGTGAAGGAAAATGGCAGCACTTGACGTTCTGGTGTCACGAACACGATCCCGGCACCAGCACCTTCTTTATGAGATGCTCCATCGAAAAACATCCACCATGGTAGGGCGACATCGATTACAAGTGCATCTTCATCCGGGAGGTCATCACTTAGCTCCCATTCAGCCGGAATTGGGTGGTCTGCTAAGAAGTCTGCCAACA
The DNA here is from genome assembly GCF_028751815.1 of Salvia miltiorrhiza. Taxonomy (NCBI): domain Eukaryota; kingdom Viridiplantae; phylum Streptophyta; class Magnoliopsida; order Lamiales; family Lamiaceae; genus Salvia; species Salvia miltiorrhiza. The sequence continues at coordinate 697,889 of NW_026651539.1, forward strand.
CTTGTCCCTTCACAGCCTTTTGAGGAACATACACAATCTCAAATTGTTGCAGTTGGAGGTACCAACGTGCAAGCCTGTCAGATAAAACAGGTCTTGACATCACAAACTTTAAAGGGTTTGCCTTGGATATAAGGCGGACAGTGTGAGCTTGGAAATAATGCTTAAGCTTTTGGATGGAGAAAATCAATGCCAAACACAGCTTCTCAATTGGAGCATATTTCAACTCATTTGGTGTCATTGTTCTGCTCAAGTAGTATAATGCATTCTCTTTTCCACCTTCATTTTCTTGCGCAAGCAGAGCTCCCATGGATCGTTCTTGAGCAGCAATATACAAAATCAAGGGGCGTCCTGGCACAGGTGCTGCTAATACAGGAGGCTGCATCAAGTAAGATTTGATATTCTTGAAAGCATTTCTACATGACTCATCCCACTCGAATGGTATACCCTTCTTCATAATTCGGCTAAATGGTTGACACCTTCCAGCTAAATTTGAAATAAACCTTCGTAAGTATGCTAACTTCCCTTGCAAACTTTTCAGGTCATGGATATTTCGAGGTTCGGGCATTTTTAGTATGGCATCAATCTTTGCTTGTTCAATTTCTATCCCTTGATGGCGAACGATGAACCCAAGAAATTTGCCAGACTTGACACCAAATGCGCATTTTAGTGGATTCATCTTCAACTGATGTTTTCTCAATCGCTCAAAAACCATTCGTAGATCTTGTAGGTGATTACTTTGTTTCTTAGACTTAACCACCAAATCATCTACATAGCACTCAACATTTTTGTGAAGTATATCATCAAATATCTTCTGCATGGCTCTTTGGTAAGTGGCACCGGCGTTCTTCAACCCAAATGGCATCACTTTGTAGCAATAGATTCCTTTCGGGGTTCGAAATGCTGTTAACTCTTCATCATTTGGTGACATGCGAATTTGATTGTAACCGGAAGATCCATCCATGAAGGTTAATGCTTCATGTCCAGTTGTGGCATCGATCATCAATTCGGCAATTGGCAATGGAAAGTCATCCTTGGGGCATGCTTCATTCAAGTCCCTGAAGTCAACACATACACGAATTTGCCCATTTTTCTTTCTCACTGGAACAATGCTTGAAATCCATGTTGGGTATTTGACTTCTCTAATAAACCCCACATTGATGAGTTTGTTCACTTCAGCCTCAATTAGAGGAACTAATTCTGGTCGGAATCGGCGTTGGGCTTGCTTGACTGGTCGTGCATCCTTTCTAACGGCTAAATGATGAACAGCTATCTTGGAGCTCAACCCCGGCATTTCCTTATAAGACCATGCAAAGATGTCTTTGAATTCTTTGAGCAATTCGATATATGAGTATTCCTCATCAACGGTCAGCAACGCGCTGATGTAAGTGGGTCGTGGATCTTCAATAGTGCCCAAATTAATTTCTCTCAATTCATCAACAGTAGCCTTAATTCCTTCTTCAAACTGTTGAGGAGCTATTTCAGCGTCTTCTTATTCGACAACCACTTCTTCACATGAGGTGATATGGTTTGATGTAACAACATCTTCGCGACGCACTTGACCTTGAGTAGTATGAGGAAGAGGAACTGGATTACTAGCACTATTAGTAGTGTAGTAAGATGAAGCCACACTCTCTCTATCTTCATCGTCTTCGGCATCCCGTGTAAAGATGATTGTCTTCATTTTGGCCTTCAATTCTTTTCCACATGATATGAGCAAAGTGGTACACCTCTTCATATGAGAAGGAATCGAGCTCCTTAGCTTTTCTGTTATGTCCAATTCATTTGCCCTTTTTGTCACGTCCTTTTTCCATGACTTGCCTTTGCCAAGCCTTTTAAAGACAGATATTCGTTGAGCTTTTCTTTCATCCAATCTTTTGAAAACAGAAATCCTTTGGGTTCTCCGATTGCTTGAAGATTTCGGGATTTGCTTGGTGCTAGCATAGTTAGCAGTGGCTCTCTTGATGGCAATACGAATGGGGCTTTGCACCATGTATCCCAAGCCTGCCTTGGGATTTTGGCTTGTATTAGCAGTTTTTCTCACATGAGACTTTGACGTGGAGCTTTCTTGGGGATTGTATCCAGCGTTCACAAGGAGTTTGTATGCCTTCGGACCAAAGTGTTTTGAGAGTTCTTCGTCTGAGAGATCTCCATGTTCTGTGGCGCCACTTTGCTTTGGTCGGGCAAAATCTTTGAGTGACTGAGGAATGGGCTTTTTGGCATCAATCTTAGTCAAAGGGATGGTGAAACCTTCCATCTTTGGGCGAGATTCTTTCTCTTGGCGGGATCCTGACTCCTCCTGTGGTACATCCCTTTCCACCACTGTTGCTTTAGTTCTTCCCAAATAGAATTGAGCATCGGCGAAATGTGACTCTGCTTCTGTGAAAGGTTTGTGATCACCCACCACTTTTCTTACGGTGCCATTTTGATAGTATTTGAAGCATTGGTGCAATGTAGAAGGAATAACACCATTTTCATGAAGCCATGGTCGACCCAGAAGCATGTTGTAGGATGTCCTTGCATCAATCACATGAAGCAACGCTGTGGACTCCATGTCCTGCATCTGCAATCGCAGCCTTATAGTTCCAAGAGCTCTTTGCCCTTCATGGTTGAAACCTTGAATCATCAATCGACTGTTTGACAGCTCTTCTGCTTGGATTCTCAATTGCTTCAAAGTCCTTAGTGGCAAGATATTGACTGCCGAGCCTCCATCGATGAGAATTCGATTGACCTTTTGCTCCTGTGTATAACAACTCACGAACAATGGCCTGTTATGAGGTTCGAATCCAAGTTGCAAGTCTTCATTGGAGAATGTGATTGCCAATGCATCATCGTCTTCTTCCATGTTTATTTCAGGTTCTTCATCTACTTGGTTGGATGTATCATACAGGGTTCCAATACCTTCTATTATGTCATTCAAGTCGGTGGAGACCATATTTACAGTAGTAGCGTCTTCTTCAAGAGATATTTTCCCTTCTCGAGCTAACCGCATGACCCTGTCTTTGAAGATGAAGCAATCATGTATGGGGTGCCCAACCAGACGATGGTATTTGCAATAATTTGGATCGTCTGTCCTCCCTGCTTCATTTGGTCGCTTCATTTCTGGCAACTCGATAAGCTTTTCTTTGAGCAGGTCATCAAAAATTCCTGAACATCAGAGTCTAAGAAAGGGTATTGCTTTTGTTGCATTTCTTTCAAGGTAAGTCTTCTTTGCCCCATGTCTCGGGAAGAGTTCTGATTGTCTCGTGGAGCATTCTGGTTGTCTTCCTGATTAACTTCTTCTTTAGAAATTTCACAGAAGTTGCTTTCACTGCCATAGATTCCTTCTTTGGTGCTTTGTCATATGGTTTTCCTCCTTTCTGAATTCTGGCTTGAATTTGCTAGACTCCTGGATTGGTGGTCCTTCGATCCCTCTTGCCATCATGCTCAACTCCATATCATGAGCTCTAGTGGCTAGTTCCTCGAATGTTCTTGGCTGGATTCCTCGCAGAATATATTGCAAGCCCCAATGCATCCCTTGAATACACATTTCGATGGCAGATGATTCAGACAATCGATCCTTGCAGTTGAGACAAAGGTTTCTCCATCGGTTGATGTAGTCAATGACTGGCTCTTCTTTGAATTGACGTGAACTTGTGAGCTCCACCATGCTGACAGTTCTTCTAGTGCTATAGAAGCGGTTGAGGAACTCATGCTCCAGTTGTTCCCAACTATCAATTGAGTTTGATTCTAAGTCCGGTGTAACCAATCAAAGGCATTACCTTTCAATGAGCGAACAAACTGTTTGACCAAATGATCTCCATAAGTACCCAGCGTTGTTGCATGTTTCAATGAAATGAGCCACATGTTGTCTTGGATTTCCTTTGCCATCAAACTGTTGAAATTTTGGTGGTTGATAGCCAAGAGGCATCTTCATACTGTCAATTCGCCGAGTATATGGCTTGGAGTAAGTTAACGATGACTTGGAGCTTCCATCGGAGTTATTCTTCATTGTTGCTTCGATGAACTCTTTGAGTTGGTTCAATGGGAATGAGGCCACCAGACGAGAAGAGAATGTCTTTTCCTGAAGGCCTTTTTCCATCACTCTTTGATTTGTCTTTGGAGATTTCTTCATCGTTATTCTCTCCATCTTCTTCGCTTTCTTCGCCTTCCCTATCGTTGTTGGCGTGGCTTGAATCTCCTTTTTCTCCTTTAAGCTTTGCAATCTGGGCATCTTGCTCTTGGATGTGCTTGGTTAGAGATTCAACCATCTTTGTCAAGTTCAAGAGTTGTTCCTCCATGGTGGAAGTGTTTGTCATCATGACACTTGCATGGAGTTGATAATTTTCAGTGGGGAATGTGAAGCTTCTCTCAAAGTTGTCATCTTCTTCATGGATAGATGGAAGACGGGAGGTCGACTTGGACACCTCTTGCATCAATTTTGCTTTGCTTCGCGTGATCACACCGATGCTTTCCGAAGAACCTTTAGATGAAGCTGGAGCAGTTGCATTTGGTTGAATGACATTGTTCAAGATTTTTGGTGAAGAGTAGAGATGAGAGGAGGTAGAGATGTCCCACCGGGCGTGCCAAAATTTGTAAACACAAATTTTTGTATTTCAATTTGATAAAATACAAAATGCGTTACAAAGATAATTTGATAGATTTGAAGATAGATTTATGCGGGTTGCAATCTCTAGTTAATCCTCTGATTCTTCTCTTCCATTTGATTCTTGAACAAGCTCGAAGGTTCTTGAAATACTTGATTTGATGACGCCAATCCAAGGACTTAAGTCATGATTTTGGATTGAACGTTGAACTTGATTTGATTTGAGAACATTCTTAGAATTTGTAAGAACGCCTTGAAGCTTTGACTTGATTTTGAGAAGATCTTGGAATTGAAGAAGCCTTGATACTTGAAGATTTGAAGATTTGAATACTTGAAGATACTTGAAGATACTTGAAGATTTGAATACTCAAATACTGAAGATTGAAGGAGACTTGAACGTTAGATAGAATTCTTCAAGATACTTGAATACTTGGAAGAATACTTGAACTCTCCAATTCCGCCTCTTCTACTTTGATACTAGAGAGGAATT